>NC_135373.1:9637500-10237500 GCF_049243985.1 Paroedura picta
GGGTCATCTGCTGGGGTGGCTAGGCTGGGACACAGGGCCAAAGTCAGCCATTGAGATTCATAGCGAGGTGAGGATTTGAATCCAGGTCTCTGTAGTCCAACACTCTAGCCCCAGCTGGCGTTTGCCAGGTCTGAGTTGGGAAATACCTGGAGATTTTGGGGGTGGAGCCAGGAGTGGGCGGGATATGAGGCAGGAAGGGACATCAGTTAAGTCTAATGCCGTTGAGTCCACCCTCTGAAGCAGCCGAGATGAGCTGCAAAACCAGGGGATCTCCAGGTCCCTCATGGAGACTGGCAGACATAGGCAGATCACCACTGATCACTACTACTCATATTATAAATCGAGGGGGGTGGGGGATAATTGCTCTCTCAACTAAGGTTGCCACCTGATTTACAGGCGACAGAGATCAAGGTTTTGGTTTTGATCTTTAAGGCTATACGTGGCCTGGGTTCTACATATCTGAGGGACCGCTTATCTGCTTATGCCCCCCGCAGGGCTCTTCGCTCTGTGGGTAAGAATCTGTTGGCTGTCCCGAGTCCTTGGGAAGTTTGCCTGGCCTTGACCAGGGCCATGGCCTTTTCAGCCCTGGCCCCCACCTGGTGGAATGAGCTCCTGGAGGAGCTGAGGGCCCTGATGGAACTACCTGGGTTCCACAGGGGCCTGCAAGACGGAGCTCTTCCACCAAGCATTTGGTTGAGGCCAGGTGAATGTCTGGGGTTGCTGGCTGTGGGTCCCCCCTGGTTATGCATTGAGATCAACCCCCGGGCTTAGATTTATCTAGGTTATGCCTAGACTCCTAGGCTGGAACAGTAGAGCTGGGACTGAGAGATTCTTCTTGTATTTTATGCTACCGTTTATTGTTCTTTATTGTTCTTTTTTATTGTTTGGTCATTTTTATTGGGGCATTATGGGGTTTTATTGTGATTTTTTTTACTGGTTTATATTGCAAACTGCCACGGGTACGGCAATTGCCAGGAGTGGCGGTATATTTATTTATTATAAATCAAAAATAAACTAAACTAATAAAATCAGTCCTCCTGGAGAAACAAGGCTGCTTCTGAGCATGGATTCTCTGACGTTATACCCTGCTGAGATCCCATCCCCCAAATCTCCAGGTTTTCCCCAACCTGGAGTTGGTAACCTTACCCCTGACACACTATTGTTCTGGGAGGTTTGCTCTTAATCGTTTAGCTCAGGGGTAGTCAAACTGCGGCCCTCCAGATGTCCATGGACCACAATTCCCAGAAGCCCCTGCCAGCGAATGCTGGCAGGGGCTTCTGGGAATTGTAGTCCATGGACATCTGGAGGGCCGCAGTTTGACTACCCCTGGTTTAGCTTTTTTCCTTCCAAACCCCAAACCCTCTAATGCTGAAGTTTTTCTTCACAAGGGAAGTCGTAAGTCTGTTTCTTCTCAAGGCTTCACCAGTTCGGGGCATGTGGAAAAGAGTTCGTAGGTAGCCGCCCTTTCTGACTCAAGGTTGAAGGCCTCGGGTCACCCGCAAAGGGGGCTAAACATTGCAAAATGTGAGCGCATCCAGATCTGATCTTGAAAGCGAAGCAAAAACCTCCCGGAACGAGCATGCCATGCAGTCTTGCAGAGATAAGCATCTATTTTTTGGGTGTCAAAACCCATAGAGTCTCCCCCCCCCCTTCCTGAAGTAGCAAGCATAATTTGCTGACAAAAGACAAAACGTTTGTCTCCGTTTTCATTTTGTTGGTCGTTGAGTCTGAGATTCTACAAAAATTAGGCTGGTGAAAGTTGAAAGCGGTCATTGAGAATCAGCTCCAGGCAATCAAGCAAGGGAACATGACAACCTCCCCCCCCCCCTCCAATTTAGCTGACAAATGACTACCATGTGTCTTTGTGTGGAAGGCCAGGCTCTTCTGTAAGTGACCAAAACTTCACCCTTCCCCTTCTCAGAAAGTGTCAGGGATGGTCATCTTCTTCAGAAACCCTTCTCTAGCTACGCCTGCTGATGGAGAAAGGCCAACGTGACCATGGGCAGGGGCTTCTCCGCGGTGGCCCGGCATCTCTGGAACACTCCCCCCTAAGAAATCTCCCTCTTCAGCTATTCTGACTTGGCTGGCCAGCCATTCCCTGCAGGAAACGGGGATCCTTTCCCTGTGGAAATGCATCTGAGTTTCAAGCGGAAGGGGGATCACACCGTCAACCTGACGCAACCCGACAACTCTGCCATAAAAATCAAGATGGCTTGGTGACGTCATCCATTTTGGCATCGTTACCTTTAAAGCCCACTAGCATCTCACAGAAGCAAGTATATACCCTGGCCTGAGATATTTTCTCCCCGCCTTCTACACAACTTGAACTGTGTAACGTTCAGTCTGATGCACAATCCAGGTGAGCTCGAAAGCTCACATGGCATTTTGTTCTAATTTGCTTGGACTAGTAAAAAGACGTTTTGTTCTTGGTTTGGGGAGGGATTTTGCATATGGATGCACAGCTTCGCTGGACCTTGGAGCAACTGCCCTCTATGAGACTACCTCGCAGGGTTAGTTGATGTGAGCAGAGAAAGGGGGAAGAGGGAGAGGCAGCTTGAAATTACCTGCCTCTCCATAGAGATCTGGATTTCCTTGGTGTTCTGTCATCCAAAAACTAACCAGGGTCAGCTCTGGCCTGCATTATGATTTGGTAGCTTAATCTTAGATGCAGAGGGCATCTCCCTTTTAATTTGTTTATTGCTTAGGATGGGCAGGGAAAGGTTGAAATATATGAAAGAAGAAGAGCTGAGTTTCTGTACCCCGCATCTTATTACCCAAAGGAGTCTCAAAGTGGCTTACAATTGCTTACCCTTCCTCTCCCCACAACAGACCTCTTGTGAGGTAGATGCAGAGAGCTCTGCCTGGCCCAGGGTCACCCAGCAAGACTCATGTGCAGGAGGAAGCGGGGAATCAAACCCATCTCTCCAGATTAGAGGTCGCCACTCTTAACCACAACACCAAGCTGGCTTTAGAGACGGAAAATGAAATAGATCCCCTTCCTAGCCGGAAATTTTTGTAGATGCCCATTCAGTGAATATACAGTAGCAGGAAACTATCGGATTCCTCATTTAGCTGGCTGACTAATGCCGTTTTATTTTCGTTCTGCTTGGGGATGAGTGTGCGTGTTTTGAAATGGTTTCATTGCCTCTCCTAGATCCTTGACGCGATGTGTCATTCATCCGGGACATTCTCGATCTGCCTTCTTCATTTCTTGTAAACCTTCTGAAATCTTTTCTTTTGCAGTCCTCTTTGGCTTTTTCAATTGGGTGGGTTTTAGAAGAAGAAGAAGAAGAAGAAGAAGGAGAAGGAGAAGGAGAAGGAGAAGGAGAAGGAGAAGGAGAAGGAGAAGGAGAAGGAGAAGGAGAAGGAGAAGGAGAAGGAGAAGGAGAAGGAGAAGGAGAAGGAGAAGGAGAAGGAGAAGGAGATACACACTGGGTGCATAGTCTGCATCCATTGCATTTCAAGAAGGACATATGTATTTCCAGTTCAAGGACCAACTTTTTACAGAACCTCCAGATGGGACCTGGAGACCTGGAATTTAAACTGATCTCCCGACTACAGAGATCAGTTGAAGAAGAAGAAGAGTGGGTTCTTATATGCCGCTTTTCTCTTTCCGAAGGAGTCTCAAAGCGGCTTACAGTCGCCTTCCCTTTCCTCTCCCCACAACAGACCCCCTGTGAGGGAGGGGAGGCTGAGAGAGCCCTGATATCACTGCTCAGTCAGAACAGTTTTATCAGTGCTGTGGCGAGCCCAGGGTCACCCAGCTGGCTGCATGTGGGGGAGCGCATAATCAAACCCGGCTCGCCAAATTAGAAGTCCGCACTCCTAACCTCAGGTGACCAGATTGTCTCACTTTTGGAGGGACATCTGGGGGCACCTGGCAAATTGTACTTATATTGCAAGTAATTATCTGTAAACCGCTCCGCGGGACCGTTAAAAAATAAAGCAGTAAGGGCAATGTGGGAGGAGTTAGGGTGGGGTGGGTCCGTGATAAAAACTCGAAGGGACCAATCGGGAGCCGCGAAGCAGCTCCCAATTGGTCCCTTCGACTGTCAGTCTTCACCTGGAGCAGGCCTGCCTGCTCCGAGCACATGGCTGAAGCCTCGAGCTTGCGAGGGGGTGGGGGAGGCAAACGAGCCTTCAGCTGCTCCGAGCACATGGCTGAAGCTTTTAGCATGCGGGGCAGCTGGCCGAGGCTTCTTTGGTGAACTGCTGCCTCAACCCTCTGCATTGTGTTGTGCACCTCCTCCAGACACACTCCTTGGTGAGTTTCAATCCCTCCCTATCCCAATCCTACAATCCTTGCCTCCCCTATTCCTACAGTAACCCCCTCACCCACCTACCCTCCACACTTATGCCTTCCCTCCTCTATACTCAGCCACCCACAGTTTGGTGTAGTGGTTAGGAGTGCGGACTTCTAATCTGGCATTCCAGGTTCTCTTCTGCGCTCCCCCACATGCAACCAGCTGGGTCACCTTGGGCTCCCCACGGCACTGATAAAACTGTTCTGATCGAACAGTGATATCAGGGCTCTCTCGGCCTCACCAACCTCACAGGGTGTCTGTTGTGGGGAGAGGAATGGGAAGGCTACTGTAAGCCGCTTTGAGCCTCCTTCGGGTAGGGAAAAGCGGCATATAATAACCAACTCTTCTTCTTCTCCTTCTCCTCCCAGACGCCACCTCATGCATCCCCCTTCTGTCTCCATCCCACAGCTCCCTGCGTGCCTGCCAGCCACTCCAGCTACTGTCCAGTCTCCCAACACTCCTGATCCCAGGACTCTTCCAGCTACTACACTCCCCCTGAAACGGGGGCTCTGCATCCTCCCAACCCACCAGTTGGTGTGTGCTGCTACCTGCCAGTCCCTGCCCTCACTTATGCATTACCTCCTATATGCTCTACCTCCGCTTCCTACGCCCAGACCCCACCTCTACCCCCTTCTGTCTCCATCCCACAGCTCCCTGCGTGCCTGCCATCCTCTCCAGCTACTGTCCAGTCTCCCAACACTCCTGATTCCAGGACTCTTCCAGCTACTACACTCCCCCAGAAACGGGGTGTCAGCCTCCTCCCAACCCACAGCTACACTTTCTAGCGCCCGTTGTATTTAAACGTACAACGGGCTTTAAATCTAGTATATATATATATATTACAATACTATTTTTGCATTCTATGCGTTCTATGAAAATTTTGGTTGCTCCATATAGACCAAATTTTTAATCCTACTGGATCCTGATCCTGGAGCTGGTGGAAGATGGGAGATATGGGTACCTGTGGGGGAGGGATTGCCCTGGTATGATGCCAGTACTTCCAGGTCATGCCGGAAGTGACGTCATCGCGCCCCAACAATGATCGCCACCTTCCTGTTTTGCCAGCCTGCTTCTGTGAGCATTAGCGGGCATCGGAAAGCATTACTAGGAGTTTGCTGGCCACTAGTGTGCACCCGATAAACCCCTGATCTAGCGGAAAGGCGGCATAAACATGGTTAAAGAAGACGTAGAACAGCGGTTCTCAACTGCTCCAAATTGGTCACTCCAACTGCAGTGGCAGCGGGGTTGGAGCGTAGATGTGCGCGCGCAGGTGCACAATAGGGGCGGCATGGAGGCAGCCCTTGCCATGTCTCCTCCTCCGCCGCTGCCTGCCACTCGCTGCCGCCTGCCGCCGCCACTTTTGATCACTGCTGCCACCTGCCGCTGTTTGCAGCCGCCGCTTGCAGCCACCACCACCATCCGCTGCTGGCTGCCGCCACCAAGCATCACCGGGTGCCGCCACCACAGCGGCAACCAACCTGGGGAATGCGCAGAAAGGGCCAGGTGTCCCCAAATGGGGTCGGGACCCCAGGGTTGAGAACCACTGACGTAGAACCATAAGCCAAATCTCCTCTGCAGCAGCACACAGCCCAAGTTGCATGGGAAAATTTTGCATTGAGCAATCCTTTTCCTATTGCAGAGACTTCCTCCTTTGTCATGCTCCGGGGTGGTGGGCGGAGAAGGGGGAGGCCAGGGGTCAGTGTGGCACTGGCCTTCTGCACTGCAGTTCCCACCTCTCGAGCGACTGGCGTTCCCGTTGAGTAAGAGCTATGCAGGAGCTAAAAAATCAAAGCGGGAGTACAAGCTGCGCAGTAGGCCTGACTGAATAGAATATGGGGAGCGTCCTGCAGGGGGCATTGGAGGAGATGTGTATTTAACATAGTGATGTCAGGGGCTTCCTGATATTTAAAAAAATTATCTCCTTCTGATTGGCTGAATTGGAGACTTCCTGCTCCTTTGATCACACTTCTTCCCTGATGCCCTCTAGAAACAGAATAATACAATTAATCTGACTTTTAGGACTCTCTGTCTTCTCCCCTCTCTCGATAACATTTCTGTTCTCAGTAAAACTATTTTTTAAGCAGCCAGTGGGGTCACGCCACCTTTACATATTTAAACTCTGCAAACCAGGGGAAGGCATAGAGTTGAAGGATTGTAATGGATTGTAAAGAATATAATTTTATTTATTTATTTTCTTAGATTTTTATACCGCCTTCCCATATAGCCCAGGGCGGTTTACATGGGAATGCTGTGGGATACATAGAATGTCAACATTCATAACAGTCACAGCAACATATCAATAACAATTCTAACAGTAAATATAACAGGTTACCATAATTAAATTGTTGAGCAATTTCAGTAGAACAACTTTAACATAACTCCCTAGGGAGGTCAGAAACGAACAGCTTTGTATAGAAAGAGAGAGAGAGAGAGAGAGAGAGACCTAACCAACTGTTCTCTGCAGTCATTCTGTCTGTTCAACTGCTGTTCCGGAGGCAAGCAGGGAGGAAGTGTGCTCAAGCAAGCAGGAAGCCCCCTGCGGAGCCAATCAGGACACCGGAGGAGGTAATTTGAAAACCGTCATGAAGTTCCTATTCGACCCGTGCTAAATACACATCTCCTCTGGCGCCCCCTGCGGGGCACTCTTTATATTCCGCTCAGTCTTGTACACTGCAAACTTTGCATATTCCTGCCCGAATGAGCCAGGCTGGTTTCTTTCTTTCGAGCCGGCTGGTTTCTGTGCTTTGCTTCAAGCGACTCCTCCTCCTCCTCCTTCGTGGGGCAAAGACTCAACCTTTCCAGGCTCAGCCACGGAGTCCAACTTCCGATGGTTTCCCACCCCTTAGGAAAATAGTCACTTCCGTGTGTCATGATGGCTCTGGGTGATTCATAAGCCCTCTGCCTCCCCAGGCCGGGTGGCAGCACGATTTCCAAGGGAAAGGAATCCTGGGAGAATCTTATGCAAGAAACGCCTTCTGTTGCAGGAGAAGGAGATACAATTAGAAATTTCGGGAGAAAGTTTTGGCGCGTGTGCATGTGCAAGGCCGAAATGCAAGACTCCTTTCTTATTGGTTTCAATTCTCTTTTGCATGTTTTATTGCGGGGCTTGGCCCTGCTTTAGGAACTGGGGCGTTGAAAGCTGCTGGGACTGTTTTTATGGGGTGTCTTTGATGTGGCTGGTTTGGATTACAGGGACGGGCTTTATTTGATTGTTTTTAAGTGAGTGATTAAGTGCCCCTGTTAAAGTTTTAAATATATCTCGCTTTGAGTGCCTCTAGATCAGGGGTAGTCAAACTGCGGCCCTCCAGATGTCCATGGACTACAATTCCCAGGAGCCCCTGCCAGCATTCGCTGGCAGGGGCTTCTGGGAATTGTAGTCCATGGACATCTGGAGGGCCGCAGTTTGACTACCCCTGATCTAGATAGAGCCGTGGCATTAATACATCGTTTTGTATAAGTATGCGCATGTAGAGATTTCAGGAATGTCTGGCCCATAAGAGGAGGGGCTGTGACTCATGGGTAGAAGCAGCTGCTTGGCATGCAAAGGTCCCAGGTTCAAGCCCTGTCATCTCCAGTGAAGGATCAGGTAGGAGGTGGTGTGGAAGACCTCAGTGTGAAACCCTGGAGAACAGCTGCCTGTCTGAGTAAGCAGTACTTGACCTTGACAGACTCAGTGTAATGCAGGTTGGGAGGGCCTGCTGTTCAGCGGCAGAGAAACTGCTTGGCATGCAGAAAGTCCCAGGTTCAATCTCCAGTGAAGGATCGGGTAGGAGGTGATGTGGGAAACCTTTGCCTGGGATCCTGGAGAACAGCTGCGGGTCTGAGTGGACCGATGGTCTGATTCAGTACAAGACAGTGTCAGGCATTTGCGGGGATAATTTTTGTGTTAAAGCAGAGGGTGTAAAATGACTTGCATCAATCCCACTCTTGTGCAGAAAGCCTTGCTCCACTAAACTAGGGCTGGAACAAAATTCCGATTTTGGGGACTCTAGTTTGGCAGGTAAAATTTCACATCTATAGAATCATAGAATAACAGAGTTGGAAGGGACCACCTGGGTCATCTAGTCCAACCCCCTGCACTGTGCAGGACATTCACAACATCCAAAGGATGTTGTGCTTGTGAATTTCCTAGAAGCATCGAACTAAAACAGGACGCCTGGATTGGTGACCCTTCAGAGGTGGCCGAACTATAGCTCTCCAGCATGATGCTGGCGAGGACTCGTGGGAATTGCAGTCCATGGACATCTGGGGAGCCACAGTTTGGCCATCCCTGCCCTAGGGGGTGCAGAGGTGGTGGGTTGACTTTATCGATCCCAGGAGCCCAGGTATGTGGCCCTAAGTTCCCTCGGCTGGCACAGAGGCAGACTGGCTGAAAATCCAGCTTGCCTGCCTTTGCCAGAAGGGAGATGGCATCAGCCCCGTGAGGAGCACCTGTGAATCATTGGAGTGTCTGCTTGGCAAGCAGAAGGACCCAGGTAGGGCTGCCAACTCCAACAGGCTGGGGAACCCCTGGAGACCTGGGGTGTAGAGCCTATGGAGAGCAGGGTTTGGGAAAAGGAGGGGCCTCAGAGGGCAGGAATGGCCCAGAGCCGCTTTGAGGATGCCTTCAGGTAGAGAAAAGCAGCACATAAGAACCAAGTCTTCTTCTTCAGGTGGGACCTGACGGTCCCCTGAAATTACAGGCCTTCTTCTTCTTCTTCTTCTTCTTCTTCTTCTTCTTCTTCTTCTTCTTCTTCTTCTTCTTCTTCTTCTTCTTCTTCTTCTTCGTCATTTGGAAAACTGCTCTGCTCTTTGATAAAGAAGGTATTGGAAGAGAAGGACTTTGCAGTGTCTCTTAGTCTCAGATTCCAGAGTGGGCTATCAGAGAGGCTGAAAGACAGACACGCCAGGACCCAGAAGATCCTCGCTGTCTCACAACCCTTTGCTTTGTCAGTTCTTCTTCCCTGTTTCTTCAAACAAACAAACAAACAAACAAACAAAAATCTCTCGCATGATCTATTGAGGGAAGGAAGATCCCTACATCTTTCCCCATCCTAGTTAGTTAGAATAGATGAGGACTCTCTCTTTCTCTCCCTCTCCTGCTCCCCACTGCCCTATCTAGAAATGGATTTCCTATCACTGAGTCGCTGAATGAGTTTGGCAAGAGAAAAGGAAGTCTCTGTTTTTGTTTGTTGTTTTCTTACTGGCACGCACACAAAGAACACATGGCTTCCGCTGCAGCGTTTTGCCATTGTGCATGCTGCTAATTGTGGGAATATTCCCCTGGATATTCCGGCCAGAGGGACCTCCCGTGCAAGGAAGCCTCAAACCTCCGTGGACAGCAAAAGCCTCCTCGTGGTTCTGTAGATGACTCACCGGAATGCCAAAGACCTCCGTGAATCAGACTCAAGCGGACAGCCTGGGATGGGTCTCTTAGCGGTGGGAGAAGCAGGGCTTTCTGGTCATGAGTCAGAAGATTCCCGGTCCTGGCAGCAAGCCACAGGCAGGGAAGGATATGGAGGTTTCTGTGATGCCCATTCAGCACATTTCTGCAGTGGCAAGACCAGTTTTTTTTGCCACAGAGCATTGGATCTAAGAGCCCTGCAGGATCAGACCAACGGTGCAATGGCCAGCCAGGGACCTTGGAGGGAGAGGAAGCAGAGGCTGAAAGACCTTCTCCTGATGTTGCCTCATGGCCCTGGGATCCAGAGGTGGACTGCCTCTGGACAGGGAGGCTCCCTTGAGTCACTCTCCTCAGTTGACACTGATAGGCCACGGATTGGTCTAATCTTCTTCGAAAAACACCTGTCCTCGTGGCAGCTTCTCCCTCCTCTGGCAGTGGGTGGTAAGGGGTAGGGTTGCCAGGGGTAGGGTTGGGACATTCCTGGAGATATTTGGGGGGGCAGGGGGCTTGGGAGGACAGGGATTTCAGTGGGGGATAATGCCTTAGAGCCCACCATCCCAAAAATCCGTTTTCCCCAGGAGGATGCCAGGCCCCAGGTGGGATCAGGGGATCCCCAGAACAGTGGTTCTCAACCTGGGAGTCGGGACCCAATTGGGGGTCAAACAACCCTTTCAGAGGGGTCGTGGCAGGACAAGCAGCTTGGCTGGGGGGGGGAACCATATACACAACAGCCTTGCAGGGTAGATTGAGACAGAGCGTTCGTCTGTCTGGAGCATTGGAAAAGAGTGAAATCGGCGTGGTGGGACAAGAGGCAGAACTGAACGGAGAAACACTGGAAAAAGACCAATTTATATACCATCATGAACAATGGATCTTCATGCTATTGGTCAGTTTCGGATTAATTTCTGTGAAAGAACCCTGGCATCATTTTATGGTTGGGGCTCACCACAACAGGAGGAACTGTATTAATGGGTCACCACATTAGGAAGGCTGAGAACCACTGGCCTAGAAATATAGCTTATCTCCAGACAAAAGAGATCCGCTCCCCTGGAGAAAAATGGCAGCTTTGGAGGGTGGATTCCAGAGCACTTTATTCCACAGAGGCCCCTCCCCAACCCAAATCCACCTATCCCCACCTCCCCACCCCAAAGTCTCCCATTTTGTCCCAACCCAGAGCTGGCAACCTCAGGGAGAATGACCTCTGTAGTCTGGAGAAGCGCTGTAATTCTGGGGGATCTCCACGTCCCACCTAGAGGCTGGCATCCCTATCTAGCAGCAAATGCTAACATTCCCAATCTCTCCTTGGGCTTTTCCTTTTGTCCCTCCTGAATGTATTGCTCAGGAGTTCCCTGGGATGGCCCCGAGTTCTAAGTATTTGGAGAGAGGGAGGGGGGAGAAGGCCTTGCCGTGGTCAGCTGTCCGAAGGGTACACACAGGATGTACCTTTCTGTGCCAGAGGGCCTGCTGCATTTGGTTTCCACATTCTTGCAAGCCTCAAAAACCCAGCTGGCTGACAGTGAAGGACAAAAGCATTCAGCATGCATGAAGGGCTAAAGCACAGAGGAAAATGTGCAGAGTCTCAGCTATGCCCCTAGGGAGGGGCTGCAGCTCAGTGGTTAAGCATCTGCTTGGCAGGTGGAAGGTCCCATGTTCAATCCCCAGCATCTCCAGTTTAAAGGACCTGGCAGGAGGGGATAAGAAAGATCTCAGGCCTTGGAGAACCACTGCCAGAGGTTTGATGGAGGCTTCTCTGTTTGATGTGCAGAAGGTTCTAGGTTCAATCCCAGGTTAAAAGGAACAAGCAGGAGGTGATGGGGGAAGATCTCTGCCTGAGACCATGGAGAGCTTCTGCCAGTGGAAAGGCTTAGCTGAAGACCATCTGCTTTGGCAAGGAGAAGGTCCCAGGTTAAGTTTTGGGCATCTCCAGTTGAAATGTAATGTAAAATTACATTTCCTGGAAGTCTCAGTGTGGGCAACAACAACAAGAAGAAGAGTTGGTTCTTAAATACAACTTTTCTCTACCCAAAGGATTCTCAAAGCGGCTTACATTCAGGGCTCCATGGGGAAAATCAATTATTGTTTTGGGCAGACGGGCTAGAATTCGGAATTATTTCAGGCCTCCATTGTAGGCTTGGTGGAACAACTCTGTTGTACAGGCCCTGTGGAACCCTCCAAAGCCCCATGGAGCCCTGATTTCACCAGTCTGGGGCCAGACCTAAAAAGGGCCTGTCTCTGGTTGAGGCCAGTTAACCTCTATGGGGCCAGGGGGTCTTAAGCAAATTTTGTTCACTGGCTCTTAACCTCCTTAAGGGACATAGTGGAGAAGGGGGTCCCATAGGTATGAAGGTCCCAGAAGGATCAGCTGGATGGTGATGGGAAAGATCTTCACCTGAGACCCCGGAGTCCAGCTGCCAGTTGGTGTAGACCAGGGGGTGGGCAAACTGTGGCCCTCCAGATGTCCATGGACTACAATTCCCATGAGCCCCTGCCATGCTGGCAGGGGCTCATGGGAATTGTAGTCCATGGACATCTGGAGGGCCACAGTTTGCCCACCCCTAGTGTAGACGATGCTGATCGTGGTGCACCAAAAGTCTGACTCAGGATAAGGCATCTTCATGCACCCAGGGGAGGAGGGCACTGTCAGCTCAAATCAGCGGGGTGGGGCGGGTCGGCACGGAGATGGGGCTCGCCCAGGATCTTGGCGCCCAGGCTGGAAAATCCAAGAGGGGCCCACCCCATTGTGAAGCCAGTAATGATAAATCACCAAGCATTTGCCTGTCTGTGCGAGCACCACATCCGAGGGAAGAACCTTCATTTTCGGCGCCGGAATCAGCTCTCTGTACTGCGGATCAAGACGGGGCTTGCAAATTGGGACTGGGAGGCATCCGCTGTATTGGCACAGCTGGAGGCCATTGGGACATAGGCAGGACCATGCTCCCTTGCTGCAGAATGGTGAACAAATGCCCTCTGCCAAACCCTTCCTTGCAGTCCTTTGCGTGTTCATTTATTTCCTGTGTGTTCAGCTTGCCCTTCCTCCAAAGAGCTTGGATCAGCGTGTGCGGCTCTCCCATTTTCATTCTTACAACAGCCCTGCAAGGGAGGTTAGGCCAGGAAGGAATGGGCCAGGGTCACCAGCTGGTGAGTTTCAGAGTTGAGTGGAGATTTGAGCCTGGCTCTCCCAAATCCTACTTCAACGTACTGTTATGCCACATTGTCCCTGCAGGATTGTTTTAGAGGGTTGCTGTGTTGGTCTGAAGTAGAAGAGCAGGATTTGAATCCAGTGGCACCTTAGATTTTCATAGGATCATAGGATCACAGAGTTGGAAGGAGCCTCCAGGGTTATCTAGTCCAGCACCTTGTAGAATGCCAGAAACTCACAACGACCTGCCCACCCACGGTGACCTCAATTCCATGCCCAGGTGATGCCCGTTCCCAAAACAGAATCCTTGGCCAGTCTGGCCTGGAGGAAATTTACCTCTCAACCCCAAAGTGGTGATCAGCATATCGCTGGGTATGCAAGAAAGGTCCAAACGCCGACACAATCCTTTCTGCCCACCCACTCACAATCTGTCTAAGTTCACAGAATCAGCATTTGGGTCAGATGACTATCTAGCCTCTGCTTAAAACTTCCAAAGAAGGAGAACCCACCACCTCCCAAGGAAGCCTGTTCCACTGAGGAACTGCTCTGTCAAGAACTTCTTCCAGATGTTCAGCTGAAAATTCTTTTGAATTAATTTCATCCCATTGGTTCTGGTCCAACCCTCTTTGGCAGCAGAAAACAACTCTGATCCATCTTCTATGTCAGGAGTAGTCAACCTGTTCAAGGACTACAATTCCCAAGAGCCCCTGCCAGCAAATGCTGGCAGGGGCTCATGGGAATTGTAGTCCTTGAACATCTGGAGTACCACAGGTTGACTACCCCTGCTCTACGTGACAGCCCCTCAAGTATTTGAAGATGGCTATCATATCACCTCTTAGTCACCTTCTCTCCAGGCTAAACAGACCAAATTCCCTCAACTTTTCCTCATACGTCTTGGTCTCCAAACCCCTCACCATCTTTGTTGCCCTCCTCTGGACACGCTCTAGTTTGTCTACATCCTTCTTCAATTATGGTGCCCCAAACTGAACACAGTCTTCCAAGTGAGGCCGAACCAGAGCAGAGTAAAACGGTAGCATCACCTTGCTTTGTGTGTGTCAATTTTTGGACATCTCTGACAAAGGGAATCTTGACTCTCGATTGATTCTCCCGCCAAAATCTTGTTCGTCTCTAAGGTGATAGTGAAATCCGACTCTTTTACGATGATGCCATCCTTCTTTCAAATCCTCTCTCAAAATCCAGATTTTCCAGCAGGACTCATAGAATCATAGAGTTGGAAGGGACATCCTGGGTCATCTAGTCCAACCCCCTGCACTATGTAGGAAATTCACATCCCAATCGCTCATCCACTGTCACCTGCCACCCTCTTGAACCTTCACAGAATCAGCCTCTCCGTCAGATGGCTATCCAGCCTCTGTTTAAAAACTTCCAAAGATGGAGAACCGACCACCTCCCGAGAAAGCCTGTTCCACTGAGAAACCGCTCTGTCAGGAACGTCTTCCTGATGCTTAGACGGAATTTCTTTTGAACTAATTTCATCTCATTGGATCTGGTCCTCCATCCCCTATTGAAGTAAGCCTCAAACTGAAACCAGCATGTCTGTTTCCTGGGTCTGTCTTTCTCTCTGCAACACTGGAAGACGCCCCGGGGCCAGATCCTTTGGTGCAACAACACTGGAGCACAGGCTTTTCTGGAAGGCACTATAATGCAGTGAAAAAATTACGTTTTGAGTCATGCAGGACCTAAAAGACCCATGAGATTGCCAAGATACAAGCTTTTGAGAGTCAAAGCTTCCTTCATGAGATGCAAGTGAGTATAAGATTGCCAAACCAGCTCCAAGGAGACCTGCATTCAAATCCTCACCTCCTGAAATTGACAGGGAATTTCTCTTTCAGCCTAACTTACCTCAGAGGGGGGTTGTGAGGACAATGTAAAGGAGAGAACTGCCCTGAGCTCCCTGGAGGTAGGGCGGGATGAAAAGGGGTTAAATAAGCAACGCAGAAGGTCTTGAGTTCGATCCTTGGCGTCTCCAACTCAAAGGATCTTGCAAGGCCGGTGTTGGAGAAAGAGGCAGACAGAGTGAAGCCGGCTGGTTCACAGTTTCTGTGCCCTCAGGGCCTCAGTTCCCCTTCTATTAAAAAAATCAGAATGACTCACTTTTGGCTGGTGTTGTCATGAGGCTGAATAGGGACTCTGGGAAGGCCCTGTGTGTGTTTCCTGAGTGTGGTGTATTAATAGTCCTTTTACACTATTCAAGGCCACACTTCAAGTGGCCCAACGATTCATTCTTGGCCGTGTGGCCATCGTGGGTAGAGCCCCCCCACCGCCATCCCTTCATCTCCCGAGAGAGCCTTTGGGGACAGGTGGAAGGGATGTCTTCATATGCGCCCAGTGGAGATCTAAAACCAGAAGGGAACAAGACTCCAAGGAAATCACAGGTTTGGCTGGCTCCGTAATGCTGAGGTCTTGCATCAGTACAAAAGGGGACTTGTAGTCAGATTTATTTTTATATGGCTGTAAGCATTTTAAAAGCAACAACAATATAAGCCATTCTGTTTGTGGTTCTGCCGAGGACCGAGGTTGAGGTCCGAGGCAGGATCGAAGCAGGCTGTGTAACTGACCAATGGGCGGCTAGATCCCGCCTGCAGGATCCAGTCACTTGAAACTGAAATGGACCAATAGCACGCACTGGTGGGGAGATCCATTGTTTGCTACTGTGTATAAGTCGCGGGTTTTCAGGGGTCTCAGTTTTGCCTCCCGTAAAACCGTGCTGAGATAACAGTGAGGAGCTGACTGAATGCCCAGTGGTCCCGACTTCCTGCGAACCCACAGATTTAACATAAACAACAAATTTACAGGATAAAAAGGTAAAGGTATCCCCTGTGCAAGCACCGAGTCATGTCTGACCCTTGGGGTGACGCCCTCTAGTGTTTTCATGGCAGACTCAATACGGGGTGGTTTGCCAGTGCCTTCCCCAGTCATTACCGTTTACCCCCCACAAGCTGGGTACTCATTTTACCGACCTCGGAAGGATCTGGGTACTCATTTTACCGACCTCGGAAGGATGGAAGGCTGAGTCAATCTTGAGCCGGCTGCTGGGATTGAACTCACAACCTCATGGGCAGAAAGCATTTCTGCTGCCTTACCACTCTGCGCCACAAGAGGCTCATCTTACAGGATATACACAATAAAATAAAAGGCACTTTCAAATAGCTTACTGCATAAAACCATAGAACATTAAAAACGGCATCCAAAAAGAAAAATAAATATTTGCTGAGCAGAACCGGAAAGTCGATTTCTACAGTGCATTGAAAGTGCATTAGAGATTGCGCGCGGAGTGGCCACCCGGGCCCAGCTAAGCCCTTTTCCTGCATCCTCTTGCTTTCTTCCCCTAGCTCTATAGTCCGCACCTCAGGGCACTGACACACATCGGATCGTGCACTTTCGATCCCCTTTCAATGCACTTTAGTTATCATCCACAAGTGGATCTTCCCATCTCCCATTGCAAAGTGCATTGGAAACAGACCGCAAGTGCATTGTTCTCCATGGACACATCCCATTGACTTCCCTCACAACCCTGAAACGAAACCAGAAAAAAGCTCCGCCAGGGCAGTAATCAGCATAGGGTGGGCTGGTCCAGAGGCAGGCAACAGCAAGCCACCTATCCTGCCACTTGCCTTGGAACCCCTCCAGGGTCAGCCATAAGTCAGCGGCCACTGGCCAGCACTTTAGACCACCAGGTCAGGGGGCCATGATGCTCACGCTGCCCCTTTGTGGCCAAAAGAAGGGTGCTTATTCGGAACGGCCAAAGGCAGCTGCAGGATTCTGCCGGGCCCTTTGCTTGCTCGCTTGTTTGGAAAGGTATGTTGCTCCCGCTGCAGGCCTTACCGTGACTTCATTTTTTAGATGTCCCAAGGTCCTCCGAGGGGCTGAGAGCAGAAGTTTGATTTGCCCTTTGAATCTAGGAGCATGTGCAACGGGGTGGGGCCGGGGGGTGGTATTCTCAGCTAGTGCTTTGAATGGTTTTTTTCTGCCATAGCTCCCTTTTGTACTGTGATTACTGGATCTAGGTTTGTTTTGTGTCTGGGGTTTTAATGGGGAGTTTTATTGGGATTTTATTCAGACTGTTGTAACCCGCCACGAGCCATTTGCGAATGGTGGGTAATAAACTGAAAGAAGAAGAAGAAGAAGAAGAAGAAGAAGAAGAAGAAGAAGAAGAAGAAGAAGAAGAAGAAGAAGAAGAAGAAGAAGAAGAAGAAGAAGAAGAAGAAGAAGAAGAAGAAGAAGAAGAAGAAGAAGAAGAAGAAGAAGAAGAAGAAGAAGAAGAAGAAGAAGAAGAAGAAGAAGAAGAAGAAGAAGAAGAGATGCCCCCATGGTCTGTCAGCATTAGAAGACGCTGGCAACAATACACAGCCACATTGCTTGAGAGATCTTGTGTGGGGAATACCTGGGGTATTTGGGGGTGGAGGCAGTGGAGGATTAGGTTAGGGGAGGGGGAGGGACTTCCATGGAGTATAATGCCATAGAATTCATCTTCTGAAGAGACATTTTTTCCCAGAGGGACTGATCTCTGTTGCCTGGAGATAAGCTGTAATTCCGGAGGAACCCCCGGTCCCACCTGGAGGCTGGCATCCCTATTGGCCAATCACAAGAGACCAGGAGTCTGCAACCTTTCATAATTCAAGAACCCAAAGACCAGGTGGACATTCAGATTGAGGAATCAACAAAGAGGAATCAACAAGGAGGTCCGTGGCCTGATGGAGATGATCTAGTGTGGTGAAATATAATTATAACAATCATTATAATGACTTTATTTATTAGATTTTTAGGCCACCTTCCCGCCGAACCAGCTTAAGGTGGTGTACAAAGTTGTATATAAAATACAATAATTAAAAAAATAGAATTTAAGGTTAAAGTCAATTTAAAACAGGTAACAAACCGGTTAAAAATTAGCAGAGCATCTATGGAGATGGTCTCAAAAGTCACTCTGGTCAAGTAGACAGATGAATGGATAGATGGACAGATGGATGGGTGGGGCCATAAATATTTTTGGATGCTACTTTTCCCTGTCTGGATCAGGGAAGCTCACATGTATAGGGGTTAGAGTGTGGAAGAAGAGTTGGTTTTGTATACCCTGTCCTTCTCTATCCGAAGGAGTCTCAAAGAAGCTTACGATCACCTATCCTTCCTCTCCCCACAACAAACACCCTGAGAGGTTGGTGAGGTTGAGAGAGCTCTGAGAGAACTGCAACTGGTCCAGGGTCCCCCAGCTGGCTGCATGTGGAGCAGGAACGGGGAATCAAGCCTGGCCTTCCAGATTAGAAGCTCCCACTCTAAACTACTTACCTGCATTAACTCTCTAGTGTTGGACTAGAATCAGGGGAAACGCAGGTTCGGACCTCCACTCTGCCATGGACATTTGCTGGGTGAACTTGGGCCAGTCTACCTCACAGGATTGTTGTGAGGTTACAATGGAAGAAAAGAGAAAGATGGAAGCCACCTTGTCTCCTCACTAGATAATAAATCCAGCCCCACTGATCACTGACACACCCAAATGTTCCCTTAACCCAAGCACTGAGAGTTCATTATTTAAAAGGGGTGCATACCACACCTCACAATGAATCAGAAATATACAGCACCGCACCCTGCAAGATTGGTTTCATGGCATAAATCTGTGCACGGCTCACATTTTGACTCCTGGCAACTGTCCTCTATAATTTCCCTTCTTGGAAAGCCCTTTGGTCCCATCAGACATTTTTGCTCCCCCCTCTTTACTGATTCTTCTAGCATTCTCGAATATATACCTTAATTTTAAGAGCTGGGTTTTTTTTAAGAGGAAGAAGAAGAGTTGGTCTTATACTGCTACATGCGGCCTTGAAGGGGTCCCACTTACCTGTGGGACTGCTTGGTTGCTTATGCCCCGTGCCCCCGGGACATCTGCCTGGCCTCAATCTGGGCCAGGGCCTTTTCAGTCCTAGCCCCAACCTGGTGGAATGAGCTCCCAGGGGAGCTGAAGCCCACGCTGGAGTTGTCAAGTCAACTTTATGTAGGGCCTGCAAGATGGAGCTCTTCCGTCAGGTGTATGGTTGAGCCCAGGGTGGAGTCCCAGTGTTTCTATCAGAGCAGGGGTAGTCAACCTGTGGTCCTCCAGATGTCCATGGACTACAATTCCCATGAGCCCCTGTCAGCGAATGCTGGCAGGGGCTCATGGGAATTGTAGTCCATGGACATCTGGAGGACCACAGGTAGACTACCCCTGCATCAGAGGATCCCCCCTCGATGCCGTTTAGATCTGGCCCCTCTCTCCCAGCGGAAGAAGGCTTGGCTCTCCAGCTGAATGGGGGGGGGGGAGACAATAGCATAGATTGCCATCCATCTAGCTATTTATTGTTGTAAGGGGTGGGGTTGTATTGTGGGGTTTTATTGTATTTTTATTCTTTCATCAGGAAGAGTGGCGGTATATAAATAAATAAATAAATGCCCCCACTTTTCATGGCTCAAAGGAGTCCCAAAGGGGCTTCCAATCGCCTTCCCTTCCTCTCCCCACAACAGGCGCCCTGTGAGGGAGGTGGGGCCAAGAGAACCCTTCTGTTAATGCCCTGTGAGAACAGTACTATCAGGGCTGTGATGATCTCAAGTGTACCTAACTGGCTGCATGTGGAGGAGCAGGGAATCCAACCCGCCTTGCCAGATTAGACGCTGCCGCTCCTAGCCACTACACCACACTGCCTCTGCACGGAGCCAGATTTGGTTCTGGAAAGTCAGATTAAACTCCAAAGCTTTTGATTGCCATGAACCAGGGGTCCCCAAAATTGCCCTCTTTCCTCCTGCGCTTGCTATTTCTCTGTGTGTGTGTCACTCTGCTCCCTGCAGCACCCTTCTAATGGTTGAGCCCCCCACCCTGCACCCAGAATTTGAAAGGTGCTCATAGTCTCAAACAGACTGGTAATCCCAGCAGAAGACTTAAGATGGCTTCACTGGCCAATGTTGGCTCCGCAGAAGGCAAGCTCTTTGGGAGACTGGCGTCTCGTATTAAAAGGGAAGGGATCAGCAGTGGCAGAGGAGGGGGGAATCTCCACTCAACTTCAATAAACTCTTGTTTTCTTGTTTCTGCCGAATCTTTTCCCCTTTTGAAAACGCTGGCTCAGGGTAAACGGCTCCGTAGGTTGCACCTTGCGATGGAACGGAAAGGAAGGCGCAAAGCGCTGATGTTAGCAGGAACGTTGAAGAAGTTCAACAAACCCTCTGGTTTCCGGTAAATGGGGCTTCTTCGCCCCCTTGCTTCAGGAAAGTCTTCTCACTGGTGTGTTCTGGATCCGGTTTGGACTGCTCCATCCCTCCCCGGGTAAATCTGGCATGTGTCAAGCATGCCTGAGCACCATTTCTCCGGGCGTGGGACAAACCTGTCACGTAAGGGCTCCCTCCCTGTATCAGAATCCTGCACAAGGCAAGAAACCTACCACACCAGAGCCCAAAATGGGTCAGCATAAAACCAAGACAAGAATGTGACCTCTCTGAGGGAGGAGAAGCCTGAGGGACGGTCATTGCTGGATCTGTGGGTCCAGGGACCAGGACACTGGGAGCTCATTCAGGCAGATTGTAAGTGGGTGGGCAGAAGGGCACCATCTGGGCATGGAATTGGGGTCATTGTGGTGGGGAGGCAGTTGTGAACGTCCTGCATTCTGCAGGGGGTTGGACTAGATGAACCTGGAGACCCTTTCCAACTCTATGGTTCTAAGATGATTCTCCTTCTAGTGACCCCAGCATGATGGTACAAAGAGGCAAAACCCCACAACCAGCCCCATTTATGGACCAAAGCCCCACAATAGATCTTTCTGCCAATGCATGCTATTGGTCAGTTTCACTTGAAACTGACTGGATCCAACAGATGGGATCTAGCTGTGCATTGGTCAATGGTCCTCCAGATGCCCATGGACTACAATTCCCATGAGCCCCTTCAGTGTTTGCTGGCAGGGGCTCATGGGAATTGTAGTCCATGGACATCTGGAGGACCACAGGTTGACTACCCCTGAATTACAGTGCAGGCTCACAATCCTGCCTCCTATCTCAAGAAAGTCCCATCTTCCTAGTTTTAGAGCTGCTCTAACCACTGTGCCAAACTACCTGTTTGAGGAAGGGCTGTTTTTAAGGTTCTTGGCTTTCCGAGCAGCTCCAGTGGGATCTGCAGGTATCCGCCCGCTGTCCAATTGCTGGCACATACCTGGCCTCCGACCTGTGTCCATCTCTGGCTAAAGTTAAGTCTTTCCCTCTGTGACCCTGCTCATGTACAAGTGGCATTAGGTCTCCTCTAGGGCCCAAGCCAATGCCGTCTTTCTCTTCTCTCCTGCATTGACCTGTTGGATCTTTGCCTGCTTGCTGCTAACTGGGTCATTTGGGTGTCTCCCTTTTGCAAAACAGGTATGCCTTGGCAGGATGTGGGAAGATGGTGCTGCTATCCTATAGAGCAGTGGTCCCCAGCCTTTTTATCACCGGGGACCACTCACTGGGGACCACTCAACGCCTTTTACTGAGGCCCGGTGGGGGGGGGGGTAGTTTACTCCTCTACTCTCAACCACTGCCCTAGCACTCTCTGATTGCTATGGTAATGTTTAAACATCCCTTCAAAATAAGATACAGACACGCCACAACAATGAAGTGTGTTGTAAAGGGCTGGGGGGGGGGGGGAGAAGGCGTCCTTCGGGGCCCACCTCCAATTAGTCGAAGGACCACATGTGGTCAGCAGCCCACAGGTTGGGGATCACTACTGTAGAGGGTTAACCGGCCCGATGAAAACTACACAAACAAAAAGATAGAGACATTTCAGCTGTCTTCCTTCAAGGGTCTGATGAACACACAGCGTGTCTTCTTTGATGAGGATGCCTGCCGCTTCTCTGCATGATTCACTTGCTGAGTGGAACTGCTTCTATTCAGCTCCTGCCGGAGTGGATGATTCCATTGCAACTCTGCACCAGATAGAGGCCCGGTCGTCTCATTCTTCCTCGTGCAGATAGACAACAGATCACCCGCCTTTAAAGGAGGTTGCATGTTGTACATCTGTGTGAGTCATTGTTCAAGGCAGTCTTGCTTCCAAACAGGAAGGACGGCCAGAGCAGCAATTTAAATAGGAAATGACGTTTTCTGGGGATGAACCGTTGTTAGTCTTTCCCCCTTTAACAATAAGATTGTGCAAGTGTCAGAGTGAAGTTTAAAAAAGAAATCTATACAGGTCCTTAGAAATTTGGGCAGCCACTGAGGCTTGTATTTTACGTTTGGTGGGGAGTTGTGCTATAGTTCCTTGTAAACTGCCCTGAGCCACAAGGGGAGGGCAGTATATACATATATAATAAATAAATAAAACAGTCAACCTGCAACTAAATGGTGAGAAAGAACTCTGTGAATGCTCAGGGTCACCCCTTTCTTTCTATTTCCTAGGGCTGGGGTGGTACCTGGCCACCCCTGGAGAGCAAAATGTTTAGGCCAGAGAGCGAATAGGTTGCAATAGGCTGCCTAAGGAGGTGGTGAGCTCCCCCTCACTGGCAGTCTTCAAGCAAAGGTTGGATGCACACTTTTCTTGGATGCTTTAGGATGCTTAGGGCTGATCCTGCGTTGAGCAGGGGGCTGGACTAGATGGCCTGCATGGCCCCTTCCAACTCTATGATTCTAAGTGGGGTCCGCCTCCAGAAACAAGCCTTGTGAAGAGCGTGCCTCTGAGCATACGCAGATTCCCTGCGATTAAGAGCTGAGAAGGAACTCTGTGCATGCCAGGGGGCCTCCTTTATTAGTACCCCTAAGGGCCTTAGTACTCGGCTACTGCAAGAGGAGGAAAATTCTCAGTCTGAAGAGCGGGGCGGAGTCCGGCCGGAGAGTGCTTTTGTGAAAAGCGTGCCTCTGAGCATAGCCAGAGTGCCGTCCCGCCCCCCTCAGCGTCTCGCCACCTGTTGTCCGAAACAAGAGCCTGCCCGCCGCCCCGCCCGCCCGCCCGCCGCGCCACCCTCCCCGGGGAGCCCTCGCCCTCGCCCTCGCCCTGCCCCGTGACGAAGCGCCCGCACCGGCCCGCCGGCGGCACCCAAACACCCTCCGGGAAGCGCTCCGCTGCGGCTCGGCCGGCCGGCTGCGCAGCACCTAGCCTGGACCCGGCCGCCCTTCGCCCGCCTCCGCCTCCGCTGCGCCCCGGCCGCCCCGGCCTCCCACCCCCGGCACGCTCTCAGGCGCTGGCCGGCAAAGCGGCTCCTCTGGGTGGACCCGGCCAGCCCTCCCGCCCCGTCCCGCCTCCTTCCAGTCCCTCGCCGCTGGGAGCCACCGTCCCGCGGGGCTGGGGCCACAGCAGCGCCACGACCCCCTCCGGAGCCACAGGACCCCCTCGCTGCCTCCAGTCATTTCCAGCCTTTTCTGAACTTTTCCCTCTTTCTTTCTTTCTTTCTTTCTTTCTTTCTTTCTTTCTTTCTTTCTTTCTTTCTTTCTTTCTTTCTTTCTTTCTTTCTTTCTTTCTTTCTTTCTTTCCCCCTCCCCTCCAGCCGCCTGCCCACTCCCCCGCCCTGGCGGCCTGCTGGCTGCTCAAGCGGCAGCGATGGGGGCCTGCCCAGGGGGTCTTCACCCCCTACCTCCCGAGCCCGGGGGCCAAGCGTGCGCCGGCCCCCCAGGAGATGCAGAACAAGGGCGACCCCGCTGACCCCATGGTGCTGCCCATCCCCCGGGAGCCGGGCGAGAACCTGCGGCGTCTCCGGCTGCGGAAGATCTTGCTGGGAGAAGAGCGGAAGCTGGCCGGGTGGGCGCTGGGCACTGCCCTGCTGGGCATCCTGCTGATGGTCTTGCACACCGAGCTGGCCTGGTTCGGACACTGCCAGGTGAGTCCCTTTTGGTTTTTGCCAATTGCCGAGTTTTGCCAGAACTTCTAGGATTGTTACATGCAGTTCTGCCAGAACTTCTAGGATTGTTAAATGCAGTTCTGCCAGAACTTCTAGGATTGTTAAATGCAGTTCTGCCACAAGATTGTTAAATGCAGTTCTGCCAGAACTTCTAAGATTGTTAAATGCAGTTCTGCCAGAACTTCTAAGATTGTTAAATGCAGTTTTGCCAGCATTGTCCAAAGGCATTGATTTCTTCTAACCCTGGTGCAGCTTCATTCAGGGAAATGCTGTTCTTATAGGATCGTCGAATCCCACAAGCCACCGATCCACCCTCCTGCTCAGTGCGGGATCAATCACCGATCTTCCTTGGGAATTGGCTACTGACCTGGAATGTTTAGATGTTCAGGCAGGTTGTATTCCTCTGAAACAGTGTTTCATGCTCCGGCTGCTGGATGAAAGGTCCACGTAAAACTTGCAATGATCGCCCAAGACTTAGTTCAGCCAAAGTTCACTCAGGTAATCACACATTCTGGCCATGATCTTGCCAGGAAGTTCTGCTGTGCGAACCTCTTTCAATTCGGGATGTCCAGTTCACTGAATTAAGCCACAGTCTCAGCCATCAAAACTCTGACTGCCTCGACACGAACAGCTTCACAATCGGATCTAGCCCAAAGGCATGTTGTTACGTAGGATCCGTTGCCGGGCTCTGAGGGTCAGTCTTGTGCACGGTTGGTGAAGCGTCAGGCCAGGGAAATCGCGGGGCAGGCAAGCTTCACAGGTAGAGGTAGCCCCTTCCAAGGTTTTGGAGACGCTTCCCACGCTGGCGGACACAGAGAAACAGCGAGAGAGTCTCACTTCGGCGTTGAAAATTTGACATCCGTGCTTTGAGCAGCTGCGTCACCCAAGCCCGTGAAAGAGAGGTTTTGGAGGAGATATTAAGGAAACGCGAGAAAGTTACAGTTTCCTGTACGAAAGCCACTTTAAACTATTGTTTCTTTTTTCTTCCCCGGGAGTTGCAGCATGCCAGGACAGCACAACGGTGGTGGTGGTGGTGGTGGTCGGAGGGATAAATAAACAAGCCTGATTTTTGTCTGCCCCATTCATTCAAACTGGCGCTCGATCAAGGAACCTGCTAAAACTTAGATGAGTAAACCGAATAGGGATGCCAGCCTCCAGGCAAGCCCTGGGGATCCTTTGGAATTCCCGCTCACCTCCAGACTACAGAGATCGGTTCCCCTGGAGAACATGGAAGTTCTGGAGGGCAGACTCTAGGGCAGGGGTAGTCAAACTGCGGCCCTCCAGATGTCCATGGACTACAATTCCCAGGAGCCCCTGCCAGCATTCGCTGGAGGGCCGCAGTTTGACTACCCCTGCTCTAGGGCCCTGTTCCCTACTGAGCTCCCTGTCCCCAAATCTGGCTGCATCCCCAAATCTCCAGGTGTTTTCCAACCTGGATTCGGTGCTCCTACCCTCAGTCACCCATGGGGGGGGGGGGTGGGCTGGCAATTAACCCAACTAGAAGCAGCCTAAATCAGTGATTCTCAACCTTCCTAATGCCGCGACCCTTTAATACAGTTCCTCATGTTGTGATGACCCCTAACCATAAAATTAGGCAAGGCTTCTTTCACAGAAATTAAACTGAAACTGGCCAATGGTGTGAAGATCCATGTTTCATGATTGCATATAAATTGGGTTTTTTCCCCAGGGTTTCTCAGTTCAGTCCTGTCTCTTGTCCCACCATGCCCATCTCGCTCTTTTCCGCTGCTCCAGACAGACAAATGCTCTATCGTGATCTACCTTGCAAGGCTGTTGTGTGGTCAAGTTTGTTCTCCCTGCCACAACCCCTGTGAAAGGGTCATTCGACCCCCAAAGGGGTCCCAACCCCCAGGTTGAGAACCACTGGCCTAAACTGACCCGCGGGACTCATTGCCACCATATGAATGTCCAAAGCACACATGCCTTTAAAAGTTCTCTCTCTCTCTCTCTCTCCCTCTCTCTCTCTCTGTGTAAATTGAGAGGGTCTGCGGCTGTACTGGCTGCTGCGAGCCATTGTTTTTTTAAGCTAGGAAGCGAATCTGCATGGCATCCACGTTCTTTTCTGTCTGGACTCCTGGAAGCTGTTCCAAGGGGCAGCGACCTCAGGTGGGCTCCCCAGAGATCATCGGAGAAGATGAAAGAAGGGAGTGACCAGCAAGGCACCACCTGCCAGGGGGACTGGGACGGGGGGGGGGCTGACTCAGTGGGCAGAGCATCTGCTTGGGATGCAGTAGGTCACCGGTTCTGACCTCAGCATCTCCAGCGAAAAGGGTCAGCTGGGAGGTGACGCAAAAGGCCTCGGCCTGTGACTCTGGAGAGCAGCTGCCGGCCAGAGTGGACAACACTCTGGACCAAAGCCCATCAAGGCCATATGCAGTCAGGGCCCAGTGTACTTGAGAGACGGCCTCCCTGCCCATATCCCCAAAAGAGCCTTACGCCCTGCCACCTCCAACTGACTGCGGATCCCTGGCCCCAGAGAAGCACATCGGACCTCAACAAGGGCCAAAGCCTTCTTGGTCCTAGCCCCCACCTGGTGGAATGAGCTCCCTGAAGAGATCAGGGCCCTGTCCAAACTCTCCGAAATTAAACCAAAACTGACCAATGGCGTGAAGATCCATTGTTCATGAGTGTATATAAATTGGTTTTTTTCTGGGGTTTCTCAGTTCAGTTTTGCCTCTTGTCCCACCATGCCGATCTCGCTCTTTTCCGCTGCTCCAGACAGACAAACACTCTCGTGATCTACCCTGCAAGGCTGTTGTGTCGATGGCACCCCCCCACGGCCAAGCTGCTCATCCTGCCGCGACCCCTGTGAAAGGCTCGTTCAATCCCCAAAGGGGTCCCGACCCCCTGGTTGAGAACCACTGCATTAGACCAGGGGTAGTCAAACTGCGGTCCCCCAGATGTCCATGGACTACAATTCCCACAAGCCCCTGCCAGCATTTGTTGGCAGGGGCTTGTGGGAATTGTAGTCCATGGACATCTGGAGGGCTGCAGTTTGATTACCCCTGCATTAGACCATAACCCAGGAAGATTAATCAGGCGAACATTGCCTCGTGATGTATCCAGTGGGCGTTTCTGAGTAGGAGGAGGTTCTGAAGGGCTCAGAGGACGTTATCGGGTCACTGGCCCCATCCAAAGGCTTGGCAGAAGAGCTCTGTTTTGTAGGCTCTGAGGAATTGGGCTAGCTCCGGCAGGACCCAGATCTCCTCTGGGAGCTCAAACCCCCAAGTGGGGGCCAAGACGGAGAAGGACCAGGCCCTGGTTGAGGTCAGGCGTGCTTCCTCGGGGCCCGCCATGAGCCGTTAGGGAGTGGCGGGTAATAAACAAACAAACAAACAAATAAATAAACCCTAAGTATGCTCCCCCCCCTCCCATAAGCATCCCCGTACTCCTTAGCAACAGGATGGACAAGGTTTCTCTGTCCCCAGGACTCTGCGGCACTCACAGTCCCGAAAACCTGCCTCGGGCTGGCTTCCGAAGCAAGGGCGTGTTGCTAAACTAACCCTGACCGTTTCCTTTATTTAAAACCGTAACCTTTAATAGAGTGATTACACTCACAATGGGCTGGGCCGTAATGACTCTTACAGTCATCCCCGGCGCGATTTGTCTGGAGAAGCCGTTATGCGGAGATGGGAGGAAAGGATTCATGGGCCAAAAGACGGGAGAGGGGAGCTGCCGGCCCTTGTTAAAAAAGCAAAACAGCTCTGGGAGGGAGGGGAATTGCAGCTGGGGAGGGGGCTTTTGTCCCCTGTGCTGCTTAGGACTTAAAATCCCCTGTGCGGTTTTACAATTTAAAAAAATGCCAGTTCTCTGTGCTGCTTTACGACTTAAAATGCTCTGTGCGGTTTTACAATTTTAAAAACTTCCAGTTCTCTGTGCTGTTTTACCAATTGAGCTTTCAGATCCCTGTGTTGTATTACAAATTAATTAAAAACAAATTAAAATCGATCCCCCCCCAAAGGAATTCTGTGGCCTTCTGAGAAAACATACAGGTGTCCCACAGGTTCAAATACTTATTCTGTTGTGGGATTAAAATGGAGGCAAGGATAAAATGGTTTTATTCCCCCCCCCCCTCTCTGTGTGGGTAAAGCCCATACCTTTCTCCCTTCAGCCGAATGACCCTCCCTAAACAGTAAGAAAAGAGCCAGGGTCCAGGAGCACCGTAAAGACTCACAAAATATGTGGAGGGAGAAACCTTTGGAAGCTGCTGCTCGCTTCCGTATCTGAAGAAGTGAGCTGTGACTCACAAAGAAGACAAAGAAAAGTTGGGTTTAGCACCCTGCTTTTCACTACCAGGAGGAGTCTTGAAGCGGCTTACCAACACCTTTCTCCCCTCAACAGGCACCCTGTGAGGGAGGTGGGGGTGAAAGTTCTGAAAGAACTGTTCTATGAAAACAGCTGTGAGAGAACTGTGACTGGCCCAAGGCCACCCTGCCGGTTCTCCAGATGAGAACTTGTTGCTCTTAAATCACTACAACGCACTGCCTCTCCTCTTCAGTTACAAGTTTTGTTAGTCTTTAAGGTATTCCTGGACATTTGTTCTTTTTTTTACTGCTACAGACAGACAGAGATCCATCCTGCTACTGCTACTAACACAGGTATCCATCCTGATCTCCCTCCCCAAACAATTGTAGCCCGAAAAAGCAAGGAATTCTCATCTTGGAAATTCTACCTCTCACGTATGTGTATCTCCTGGAATTGATACTCCTGTCTGGGGATTTATTTTATTTTACTCTTCTGCCCTGCCTTCCTTCCCACAGGAGGCCCAAAGGGGATTACAACCTTCTCCTCATCTCCACTTTATCCTCACAACAACCCTGTGAGGTAGATTGGGCAGTGAGAGCCTGCCCGGCCCAAGTTCACCCAGCCAGCTTCCATAGCTCGTCAGGGATTCGAACTCGGGTTTCCCAGATGGTACTCTGATGCTTTAACCGCTTTCCCACCATACTTGCTGTCAGCTAGGGAAATTATTTCCCTGGCAGGTCAAATGTGGTGACAGATTTGGGGCGTGGGCCTTGCAAACCTTCCCCGTGGCACCATCTAGCACGGCTTGCTTCTCTGAGTCACCCTGCTTCCGATTGGCGCCAAGTCTTCCTTGCCCAGCAGGCACATTTCATGTCCCATTCTCAAATTTGGGTAATGAAAAGTGCGCTCACCTGTTTTCCACAGTTGATGCTTTAGGCTGGTTTCAGCCTTTCCCCAAACTTGTTGGAACGGGGTGGAGGGAGCGGGGAGAAATACCTCCATTGGCTAGAGCAGCCCTGTGCTGCTGTGGTCCTCTGAGCCAAGGGATGCCCAGTTGGGGGTCCTGAGGAACAACTAATCAGGGGCTGGGTGAGTTGGCCAATTGGTTATACCCTTGCAGGCCTTTTCCACTGGCTGGGTTATAAGTTACTTATGAACAAAATGGTATACTGGTTAAGAGCAGTGGATTCTAATCTGGCAGGTGGAGTTTGAATCCCTGCTCTTCCACATGCAGACAGCTGGGTGACTTTGAGCTAGTCACAGCCCTGATAGTGCTGTTTTGACCAAGCAGTCCTGTCAGGGCTCTTTTAGCCTCACCTCCCTCACAGCGGGTCTGTTGTGGGGAGAGGAAGGGAAGGCGATCGAAAGCCGCTTTGAGACTCCTTCGGGCAGTGAAAAGTGGGGTATAAAAACCAACCCTTCTTCTCATGTTTGGGCCAGAGGCAAGATTCAAATGGCATGTTTTTCTTTTAGGTTCAAAACGGCCACAGATTATAGGGTGGTCATGTGAGGCAAGGGGGTTCATAACTTTCCCACGCAGCCATTTCCGCTTTGGGTAGCAATGTGGCATCTCCATTAGAATGTCAAGACTAGGGTCTGGGGTTCAGATCACAGCTCTGTCTCGGAAGCTTGCCAGACAGGGTTGCCAGCCTCCAGGTGGGTCCTGGAGTTCTCCTACAATGACTTGGAGTTCTCCTACAATGACTTGGATTTTAGTAAAGCTTTTGACAAGGTTCCCCATGATGTTCTGATGGATAAGTTGAAGGACTGCAATCTGGATTTTCAGATCGTTAGGTGGATAGGGAATTGGTTAGAGAACCGCACTCAAAGAGTTGTTGTCAATGGTGTTTCATCAGACTGGAGAGAGGTGAGTAGCGGGGTACCTCAGGGTTCGGTGCTCGGCCCGGTACTTTTTAACATATTTATTAATGATCTAGATGAGGGGGTGGAGGGACTACTCATCAAGTTTGCAGATGACACCAAATTGGGAGGACTGGCAAATACTCCGGAAGATAGAGACAGAGTTCAACGAGATCTGAACACAATGGAAAAATGGGCAAATGAGAACAAGATGCAATTTAATAAAGATAAGTGTAAAGTTCTGCATCAGAAAAATGAAAAGCATGCCTACTGGATGGGGGATACGCTTCTAGGTAGCACTGTGTGTGAACGAGACCTTGGGGTACTTGTGGATTGTAAACTAAACATGAGCAGGCAGTGTGATGCAGCGGTAAAAAAGGCAAATGCCATTTTGGGCTGTATCAACAGAGGCATCACATCAAAATCACAAGATGTCATAGTCCCATTGTATACGGCACTGGTCAGACCACACCTGGAGTACTGTGTGCAGTTCTGGAGGCCTCACTTCAAGAAGGACATCGATAAAATTGAAAGGGTACAGAGGAGAGCGACGAAGATGATCTGGAGCCAAGGGACCAAGCCCTATGAAGATAGGTTGAGGGACTTGGGAATGTTCAGCCTGGAGAAAAGGAGGTTGAGAGGGGACATGATAGCCCTCTTTAAGTATTTGAAAGGTTGTCACTTGGAGGAGGGCAGGATGCTGTTTCTGCTGGCTGCAGAGGAAAGGACACGCAGTAATGGGTTTAAACTTCAAGTACAACGATATAGGCTAGATATCAGGAAAAAGTTTTTCTCAGTCAGAGTAGTTCAGCAGTGGAAGAGGCTGCCTAAGGAGGTGGTGAGCGCCCCCTCACTGGCAGTCTTCAAGCAAAGGTTGGATACACACTTTTCTTGGATGCTTTAGGATGCTTAGGGCTAATCCTGCGTTGAGCAGGGGGTTGGACTAGATGGCCTGTATGGCCCCTTCCAACTCTATGATTCTATGATTCTATGATTCTATGATTCTATGACAAGGGGGTCTCCAGGCTTCCGAGCGGTTCCCCTGGTGGAAACGACAACTTGGAAGAGCAAACTCTATGGTGTACCATAGAGCCTAGAAAAAATGGAAGTCCTAGAGCAGGGGTAGTCAAACTGCGGCCCTCCAGATGTCCATGGACTACAATTCCCAGGAGCCCCTGCTGAACACCTCCCTCTCCCTAAACTGACCTTTGACAGCACTGCTCCCCAAACCTCCAGGAATTTCCCAAGACAGTGTTGGCAACTCTATTGCCAGAGCCTGTCTTGCAATCAACCCGTTTCCCAACCAGGGGCCATCTCCTGAACCAAGCTTAAAATGACATGCAGCTTGCATTGGGTATGGGGAGGTACACTGCTCCTGAATATGGGGGCTCTATTTACATATTACAATATTCAGATATCTGCGCTTTGTTCCATTAATATAATTTTATGTGTGCCGGCAACTAGTTTTCTGTGGCAGGGGTAAGCTTGCAACTCCTAATCTTCAGCCAGGGGGTGGGTGGGTGGGGGGAAGGATTGAATTCTCACTGTCTCAGATGGGACGCTGCACTGCTCCTTTCATTGAGGATTGCTGACTGAGTGGGGGGGGGGAGTTGCAGCAGATCTCCAGAAGACAGAGAAAGCGGCTCCTTTGGTGGGTGATTACTCTTCTCCCCAAGCTCCCCTCCCCCCTGACTTTTCTCCCTCCTGGAGCTGGCAACGTTCCTCAGATCCCGTGACTTCTGCATGTGTGAATCAGAAGACGAGCAAAAACAAAACACGCTTTTGGCAGCTCAGCGTATCTGATTTTTCAGCTTGCAGACGTGTTCAGATTTGGTTTGGGAGATTTTGGCCTTCAAAGCAAATTTACCCAGGCCAGATGTTAGGGCTACGTCTTTAGTAGTTGCAACAACTTGTGACACTCCTGCTCCCTGGCCTGATCTCTGATTCAACACAATCTCTAGTAGGAAACATGGAAGAACGTATTGAATTAGTAGCAGATAACACTTGCAAAATTAATTCCAAATAAACCAAAACAGTTTGCATTAGCATCCCATTAAATTCATGTATATACCACCCTCTTACATTGAAGAATGTATTGAATTAGTAGTGGATGCCACTTATTTTATTTACTTATTTATTTATTCTTTGATTTATATACCACTGCTCTCAAGGGCTTGCGGCGGTTTTCAATAAAATAATAAAAACACAGAATCCTTAAAATCCGCAGCATATTAAAACACATTAAAGATGGCTATTAGTTAGAGTTAACTCCCCATCTCCTCCCCCCACCCCTGTCCAGCTGGCAGTCTGGAGCTCTTTCCTTAAGATCAGCAAAACAAAGTTTGAATCCAGTGGAAACTTTAATAATAATTATTATTATTATTATTGATATATTCATTTAATTTGTATACCACTCTCTCATGCAAGCTCAGGGCGATGCACAACAGTAAAAAAAAACAACAACAACAATCAGATAGTTAATAACCAACACTAACATTAAAACCTTTAAAATCCCATAGTACCCTAGAAGTGGAAGGGGTCCTAAAGGCCATCTAGTCCATCCCCCAGGTCAGATCAGCTTCTTCCATCGAAGTTCCACTCAGCCGTGTCATCTGTGCAGTAATTATTTCGGGCGCAGGAACGTAATTGCAGTTTTCATTGGAGGATTTCTGTTGGGGGGAGGCCCATTCGATGTTACCCATCATCGGCCCCAACCAAAAGCCTGGCGGAAGAGCTCCGTCTTGCAGGCCCCGCCAGTTCCAGCACGGCCCGGATCTCCTCCGGGAGCTCATTCCATCAGGTAGGGGCAAGGACTGAAAAGGTCCTGATCCTGGTGGAGGCCAGAAGTACTTCCTGGGGCCATGGACCACTAGCTGGTTGGGATGGGCTGAGTATAATGCTCTTCAAGGCATATAGGTAGAGGCAGTCCCGTAGGGCCAAGACCGCATATGTCCTTTGACAAAGTTTTATTCAAGGCATAAGCTTTCATGCGCAAGCATACTTCTTCAGATATAAATTAATTCCAGTTCGAAGTTGCTTGAGAATCCCTTCCTTTTCCTTCAGCTGTGATGTCGAGCCTTTGCTGTCCCATTAACCCCTCCCCCCTAATAATGAGCTTAGCCAGTTTATCTATGTAGCATGTGCTACGGGCCCCATGCTTTCAGGGGCCCCACAAGCTGCCTTCCCCCCCATGGATCAGGGCCGTAGCCTCTCTCCTCCCCGCTTTTCCATCTTTAAGGATATTCAGACACCCCCCTTCCCACTGCCCTGCCACAATTGTAGTCCGCTGGGGCCCACAGATCCTTAAATGAGTTCTGGCACTATGGGCCCTACAGAGCCTTCAGCCACGCAAGTCCAGCCTCGTTGATCCCCTCTCCCCAACCCAAGAATGTCTAATTTTTTATTCTCTCGCAGAAGCAGAACACAGGAAGTGCCTGCTCTGACTTGCCTGCCTGGTCCCCTCCCTAACGTTCATTATCACTCATTACTCCTGTGTCCTTCTGTGAGAAGGACATACAAGACCACAGTGTACCGACTTGAGGGTGGGGTGTGGGCCTGGACGTTGAAGATTTGTAGCTATTAACGCAGTGGTGGGGTCCGAGATGTCGAGCTTTCCAAGAGCTTTGTCCTCCACTCAGCACACTGATTGTCGACATTCCGTTACTGACTCTTTCCCCCTTGCAGTTGGAATGATTGTGAACATTCTGTGACTGTCGCTGAAGCCCCAAGAGTGGCAGGGGCATACAGATGACAGGCCTTTGTCCTGAGCCAGTTTGAGCCAGTTTGGTGTAGTGGTTAGGAGTGCGGACTTGTAATCTGGCATGCCAGGTTCGATTCTGCGCTCCCCCACATGCAACCAGCTGGGTGACCTTGGGCTCGCCACGGCACTGATAAAACTGTTCTGACCGGGCAGTGATATCAGTGCTCTCTCAGCCTCACCCACCCCACAGGGTGTCTGTTGTGGGGGGAGGAATGGGAAGGCGACTGTAAGCCGCTTTGAGCCTCCTTCGGGTAGGGAAAAGCGGCATATAAGAACCAACTCTTCTTCTTCTTCTTCTTCTATTGCAGAAGTAATCCTGCAGAGGGATGCCAGCCTCCAGGTGGGACCTGCAGGGGATCCCCCGAAATTAGAGCTTATCTCCAGACTACGATCTATTCCCTTGGAGACATGGGTGCATTGCAGGGTAGACTCCAGGGCATTGTGTTGGATATTGTAATGCTGCATGCGAGGGTTATGAGCATTCTGTCTCTCGAATACGCTTGGCTCTCGGGTACATTTGGCCTCTCATCGGTTAGCCTCTTTGGCCTCTGCTTGCCTGCCGTTTCATCTTATCTCAGACCTCTGTTCTTTCTCTTCCCTGGTCTTGGAGCTAAAGCAAGTCAACCTTTTGGGAGTTAACCAGCTCGCAATAAGTTAAATGTCCCTGCATGAATACGTTGTGTCAGATGTGCTTCTATTTTTGTAAGTTGGGGACATAAACCCCCTGACTCTCCCGGTCTTAGCTCTTCACCCTGCTGGCAGGGCCAGCTGAAAAAAGTCCCTGCTTCTTTCCTTCTGCTTATATCCTGCCTTGATGGACTCGGCTACAAGTTATTCCGGTCGTTGAATCACAGAATCATAGAGTTGGAAGGGGCCATACAGGCCATCTAGTCTAACCCCCTGCTCAAGCCCCCCTGCTCATGCCATTGGCATGAGATCAGGGAACCTGCCACTTCCATGCACCAGGGGGTGGGATTCTTGCGTGGTTGCCATGTCTGGGAAAGGGGGCAGAGACTGGGTGCCTACTCCGGCCTCAAACTGCTCTTCCATGGCCAAAAGGTTGAAAAAGGCTGCAAACGACTCAGACCTTCCTGCTCATGAACTAGTTTTGGCTCATGACGCTGCCTAAACTGGGTAAGTCATCCAAATATCCCCTTCCGAGGTCAATAAGAAGGCTGCTGAGTGGGCAGAGAGAGAGGGAAAATGTGAGGATGGCTTTCCCTTTAGTAGCAGCTTGCTCTGCTGCAGACCAGCACAGAAGGGTCTTTCTCAGGGCGTGGAAATTGAGAGTGTTCTTCTCCAATCACAGCCACTGTGGTTGTTGTTAGATGACAATCAGGAAGACCCAGGTTCAAATCACCGCTCTGCCATGAGGGTTTCCAGCTCTGGGTTGGTTAATACCTGGAGATTTGGGGAGGGGGGAGGCTACGGAGGGCAGGGCTTGGGGAGGGGAGGGACTTTCAATGCAGTAGAGCCCACCTTACAAAGCAGCCACCCCCCCCCCCAAAGAAACTGCTCTCTGTCACCTGGAGACCAGTTGCAATCCCAGGAGATCTCCAGCCACCACCTGGAGGTTGGCAACTGTAATAGCTGATTACTCTATACAGCTCTATATTAACATCCAAACAAAGACCATTATTTTTACCGTAATTCACAGAATCATAGAAGGGGCCATACAGACCATCTACTCAGCCATTATAGCATTCCAGTCTTCTAAACTTGGACAGGGAGCATGTTTCCATTTTGCTGCATAGAAATTTCCCATGTATCGAAATCTCTCTTCCAGTACTTTTGGTAGCTAGGTATTTCCCTACCCACAGCTGGCAAAGGCTTTCTGGAAATTCTAGATTTGTGTTTTTATTTTAATTTAAAAAGAGCACCACGTTCAAGCTTTTTAATCCAAAGATTCGGTGACTGGCCAAAAGGGTGGATAAGAGCAGCAGCTTCTAATCAGGTGAGTCGGGTTGGATTCCCCACCCCTCCACATACAGCCAGCTGGCTAACTTTGGGCTTGTCACAGCCCTGATAGTGTTGTTCTCACGGAGCAATAACATCAGGGCACTCTCTGCCCTACCTACCTCACAAGGTGCCTGTTGTGAGGAGAGGAAGGGAAGGCGATTGTGAGCCACTTTGAGACTCCTTCGGGCAGTGAAAAGCAGGGGATAAAAACCCAACTTCTTCTTCTTCAAAAGAAAGGAAGAAGATGAGCTGATTTTTCGCTGGGTGTTTTGCAAATCCACTGACCTACCTCGCAGGACTGTTGTAAGCATAGATTCTGGCAGAAGCAACAGAACCACCTTTGACTGCAGTGGCACCTTTAAGACCAACAACCAAATACAACCTTGTTGTGTTGTAAGGCCAGAGAGAACACCTGTTGAAATGGGCGCTGGTGGGAAATGGTGGAGTAGGGCTGTAAGATCCCGGCTGGGAGACTCCTGGAAGTTTGGGGCCTGGGACCTCATTGGGGCATAATGTTGTAGAGTCTGGCATCCATTTCCTCTACAGGAACCGATCTGGAGATGAGCTGGCACCACTGACAAACCTCCAGGAGCTTCCCAATCTGCATCTGTCAACCCTCCCCCCCTCCCCCATTACTCACCAGCATCCCTAAATCTACCCTCCCAAGCATTCCTTTTTTCCAGGGGAACAGATTATCGTAGCCTGGATAATGGCTGTCATTTCTGGAGGTCTCCAAGCCCACCTGGGGATTAACAGGCAGGAGACTCACTGGAGTGTTCCCCGGTTCCAGAAATGCTTTCAGAAATAAATCTCTTCAGTGACAAGTCTCAGTGAAAAGCAGGAAGCTCGATTAACACAGAAAAGCAAGTTTGGCCTATGAATTATGCGCAATGCCGAATAAATCAATCAGACCGACTTACATGCCTGTTGTAATAGGTCTCAAAAGGACCTACGGTCCCAACACAAATTCTTCTGTCCTACATAACAATAAAGAGACATTCGTAGGAAGTGAAAGGCAACACATTGACCGTTTATGCACTGGACGTTTCATGCTGGGTTGCAGGCTGGAGTTTTAGTTGTGGCAGGTTGCCCCACCTCTTCCTGCACCCACACAGGGGTGCATTTGGCCTGCACCCACACAGGGGTGCACCTCATCTGCCCCCGATTTTTGCTCCTGCTTGGGAGCTGGGGCAGTGAAGTTCCCAGTGCATAAACTGGGAACTGGGAACACAAACTTCATATGCATATTGAAGCATAGAAAGGAAAATACATGGAGAAATAGGTTACATACCTATTATAGGTATAATGTTATACAGCAGGGGTAGAAATAGGTTACATACCGATAAGGATTTCTATAAATGTAGAACAAAATTGCAGAAGGCCAAATAGCGGCGAAACCCAACTTTCCCTAAATCTCTTCAATATACAATCATAATTTGTACTAGGACTATGGAACCGTGGAACGCTCTGGCAAGCCTTCTGTTTTACCAGCATTAAAAGACATGCAGAAATTCTAATGGTGCGGCGTGGTGTTCTGGCTTTTTCCTCATCAGTGTAACTTTTGAACAGGACAGTCTTTGTTTGCGTAACTGCCTGGGGGATGGCGACTCCAGCACCCCTGCATGAGAGCGAGACAGTGGGAGCAGGGCTGGTTGATCCATGTCGCACAATTATCACGTGGAGAGCCCCACACTGTGTGTGTCCTGCCCCCCGAAAAAGGCGGCAGCCTCTCTCCTCCCCCTTTTCCCTCTTTAAGGACACTTGAGGTGACACCCCTTTCCACTTTGGGGGGAGCCCCTAGACCCCCAGTCTGGCTGTTCCCATTGCAATTGTACTCTGCTAGGGCCCCGCAAATCCTTAGAATCATAGAATCATAGAGCTGGAAGGGACCTCCTGGGTCATCTAGTCCAACCCCCTGCAAAATGCAGGACACTCACAACCCTATCGCTCATCCACTGTAACCTGCCACCCCCTTGAGCCTTCACAGAATCAGCCTCTCCGTCAGATGGCCATCCAGCCTCTGCTTAAAAATTTCCAAAGATGGAGACCCCCCCCCCCCCGAGGAAGCCTGCTCCAGTTTAAATCCTTAAACTGGCTCTGCTTCAAGCACTAGTGCAACCACTTCTGAGCAGGAGCATGCCGTTGTTGCCCTTTCCCTTCCCTTGGAGGGTCAGGCTTGTGGGGGTTCATCCTGGTTCTGGATGTCAAGCCTCGTCCAGCCCTTGAGGGCTTGGAGGAAGCAGCTTGCCTGCGTTTCCTTGTGCAGTTGGCATTGCAGAGGAGAGCAAGCCCCCCATCTGTTTGGAAGCTCAGGGATGGCACAAGTGCCTGGAGTGGGCGAGGAACCCCGGGGGTCGGCCGGGCACTCTCCAGGGGGAATTTCCTTCCTTCCTCATTCTGCACACCTTGGATAATATAATTTTGGTGCCCTTTAGGGAGTAGAGTTTCCCATTTTGCACAACAGAAAGTGCGTTATTCAACTTGGGAGTTTAAGGATTTAAACCGAAAGTGCGTTATTCAGCTTGGGAGGAGTGATCTGCTCCAGGCCCTCCTTGAGAGCGCAGTTGGCCCGGTCTCCAAAGGGCACGGAGCTCCGCCGCAGGCTTCCTCTGGGCACCGACGAGCCTTTCCTGAACCTCCAGCTGCAAACAGACCTCGGATCCGTTCTGGGTCGCCTTTGGCGTTTCTTCCCAGCCCGGGAGCTCATCGGAGTGGAAGGCTGGGGAGGCAAGGAGGGATGGGAGGGGCAGAGAGCCGGGAAGACTTCATCAGGTGGTTGTGCCTTGGCCCAATCCAAAGGTCGCGAGGCCTCCTTTGAGCTGTGGAATCAGCCTCTGTTTGAGGTTCTCCTCTGCAAGGAAATCGCTTTCCCAGCAGGGCAGGCCATTGAATGCTTGAGCTTATTCCACAGTATTTGGAACCCGGAAGAATCTGGGCTCTGGTTGCCAACCTCCCGATTGAGGGTGGAGCACCCCAGGAATAATGTTGGATCTTCAAACTACATAGAAAACTTAGAATCATAGAGTTGGAAGGGTCCTCCAGGGTCATCTAGTCCAACGCCCTGCACAGTGCAGGAACTTGTTCATTTAAAAAGTTTGAGTCCAGGGTTTTTTTTTAAGGCCAACAAAGTTTTCTTCAGAATTTAAAGAGGAGGAGCGTTATAGAAGCCTAATTAATAAAATAAAAATAGATAAAGGCTTTAAAGGGGCCACTGGATTTGTTGTTCTGCTGCTCTAGATCAGGGGTAGTCAAACTGCGGCCCTCCAGATGTCCATGGACTATAATTCCCAGGAGCCCCTGCCAGCGTTCGCTGGCAGGGGCTCCTGGGAATTGTAGTCCATGGACATCTGGAGGGCCGCAGTTTGACTACCCCTGATCTAGATCAACACGACAACACACTTGAATCTTATTTATTTAAAACGTTTGACCCAGTTCTGGAGGAAATGGCGGCCTTGGAAGGTGCATAGTATGGGGCTATGCCCTATGGAGGCCCCTCCCCTCCGTGCCCTCAAATCTCCAGGTCTTCCCCAACCCAGAATTGTTACCCCTAAATTCCTTCCCCTCTCCCCATTCTGCATAATGTGCAGTAGGTCTTCCATCCTTGTGGTACAAAAGTGGGGCAAAGCCATGGGAAAGAGGTAATATTTAGCTTGGGAAACAGGTCTGAGTTTCGTTGCCATCCTCCAGCTGGCAGCTGGAGATCTCCCAGAATGAACACTCAGCTCCAGACTTCAGAGATGGATTTCCAGGGTGTGTGTGGCAGGTAGCTTCGGAAGAGGAACTCTTATGTAACGTTCACAGAACATCGTAAGAGTCCAGTGGCACCTTTAAGGCTGATAAAGTTTTATTCAAGATATAAGTTTTGTGCACACAAACACTACTTCAGAGAGAAGCTTATGCCTTGACTAAAACTTTGTTGGTCTTAAAGGTCCCACTGGACTCCAGCTATGTCCTGTTGAGTGGAACCTGAGGAGTTTGGATCAGGGTGTGTGTGTGTGTGTGTGTGTTAATGGGTATAATGTTATACAGCAGGGGTAGTCAACCTGTGGTCCTCCAGATGTCCATGGACTACAACTCCCATGAGCGCCTGCCAGCAAAGCTGGCAGGGACTCATGGGAATTGTAGTCCATGGACATCTGGAGGACCACAGGTTGACTACCCCTGCTATAGAGTCCACCTTGTAGCCATTTTTCTCCAGGTGAACTGATCTCTGGAGATCAGCTGCAATTCTAGGAGCTCTCCAGCTGCCACCGGGAGGTTGGCAACCCTGACTCAAAGGAACCACATCCCTGGCTCCACCCCTAAATTGCCAGAGTGTTCCATCCCGGAGCGGACCTGAATGGTCCTGCTGAGGCTCCGGCCTGTGGTTTCCATTGGCAACGCAGCCTGCCCTTGAAGCACTGACCTTTTGCTGGCAAGCTGTGTTGGGCTTTGAAGCCCTCACTCTTTGGGAAAGCTTTCAGTGGAAACGGAGTGGAACTGGAGCCATGCGGGAAGCGACAGATAAAATCAAAGAAGACTTGCAATGTAAATTTTAACGCTGAGAATTTGCCACTCAAAACTGTTCAGCTGGCAGAAAATCCCTCTTCCCCCAACAGCCAGTGTCAACACTAGGAAAACATATACAGGAGGGGGAGAGCGGAAGAAGGAGTTCTTTCTTGCATGGATCAGGCGTTCAGGCCACAATAAAGTTAGCTTGATCTCAGCTCATCTTGGAAGCTAAGCCAGCCTGGTTTAGTGGTTAGGAGTGCAGACTTCTAGTCTGGCAAGCTGGGTTAGATTCCCTGCTCCCCCACATGCAGCCAGCTGGGTGACCTTGGGCTTGCAACAGCACTAATAAAGCTGTTCTGACCAAGCAGGAATATCAGGGCTCTCTCACCTCCCTCACAGGGTGTCTGTTGTGGGGAGAGGAAAGGGAAGGCGACTAAACCGCTTTGAGACTCCTTCTCCTTCTCCTTCTCCTTCTCCTTCTCCTTCTCCTTCTCCTTCTCCTTCTCCTTCTCCTTCTCCTTCTCCTTCTCCTTCTCCTTCTCCTTCTCCTTCTCCTTCTCCTTCTCCTTCTCCTTCTCCTTCTCCTTTATCTTCGCAGAGTCAAACCTGGAAGAGACTGCCAGGAAAGTCCAAGGTGGCTAGGCAGAAGCAGAAAACTGCAAAACCGCCTCCGAACATCTGATGCCTCTGGAAACCCTGTGGGTTTTGCCATAAGTTGGCTGCCACTTGGTAGCACTTATCACCACTACCCTCCTCCCGGTGTTATTTGGTAGAATTCCCCACTCCTGGAATCATCTCTCAGGCTTCAAAGACAGCTGGGCTTTTTGGTTATGTGGCGGAAGGCCAACCGGTATAGTGGTTCAAGAGTGGCAGTCTCTAATCAGGAGAATGGGGTTTGATTCCCTACTCTTCCACATGCAGCTTCAGGGGCAGTCTGTCCTGCCAGGCAAGGAGCAGGAGGGCAGTGGCTCAGTGGCAGAGCATCTGTCTGGCCTGCAGGAGGTCCCAGGTTTAATCCTCGGCATCTCCCCTTAAAAGGGAGGTGGTCACGGGAAAGACCTCTGCCTGGGACCCCATCCTCTCAATCAGAGACTGCTGCTCGTGAACTACTGCACCAGTTGGCCAGCTGCCAGCTTGAATAGGCCTTGATGGAGTGACGGACTGATTCAGCATCAGGCAACTCGATGCGTTCAGCAGCACCAGCGCTGGGAAACAGATTACAGAGGAGAACTGCTGCGTCCCCCTGGGGGCTTGCTGGGTGGCTGCTTCAGAAATGGACTGCTGGGCTTTAGGAATCCTTGGTCACCCAACCCAGCTGTTTTGATGCCCTGGTTTCCACCTGCACACGTTTGCACGCGTGTGCCGTTTAGGACACGTGCACCCTCCCCATTGCCCTTTGCCAGAGAAGTCTTGGAGGGTGCTGTTTTTCAGGTGCTCATGTGCCACGGTCAAGCCACAGGGGACTGACGGCGAACCTGTTGCATTTGCAAGGCAGAGGTGTTTGGCCATTGACTGCCTCTGCTTGGCAGCTCCGCCCTTCCCATATGAGCCTGTTCAGCTTCCAGGATCAGATGAGATCAAGGTAGCTGGTGGGAGGGGGGGGGGCATCCAGGGATGGTCCTTGGCTAGGATTGCGACCACGAACAAGGGGCCTTTTGAGAGCCCGCCACTGTGGTTTCCCCCTTGTCATGCGTAGCGCTGAAGAGAAACTGAGGCATCACCTCTTGGCACCTCTCCTTGCCCCGTGTTTTCTCTTCCCTCTTCTGCTTCCTTATCAGGCAGTTCCTGGCACCCAACATCCCCCCCTCCCTTCTCCAAGGAGCCTCCTGTGATTGTCCCTGACACAATCGCTCCCTTCATGACCGCGGCCGGTGCGCTGGAGGGGGAGAAGCCATCCCGGGACCCGGGACAGGATAAATATTAATCCGGATGAGCCAGGTGTCACGCAGTTCTTTCTGGCGGAGCCATAAACCTTGGCAGTGGGACTTGCTTTTGGGAGGGGGGGGGGGAGCGCGGAGAGTTTGCCAAGAAGCACATGAGGTTTGTTCTGAGCACAGGGAGAAGTGCGCATGGGAATGGTTGTGGGAGTCCGGTGGGCTCCGAAGAACGATAGATTGTGGCAGGGGAAGGGGAGGGGGCTGAGAAAGGATTTGAGGACCTGTGGGTAGGTGACAGACTGAGCGTGGCTAGGTGGAAGAGCATCTGCACAGCAGGTGGAAAGCAGGTGGAAAGTTCAGTCCTCTGCACCTCCAGTTTAAATGATCAGAGGATGGGTGACGTGAAAGATCTCTGCCCGGGAGCTGCTGACAATCTGGGGAGAGAACAGTCACCAGGGCAAGTCAGCTTTCTGTGTTGTCATCCAGGGGAGGGGCTGTGGCTCAGTGGCAGGAAATCGGCTTTGCATACAGAAGGTCCCAGGTTCAATCCCTGGCATCTCCAGTTAAAAGGCGATGGGAGAATTCTCTGCTTGACACCTTGGTGCAGGGGTAGTCAACCTGTGGTCCTCCAGATGTTCATGGGCTGCAATTCCCATGAGCCCCTGCTGGCAGGGGCTCATGGGAATTGTAGTCCATGAACATCTGGAGGACCACAGGTTGACTACCCCTGCCTTGGTGAATTGCTGCCAGTTTGTGTAGGCAATACCAATGGTATGACTCAGGGGAGGGCTCTTGTTTGGGGGCTCTTGTTCATGCAGTAGGCCCCAGGTCCAGTCCTTGTCATCTCTGGCTAAAAGGAACCAGGTAGCGGTTATGTGAAATGCTCATCTGAGTTGACATAGTAAAAGGCAGCTTCAAGTGGGAGCTGGCATTTCTGTAGCGTTCTGCCACACCTTCAACACTGGTCAAGTTACTGCTTTTAGCCAGACATCAGCATTCCTGCTGCATCTCCATGCTGGGGGGGGGGGGCGGGAGGCTGTACCTGTTGTATTGCCACCTGCTCACCAGCTGTGAAAGCCACAGAACGTCTTGAAGGGTCTCATTTCAAGTGTAACTCCTGCTTCAGAATTTGTAAGAGGAGCACCATAAGCCACCCCTACCCCTCTCCAAACCTTCCAACCTTTCAAGGTAGATCTTTTGCTGGTCTGCTGCTTGAGGGGCTAAGATACCATAAGAACAGCTTCTGCTGGCTTTTTTCCCTATGATCCAGAAACCTCTTTTCTGCACAGAGCAATACCAAATTTGCCAATATGTACACCTTTCTCTACCAATTTCATTCTTAAAATAGTGAAATGTCTTGAGCTAAGCAGTGAAAGATTCAGGTCTTATTTATTTTGTTTGTTTGGCTTTTAGGCCGCCCCTCTCTGAAATGGTCTCCGGGCAGCTTACAAGCATGCTGGCAGGGGCTCATGGGAACTGTAGTCCATGGACATCTGGAGGGCCGCAGTTTGACCACCCCTGCTGTAGACAGACAGAATCCCCACAGCTGATTATCCAGGAAAGCTGTGGGTGACTTTGCAAAAAAATAAAAAAGGACAATGGAAAAAAAGTAAAAGTTTAACTAGTTTGGCTTTACAAAAGTAGCACTGCAGAGTGTGAGAATCAATGTACATCTCTCCCACCCACACCCACCCCGTCCCTCACCCCCTGGAGCTCTTGGCTGTCCTGTGTCCCCGGCCAGCCGTATGCACTCCTCGAGCGCGGTCCCATTGCAAGCACTTTCCCAGTTGTGAAAATATTTGCCCAGGGAGTGTCCCAGCCTGCCTTGGCTGCCTTTCAAAAGCTGCATCCAAGTGCCGAGTTCTGGGAATGTCACCTCTTAGCAGGGGAGGAAAGATTTCCTTCCAGGATGGCACCTAGAGAAAGTGATGTTGTGCCGAGAGATCCGGGTTCAAATGCCCGCTCCTGTGGGAACTTGGGGGTGATTGCGCTCTCTCTCTCTCTCGGCCTGTCCAACCTCTCAGGGCTGTTGTGTAGATAAAGCACAGAAGGGAAGACCATCTGCACCGCTCAGAGCTCCACGGAGGAAGAGGGAGATTCGAAATACACAATAAAAGAAATAACACTTGCAAAGCCCAAGTTCCCCTGCAATGACTGTGCAGGGGGAGTCCCACCTGGAGCGGCTCCAGTCCCTTTAGAAACCATCTGTTTCAGGTGGCAGCCAGTTACCTGGGTGAACACCGTTGCCCGACACAAAACCACAATGACGCTATTGTTGTAGTGGGCCTTTGGTCGCTCACCTCTCCTGTCCTCCTGCTCACCTGAGTTTTAACTCTTTTGGGTCGGCCCACTGCAAGGGAAAGAATGTCAATGCTGCAAACACCTGTGCTATATGCTACAGACAGGATTTCCTGTATGCCAAGACGACTGAAGGAATGGGTATTAGAGAGGGACTGTGGCTGGGTGGCAGAGCCTCTGCTTTGCATGCTGAAGGTCCCAGGTTCAAATCTCATGTGTCTGCGGTGCAAAAGATCAGGTTGCATTAAGAGTGCCTCAAAGAGAGATTTGAGGACTGGAGTCCAGAAGGGGGAAGGTTAGAAGAAGGACCTCAGTTGGGTATGATATCATAGAGTCCTAGAGTCCAAACCAGCCATTTTCTCCGGGGAAACTGATTTCGATTGCCTAGAGCAGGGGTAGTCAACCTGTGGTCCTCCAGATGTCCATGGACGACAATTCCCAGGAGCCCCTGCCAGCATTTGCTGGCAGGGGCTCGTGGGAATTGTAGTCCATGGACATCTGGAGGACCACAGGTTGACTACCCCTGGCCTAGAGCAGCTTTTCCCAACTTATTTACAGTTGAGAAACCCCTGGGACATTCTTCAGGCTTTGAGAAACCCCAGAAGTGGCACAATCGTGCAGAATAGGGTTGGGAAGCACAGCTGTGGACACGCCCACCTGGGGTCCCCCCAGGCCCATCATTGGCCATTTTTGGGGGTAGGGGCAGGTTGACATGACCATATACTATCATATCGCCCAATATATGCTTAACAACTTTTAAAATATATGTGTTGTTGTTGTTAGATGCCAAGTCGTGTCCGACCCATCATGACCCTGTGGACAATGATCCTCCAGGCCTTCCTGTCCTCTACCATTCCCCGGAGTCCATTTAAGCTTGCACCGACTGATTCAGTGACTCCATCCAGCCACCTCATTCTCTGTCGTCCCCTTCTTCTTTTGCCTTCAATCGCTCCCAGCATTAGGCTCTTCTCCAGGGAGTCCTTCCTTCTCATGAGGTGGCCAAAGTATTTGAGTTTCTTCTTCAGAAAATATGTATATATAATTACTTAACTCCTACCCATTTAGGAAGCCCTTCCGGGGCCTTGAAGAAACCCCAGGGTTTCACAAAACCCTGGTTGAGAAAGCCTGGTGTAGAGAGCAGTAGCAAGAGCAGAAGAGATGTCAGCTGTTTGAGATCCCCAAATATCCAGAAATGGAGTTGGCAACCTCGGGGCTATTTCCAACATATCCCTGGTTCCCGCACAAACACACTGCGTTTGGGAGGAGAGGGGATTTTGATAGAGGAAAGAGCCACCTGGGACACACCCCGGACTCCTTCCACACCAGAGGCATTCGCATCCCGCCCTCCTGGGTCTTTTGCACAATGGGCCAGTTTTGACCTTTAATGAGGAAAAGTGTTATTTGAAACCGGGCTTTGCGCAGCCTAGGTTTGAAACCCAGCCTCGGGGAGGTGTCGAAAATGGAATGATCTGGTTTAGCTTGTCCACGCGCCTCTGCCAGCATTTCGGACAAAGGGACAGTCATCAGGCTTTTCTTCCCGGTACGCGACAACAGTCCTTTTGCGTTGGCTGAGCTTATCTTAGGAGGCCTAATCGCTTAGAGCCTACCTCCACTTCTTCCTCTGGCCTCCTGCCTTTTCTCCTACAAATCTTTTAAAATCTGCCTGTGTATCTAATCAAACAGGGCAGCAGAGTTGCCATGATTCCAGGTTTACAGCAGGGCTTCAGTGTGGCCTTGGATGCCAGATGCCCCTGCCTTGAGAATCTGGTTTCTAACAAACCCTCAAGTTTCTAGCCCCTGTGGATGTCATGTGAAGGTGTGCCGAAAAGGGGCTGGGACAATCCCTTTTCAGCATACCCTGAGTCCCTGGCCTGTCTGGCCTGGAGGAAATTCGCCTTCTGATTCAAAAGTGGTGATCAGAGTTTCCCTGGTCATGCAAGGAAAGGCCAAAAGGGCCAAACCTTGAAAACCTCCCGGGGTGGCAAAAGCCGGCTGCAAATGGATGGCCGTTTCCCACCACTATTTCTCCCCTTTGTGCAGAATTTGGATGGACGGAGCACACCGTTTTCAGTTTTGCGGCACGGCAAGCACAGAGCCCTCCCCCGGCTTCTGCAACGCCAGTCGTGCTTTCCCTGAATGCGCTCTTTGTTGTCCGTTTTGAAAAACAAAAGTATTTAGCAATATTGAACATTGTGCCACTCAGTTACCTAAGCCTTTTACACACATACGATTCCCTAAAATAGCCTCATTTGAGCGTTTGATTTAGAGCTGTCAAGCTCTAGGTCTCGGGATGAAGAAGAAGAAGAAGAAGAAAAGTTGGTTCTTATATGCCGCTTTTCCCTACCCGAAGGAGGCTCAAAGCAGCTTACAGTCGCCTTCCCATTCCTCTCCCCACAACAGACACCCTGTGGGGTAGGTGAGGCTGAGAGAGCCTTGATATCACTGCTCGGTCAGAACAGCTTTATCAGCGCCGTGGGGAGCCCAAGGTCACCCAGCTGGCTGCATGTGGGGGAGCACAGAATCGAACCCGGCATGCCAAATTAGAAATCCGCACTCCTAACCACTACATCAAACTGGCTCTGGGATTACGGCTGATCTCTGGGTGACAGAGAGATCAATTCCCCTGGAGAGGACGGCTGTTGAGAAGGGAGGACTTGTTGCCTTCCCATCTCCGTGGAGGTCCCTCCAGTGTCAAAACTCTACCTGCACCTGATCTCCTCAAATTTCCCCGGCCCAGTGCTCTCAACTCAGCCTTGTGCGGAGAGAGGCAGCCCGGGGGGGGGGGGGCACTGACTTGTTGAACATATGGGGTTGCGTCGAAACTGGAATTTGAGACTTCCCAAGACGGCCCTACCCGTTATACTGAGCATCCTCAATACTAATCAAGCTGCAGGGCAAACAACACCTCGCCAGGGGTGCCCAGCATGTTCTCTAAAATGAAAAGCAGCCTGTGTTTGTGTGTGTGGCTGCAATTTTGAGGAAAGGGGAAGGCAAGAAGGCAGCGGCTTAGCCCTCTCTTAGTGGATTCGTTTTTTAGGTGGTTGCTGCTCAAAACGCCGCTCTCAATCTGCTAGCCTTCTGTCACTTTTCAGGTTGTAGTCCCCATCCCACAAAAAACTGGTGTTATTTACAAAAAAAGGTGTTACATCTAGCATAGCTAACTCTTCCCAAAATAATTTTCCTTCCAGTTTGGTTAATTCCTGGGTCTCAAAAACAAGAGGGGGAGGAAAGATTTGAGGTTCCAGGGGACGTGGACAGGCAGAGACCAGTTCAGTGCTTCCCCCGTTGACAGATACCTGCTGTAATTCAGCACCCCACCCCCTCCAACCCCTTTGTTAGCCCTGAGAGGACCGCAAGAAGTCTGGAATCTTATATTTGCATCACTGGTAATAGTTATACCCTAACAGCAGCCTGAAGCAGATGCTTTCCCCTATGCTTTCCTGGAACGGTGCTAAAAGAGATTTAAAAAACCACAATCTGCTAGATTTCTGCATGCGAGGCTGCTGTTTGAAGTTGTAAGAACAAGGCAGCAAGAAAGGTGGCATGCCTCTGTTTTTGTTTCACTTCTGCCCTAAAAATATCTTGCCACTGAAGGGTCCCTTTTGTCCACCTGGGAAGAAGGGATGGGGAAATGGATTTTTGAGCGATATCCACACATTATCAGATAATGTGCTAAAAATGCGCTATACCAAGGGTCCCCAACATCACACCCGTCGGCACAAGGTGCCCACTGACCCTTTTGCTGGCAACCTTCAAGACCTTTTAGAAAGTTGCCATGTGGGACTCTTCCGCAGGAAGGCTTCTGATTGGCTGATAGAGATTTGATTGGCTGTGAGGATTTTTCAAAATTGTTTCAATGGCAGCAGCTCTCGTAGTGCGGGTTCTCTCCTACTCTTCTTTCAAGTCCGTATTTTAAATTACTTCTCTTCTCCCTTGCCCTCGGGCTGCTTCTTTGTGTGTAGCTCCACCTCCTGTGGCGGCCATTTTGAAATTGTGCCCACCTCAGTGTGTCAGAATCCCAGAGGTGCCCAGAGGCTCAGATTGTTCACAACTGGTTTGTTGTATCCACAAAAATTGTGAATTCTTCTTATACTGCAGCAAGGACACTCTCCAGTGATGTGTGGGTACTGTGCAGCCCCAGCCAAGAGGTGACACATAATGCCAGAGTTTAGGAAATGGGGGGGGGTGTTTCCTTGCTCACCTTTCTTCCCTCTTCTTTCCCCACCTGCAGTGGTTTGCCTATTCCTTCACGGTGAAGTGCCTTATCTCCATCTCCACAGCTGGCCTGCTCATGCTCCTCCTAGCCTTTTACATCAAAGAGATCCAGGTAGGTGACTCTGATGTTTCTCAGATAACCAAGGGCAAAAAAGACGAGTTCCTCGTTGAGAATGGCTTGTTGTTTACCTCATTTATTTTGGAATGTGCAAGATCTGTAGTAGGCATGATTTTACAGCATATGGAGAATATCCTACAGGGAGAATTGGAGGAGATGCATAGTTAGCATATTAAGATTAGAAACTTCCTGGTATTTTTTCAAATAATAGTCCATGGACAGCTGGAGGGCCGCAGTTTGACTACCTCTGATCTAGATCTATGCAAGCTGGATTGTTGCAAGGAAACACCGTTTGTTATGCCTAAAATAGTTGTTAGAATCATAGAGTTGGAAGGGACCTTCAGGGCCATTTGGTCCAACTCCCTGCAGAATACAGGAAACTCACAACTACATGCCCACCTACCATGACCCCAATTCCATGCCCAGTTGATGTTGGCAGAGCTTAAATATGCAAAGCAGGAGGCATGCACCAAGTGCTTAAAGAATAAGAGAAACAAGGATGGAAAGAAAAGAGGAGAGAGATAGTCCTAACAGTCTGACTGACTGTAGTTTTGGAGGAATCAGAGAGGAAGCGTACCCAAAGGAGCAGGAAGTCTCCATTTGCGCCAGTCAGGTCAGAGGAGAAGAATATGATTCTATGATTCTATGATTCTATGACTAAAGCATCCAAGAAAAGTGTGCATCCAACCTTTGCTTGAAGAGGGCCAGTGAGGGGGAGCTCACCACCTCCTTAGGCAGCCTCTTCCACTGCTGAACTACTCTGACTGTGAAAACTTTTTCCTGACATCTAGCCTATATCGTTGTACATGTAGTTTAAACCCATTACTGTGTGTCCTTTCCTCTGCAGCCAATGGGAACAGCATCCTGCCCTCCTCCAAATGACAACCTTTCAAATACTTAAAGAGGGCTATCATGTCCCCTCTCTTTTTCTCCAAGCTGAACATTCCCAAGTCCCTCAACCTATCTTCATAGGGCTTGGTCCCTTGGCCCCAGATCATCCTCGTCGCTCTCCTCTGTACCCTTTCAATTTTATCTACGTCCTTCTTGAAGTGAGGCCTCCAGAACTGCACACAGTACTCCAGGTGTGGTCTGACCAGTGCCGTATACAATGGGACTATGACATCTTGTGATTTTGATGTGATGCCCCTGTTGATACAGCCCAAAATGGCATTCACCTTTTTTACCGCTGCATCACACTGTCTGCTCATGTTTAGTTTACAATCCACAAGTACCCCAAGGTCTCGTTCACACACAGCGTTACCTAGAAGCGTATCCCCCATCCAGTAGGTATGCTTTTCATTTTTCTCACCCAGATGCAGAACTTTACACTTATCTTTATTAAATTTCATCTTGTTCTCATTTGCCCATTTTTCCATTGTGTTCAGATCTCGTTGAACTCTGTCTCTATCTTCTGGAATATTTGCCAGTCCTCCCAATTTGGTGTCATCTGCAAACTTGATGAGTAGTCCCTCCACCCCCTCATCTAGATCATTAATAAATAACATGAGGAAGTGTATTAAAGGGTTGTGGCATTAGGAAGGTTGAGAACCACTGACCTAAAGAAATGCCCCCCAATGAATGTACCACTACTCAGTTTCAGAAGAAAACAGAGGTGAAAGGAAGGAGCGGGTGGGAAGTCTGGACTTGTCCGTCCCAGGCTGGGAGGGGAGCCCAGAATTCGCCCGCTGAGGCCTCAGCACTCTCTGTCTCTGTTTGAAGCACAAAGGAGCCGGCGACACTCGGAAAATACGCATCAGGCGGGTTTTTCTTTTCCTCTGGGCCGTTTGATCGAGCGGCTGATTTCGGAGAGAGGCAGGCGTTTTCCTGGCTGAGTCACAACTGTCTGCCGACCTGCTGCAGCCAAGCTGTGGTCGGGCAGGGTGGATACGGTGGCTGGCTGAAGGATGTGATTGGTCAGGCGATGGTGCGGGCTCTCTTAAACCTTCTGTTCTTTTTTGGGGGGGGGCAAAAGCGTTCTCTGAAACTTCAGATTCAGATCCAAGCGCTTGTGCAGTTCAACGAGGCAAAATTAGTTAAGTGCTGATTTTTTTAAACAGCGCATCAGAGATAGAGAGCGATCTGAGCTGGTTTTTTGTATCCCGCTTTTTGCTGCCTGAAGGAGTCTCTTGGTGTAGCTTGGTGTCGTGGTTAGGAGTGCGGACTTCTAATCTGGCAAGCTGGGTTTGATTCCCCGCTACTCCTCCACATGCAACCAGCTGGGTGACCTTGGGCTCACCACGGCTCTGATAAAGCTGTTCTGACCGAGCAGGAATATCAGGACTCTCTCAGCCTCACCTCCCTCACAGGGTGTCTGTTGTGGGGAGAGGAAAGGGAAGGAGAATGTAAGCCGCTTTGAGACTCCTTTGGGTAGAGAAAAGCAGCATATAAGAACCTTCTTCTTCAAAGCGGCTGATAATTGCCTTCCTTTTCTCTCTTCACAACAGATACCCTGTGAGGGAGGTGGGGCTGAGAGAGCTCTGAGAGAACTGGGACCAGCCCCAGGACACCCAGCTGGCTGCATGTGGAGGAGGAGGGGGGAATCAAACCCAGCTCTCCAAATTAGAGTCCAGTGCTCTTTAACCTCTACATCACCTAACCTCTTGAGGTGTTTTGCCATGGCCTGCCTCTGTGTAGCAACCTCAAAGAGGGAGAGACATCGATATCGGCCATGCTTCTTTTCTGTCACAACCTTAGCCCAGGGACAGAATCCGTGAAGTGATCTGCCTGCCCAATTATTTAGCTGGCTGAGGAATTTATATTCTCCTTTACAAACTTTACAAGGCACACAACAGACACTTTATGGGTATTTCCAGGAATACCGTCTTGGGAGAGCCAGATCCAAGCCCTGTAGGGTTGCCAGTGGTGGGGATTTCGGAGGTGGAGCCTGGGGAAGGCAAGATTTGGGGAGGAGATCGGCCTCAGCGGGGTATAATGCCATCAAGGCCACCTTCCCAAGCAGTTCTTTTTTTCTGGGGAGAAGATCTCTCTAAGCTGGGAGATCAGGGTGTAAACTGCACGGAGCTTTTTTTCCGACCCCAGATCGATTCAGTCCCTGCCCTCTACACAGAATGCGATTTCCGTTTGGATTTGGGGTGATTTAAATTTTCCTTCTGCAGCAAGAAGGATTGACCCAGAGTGACCCTACCTTTACTGTGCGATATCTCAGAGTGCTTTTAATCCTCAATCTCCGGATTGGGAAAGAAAGCTCCATGGTAGAGAACCTCTTATAGGCTACACCTGGTCATGTGACACGCTTGCCTTAAAGGAGAAGCCCCTAATTTCTCTCAACTTCTGTGGTCCTAGATTTTTCCTCCCTCCTCTGCCTTTTTCAGTCCTCTCCCCTCCCTCTCCCCTCCAAGAAAAGAAAGAGGCTCCCTGCCTGGCTCCTCTCCCCCCCCCTTCAAGAAAAGAAAGAAAGAGGCTTGGCTCCCCCCCACCTTCTGAGCCTCCCTAACTATGTGCAGAAGACTTTCCTGTTTCAATGGGGGGGGGGAGGGGAAGATCCGAGTTCAAAGCGATCTGAATTCAACAGGATTGACAATGGAATAAACAAAGTAAGTGCAGACTCTGCCCAGGTCCCAGGAGATCTCTGATCACCATCTGGGGACTTTGAATACTATCTGGGGGTGGGGTGGGGGTGGAAGCAGGGTTTTTTTTAAAACTGTTTATCTGTAAATTGATAAAAGTTTCAGTAATCAGTAATCCTCACAAAGAATTACTTAGTTGGCTGAGGAGTTTATATCTTGTTTTACGACCTGTACAGCACCCCCATCAGTAAGCCAGGAATAAAACTTAAGAGGGAGAGGTACAGGCTTCCTGATGTTGTGTAGGGATGTTGCTGTAAGTGCCCTCTTAGAAGAGCTAGATTCAAATCCAGTACAATCCGCCCTCCTGCCTACTTTATGGAGCAGTTCCTGAGTAGAATAGAACTGCTGCAATCTTAACAGCAGGGGTAGTCAAACTGCGGCCCTCCAGATGTCCATGGACTACAATTCCCACGAGCCCCTGCCAGCATTCGCTGGCAGGGGCTCCTGGAAATTGTAGTCCATGGACATCTGGAGGGCTGCAGTTTGACTACCCCTGCTTAACAGGGACAATGGGCATTGCAAAACCCTGTGTGGCTCCAGATTGCGGTTGAGCAGAGCTTCCCGTGTTAATGAGTGACTGCTTGGGTGCACTGCTGTGGCTCTCCAGATGTCCATGGACTACAATTCCCATGAGCCCCTGCCAGCGGGAATTGTAGTCCACAGACATTTGAAGAGCCACTCCTGGCTCAGAGAGACACACCGCTTCAGTACCATTTGAGAAATCAACATGATTTTCAGAGTATAAACTTTCAAGAGTCAAAAATTTTGTTTCCTGGAAGCTTATACCTCAAAACTCCTATTGGTCCTGGATGTGGATTTAGCTGTTCTCCTGCAGATGAGAGATTAGATTAGAGCCTCTTGTGGCGCAGAGTGGTAAGGCAGCCGCCTGAAAGCTTTGCCCATGAGGCTGGGAGTTCAATCCCAGCAGCCGGCTCAAGGTTGACTCAGCCTTCCATCCTTCCAAGGTCGGTAAAATGAGGACCCAGCTTGCTTGCTGGGGGGTAAACGGTAATGACTGGGGAAGGCACTGGCAAACCACCCCGTATTAAGTCTGCCATGAAAACGCTAGAGGGCGTCACCCCAAGGGTCAGACATGACCCGGTGCTTGCACAGGGGATACCTTTTACCTGCAGGTGAATACAGCCACCCTCTGAGAAGAGGCATCCCATCTTGTCTGTGTGTGCACACACTTCCAATCCTAAGAACATCTCCCTAGGAGCAAGTCCAATTTAACAGAGTGGAGTAGGATTCTGAGTAGATCAGTCTTCCTCCAATGCACCAGTGGCTCTTCTCCAGAAGCAGGGAGTCCTTTTGCGGTCAGACAGAAATTCCACAGGTATTATCGGCCGTGGAGTGCCAAGAGATACCGTCTGCCTGAGTCACACAGATGGGCACACCCGGCGGCGCGAGCTGCTCTTGGCGATACCTGAGCTGCCAAAACACCTCCCTAATCTCTGTTCGCACCTGTGGATGCAAGCGCCCCAAATGAAGTAAGCACAGGAGAACAGCTGCTGCATTTCCGGTTGCATTAACTTTGCGCTTCATTTTTAAAAAGGGAGAAAGAGGAAAAGGAACTCCAGAGCCGTTCCTAAAACTGACGCCTGCAGGTCCGATGGCGAAAGTGTAACTCCTTGTGGTAGTTCTTACAACAGCCCTGTGAAGTAGGACCCTCCCCCGACAGAGTAGAGCCAGAGAGTGGTTTCCTTGGGGCAGGGGTCCCCAACGTGGTCCCTGGGGACCTCTTTCCTGTTTGACACCTGTGACACCTTTAAGATCAACAAATTTTTATGTGAGGGATAAGCTTTCTTGTGCAAGCACAGCAGCTCTTACCACTGTGTTGGTTTTATTCTCTCCTACTGCTCTTTCTGGTGCCCTTTTCAAAAATCACCCCTCTTGGGCTCTCGGTGCCAGGAACTACTAGTAGTAGTTGTTAACAATAACAATAACAATAACAATATTTCTTTACCACCCTTGCAAATCATCTAAATATGCAAACGACACATCTCCCCCAATGCCACCTGTAGGATATTCTATATATGGTGCCCACTGCAGATCTTGCCAATTTAGGATTGCTGGCTCTGGGTTGGGAAATACCTGGAGACTTTAGGCATGGAGCTGAGAGTGGGCTGGGTTGGGGGCTGGGCGGGATCTCAGTCTTGTATAATGCTGTAGAGCAGGGGTAGTCAACCTGTGGTCCTCCAGATGTCCATGGACTACAATTCCCATGAGCCCCTGTCAGCGTTTGCTGGTAGGAGCTCATGGGAATTGTAGTCCATGGACATCTGGAGGACCACAGCTTGACTACCCCTGCTGTAGAGTCCATCCTCCAAAGCAGCCATTTTCTTCAGGGGAACTGATCTCTTTAGTCTGCAGAAGACCTGTAATTTCAGGGACCTCCATGTCCTACCTGGAGACTGGCATCCCTAGGCATATTCTAATTATAGTGTGGTCTGATCTTCTCAGATCTCAGAAACCAAGCAGACTCGATATTTGAATGGGAGTCCGAGGAAGGCTCTGCAGAGGAAGGCCACGGCAGACCACCTCTGCTTCTCTCTGACCTTGAAAGCCCCTTGCTGGGGTTGGCATTAATCAGATGTGATTTGACAGCTCCTTACACACACACGTACCAGGGAAATGAATCGCGTATGTTCCTGTGTGCCTAGTTATGGACATACTGGATGATAATCTAAGGCTGACGATAGGGCTGCCACGCTTCAAGTGGTGGCTGGAGATGTCCCTCTAATCCAGGGGTAGTCAAACTGCAGCCTCCAGATGTCCATGGACTACAATTCCCAGAAGCCCCTGCCAGCATATCGCTGGCAGGGGCTTCTGGGAATTGTGGTCCATGGACATCTGGAGGGCCGCAGTTTGACTACCCCTGCTCTAATCCAACTGGTCCCTGAGCAGCAGAGACCATTTCCCTTGGAGAAAACGCCCCCCTCCCCCAACCCCTTCTTAACCTAGGCTCCACCGCAGATCTCCAGAAATTTCCCAAGCTGGGGTTGGTAACGTCGTTTCCTCTGCCTTCCCTTCCCTAGCTGTTCATGCTGGACAACTCCCTGGAGGACTGGCGGATCGCGATCAGCGCCTCCAAGCTGGGACTGCTGGCTCTGGAGCTCTTGGTCTGCTCCCTTCACCCATTCCCCTTGGGAGACTCTCCCTGCCTGGACCCGAAGCCCACCAGGACGTTTGTCTTCCTCTCGGACTCCGACATGATCCTCTCCCTGCTCATGTTCCTCCGGCTCTACCTGGTGCCGCGGGCCGTGCTCTTGCGGAGCAGCGTGCTGGGCGACGCCTCGTACCGCAGCATCGGCTCGCTCAACAAGATCCACTTCCAGTATCCCTTCGTGCTGCGGGTGATGGTCAACAACCAGCCCGGGCGGGTGCTGCTCATCTTCACTGTGGGGCTCTGGATCATCGCCTTTTGGATTCTGTCCGTCTGCGAAAGGTGAGGGTGTGTGCCCGCCCTCTAGGAGAGGGCTGCAGATTCTGGGATAGGAAAGGCCTGGAGATAGAGTGGCCACCTGCGGGGGAAGGAGGGTAGGGTTCCCAGGTGGAGGTTGGGAAACCTCTGGAGATTTGGGGGTGGAGCCTGGGGAGGACAGGGATCTCAGTGGGGTACAAGGCCACCAAAGTATCCAATTTCTCTGGGAGAACTCTGTCGTCTGGAGAGGAGCTATAATCCCAGGGGATCCCCAGATCCCAACTGGATTTGCCCTTGGTACTCCTTGGACTGCAAGGCGAACAAACCGGTCAGTCCTAGAGGAGATCAGCCCTGACTGCTCCTTAGAAGGCCAGATCCTGAAGATGAAACTCAGATACTTTGGCCACCTCATGAGAAGGACTCCCTGGAGAAGAGCCTAATGCTGGGAATGATTGAGGGCAAAAGAAGAAGTGGACGACAGAGAATGAAGTGGCTGGATGGAGTCACTGAAGCAGTCAGTGCAAACTTAAATGGACTCCGGGGAATGGTAGAGGACAGGAAGGCCTGGAGGATCATTGTCCATGGGGTCGCGATGGGTCAGACACGGCTTCGTAACTAACAACAACAAGTCCTATCCAAGGCCCAGATTTGTGGATGAGCTCTTGATGGGTCATAATTTATTATCTGGTTGGGACAAATTGCTTTCTGATAGTAACACCTCTGTTACTTACAATATGTAGGCTGCTATTAAAATTTGAGCAAAATTTATCTCTTCAGAGAGCCCACCTTTTGTCTCTTGGGCACTTATAATATTTTATTGGATCCATTGTTTTTAGTTATTAGGTAAATTCAAACCAGGATAGTTATTCAGTTAGTTTCTGAAGGATCAGTTTAACTGTGTGCAGTTCTGGAGGCCTCACTTCAAAAAGCACGTGGACAGAAATTGAAAGGGTGCAGAGGAGAGTGATGAGGACGATCCGGGGCCAAGGGACCAAGCCCTAGGAGGAAGGGCTGAGAGACTAGGGAATGTTCAACCTGGAGAAGAGGAGATTGAGAGGGGACATGATGGCTGTCTTTAAATATATGAAAGGTTGTCACTTGGAGGAGGGCAGAGAATGGTCCCTCTTGGCAGCAGAGGAGAAGACCCACAGCAATGGCTTTAAACTACAAGTACAACGATATAGGCTAGATATCAGAAAAAAACTTCACGGTCAGAGTAGTTCAGCAGTGGAATCGACTGCCTAAAGAGGTGGTGGGCTCACCCTCACTGGCTATATTCAAGCAGCAAGGAAAAAGCAGGAATCAAGCCAACAATGGCAACCATATGGTCAACTTGTAGGCAGTGCCCACAAGATCCCCAGGTTACATTGAAGGTGAATACATATGTGTTGGCTAGATAATGGCAGGCGAATCTTAGTTCTGCCTTTGAATGAACCAATTTGAATAAACATCCCCGATTAAGAGTCACTGAGGAAGAAGATTTTCCAGAGCGAGCAATCTGCCTAGAGGCTTATTTGACTGAATAAAATCTATCCTCATCAGCCTGAGGATAAAATCTGTCATCGTCAGCCTGATCCCTGGTTTTTCCTTGATTCTTCAGCTGACGGATCTTCTCTGTTTCTTCAGGTCTTCAAGCAGGAGCTGGACAGAGAATTATCAAGGGGGTTTTAGGCTGATCCTGCTTTGCGCAGGGAGTTGGACTGGAAGGCCTGTGTGGCCCCTTCCAGCTTTATGAGTCTATGGATTTCATTGTATTTTAATTTAAACCATATATATCAGGGGTAGTGAAACTGCGGCCCTCCAGATGTCCATGGACTACAATTCCCAGAAGCCCCTGCCAGCATTCGCTGGCAGGGGCTCCTGGGAATTGTAGTCCATGGACATCTGGAGGGCCGCAGTTTGACTACCCCTGATATATATGATCTGTGACGGGAAATGACTCTATTTATTGTTACTTGTCTCTGGGTTTATTCTTATTTGCAGTAGCCTTTGGCTCAGCGCAACAAATTGACTGACTGACTCAAGTGGCGTTTTGGAGGTGGAGACTGGGGCGGGGCCTCAGAAGATTATAAGCCCCTAGAGCCCGCCCTCGAAAGCAGCCATTTTATCTAGGGAAATCGATCTGTGTTGTCTGGAGAACAGTGATCATTCTGGGAGAATTCTCGAGAATTCTCTGCCTTACTTGATGGCCAAACTTTAGCACTGAGTCACCTTACAAGACCCAAAAGGATCATGGGAAACAAGGAGAGAGAGCAAACAATGGCCAGGAGTTCCGGCATAGAGAGGCAAACTTGTTTGTTGTGAAATGTGGTAGAAAGAAAATAGCCTAACAGCATTTATTCTGTGATGAGTGGTCTTCTGCATCCGATTAAGTGAGACTGACTCACAACACCTCATGCCAGGATATATTTTATTCGTCTTCAAGGAACCCTCTGAGATCACATTTGAGTCAGCAGTGACAGACTAACCGGCGACTCCCCTAGGATGACCGTGTCTTACCTCAGGTCTTCATCCTCAGAACTCTGGCCCCTGAAAGTCTGGGAGTGCCAGTGGTGTGGAGTGGTGTGGAGTGTCAGACTAGGGTCCCCAACATGGCGCCCGCCAAGTGCTTTCAGAAAATAGGTGGGTCTAGGTGGTGTTTACCTGGCAGGACTTCTTATTGGCTACGCAGGTTGAACGACATCCTGCTGAACAGGGCTGCTGAATGAAATGTTGAAGAGTTACTATTCTAACCTGGCTCCCTGGTATTTTGTGGTGGGCTTCACCTGTGGTGGCAGCCGAAGTCAAAACTTATTGTATCGCCAAAGATCAGCAAGTTGTTATGGCAGCCATTTTGTGGCTTACTCCACTGCACCATGTCAGAATTCCATAGGTGCCTGCAGGCTTTAAAATGTTGGAGACCCCTAGATAGGATCTGGGAGACCTAGCCTAGAATCTTCACCCCAGGGAAGCGTGCTGGGTGACAGGGTTTCCAATTTACCTGCTATAGCAGGTGACTTCCAATCCCATCTCTTGAATGAGTGGTGGGGTAAAAATGGAGGGGGGGGGGAAGATGTCACTGACTCATCAACTTCTGGCTAAAATTTGGAAGTGATATCTCTGATGCTCTAGGATTTCAGTGCTCTCTGGAAGCCAGCATGGTGTAGTGGTTAAAAGCGTCAGCTTCTAATCTGGTGAGCCAGGTTTGACTCCCTGCTTCTCCACAGGCAGCCAGCCAGCCAGCCAGCTTGGGCTCGTCACAGCCCTGGAAGTGCTCTTCTGACCGAGCAGTAATATCAGGGCGCTCTCAGCCTCACCTACCACACAGGGTGTCCATTGTGGGGAGAGGAAAGGGGAGGCAATAGGAAGCCGCTTTGAGACTCCTTTGGGTAGAGAAAAGCGGCATATAAGAACCAACTCTTTTTCTTCTTCAGTAATATCAGGGCTCTCTCAGCCTCACCAGCCTCATAGGGGGTCAACTGAGGGGAGAGGAAGGGAAAGCGATTGTAAGCCGCTTTGAGACTCCTTTGGGCACTGAAAAGTGGGGTATAAAAACCAACTTTTCTTCTTTTCGCTGCATCAGTGGTGTCTCTCCCCAGCACAGAAATCTTTAATAGAAGGCCAGGTTAGCTTTGCTTTCAGGTGTAGATAATTTATATTCCATCTGACAGCAACTAGTCTGTTACTAAGGGATGCCAGCTCATCTCCAGACTAGAGGCATCAATTCCCCTGGAGAAAATGGCTGCTTTGGAGGGAGGACTCCATAGCCTTGTACCCCCCCCTCCCCACGAGGTCCTCTTCCTCCTCAGGCTCCATCATCTCTTCAGTCTTACACCCACCATAAAGTCAATAAACCCACTGGGTGGACATCTCTGTCGTATTCCACTGGCAAATACTAGATTTGTGAAGGTGGTGCCTCGAGAGTTTTCGTGTGGAGTTTCAGAAGAATTATACCCCATTGAAATCTCTCCCTTCGCCAAACTCTGCCCTTCTCAGGCTCCTTCCCCCAAATATCCAGGTATTCCCAGCTGGAGCTGGCAATGCTCCTCCCAGCTCACTTTAGGATCATGCCCTGAGTGAGGAGAATTGCATTTCACAATGTCGTGTCTCCCGCCCAAGCCCTATGGATGCCAGTTTCCTGAGGTGCCTCTCTCATTTCTGCCCAACAGGCAGCACATGGATGATGAAGACTTCCTGGGGCGAACGGTTTGGCTGATTCCCATCACGTTCCTAACCATCGGCTATGGGGACGTGGTACCAGTGACGGTGTGCGGCAAAATGGTGTGCCTGTTCACTGGCGTGATGGTAAGATTGTCTACGGCAGGCTTTCTCAACATATTTACCATTGAGAAACCCCTGAAACATTCTCCAGGCTTCAAGAAACCCCCAAAGTGGTGCAATCATGCAGAATAGGGTTGGGAAGCAGAGCTGTGGACACGCCCACCTGGGGCCACTCCCCTTCCCACCCCCTCCAGGCCCATCATTGGCCATTTTGAGAGATAAGGGAGGGCGGGTCGACATGACCATATATAGACACACTACCCAATAAATGTTTAACAAATTTTAAAAAATGAATTAATTCCCACCCATTGGGGAAAGCCTTCCAGGGCCGTCAAAAAATGCCAGGGTTCCACACAACCCTGGTTGAAAAACCTGGTCTACCGTATACCAACTTATCAGGCGTGAACTGTTTCTTTCTGCCTTTGTTTTCGGTGTGGAACTCTGGGACATGAACCCGTTTTGTCTCTACCTCTCATGCCTTCAGTCCCGTTCACCAGGGACGTTCTAACCCTAACTTTTGTGGCTTTTACATTATGTTGTAAGGATTTAATTGTTGGAAACGGACATTTAAAAAATCTGTGCTCACTGCCTTTAAAATTTCAGAATGAAAGGCGAGGTGAAAAACTCCTCTTCTACATACCATATTTGCCGGCGTATAAGACGATCGGGCGTATAAGACGACCCCCCAACATTTCCACTCAAAATATAGAGTTTGTTACATTACATTACAGTACTATGGGCCACTATGGGTAGCTATGTCTATCCCAACTGAAGTGCACCCGGCTTATAGGATGACCCCCCCCCCACTTGGAGGCATGTTTTTCAGGGGGGGGAAGTAGTCTTATACGCCAGCAAATACTGTATTTAAGTTTTGCCTGCAATTAGGACTGACATCTCCCTGATTCGTCACTCAAGCCACAATGCCCTGGAAGCTCTCCCCCCCCCCCATTTTGTTGCCTCACTCCCTCTGCCTTCTCCTTGTTTCACAGGGGGTGGGCTGTACGGCACTCTTGGTGGCTGTGGCGGCCGACAAGCTGGAGTTCAATCGGGCCGAGAAGCATGTGCACAATTTCATGATGGACATCCAGTGCACCAAAGAGGTAACCGAAGCATCTGCCTCCACTGTCATGGCAACCAGAGGGGTCAGTCTAGCACAGAGGTGGGCAAACTGTGTCCCTCCAGATGTCCATGGACTACAAGTCCCACGAGCCCCTGCCAGCATATCGCTGGCAGGGGCTCATGGGAATTGTAGTCCATGGACATCTGGAGGACCACAAGTTGACTACCCCTGGTCTACTACTTATTGTCAAGTTTGGCAGCCTTGGATACGTCCATCAATGGCTACTAGGTCTGGTGACTAAAGGGAACTGTTATATACAGGGGGAGCACGTTTCTGAATACCTGTGCTTGAGGACAACATCAGGGCAAGGCCTTGGCCTCTATGCCTTGCTGTTGGACCTCCAGAGGAAAGGGCTGGCCAACAGCTGAGACACGATGCTGGACTAGATGGACCACTGGTCTGCTCCAGTAGGGCTTTTCTGCTGTTCTTAAATCACCACCCAGCAGTCTAAAGAGATCCTCTACATCCAGAGGCAGTCAGCCTCTGAAACCTAGTGCTAGGAGGCAACGTTAAGGGAAGGCCTTGGCTTTTTTATGCTGTTGGTTGGCCTTCCAGGACAGTGGATGGCCTCTGTGAGAGACAGGATGCTGGCCCAGATGGACCCCTGGACTGATCCAGCAGGGCTTGTCTTCTGTTCTTATGCAGGCCTCAGCCTCTCTGCCCTCTTGCTGGGCCTCCGGAGGAACTGGTTGGCCACTCTGTGTAACTGGATGCTGGGCTAGATGGACCACTGGTCTGATCCAGCAGGGCTCTTCTGAGGTTCTTATGAAAGCCTCAGCCTCTATGCCCTCAGACTGGCCCTCCAGAGGAACTTGTTGGCCACTGTGTGAGGCAGTATGCTGGAGTCGATGGGCCACTGTTCCGATCCAGCAGGAGTCTTCTGAAGTTCTTATGAAGGCCTCAGCCTCTATGCCCTGTTGCTGGCCCTCTAGAGCAGTGGTCCCCAACCTTTATGAAGCTGGGGACCGGCAAGGCATCGGGCTGCGCCCGCGGGGACAGCGCCCGCGCGGGCCACGCCCACACATTGGGCCGCACCCACGGATCGGGCCGCGCCCGCGGATCGGGCCGCGTGGGCGCGGCCTGTACGGGCGCGGCCCGGCCCTGATTCCCTCTCCCCGCCCTCCCACAGTAAGAAGCTTCCCGGGCCACAAGCTTGCGCCCCAGGAAGTTTTTTACTGCGGGGGGGGGGGGGCGGGAAGAGGGAGCCGCGGCCCGGAGCCATGGCCTTCGCGGCCCGGCACTGGGCCGCGGCCCGCAGGTTGGGGACCACTGCTCTAGAGGAACTGGTTGGCCACTGTATGTGACTGGATGCTGGGCTAGATGGACCACTGGTTTGATCCAGCAGGGCTCTTCTGAGGTTCTTATGAAGGCCTTGGCCTCTATGCCCTGTTGCTGGCCCTCTAGAGGAACTGGTTGGCCACTGTATATGACTGGATGCTGGGCTAGATGGACCACTGGTTTGATCCAGCAGGGCTCTTCTCAGGGCCCCCTCCTCAAAATGGCTGGAACAACAGCCACGAGCCTGCTTGCCTGGACAGGACAGATAACTAATCCAATGAATGAATGAATGAATGAATGAATGAATGAATGAATGAACGAACGAACGAACCAACCAACCAACCAACCAACCAACCAACCAACCAACCAACCAACCAACCAACCAACCAACCAACCAACCAACCAACCAACCAACCAACCAACCAACCAACCAACCAACCAACCAACCAACCAACCAACCAACCAATTTTTACTCCCAGATGAAAAGTTCTGCTGCCCGTGTGCTGCAGGAGGCCTGGCTGTTATACAAGCACACAAAAAGGAAGGACGGGCGACGGGCACGCCAGCACCACCGGAAGCTGCTGTCAGCTATTCACAGGTAAGTGCGCCCTGGGGGGTGGTAGGGCGGGAACTCCCCAGAAGCTTTAGGGTAGTTCCCAGGACAAAGTTTGGAGCCCAGCAGCACCTTGAAGACCAACAAAACCTTTCTCTGCAGGCACACTTTGTCAGATACATAATACACGTGATAGAGAGGTTGGGGGAGGAGGTGTTGTTGACCTTCCGATTCCACTTCCTGCTAAAACCCGGAAGTGGTGCAACGGACACTGTAGGATTTCACTGACCATAGATGCCACTGCCACGGTGCCTGGAGGCAGGTCATGAATCCACAGATCCGCTCACTCTAGATTTCAGGCCTCACAACTGCAATCTAGGAAACACCGGGTTCTGGAACCTCTTCACAAGCTGCCAGGCTAGCCAGGTGAAAGGCATCCTGGGGCAGGCAAACCATTTCCAAGGAAAGGACTGGAAGGCGAGGGAGGTGTCCTTGAAGCTCACCCCAGCTCTCTGAGTGCCAATTCAGTCTCCCCCACCCGGCCTCCTTCCAAAGCCCGCTTGTTGGCGAAAGGTGGATTTGAAAGCATGGCAGAGATTAAACTTTGCTAGTAAACAATGGCATGGAAAGTGTTAGAGATTAACACGGAGCGTGACCTCGACCCTGCTTGCCGTTCTCGGTGCGAGGAAAGGTTTGCTGCTCTGCTGATGTTCTGTAAAATATACCAAGAGGTGTTATTTGTTGTCAAGTCGCAGCCGACTGATGGTGACACTGCTGGGCTTTCAGGGCAAGGGACGTTCGGGGTGGTTTGCCATTGCCTGCCTCTCCATAGTGACCCTGGACTTCCCCAGCAGTCTCCCATCAGAGCTCTTATCAGGGCTGACCCTGCTTAGCTTCTGGGAACCTGCTGACGAGATAACCTGAGCTATCCAAGCCTGGGCAGCAGCACGTACACTCCAGAGTGGTTTAAGAATTTGCCTTAACAGAGTACAATTGCAGTGGGAACTGACAGGGGCAGAGGGCTCCCAAAGTGGAGAGGGGTGTCACTCCAAATTCCTTAAAGAGGGAAAAGAGGGCAGGAAAGACGCTACAGCCCTGATCTATGTGTGTGTGTGGGGGGGAGGGGGAGGCAGAGTGTGGGGCCCCTGGAAGTGCGGGGCCCATAGCATGTGCTACATGGATAAAATGGCCCTGTGTACACTCCCGGAATGGTAGTTCCCAGGACAAAGTTTGAGTCCAGCAGCACCTTTAAGACCAACAAAGCTTCTGTGTGCAGGCATACATGAAATAGATACATGATACATGATACAGATACATGAAAGCTGATCCCCAGTTTAATAACTTTTGTTGGTCTTAAAGCTGCTGTTTAACTAAAAGCTTTGTTCTGCTGCGCCAGACCAAGATGGCTACCCACCCGGGGCTTCCTAAGGAAGGCGTGTGGGTGACAGCAGTGTACATTTGAAGAGGTGAGAAGCATGTTGGGGTGTTGGTTGGTTGGGGGTTCTCACGCTGTCTTCCTTGCAGGTTCCGGCATGTGCGGATGAAGCACCGGAAGATCCGCGATCAAGTTAACGCAATGGTGGATATTTCTAAGGTGAGTTGGTTGACTGGGGATAGAAGAAGAGTTGGTTTTTATACCCTGGTTTTCACTGCCCAAAGGAGTCTCAAAGTAGCTTACAATCAAAGCAGCCTTCTCAAGGAATCCGGAAGAAGGAGAGTCTTCTTTGGCCACTAAGCTTTCAGCATTCTGAACATTGGCTCGCTTGCTTGCACATCAATATTCCAGGTCTTCTTGGGAGGTGGTGCATCTTCTGGCAAAGGATCTTGGTTTCCCAGCACAATATTAATTTGTGGTTGTGAAAAGGCAATTCCTGTAGCAGTTGGGGACATCTGGGTCATGCCACAGAGCCCGCCCTCCCTAGTAGCCTTTTGATCTAGGGGAACTGAACTCTGTTGTCTCAGGATGAGTTGTAATTTTGCAAGCTCTCCAGGCTGGAGGTTGGCATCCCTAGTATTGAAAGATAAGGAATGCATTTTGCTGAATGGCCCCTGCTTTTCTGCCACAAACAAATTGGCCAGTCTTAAAGTTGCCACAAGACTTGGTTATTATAGCTGCAACAGACTCACATGGCTGCGCAGCTGGAATTTGAATCCAGGGTATTACTCCTTTTGGCGAATCACTCACAGGCTGTGCTCTTCCATTCCATCTGAAGGTTGATCTTCTGAAGCCCAAAACATTCCACCATCTGTAGAACTCGCTCAGCACCACCATTCTCTCCTCTCTCAACTAGGGGTCTTTCTTTGCAGAGATCCGCCCCTCCCACCTGGGCACAAAAGCAGAATGCAACAGTGCAAGGCAAAATCCAAATTCATTTCATTGGGGCTATACACATGGCACACAATTATATGTTGAGTAGAGATGTTAGAAATGTCCCCAGACTCAATTGAAGAATCGTCTCCTCAGTGTTCCTATCAAATAATACTGTTGATGAAGCATAACACCCAAATGATAAAAGTTCAAAGATGGAGTCCCGGATAAAAGGCTGTTTCAATAAATCTTCAGGTACCACCTTCTCTCGTATGAGGGGCTTTGTCCCTGTTCTATGCCCGATAAAATATAGCAGGGGTAGTCATCCTGTGGTCCTCCAGATGCAAATGCTGGAAGAGGATCATGGGAATTGTAGTGCATGGACATCTGGAGGACCACAGGTTGACTACCCCTGCAATATCTGTACACCGCCCGTGTCGCCGCGGGCGCCACGGACTAAATAAAAGAGTAAGGGGTTCTGGGGCGGGATGTGTCCGGGATGAGGAAGGGTCCGGATTGGACCCTTTCTCATGACAGACACCTGGAGGGACCAATCGGCAGGCGCGAAGCGCCTGCCGATTGGTCCCTCTGATTCCCAGCAACTGCGAGCCGCGCGCAGCGCGGCTCGCAGTTGCTCCCGGCCTGGCGCGGTGAGAGGCGCGAAGCGCCTCTCGCCGCATCAGACCGGCCCCCGAGGGAGACCCCGGCAGTCGCGCAGAGCGCGGCTGCCGGGGGCTCCCTGCCCGGCGGCCTCACGCGGTGAGAGGCGCGAAGCGCCTCTCGCCGCGTCAGGCCACCGCCACCGCAAACACAGGACTCCAGCCGCTCACAGCCTCCGAGGCCCAAACAAAACCCGGAGCAGCCTTTTGCCCCTTAAAGCCGGCGCGCCGGCGAGAAGCGGCAGGATAAAAAAAAACCAAAACCTGGAGCAGCCATTTGCCCCTTAACGCCGCCGCGCCGGCGAGAAGCGGCAGGATAAAAAAAAAAAAAAACCCGGAACAGCCATTTGCCCCTTAACGCCGCCGCGCCGGCGAGAAGCGGCAGGATAAAAAAAAAAAAAAAACCCGGAACAGCCATTTGCCCCTTAACGCCGCCGCGCCGGCGAGAAGCGGCAGGATAAAAAAAAAGCAAAACCTGGAGCAGCCATTTGCCCCTTAACGCCGCCGCGCCGGCGAGAAGCGGCAGGATAAAAAAAAAAAAAAACCCGGAACAGCCATTTGCCCCTTAACGCCGCCGCGCCGGCGAGAAGCGGCAGGATAAAAAAAAAAAAAAACCCGGAACAGCCATTTGCCCCTTAACGCCGCCGCGCCGGCGAGAAGCGGCAGGATAAAAAAAAAAAAAAACCCGGAACAGCCATTTGCCCCTTAACGCCGCCGCGCCGGCGAGAAGCGGCAGGATAAAAAAAAAGCAAAACCTGGAGCAGCCATTTGCCCCTTAACGCCGCCGCGCCGGCGAGAAGCGGCAGGATAAAAAAAAAAAAAAACCCGGAACAGCCATTTGCCCCTTAACGCCGCCGCGCCGGCGAGAAGCGGCAGGATAAAAAAAAAAAAAAACCCGGAACAGCCATTTGCCCCTTAACGCCGCCGCGCCGGCGAGAAGCGGCAGGATAAAAAAAAAAAAAAACCCGGAACAGCCATTTGCCCCTTAACGCCGCCGCGCCGGCGAGAAGCGGCAGGATAAAAAAAAAGCAAAACCTGGAGCAGCCATTTGCCCCTTAACGCCGCCGCGCCGGCGAGAAGCGGCAGGATAAAAAAAAAAAAAAACCCGGAACAGCCTTTTGCCCCTTAATGCCGGCGAGCCGGCGAAAAGAGCCTCCCTGCTTCGTGCCTGCCGAACCGCCCCCCTCCAACCTTGCCCGGCTGCTGAGAAGACGCGCCATCCCCGGCCAGCCCCAAGAGGCAGCAAGAGAACGATGCCAGGGCCGCGGCTTGCATGCCCTGCCCACGACCGCAGACTGAAGAAAAATCCCGACGCGAGAGCCGCTGGCCGCCGATCGCCAGAGAGCCGGTGCCCGGAGGACACAGATGCCGGGAGAGGCACCCGGCCCCGCCCACCCGTCCGCGCACCCCGCGCCATCGCTAGCCGCCCGACCCCGCTCTCTCCTGAGCCTACCCTCTCCAGCCTCGCCCAGCTTCGCCCAGCTGCCGCCATTGGCTGCAGAGCCACCCACATGACCCAAAAGCCTCTGCAGCTGCTACGAAGACGAATACGCCCCACCCATGACCAGGCCCAAGAGGCGGAGCCCGCCAGCCGCGCCCGCCTACCGCCACCAGCAGCAAAACAACAACGTCACGCCCGCGGCTCACGTGCCCTGCCAAGAGCCACTGACCGCCCAGAAAGCCCACTGCGAGAGCCGCTGCCCCCCCGCCGCCGATCTTGAGAGGGCTGCTGCCCCGAGGATGTGGACGCCGCAACAGGCACCTGGCCCCGCCCGCACCCAGCACCGCCGCCACCAATGAGCTGCCCAACCTCGCTCTCTCCCGAGCCCACCTCTGACGCTCCGTTCTACGCAGACCCCACCAACGGTAGGTAGGCTCCAAGCACGCCACCTGGCCAGCCTCACCTGCGGGGGGCCCGGTTTGGATGCTGCCAGCCGGTCCGGGAAGGGTCTCATGGTGCCTAGCTCCCGCTGTATTTAGGAGACAGCGGGCTTATTTACTAGTAGCATATAATTCTAGAAACTTCCCTCACCCTTCCAGCAGAGCTAGAATTATGTAAAAACGGGACCGTGTGCCAGCTATTAAAACAATGACTCGGATATTTCAAAAATGGTTGCCAAATTTTCAAAGGATGTTATTAAGGCTTATTCTGAATTGTTAAAATGGTTTATATGCTATTTTATATTGCTTGACACTGTGATTTAGTATCTATCTTTCATTTTATATTGTTTATACAGATTTTATTTGCCAGTAAAGGCTTTGATGGATGGATAAATCTTTAGCCGTCTGCCCATTTTCTTTGCCAATTTATCTTCTTCACAAGAAGTCATTCAAGCATCGTTCTCAGCCTAGTGGGATTCAGGCTTAGAGCTTTATAACAGGGACACTCGTACATGAGCTGATGAATCTCCAGTTTGGGGAATGTTTTAGTAGCTCTACTAAATATATAATTGTGTGCCATGTTAATAGCTCCTAATGAAATAGGAAAGTGGTGCATTTTGCTTTTGTGTCTGACATATTGGCACCATAGGCCCACCTGGGTCCATGGACTACATTAGGTCCATGGACTACAATTCCCATGAGCCCCTGCCAGCATTTGCTGTCAGGGGCTCATGGGAATTGTAGTCCATGAACATCTGGAGGACCACAGGTTGACTATCCCTGCTCTAGCCCATTGCCAAGGGATACATCGCCACCTACGGGCTGCCTTTGAGGCAACAGAAGCACCCTCCCCAGTGTTCACTTCCGATGGTGTCCTTTCTTCCCTGGCAGATGCAAATGATCATGTATGACCTCAGCTCTGGCCTCAGCAACTCTCAACGGGAGCTGGAGAAGCGGATCGAGGCCTTGGACAGCAAACTGGATGAGGCCATGAAGATGCTGTCAGCCCTGGTGGAGTCCAAGCAGCAGTAGCAGCAGGACCTCAGACCTCCCCAGCGCTTGCCTACAAAGGTACGAGCAGCACAAAGCATGGAGAACTCCAGGCTAGGTCCCTCTGATCCCCCACTAGTTTGTTCATGAACCCTTTCCCCATTATACCACACTGCCTGCACAAGGTGAAAAGATGGAGGCACAGAGACGGCTCCCGTTTTCCAGATACGAGAACCAAACTGTTCACTTTTGCCAGGTTTTTTAAAAAAAAGGATCCCCCCCTTCAATCCCAAGTGATCGCTTCCATCGGCCCCTGCCACTTCCGTCCACACCCACCCAACCATGTTATTTGCACTGTGGGAAGATGGGTTTTGGAGCCCAGTTTGCCTCTGGTTTCATTGGCTCAATTTTTATGGTGCTTTTCCTTTTCTTGTTAAGCATAGTGCAACAAATGCAAAGGGACAAAAAAACGAGAATGCAACACAAAAGCAATCCTTCTGGGCCGTACTGTAACGCTTGTGGTGCTCCATTTAAAGTTGCAGCTTTTAATACTCCTCCCAGGCTTTTGAGAATTTTGGGGGTGGAAAGCAGGTGACAAATTAGCTAAATGTCGTTTACTGGCTCTGGAATTATCCTTGTTCGCTGGACTGACCATATTTTAAAAAAATGCTCAACCCACTGGCCCCCCACAGTCTGAGGGTTCAACAAGCATTCCTCCTCCTGTGTCAAAACCGCGTCTTTTCTAGCCCCCCCCCCCTTTACAGGGCCATGGCTCAGTGGCAGAGCATCTGCTTGACCTTCAGAAGGTCCCAAATTCAGTTCTTGAAGGGCTTCAAGGATATTGACAAATGGGAATGCATTCAGAGAAGGGGGACTAGGATGGTTGAGGGGTTGGGATCCATGCCTTGCGAGGAGAGATCGAGAGAATTGGAGGACGACGAGAAGGCAGACGTGTCCAAGAGGGGGCCAACTTATTTACTGCAGCTTTAGACACAAGGACTAGGAGCAGTGGGTTGAAATTACAGGAAAGGAGATTCCGCTTCAATCTTAGGAAGCATTTTCTGAGGGCGAGGGCTGTTCGCAGAGGGAAGATGCAGCCTCAGAGGGTCGTGGAGCCTTCTTGGTTGGAAATTCTTAGGAGGAGATTGGAGGAGCACCTCTCAAGAGCATGTGATTTTTTAAGTCCCCGATAAGGTGTGTGTGTATGGGGGGGGGGCAGGCGGAGTGGATGGCCTTTTGTGGTTTCTTCCAGCTGTGTAGGATTCTGATTCCATCCCCAGCACCGCCAGTTGAAAGGACCATGCCATAGGTCAGGAGTGGGGGCAAACTGTGGCCCTCCAGATGTCCATGGACTACAATTCCCATGAGCCCCTGCCAGCGAATGCTGGCAGGGGCTCATGGGAATTGTAGTCCATGGACATCTGGAGGGCCACAGTCTGCCCACCCCTCTGCTTGAGACTCTGGCGAGCCTCTGCCAGTCAGACAATACCGACTTCGAGGGACCACGCATCTGACTCTGCATCGGACAGCATCCTGGGTCCCCTCACCTCCCATCATGCTCTTTGCAAGGGTCTGGACAAGGACCAATAAACTGGCTTAACTCTGAGATGGCCCATTTCCTATATTTCATGGGTCATCCGGTCTTCTGCACAGGGGCCCAAAGTGTCTTCTTGACACTCCACCTCCAATTCACACTAACCTCAAGCACTGTTCTCACTACTAGCCGGTGTTGTGTTTCCCCCTTGCAGTGCAATGTTCAAAACCTACCCAGATCGCACAGCTGCAAACTTATATTGCATTTTGCACTGTACCTTTGCATCCTTTCTTTGCCATGCCCTGATGAGGATGCAAGGGCTCAGGGATCTCCGTGCCTGCTTGCATCTGAAGCAGGGAGATCAGACTCTCAGAAGCAGATTCCCTGGAAATCTTGCTGGTCCCTAAGGAGCCACTGGATTCACTTCTTGCTCGTCTTCCACAGGCCAACATTACTACCAGCCTGAAACAAACAAACCTATCCGGTACAGCACATGTATAAAACGGGAATTCTCCGCGTCCATCTAGGAATTCTTTTACAGGAGGGGAAATATTTCACCAGGACCTTGATTAAGATTTCCCAAAACCAGCAGAGGAAGATATAATATGGGGTGACGGTTGTTGTGGGTTAGGCTTAATCCCAGATGTTTCACCAGTAACTCTGGCTGGCTTCTTCGGAGGTAGGACAAGGCAAAATGGGGGAAGTGTGGAGGGTCCTACCTCTTGTTCTGTCCTACCTCTGAAGATGCTAGCCATTTACTGGCAAAACATTCAGGGGCTAAAACTACCAGACCACGGCCACACAGACCAGAAAATACACAACAGCCAACAGGACTCTTTGACATTTCTATCTCCCACTGTGTCCTGATTACCTCAATTGGAGACTCCCATCTCCTTTGGGCACACTTCCTGCCGGCTTTCCCCCCAGAACACCGAGTCAGTTAGACAGTTAGAACTATCTCGCCCCTCTCGTACTTATAAAGATGTTTATCTAAACCTATCAGACCACGGCCCGCCACAGCCAGCTGACTCTGGCCTTTTGGCAATTGATTATGGGGTGGTGGATTTGGTCAAGGCGGTTGCCTGTTAGCCAACAATTGGCGAATCTTTGCACCAGTGTGACTTCTGCCTTCTTTTCCTTTCCAGCTCCCGACTGAGATGATTTTTCGTCTCCAGCTTTTGGACCAAGCCTCAGGGCAAAAGACTTTAGAAACCTCTTTTTGTGCTGGACTTCCCGGTAGAGCAGCGGGGACAGAAATGAACGGACTGCGCTCCCACCTTGTGGCAGACCTGCATGACTGCAGGCTTTAAAAAAACTAAAAGCTCGGTTACTCTGCCGCAAATGCCTCGTCGAAATGGATAGGAGGAGCGCTCGGACATCCACCCTGTGCTGACAGCCTTGGCGTGAAAGCGAAAAGATGGGAGGCGTCTCACTAAAGCGTCCTGGATGCTGATCATAAGATGAAACATCCGCTTTCTCCAACCAGAAAGAGGCAGTTCAGTTATTTAAAATGAAAGTGATGGGAGAGGCAGGAAACAACGGCAGAGGCAAAGCGCCCTACGGCCGGGTTTAAAGTTGGGACCTGAAGAGGCGGGAAGCAACCGGCAGCTTGTCGCACGTCTCCCACAGGATGGTGGGGGAGAGGCCTAAATCCAGGCTTGCAGAGAGCCGTCAGCCTCGTCGCCTGTGGCGAGTAACGGCTGCCTCTAGGCGACCCGGCACGGTACATTGTGCGTGCCGGCTGACAAGCGGGCTGGGCACGTGGGTTTTAAGAAATGATTCAGCAGTGGCTGATGCTGCACAGATGCAAAGGCAGCAGGCGGATGAAAAATTGTGTTCCAGGAAACTCTGGAGCTCATAAAGGCACGCAAGGCTGCGCTGGAGCCAATGCTGCACAGGATGGAACGACGTGCCTTAAATATTCTGTCGTACGCACTAAGCCAGGGGTAGTCAAACTGCGGCCCTCCAGATGTCCATGGACTACAATTCCCAGGAGCCCCCTGCCAGCGAATGCTGGCAGGGGGCTCCTGGGAATTGTAGTCCATGGACATCTGGAGGGCCGCAGTTTGACTACCCCTGCACTAAGCCATTGGGTAGCAATAAAGGAGCACCCCAGGTTGCAATATCAGAAGTTCTCACACACTGGGGGCCAGTGAGCCCTGGGGAGATCTCAGAGCTGTCTGCTGCTGCATGGCAGTAATCCTCAGCACAAATAGCAGCTGCCTGTCCGTACCAAGCCATGAATGCTGTAGTTTCCTGGGTAGGGATGGGCTTGATGTCCAAGAAGCTGTGTGTGTATGGGTGCAATCTGCTCTTGGCCTGCTGCAAAGGAAGCAAATTCTGCTCCCCCGTGTTTTAATGGACTCAGCAATGCTACCCGCCTACCTCACAGGGTTGTTGTGAGGAGACAAGAACCAACGGGCTTGGAACCCCAGCCCTCGCAAAGGGGAAATAAAATCCAGCTAAATAAAAAAACTGCATTTTGAGGGGGACTAATGCTTAACGGAAACTTAAAATGGAGGATCCAAATGCAAACATCTGTCCTGCTTGAAGACAGAACACCACACCCCTTCCGTAATGTCATACACACAAGCTATCGTTTGGAGCATGAGAGACAAACAGAACAAATTGCCCTCACTGGCTGCCCCCAGAATGTCTTTTGTCAGGTTTTTAGGCAGAGGCTAGAGGGCCCACTGACAGCAATGCTGACTCTAGGACAGTGGTTCTCAACCTGGGGGTCAGGACCCCTTTGGGGGCCGAATGAGCCTTTCACAGGGCAAGCAGCTTGGTTGGGGGGGGGCATTAACACAACAGCCTCATGGGGTAGATCGAGAGCGTTCGTCTGTCTGGAGCAGCGGAAAAGAGCGAGATGGGCATGGTGGGACAAGAGGCAGAACTGAGCTGAGAAACCCCAGGAAAAAAACCAAATTATATACAATCACCAACAATGGATCTTCATGCCATTGGTCAGTTTGGGTTTAATTTCAGTGAAAGAACCCTTGCATCATTTTATGGTTGGGGGTCACCACAACATGAGGAACTGTATTAAAGGGTTGTGGCATTAGGAAGGTTGAGAACCAGATTAGAGTCTGCCGCTCTTAACCACTTCACTATGCTGTATCACAGGGGAAGCGGGGTGGGGGGTAGCTGTGAATTTCCTGCGTAGTACTGGGGGTTGGAGTAGATGACCTCCTGGATCCCTTCCAACTCTGCTTTTGTGTCCTGAGGCACTAGATTTGTGAACAACACAAGCATATAGGGCAGGCTTTCCCAACTAGGTTTTCGTGATGGCCCTGGAATGGTTTCCCGAATGGGTGGGAGTCAATTTTTTAAATATATATTTCAAACTTGTTAAACATTTATCTGATGACCTGTCCATATATGGTCCTGTCCACCTGCCTTTTACCTCCCAAAATGGCCAGTGATGGGCCTGGAGGGGGTGGGAGGGGCCCCCGGTGGGCATGTGCACAGCTGAGCTTCCCAACCATATTCTGCACGATTGCGCCACTTCTGGGTTTTCTCAAAACCTCGAGGATGTTTCGGGAGTTTCTCAACGGTAAAAAACAGTCGAGAAAGGCTGATGTAGGGAGATGGAAAAAGTGCTCCCCTTCTTTGGCTGCAGGCAATGCTTATGTTACTGGATAAAACCAACCCAAGGATCTGTGGAGCATAGACCCAAACTTCAGCTAACTAGATAGATTCCTTTCCGCCTCATTTCAGCAGGCTTCCGTAGTGTCCGTGGGATGCCCTCGCTTTAGATTATTTATACGAGGGATAGTCAAACTGCAGCCCTCCAGATATCCATGGACTACAATTCCCAGGAGCCCCTGCCAGCGAATGCTGGCAGGGGCTCCTGGGAATTGTAGTCCATGGACATCTGGAGGGCCGCAGTTTGACTACCCCTCATTTATACCATGCTTTTCTCCCTGGTCTGCATCCAGAACACCATTTCCCGCTCTCCCCCAACAGCTACCTGGTGTGCCAGGTTCGGCTGAGAAACCGTGACGGGTCCAGAGTCAGCCAGTAAACTTCCTTGGCCAGGGTGGGCATTCCAAATTCAGTTGCCACTGGTTTGGTTCCTGAGCTCTAGTCTCACCTGATTAAACCAAGCTCGTGTGACACAGGGACAAGTAGGCCACCTGACCCTCGTGTGGCACAACCCCCCCCCCCTTTGAGGGAAAGGCTTCCCTGTCTGTAAAAGCTGCACGGGGAGGGCAGGAGAAACAATATGAGACTGTTCCTGGCATGGAGAAATGGAAAAAAGCTTCCCCTGATATTAACCATCCAGCATATCTCTTTAAGAACACAGGGGCCAGCTAGAAAGAACAAACCCCATCATTTCTGTTTGGAGACTACAGGAAGGGCAGGAATCAAACAGATCCCTTACTGCAGGCTTTGATGGCCCTGGAAAGGTTTCCCAAATGGGTGGGAGTTAATTTTTAATATATTTTTCAAATTTGAAGAAGATGAAGAGTTGGCTTCTTATATGCCGCTTTTCTGAACCCGAAGGAGTCTCAAAGTGGCTTACAGTCGCCTTCCCTTTCCTCTCCCCACAACAGACATCCTGTGAGGTGGGTGAGGCTGAGAGAGCCCTGATATTCCTGCTCAGTCAGAACAGCTTGATCAGCGTCGTGGGGAGCCCAAGGTGACCCAGCTGGCTGCATGTGGAGGAGCGGGGAATCAAACCGGATTAAAAGTCCGCACTCCTAACCACTACACCAAACTGGCTAAACATTTATTGGATGATCTGACCGTACCGGGTCATGGCAACCTGCCGCCCATGGCCAATGAGAGGTTGGAGGGGTAGAAAGGGGAGGAGCCTCAGGTAGCTGTGCGTGCAGCTCAGCTTCCCAACTATACCCTGCACAATTGCACCATTTCCGGGGTTTCTCAAAGCCTGAAGAATGTTTCAGGGGTCTCTCAATGGTAAAGATGCTTCACAGTTTTTTGTTTGCCCGAACACAGACTATGGAACATCGACTCCTCTAGATCAGTGGTCCCCAACCCCCGGTCCAGGGACCAATACTGGTCCGTAGATCAGTCGGTACCGGGCCATGGCTCCTTCTCCTCGTTCTCCCCGGCTGCTGCCACTCTGCCGCTGGATCACCTTTGGTTCTCTCTGGTGGCCGCCATGGTTGGGGCTCCCCATCGGCGTGGCATTGCTAGCAGCACCTCCCATCGGGTGGTGGGAAGTCAGGAGAGCTGGCAGGAAAGCAAGCGGAGCAGGGGCTCAGGCAGTGGCGGAGACGTCCCTCAGCAAAAAAGTACCCCCACCCGGGCCTCAGCAAAGTTGTCAAGTGTTGACTGGTCCCTGGTGATAAAAAGGTTGGGGACCACTGCTCTAGACCTCTGCTGAAGAAGGCTCTTTGGTATCCCGTCCCCAGAAGCGGTCAGTTCGAGGCAAGCAAGGAGCGAGGGGCTCTGGATCTCTGTTTAATTACCTTCCATCATAATTACACTGCGAAAATTAAAAAAAGAACAAAACAAAAAAAACCAACCCTGAAGACACACGTCCCAAGGAGAAATTGGTTTTGCATCCAAAACTAGTAAACCATTTGTGTGGAACATTCCTTCAAAGGAAAAGGAAAAGGCCTTGCACCCGGGAGTTACCTCCGAGGAAAGGCCTCCCATCCCAGAGTTATCTCCATCCCTGAACCAAACTTCTGAGGGAGAAGCTCCCCATCCTCCCCAGGGTGGAGCTCCATCTCCTCCCTCCTGTCCATGTCCGGCAGCTCAGCCCGAGGAGAGGAAGCCGGAGAGGGTGTAAACCCTCAAGCCAGGCCGCTGGCTCTTCACGTGGTGCCAGAGGTAACGGGACAAGCGCTGGAAGCTGATGCCGCAGGTGCAGCCGAAACGGGCCGACCCGGGATGGCAGGTGCTGTGCCGGGCCAGGCCTTGGTGTCCTTTCAGGGATTTCCCGCAAGTGGCGCAGATGAAAAGGGCCTCCGCCAAGTGCAGGAGCTGGTGCCTCAGGAGGTGAAGCAGGCCGCGGAAGGACGCGCCGCATTCGCACAGGTAGCTCCGCCCCCGGCGCTTCGGCCCCTTCTGGTGGGAGCGGAGCTGCGACACGCGGCTGTAGCGCACGCCGCAGTCTGGACACTTGAAGCGCCAGACGTGGTTCCGGTCGACGGCTCGGATAACCCTGGGGGAGGGCTGTGTACGGGGGCTGCCGCAGGTGCGGTTCGTGGCCAGGCCTTGGCCGCCCTCATCGCCCTCCACCTCCACTATGATGAAATTATCCTCGACTGCCTCCTCGGTAGTGTAGGACTCCTGCCCAGTCCCGACGCTGGCCTCCCACGGTTCAGAGGCTACCGGGATGCCCCCTCCCGTGTCGTACTCCAGGTCTAAGACTTCCGGATGCTCTCCGGAGGCACACGGTACCAAACGGACCACCAGGGAGCCTTTGGGCGAGGGGCAAGAGGCCGCAGAAGGGGAAGACGGCTTGTTTTGCTGGTAGACGTTCGGCAGGTAGCTCGGGAACTGGAAAGCCGTGGTCTGGGCCTCCCACGCCTTGTCCCCTTCCTCCGGCAGGTCCGTATGATCCACGGCCAGCGAGTTGACGGCGATGAACTGGGGCTCGGAGTGCACCGGGACAAACTGAAGGGTAGCCGAGTCCAGGGTGGAAAAGTGAGGTTCTGTGTCCACGAGCAGGGCGGGCGAGACCTCCGACGTCTTGATGATCACCTGCTGCAGGGGGTTGGCCTCCGCCGGGCCGTCCAAGAGGGCCGCCGGCTCGTCCGACTGCAGGAGCACGGTCCGGAAAAGGGTGCAAGGGTTCTGGCCCAGCCACCCAGACGCGAGGGTGGCCGGCTCCTTGCCGCCTCCCAACTGAAAAGAGCCCATGTTAACCGGAGGGTCCAACAGAGGGGCCTGCTCCTCTGTCCTGAAGAAGAGAGGCCTCACAGTGCTCGTCTGGTTGTCAAACAGGGCGGCCTGTACCTCGGCGTAGTGCTGCTCAGGCCCGCCGGGCCTGGCCTCAGCCTCCTCTTCGTCCAAGATGATGATCTGGTTTTCGGCGCCGACGACCGCCGGCTGGAAGAGCCCTCCCACCACCTGCCCTTCCAAAAGGGCCTCCTGCTTCTTCTGCCACGGGTGGAGAAAACCGACGCCGAACTCGCCGTCCAGGATGGTCATGGCGTTTTCCAGGTACGTGGGGGCTGGTAGTGCCTCCCCTTGCACGGCCTCCGGGGGCAGGCTTTTCGGGGGGCGGACGCCCTTCCGCTTGCCGGCCCGGTGGGGTTTGGCCACCTGGAGGCTCTTTGCCTGCTTCGGGTTCTCCGGGGCGACGGGAAGGCTCGGGCAGGCTCCGGCCTGGTTGCCGTCAACGGTGCCGAGGGGCTTGTAAATGTAGGACACCTGCTCGGCGCGCCGGCTGCCCTTCTTGCGGCAGACCCGGATGCCCTTGCGCACCAGCTTCAGGTGCCACTTGGTGTGCCGCGCAAAATGCTCGGGGTGCAGGAAGCGCTTGCCGCACTCCAGGCAGCGCAGCTTGCGGGGCGGCGAGTGGGGCCGGGGCTGCGCCGGCAGGGCGGCTTGCTGCTGGGCCTCTTCTTGAGCGTGGTCCTGCAGGTGCTGGGCGTAGTGCCACTCTTCCATAAACACCTGGAGGCACTTGTGGCACTGGTAGGCACTGAAGGCTGGAATCACGGGGGAAGGCGGGGCGGTCAGGCGCACGGGGCAGGGGAACAGGGGCGGGACCCGTTTCTCAAAAGCCGGCGCCCGAATGGCGGACGGAGCGGGGGGCAGCCTCTGGGGCGGGAGCCGTGCGGCGGGCCGGGGAGGGCGCCTCACTGGCAGGCAGAAGGTCAAGTACGCCTCCCCGTCGTCGTCGCTGCTCGACAGGTCCAGGGATTCCCAGGAGAGGCAGTTCTTGGCGTTTTCCTGGGGGCGAAGGAGAAAGGGAGCCGTCAGCGGACGGGAAGGGCAACCACGCCTCCTGCAGGCCCGTCCAAGCGCAGGATAAAAAGGGGGCGAGGATGTGGCCTCCAGAGAGAAATGGAGTCCTGCCAGAACTCCGGCCACGCAGGTTCTGCGTACAGCCTTCATACTGGCGAATGTATTCTCAGAAAGGGTCTGTGAGACAGCCTGACCTCACCTCTGCAGCTGCAGGGGCTTTGTGGAAGAAAAGCATTGGCTTCTGAATAGCCTAGGTCAGGGGTCGTCAAACTGCGGCCCTCCAGATGTCCATGGACTACAATTCCCAGGAGCCCCCTGCCAGCGAACGCTGGCAGGGGGCTCCTGGGAATTGTAGTCCATGGACATCTGGAGGGCCGCAGTTTGACTACCCCTGGCCTAGGTTGTGCACGTGCCAGACGTATTGCAGAAGAGTAGCTTATCAGTGCCCTGTGCAGCCAGACCCACACAATCTGCAGGAGCAGGCAGAACCTCTGCCAGATAAAGAAACCACGTCAAAGTGGGGGTGGGGGTGGTGGAGGAACACATTGTCACTTTACAGCTGACTTATGGTGACCCTGTTGGGCAGGCTTACTCAATCAGGGTTTTGTGAAACCCTGGGACGCCTTGGAGGCCCTGCAAGGGTTTCCCAAATGGGTGGGAGTAAATTCATTCTTTATAGCTTTTAAAAATCTGTTTAACATTTACTGTGTCCACAGCTCTGCTTCCCAACCATATTCCGCACAATCGCGCCACTTCTGGGGTTTCTTGAAGCCTGAAGAATGTTTCAGGGGTTTCTCAATAATAAAAGGTTGAGAAATGCTGGCTGTAGGGTTTTCAGGGCCAGAGACAAACAGAGGTTGTTTGCCATTGCCTGCCTCTGCGTGGCCACCTCGGACTTCCTGGGTAGCCTCCCTTCCAAAGACTGACCACGGCAGACCCTGCATAGGTTTGGAGATCTGACAAGGACAGACCTACCAGTGTCAGCCAGGCCATACAAGAATGCATATGGCGGGGGCAGGGTGGCTGCAAAATTGGGGCCCAAATTGGGCTTCCTGGATCTGATCTCCAAAGCACTGACAGGGCTGAGACCAACCCCCCCGACCCCCCCCCCCCAAAAAAAACCCAACCAAGTACACCTTGAATACCCATGGCCTGTAGGCAGGCGTTCTGGTTATGTAGTGGAATTTGGAAATAACCCTGAAGGTAGCACCAAAGGGTGGCTGACCACCACTTAGTCCATGGGTGGTCAAACGGTGGCTCTCCAGATGTCTTTGGACTACAATTCCCACGAGCCCCACTCAGCTTCATGTGGACAGGGCCTTATGGGAATTGTAGTCCTTTGATATCTGGAGAGTCACAGTTTGGCACCTCTGGACAAGTTATTCCGTAGGATTCGCTCAGTGCTGCCTACCTCGTTCTCAATGATGCTTAAATCAATGATAGGTCGGGGTCCTTCTTGCATTACAGATTGTCAGGCCACGGCCCAAGTTTAGGCTGAGCTGAAATACGAACCTGAGGTCCAGGTGGTGGAAATGTGGGCAAGTCACAGCCAACTCAAACCTTGGGGTTTTCAAGGCAAGACAATCAGAGGCTGTTTGCTATTGTCTGTCTGGACTTCCCCAGTGGTCCCCCATCCAAGTACTTAGCTTCCATAATCAGAAGGGAACAGCCCAGCCTGGGCCATCCCAGTCATGACCAGCTTGCGTATCCAATGGTTTAATTTGGAGAACAAGGATAATTGAAAAGGTAGCATATTCTATTATGACTTGATACTCACTCCTGAGCCTATGGGTTAAAGGAGAACCAGTTGATTAAAACATAGAATGTGGGTCAAGGGCAGGGACTGGGATTAGAGCAGACCTCTGGGACAGCTGGGTTCATTCTCAGTCCTGCAGACTGTTCTCCCCATAAGCCCTGTGGCCGAACCCTGCCCAAAGGCAGAGGAAGGATTCAAATTGAGTGTGTCTCCCGTACCAAATGCAGAGGCAATTCCTCCAAGGTCCCGTCTTCGGTCACTTCGATTTCGGCCCCGACTTCCATCCCTGCCACCAAGTCCATAGCACCCTGAAACAAGCAGGGAAAAAAAAAAAAAAAAGAAACAGACCTCTTGAGTCATCTCGTATCCAGGAAACTAAAAACGACAGGCTGAGCCAACTTTTAAGTACTTTAATCCCGGAATACGTAACGGCACAACCTGCTGAGCTGGGAAGCCAGAAAGAAACAGAATAACCTGGCAAACGTACTGCGGTGTGCCCTCAGGGCTAAATGGGCCGAGGACCCAGAAGTTTGAGGCTGCAGAGGCTGTCGCTTCACAAGGCCGAGAGACTGTGACTGCCAATAGCCAGCCATATGCCCGACATTGGTCATGTAGCATAGTCCCACTGACATAAATGTCCAACCTGTACATTGCTGAGGATATAGAAATGCCAAGTGCAGAACCCAGGGAGAGTTCCTTCACCTTTGACTGGGATTGAGACATCACTGGCGCCCAGTTGGCACAGCATATAAATCCCTCTGTGGTGCCTGACCTACAAATCTCAAGGCAAAAATAAATTGAGTCCGGCTCCTTAACCAGGGCCAGGGCCTTACTGGCTCTGGCCGCAGCCTGGTGGAATGCTCTGCTGGCTGAGATCAGTACCCTGCTGGGACCTCGATCAGTTCTGCAGGGCCTGTAAGACCGAGGGTTGAGGCTGGGACATAACACCTACGCCACCAAATTGTCTGGCCTCCCTAGGGAAAGATCTGCAAGGAGAACCGTCCATCTAAAGAACGGAACCCCCCTAAGAGACTTAAATTAATTAAACAGATGTGTGTTTAAAGTGTAGAATTTTTATTGTTTTAATTAACTATTTAGAATGTTAATCTTACGAGTGGAATCTGCTACTTTATATTACCCGCCCTGAGAAAAATAAAACTAGATTCGTGTTATTGGTTCCTAGAGCTTAAGAAATCTGGTCAAGGTTTTGTCTATCCACCTTCCACCTTTGGGTTCAAGAGATTTGTCTCTCAGGAATTCAGGCCACCAAGAGCAAACTCCCTTCCCCCACAAATAAAACCCAGAAGTCAGTTTGCAGTTACTCAGCTCTTAGCCTCCCCTTGGAGAAAAACTATGCAAAAAGCCCAATTTACTCTTTCCTACATTTTGACTCCCTTCCACTATTACCTCCCCCCAGGTGTTACTTTCCTTGGGGGCAGGTCTTGCTGTCACTCTACAATGCTCCTTGCACATCAACAGAGCACCCTTCCATAAGAAGAGGCTTTTGTACCTCACTTTTCATGACCAGGAGTCTCAAAGCAGTACGTCTCCGCCTTCCCTTCGTCGCCCCACAACAGACACCCTGTGAGCTAGGTGGGGCTGAGAGAGCTCTGAGAGCGACAGCTCTGTGAGGACAGAACTATCAGGACTGTGACTAGCCCAAGCTTGCCCAGCTGGCTGCACGTGAAGGGGCAAGGAATCAACCTGGGCTTGCCAGATTAGAAGTCGCTGCTCCTAGCCACTAAACCCCGTTGGGACTACTCAGCATGATCTACTCCAAGTTGCAGCAGCCCTCCGACGTCTCAGACGGAGGCCTTTTAATGTATTCTATGATCTTGCCCTTTTTAACCAGTTAAAGGCCTGAACTGGAGATTTTATGCCTGCAAAGCAGACCCCCTTATCCTGGAGCTCAGCACCTCATATTATTCTGCACACTGCCTCAAATCCTTAAGTGCCAGGAGAAGCAGAGGCCCCACGGTGGGGCCCAGGAAGGTACACTGCATGCAAGAATCGATGATCTGATCTGATCACAGGGCAATGATTCCCCGCCCCCCACAACAGCACCCTTTCACCCTTGCTGAATAAGGGGCTTCTCATCCACTTCCAACGCATCTTAATTAAAATTTGCAAGAGGCTGTTACCCTTCCGCACAGTAAAACCCAGTTGCAAACTGCACTAAGAATGGACTGGAAGTGCCCCATGGGGCATGGGCGAAAGCGGCGCCAAAGAAACGACTTCTCCTGGGGCTTTGAGAACCGCGCGGGCTCTGGACTCGGCACGCCGCCTTGCCCCGAGCCCAGCAACACCAAGATCGCCTGCTCTGGCCGGCAGCGCCTCTCGGGCAGAGCGATCTTTCCCATCCGGACTCCTGAACTCCCGGGGATCGGGCCGGGCACTTGGCGCACGCCCTCTTGGGAGATCCCGAGACTGCGCCTTCGCATTGCAAACGCGCAAAGCCCGGGAGGCGCAGGGATGCGATGGGAAATGAGCACCGTTCTGCTCCCAACCCAACTCTGCAGCCCAGCCCAGCTTTCCCTCCGCGCACAGCCTCCCTGCGCGGGATCCAAGCCCGGCCGCGGGTGGCCTCCCCGCTGACCTACCGAGGCGTGTCCGGCAGGCCTGGCGGCGGCGGCGGCCCGGCCCAGCAGCCCTTCCCGCATGATGCTCGGCGGCCCTTCGCCCACCACGCGCCCGGGCAGCGGCGGCCACCTCCCCTTGGCCAGAGGGGCGGACGGGGGGGGGGGGGGGAGCGAAGAGAGGAGCTCGGCGCTTCCTAAGTGGCGCCGAGGGCCGCAAGCGCTGCCGGGAGTTGTAGTTCCGTCTCTCCCCTCCGCAGTCTTCTACTGTAAAGGGCTGCGGCGGCTTAGAGGGCAGCGGAGGCAACGCGGATCGAAGAGCTCGCGCCACGCCACGCCACGCAAGGCTTCATGTGACTGCGCTGCGCTTTTTTTTTTTTAAAGGAGTCACGAGATTTGTGGTTTTTTTCTTCCTTTCTTCTTAAATTGCTGCAATAAATCACCCCGCGGCCCCTCTGGAATGCGCAGCTCCGGGCGGCTGTCTTGTATTCCCGCAAGCCCCGATCTGTCCCCCGCGTCTCAGCTGCAGACGTCGGGAGAAGCGGCCGCAAACAGGGACTGCAAGGCTGCGCAGGTGCCTTGGGCTGACCGTTTTCGGGATTGGGATCATTCTTGGTGGGGAGCGGGAATTTCCCCAGCCTGTGCGTGAGTGTTGCTGCGTCTGGGAAGTAGCTGTCAGCAGAGTCCTCTGAAGCTCTGAGTCCAGGAGCACCTTTAAGACCAGCAAAGCTTTATTCAAGGCGTGAGCTTTTGAGTGCAAGCACCTTTAAGACCAGCAAAGCTTTATTCAAGGCGTGAGCTTTCGAGTGCAAGCACCTTTAAGACCAGCAAAGCTTTATTCAAGGTGTGAGCTTTCGAGTGCAAGCACCTTTAAGACCAGCAAAGATTTATTCAAGGCGTGAGCTTTCGAGTGCAAGCACCTTTAAGACCAGCAAAGCTTTATTCAAGGCGTGAGCTTTCGAGTGCAAGCACCTTTAAGTCCAACAAAGCTTTATTCAAGGCGTGAGCTTTCGAGTGCAAGCACCTTTAACACTAACACAGATTTATTCAAGGCGTGAGCTTTCGAGTGCAAGCACCTTTAAGACCAGCAAAGATTTATTCAAGGCGTGAGCTTTCTAGTGCAAGCACCTTTAAGTCCAACAAAATTTATTCAAGGTGTGAGCTTTCGAGTGCAAGCACCTTTAAGACCAACAAAGATTTATTCAAGGTGTGAGCTTTTGAGTGCAAGCACCTTTAAAACCAACAAAGATTTATTCAAGGCGTGAGCTTTCGAGTGCAGGCACTCCTCCTCAGGCTATGAACTGACCATCATAACAGAAGCTCAGTCCTTCAAAGAGGGAGGTCCTGAGGCTAGGTAGGAAGGGACCATGCAAGGAAGTGCATCTGCCCAACCTGGATGGTGTGTGCAGCTATGAGTGGCTCACTCCACAAGGAACGTGCGCGTGACCCTGGATGCTTCCCTCTCAAAGGAGGCTCAGGTCACGAGAGTAGCGCAGCCGGCATTCTACCACATTTGCTAAGCCGAACTACTAGCGCCCTACTTGGCACTGTAACTCCTAGATGCATTGATCCACACAATCGTCATTAGACTTCTGCAACTAGGTCTGGGCAGGCCTGTCCTTATCCTCAATCCGGAAACTACAACTGGTCCGAAACACAGCAGCCAGGGTCCTCACAGCAACACCATGGAGGACGCACATCTGGCCCATCCTCCAACAACTACAGTGGTTACCAGTCGAATTCTGGATCAGGCTAAAGGTTCTGGTTATCACCTTTAAGGCCACATGTGGTTAGAGTCCAGTGCGCCTGAGGGACTGCCTTTTTTCCTATGCCCCTCAAAATGCTTTGAGCTCTGTCACCTCCAACTGGCTACTTATCCCTGGGTCAAAAGAAGCCAGCTTGACCTCAACCAGGGCCAGAACCTTCTTTATCCTGCCCCCCACCTGGCAGAATGAGCTCCCAGAGGAGATCAGAGCCGTACCAAAACAAAAACAGTTTTGCAGGGCCTGCAAAAGCGAGCTCTTCCGCCAGGCATTTGGTTGAGATCAACCGGAATCAGCAACACCCGCTGGGTCCCTGAACCTCCTGCCCAGGAATCCATGTACCTGAACTGAACCATGAACCTGTTTGATTGTTATCCTGTTTAAATTGTTTTCTTACTATTGTTGTATTTCTGTTTGACACAAAAACTGAGTTTGATGTATTGTTCTTGTCATTACAAGTAAACTGCCCTCAGGGGAGGGCAGTATACAAATGTAATAAATAAATCAACCAACCAAATCCCCAGGACTCAACAGGGATATTGTTTTCTTATCTCACTACCTCATTCAGCTCTTCTATCTGCATTCTTTATAGTCTCTTCTTCAATTTACTTCATTAGGGACAATGGGACTAACGTTATATAATGAATTATGTAATGTATAATTTAGAATCTAACTGGTTTTAGGGCGGGAGACTGAACTCAACACAAGGTCATTTATTGGGATGCTTAAACAACGGTAAATTAGCAAACAGATGGATGAGGCTAGCAACAGGCCTCTTAATTACTTCTGCTCACAACTGGGAAAGCCTCTTGCCTTTAATCACTAGCTTTAACATTTCCATCCCTCCTCTGATTTTGTAAACGGCAGTTGAACCCAAAGAGCTGATGAACTGTTATAGTAGTAAGGCATTATTTTATTTGATATCCACATCTGTTGCATGCTGCTTAGTAATTTATTGCTCATTTGCTTTCTCATATATGTAGTGATTTCCATTTCATTGGTCTAAAATTGGGGTTGGCAAACTGTGGCCCTCCAGATGTCCATGGACTACAAGTCCCATGAGCCCCTGCCAGCATCTCTGGTCTAGAAAGTGTGCATACACATAAAATCTCACACCTAGAATCAAATTTTGCTGCTTTGAAAGGTTCCAGTGGACTCAAACTCTGTTCAGCCAGCCAAATGTTTTGCCTGTGGGCTTCTTTGCAACACCCGTGCAGAAAAGAATATTTGCGCAAGAATAGTCTAGGCGCCTTCTGCCTTTTCCGCCCCGCACGCCACCAATTAGACGCCTCCGCCGCCCTCGTCCCATTCATTCCCCAGGCACATCCCCGGCCACGCCCCCGAGCGGGGTCCAGGTGGCCTTTGTCGGCCATTGGCGCATGCGCGCGGGAACCGACCAACCCGCGCTTCAACCACCTAGTTGCAGACCGAGCATGCGCCGTACCCCAGCGAACGGCGCTCGCCGTCCAGCAGAATTCGGCGTCTCGCGCGTGCGCACTGGCGACCGCGACGGTGGCCGGCGAGGTTCCTCCTTCCCTTACCGTCTAGATGCGCTGATTCACAACGGACGCATCCCGCGTCTATGCGAGCGACCCGTTCGGGATGCGTAACGCTACCTTCGAGCTCAAGTGACGGCAAGACCGGCGGCTTTCCCTCATCCGCTCGGTTACCGGCCTTTCGCCTCTCCGGCGCTCAGGTATTTCGCCGAGGGTAGATAGTTCCGGGTTTAGCGCCAGTATCCTTCCGCGGAGCGTTAAAGGGGCAGCTGTTCGTTTATGAGCCTTATCCATCCGCCAAAAATATAGTTCCGGCTACTCGTTATGACCCAATGGTCGATCTGCGTGATGTCATCGCCGGTGGCCTGCCTGGAGCTGCCCGGGACCGAAGCTGCTTGGAGTGTGACGTTTTTGTATAGCGCTGCAAGATGCCTTGGGTGCCAGGACTAGTGGAAAGGTGGGGGACAGAAATGCACCAAAAGGCATCCCCAGATTAGCATTCTCTTTTATAAGAACAATAATAATATACAATCAATGTACACTTGTAACCCGCTTTTCTCAATTGACTCAGGAAGATGATAGTATTATCTTTTATTAATAATAATAATATATAATAAATTTCTTTTTCTAACCCACGCAAAATTATTGTTAGTACTCATGGCGAGTGATAATTATTTTTATGTTCGGCTCTGGACACATAATGTGAAAGTTAAATCAATCAACTAAAATAAAACATACAAACACACACAGTAAAATTTTAATCACTTATCAGTTTAAGTTGACATCAAATAAAACAGCAGTAGAAGAAAAGCTGGTTCTTATATGCCGCTTTTCTCTACCTGAAGGAGGCTCAAAGCGGCTTACAGTCACCTTTCCTTTCCTCTCCCCACAGCAGACACCCTGTGAGGTGAGTGAGAGAGAGCCCTAATATCACTGCTTAGTAAGAACAGCTTTATCAGTGCTGTGGTGAGCCCAGGGTCACCCAGCTGGCTGCATGTGAGGGAGGAGCAGGGAATCAAACCCAGTTCACCAGATTAGAAGTCCGCACTCCTAACCACCAAGCTATCTCCTTTCTCTTCTTTTACAAAGTTGTTCCCCATTTCAGTAGAGCTATTTACTCTTTAAGCGCATCAATAAGATGAAGAGGCAAATGCATTTCAAGATAATGCATGTTTTGATATCTTACTTCTTAGGCCTGAAACCGTTTCCTCGTGAGTTTATTATTCGATTTGTTGACCACCTCTCTTGGGTCGGACGGCTTACAGCGGTTTACAACAGAATGATAACACCACCATAAAATCACTCTAGTCAGTAATAAAACCTGCCAGCCCCATTTGGCTCAACCAGTTTAGCCTGGTTCCATGCCTCAAGATAGGTGTTGGATGTTTAATGAATTAGATGTTTGGAAATTTGGAGGAGGGGCTATATAGACCTCCCACACCCTGGCCTCAACCAAACGCCTGGCAGAAGAGCTCCAGCTTGCAGGACTTGCGGAACTGTAAAGTGGACTCGGGCAACGAAGCACAAGGGGCAGAAATGCATATTTGACATTGTTTGTTCCTCATGCCTGTTCCTATGACCTCATCCCTATCCGGAGCCTCTTTAGTATCCTTTTACCATGTTTTTTTTTTGTAGCAATTCCTTTAAATTCTCTCCCCCTCTCTTAGATCCTGCTTCCCAATGTCTGAGTCAGGGCACAGCCAACCGGGGCTGTATGAACGTCGCCGCCGCTGGAACCGTGATAAGGAACTGGGTCACCAAAGCTTGTCTGGGCCAGGCCGGGACCGTGATTATGTCCCCTGGGACCGTGATCGTGAGCGGCGGGTAAGATCTGGAATCTGTACTGTGAATGAAGGAGCAACCTCAGGGGACCCAGGCTAACCCCCTGCTCTCCTTTTTAGGACCCAGTGGACGAACCAATGGCACCCGTGATGCAGAAGACCCCTATCATCCTGGTCAAGCCGCCTGCGGACAGGGTAGGGCGGGCAAGCATGGAGTGCTATTCTGTGACCGGACAGGGTCCTAGTTAGAATCATTTCCCCACCTCCATGGGGGTGCCCTGCTATGAAGCCCGAGTGAGCTGACTGGTGGAGGGAGCACACTGAAAAAGAGGGAGGTGGGGATGCCCACATGACATCACGGCCCACATTGGGGTGTCATTCTGGCATTTGGACAAAATGGTAGGAGCCGAATTTACCATAGAGCCTTTGCCCACATCCCAGAGTGTTGTCTCAGTGTGACAATGTCACTTCCGGGTCATGTAGGTATAGCCCCCTTTCCCCATTGCCAGGAGGAACCTGGCAGCCCTAGCCCTGGTAGCTGACTCAGTTCTGCCATGCCAATAAAAGCTCCTCTGGATGGTCTGGCTAATCCATGCGGAAGAAACTTGCTGCTCAGATCCTAGCGGAAGAAACAACTCTGTCGCTTATAGGTGACCGAAGTCCAGGACTGGGGTCCCCAACCTTTTTGAGCTTGTGGGCACATTTAGAAGTTTGCAACAGGGCAATGAGCACAACCTCAAATTTATTTACGGATTTACATTATTTGCAGTCTGCCTTTCTCACAGGGACTCAAGTCACTATACGGAATGAGTCCGTGCAGTCAGCAAACGGGGACATTCAGTGAAGCCCGTGTTTGTGTTGTAGACGTCTGGAACCAACCAGAAATCTGAAAGACAGAATGGAAGCACATCATCAGGATTTAACAGGACACACGACCACAGGGGAGGTAGAGCCAACTACACACACGTAGGACGTCCCGGGGCAGGGGACAAGAGGCATACAGTGTAAAAACAACACTGGGAAAGATGTCAGGGAGAGCATAAAACCAGCACCGTAGTGGTAGCGGTTGTTGATATGTTATTTTAATCTGCACAGCTGATGTTCTCAAATGGGCAGTCAAAAGCCCTACCAGGCAGCACCCCACCAAGCCCCACCCACTTTCCCATAACACTTGGCACCATGTTGGGGACCCCCAGTCTAGGAGTCGACAGTTAGTAGTCCCTCTCGGTTCGTGTCCCTTAGGGGTAACATCCAGATCCCCAATGAAGGTGCCGGCTGCTTGATTCGCTTTCTGTTTTGATTCGCTTTCAGTTTCCTAAAATAGTTTTTTTAAAAAAAGATGGGAGAGTCATTCTTTCTCTGTCTCCTTTTTTCTTTTCGTCTTTTCTATCTGATTTGAGTTTTGGGGAAACACATGGAGCAGGGTGGGCAACACAAGAGTCCGATGGTAGCAGCAAGAGGTATCTCAAGATGTTTTTGGTGGTGTGGCAGGGATTGGCAAACTTCACCCCCCTCTCCAGTTGGTTTGAGCAAGTGCAGCTGGATACCTGTTGGTGGCCATGAGAAGATTTGGGTCTCGGTCTTTGTGTCCTTACAGTCTAAGGCTGCCCCGCCTCTCGCCCCGGCTCCCACTCCTGCCACTGCCCCGCCCATCGAGAAGCCCATTGTGCTGATGAAATCCCGGGAGGAAGGCAAAGGCCCTGCGGGGACGTCAGAGACATCTGCCCAGCCCCCCACAGCAGTCGCCAAGGTAGAGAAGGAGGGCCAGCGCCCCACACAGCCGGTCTATCAGATCCAGAACAGGGGCATGGGATCGACCGCGTCCAGCGGCGTCATGGATCGTAAGTACAAAGTAGGACCATGATTACAGGGGCAGGGAAGACGAGGGTTGTCAAATTTGACAGTGGATGCTACAGGAATTTGGAAAGCTGGTTTGAAAAAAATACACCTGTATTGAGTGATTAATGCAGGGATTCCCAACCAGGGGACCTTGAACTCCTGGGGGTCTGCGGAGGTCTGAAGGGAGGTTTGTGGAAGCTCTGAAGTGGCATGCTATGGGGTGGGTGGGTCCGGGCTGTCTTTTCAGCTCATCTTCTTTGGAGGCAGAGCCACCATAGTAATAGTAATTGCAATGGGACAGCAAAAAGAGGGCTAAGTGCGGGTACTGATGTCACTTCCAGGGGCGTGGCCAGCTGACATCACTTCCGGGGCGCCTTGAAGTCTGAAACAGGGTTTCTCCATGGTCAAAGGCTGGATTTATGGGTCATTGTGAGTTGCGTATGGGTCTGTCTCCCAGCCCCTTCTGACTTCCGGCCCTTTCTGGTCTTTCCAGCTGTGGTCGGTCAGGCTAAGCTCCTAGCCCCGGAGAAGATGAAACACAGCATCAAACTGGTGGACGACCAAATGAACTGGTGCGACAGTGCAATTGAGGTAATGCAGACGGCCCAGAGACTCCCAGCAGCTATCTTTTGTCTGCATTTCCCTTCCTTTTCCTGCAGTTCTCCCTTGACCAGTTTGGTGTAGTGGTTAGGAGTGCGGACTTCTAATCTGGCATGCCAGGTTCGATTCTGCGCTCCCCCACATGCAACCAACTGGGTGACCTTGGGCTCGCCATGGCACTGATAAAACTGTTCTGACCGGGCAGTGATATCAGGGCTCTCTCAGCCTCACCCACCCCACAGGGTGTCTGTTGTGGGGAGAGGAATGGGAAGGCGACTGTAAGCCGCTTTGACCCTCCTTCAGGTAGGGAAAAGCGGCATATAAGAACCAACTCTTCTTCTTCTTCTTCTTCTTCTTCTTCTTGATGCGTTAGACACGATAATTGCCATGCAGTATCTATGGGCAGCCAGACACTGTGGGAAGTGACTACATGTCACATTCATAGCATAAAAATGACATTGGAGAGCTGGAAAAAGGACAGAGGAGGGCAACCAAGATGATGTTAGGGGGTCGTAGCGCCCCCCCCCCCCTATGAGAAAAGGCTGAAGAGTTTGGGACTTTTCATAGATGACTTAATGGGGAGGAGTGAGAGGTTTATACATTTTTCTCCCTCTCCCAAAGAACTAGAGCTCCAGGGTATCGAGTGAAGCTGATGGGCAGCAGGTTCTCAACAGACAAAAGAAAATACTCCATTGCACAGAGAGTGATTCAGATGTGGAACGTGCTGCCAGCGGATGTATTGATGGTCACAGGAAAAAATAGATTTAAAAAAGGGATTTGATAGATTTCTGGAGGATAAACATATCAGTTGCCACTAGCCATAGTGACTAATGGGAATTTCTATGTTCAGAGGCACTAGTTCTCTGAATCTCAGAACCAGGAGTCAACGTCAGGTCCTTGGTCTCCATATCCTGTTGCTGGCCATTGCACGTGAGAGGATGCTGGATCAGTGGTCTGATCCAGCAGGGTTCTTTGCATGTTCTAATGAAGGCTTGTCTCTATGCCCTGTTGTTGGTCCTCCAGAGGAACTGATTGGCCACTGTACAAGACAGGATGCTGGACAAGATGGACCAGTGGTCTGATCCAGCAAGGTTCTTTGCATGTTCTAATGAAGGCCTTGGCCTCTATGCCCTGTTGCTGATCCTCCAGAGGAACTGGTTGGCCACTGTGCAAGACAGGATGCTGGACAAGATGGACCAGTGGTCTGATCCAGAAGGGTTCTTTATATGTTCATGTGGCCTCCTTCAAAGAGGGGTCTATCTGCAGGCTAGCTGTGTTCCACACTCAAGCTTAATGCTGTTTCACAGGTTTCTGTTCTAACAAGGGTAGTTACCAGGACATTCTGTCTTGTTTCTGATTAGTACCTCTTGGACCAAACAGATGTGCTGGTGGTTGGCGTTCTGGGATTGCAGGGTACTGGCAAATCCATGGTGATGTCACTGTTATCAGCCAATCAACCTGAGGAAGACCAGAGGTACTTGGGAGCTGGACCAGTGAAGGAGGACAGTTGGAAATAGCTACTGATTGGGTGTTTCAGGGAAGAGGCGGGAAGGAGAAATTGAAGGAGGGAAGTAGCTAATGAGATTCTGAAAAGGTACTGGTGCATGGATAGCTGGTTGGTCGGGCTTTGGGTAATTGGCTAGGTTGTATCAGGTGTGACTAGAAGGCTAGATTTAGCAGAAGTGGGAAAGGATTTGTACTGGCTTTGTTGGGCACTGTCATAATTGGAGCAGGGAATTGGGTCAGTGTGGTGGAGAAAGCCTGAAACCTTGCAGTCAAAGAACTGGCTCGCTGGTTCATTGCGATGTGTAAAATTCAGTCCCTACTTCCCCTTCTTTTCCTGCATCATATTCCTTAATACCCACTTCTTTGCCTACCTGGGCCTAGGAGATGCTTTAATCCCTGATAGTTTCCCCTTCCCTCACGAAAGCTGGACTGCAGACATTCTGTTAGCATTGGTCACTGAGCACTTGAGATGTTTCTGAACATTCCATGCCACCGCACCAGCTTCTCCAGTTAGCGATAGGCATTTTGCTGCCACAAGTCCTGTAGAACAGGGGTAGTCAACCTGTGGTCCTCCAGATGTTCACGGATTACAATTCCCATGAGCCCTTGCCAGCATTTGCTCATGGGAATTGTAGTCCATGAACATCTGGAGGACCACAGGTTGACTACCCCTGTCGTAGAATACCAATTGCTCAGGTGGCTTTGCTTCTGGCCTACCGGTCTCTTTTCCTGTTTCCCAGAACGTATGTGTTCCGCACTCAGAGCCAAGAGATCAAGGAGCGTGGGGGCAACCAGACCAGTGGCATTGACTTTTTCATCACTCAGGAGCGGATCATCTTCCTGGACACACAGGTCTGCGAACCGGTTTTCTGTCAAGCTCCTTCCAGATATCCTCTGGAGGAGCTCGCGCATGGAAGCCAGCATGGCGCAGTGATGAAGAGGGTCAGATTAGTTTCTGAGAGAGCCAGGTTCAAATCCGCACTTGTGCTGGGTGACCTCGGGCCAGCCACACTCAGCTAAGCATACCCCACAGGGTCGTTGTGAGGATAAAGTGGAGGAGATGAGAACGAATTAAACAGCTTTGGCTCTGCATTGGGGGGGAAATGAAGCAAATAAATAAGAATCCTAGAATCCTCACGTTGGAAGGGGTCATGCAGGCCATCTAGGACAACCCCCTGCTCAATGCAGGAACAGCCTAAAGCCAAACTGTGGCTCTCCAGTTGTCAGGAAGACTAAAACAGGAAGCAGAGGAAGGGCCGAGGGTGAGGACAAGGAAGGTGTACCAGGTCACACAAAGCCGCCTTCTACTGTATCAGGCTCTTGGTCCACTAAGGTCAGTACTGTCTGCTCAGATTGGCAGCGGCTGTCCAGGGTCACAGGCAAGGGACTTTTATGTCACCGCCTTCCTGACCCTTTTGCCCAGGAGAAGCCGGGGATTTGAAACTCGGACCTTCTGTGTTCCAAACAGAGGCACCACCATGGAGTGGTAGCTGAGTGGAAAAAAGCCAGGCGCATACAGGGGTAGGAGCATCGACTGCAGAAATGCTATCTTGCTTTGTGAGACGTCAGAGTGGTGCTGTCTGCAGGACCCGGGGGGGAGGGGTGGGGCAGGGGTGGTGGGGGAGAGAAGGTCCTACCAATGCCCTTCAAAGTCTTGTGTCTCTCTCTTTCTCTCTCTGCAGCCAATTCTCAGCCCCTCCATCCTCGACCATCTCATTAACAACGACCGCAAGCTGCCTCCAGAGTATAGCCTGCCCCACACCTATGTCGAGATGCAGGTAGGAACCATTCCTGCTCTGCACAAGGGTGGGAGGTGGCCGCAGGATGCATTGGAAGCTTTCTGTGTTGTGGCACGGTGAGCCTGGAACTGTTCTCTTCTGTCGGTCAGCGTCATTTCCCAGTTGTATAAGTCTAGTCCCATCTATTGCCCTCCCCATTGAATTCTGAATGGTTTCCCTTCCTAAGGAGAGTGACTTTTGAAACCTGGCGTTTGGAACAAAGGTGGTCTTGGCCCTTCCCTTCTAGAATCATAGAATCATAGAGTTGGAAGGGACCTCCTGGGTCATCTAGTCCAAAGCCCTGCACTATGCAGGACACTCACAACCCTGTTGCTCATCCACTGTAACCTGCCACGCCTTGAACCTTTACAGAATCAGCCTCTCTGTCAGATGGCTCTCCAGCCTCTGTTTAAAAATTTTCAAAGATGGAAAACGGACCACCTCCCAAGAAAGCCTGTTCCACTGAGAAACCGCTCTAACTGTCAGGATGTTTAGACGGAATTTTGAATTAATTTCATCCCATTGGTTCGGGTCCGTCCCTCCAGGGCAAGAGAGAACAACTCTGCACCATTCTCTGTATGGCAGCCTTTTAAATACTTGATGCTTATCAGATCCCCTCTCAGCCGTCTCCTCTCCAGGCTAAACAGACCAAGCTGGGGAGAAGGATCCCACAGGCCTTGTCAGAGGTCTAAAGGGAGACCTCTGAGCATCTCCTATCATCATTGAGACTTGCGTGTTATCATTGCCTGGATAGCCCAGGCAAGCCCGATCTCTTCAGATGTCAGAAGCTAAGCAGGGCTGACCCTGACTAGTATTTGGATGAGAGACCTCCAAGGATTTGGATGGAGTTTCTCCATGGAACACGAGGGATCGTGATGGGGAGGCAGGCAATGGCAAGCCATCTCCAAACAAAATAAATAGCTCCCCAATTCATGGCTGCTCTCCTCTCAGTCCCTCCAGATTGCTGCTTTCCTGTTCACCGTCTGCCACGTGGTCATCGTGGTGCAGGACTGGTTCACGGATCTGAGCCTGTACAGGTGAGGAAACAGTATGTCTTGGTCAAGGAACAAGGAGCCAGCATCGGTCAGAATAAGGTGTTTTATTACAGAAACAGCCAGATGAGAAATATTCAGCAGATTTACTCAGACTGGGGGTCCCTTGTTCTTCAGGAAGACGTTGGAGACCAGTAGATGCTGGGACAAAATTCCAAGGGGGAATGCAGAGGGGCTGAATGGTGTAGTGATTAAGAGTGCAGATTTGTAATCTGGCGAGCTGGGTTCGATTCTGCACTTCCCCACATACAACCAGCTGGGTGACCTTGGGCTCGCCACTGCACTGATAAAGCTGTTCAGACAGAGCAATACTATCAGGGCTCTCTCAGCCTCACCCACCTCACAGGGTGTCTGTTGTGGGGAGAGGAAACGGAAGGTGACTGTAAGCCGCTTTGAGTCTCCTTTGGGTAGAGAAAAAGTGGCATATAAGAACCAACTCTTCTTCTTCTCCTTCTGTTATTTAAATCCTTTTTTCAGCTGCCTTTTCCCCAATATAAATAAAATGCACAAGATAGAACAGATAAAAATACAGAGAGCTGATATTTAAAAATCACAGTTGATGCATTTGGTTCCCCACATGCTCTGGTTCTCCTCTCTCGCCTCCGACAGGTTCCTGCAGACCGCTGAGATGGTGAAACCTTCCACTCCATCCCCCAGCCATGAATCCAGCAGCTCCTCTGGCTCGGACGAGGGCACGGAGTACTACCCCCACATCGGTATGGAAGAGCACAAGGACAGTGTTGCAAAGTGGGAGCAACAGGTGGCCTTCCCGAGCGCTCAGTTTCCGAGAGGAGTTCTGTCTGGAGCAGGCAGTGGGCTGGAAAGCAGGGGATTCTGGGTGGTGAAGGTCAACATGGGGGACACCGATTTGGCAAAATGTGGGGCTGGTAGGAAGAGGCCAACTGATGTCTTACAGAGCTCTGCCCTCTTGTCTGAGTTTCTATACATTTTATTTGGCAAAATCCACAATTCCCAGGATGTAGTCGAATTTTGGGGTGGAGGAAAATGCCATCGAGATGCCGTTGACTTATGGCAGCCCGGTACGTTTTTCAATGCAAGAGCCATTCAAGGTTTTTTCACCGCTGTCTGTATTGGCAGCCTTGGGGGTCTCCCATCCATGTTCTGACCAGGGCTGACCTTGGTTAGCTTCCAAGATCTGCAAAACCAAAAAAGGGAACCCAAAACCAACCTGAACAGAAGTCAGGAACCCAAAAGTTGAGCTGCAAAAACAGTATTTAAAAAACCTTATATTTATTAAACAAAGTGAACTGATATAGATTAAAAATGCTTTGGGCTGATCCTGCGTAGAGCAGGGGGTTGGACTAGATGGCCTGTGTGGCCCCTTCCAACTCTATGGTTCTATGAAAAATATATTAAAAACAATGAATATCTAACTGCACATGCCCAAAGAGACCAAACATGTTTCAACCCCGAGGGATCTTCCTCCTCAGTGGTCAATTGAATGTGTGCAATGCTCTTTTGTAAAATATCAAAATCGAAAGGCTTGCTGGGTGGCAAGGAAAAATCCTGAAAAAATAAATGTTTAAAACATGAATGAGTATATATATGTGTATATATATAAATAAAAGAATACCTAGTATAAACATGGTGGTAACTTACTGTTAGGTATAGCCCCAACTAGTATTTCTCAAGTATCTTATTTGGAGCCGCTCTTCTAAAATATGTACACACATTCTGGGCTCCTAGCTTCCAAGATCTGACAGGATTGAACCAGCTTCAGCCACAGAGGTCAGGGCATGGAATTCCACACTTCTTCATCTTTCTTTCTTGTGAACAGCCATGACTGTTGTTAATTCAGGAGACCAGAGGCACATTTTGCCTCTCTATCAATGCCACATGTTGGTCAGTGCCAGGGGAAGGAAGGCTGGCTTGAGGTACCTTTCTTGCCCTCCTGAGCAGTAGGGACAGAAATGCATAGGATCAGAGTTGGAAGGGACCTCATGGGTCATCTAGTCCAACCCCCTCACTATGCAGGACACTCACATCCCTATTGCTCATCTACTGTGACCTGCCACCCCCTTAAGCCTTCACAGAATCAGCCTTTCCGTCAGGTGGCTATCCAGCCTGTTTAAAAATTTCCGAAGATGTTGTTTATGATGCTTGCGAAGCTGCCCTTTCCTCTCTCTCTTTCTCCTTCTCTCCCTCTGCAGTCTTTCTCCAGAACAAAGCCAAGCGGGAGAACTTCTGTCCCCGGAACCTGAAGCAAATGCACCTGATGATCGATAAGATCATGATGCACTCTCATCTGAAATACAAGGGTAATCTAGCCTTCTGAGTCTGTCCAAAGACCAGAAGGCTGAGTTTAAACAATTGCAGACGACGGTGGGGTGAAAGCCATGTGAGAGGCCTGTGCTATTTGGTATGGAGGAGAAAGGGAGGCTGGGTCTCCCAGTGTCCTATAGGAGCAGGCTTCAGTCTTCCCACAAGCTGAGAAGGGGTTTGTGGGTTTTGGTGAAGTCCTTAGTCAACTGAGATGTAAAAAGTGTTGGCAGAATTTAACTTTGCATAGAGGAGAGCAGCACCAGGCTGCTTAAAAGCATAAAAAGAGTTTTATTAAGAAGAGGAACAGCTCTGCTAGAGAGAACTCCGAGTTGGTTGCAAATTGTTATTAATGATGTTGGGATGTATTTTATAGTATCCTTTATTTAAAGGTTTTAATGTTGTCTTTCATATTGTGATTATAAATTGTTGTAAGCCGCCATTGCTAGGAGTGGCGGAGGAAGGAAGGAAGGAAGGAAGGAAGGAAGGAAGGAAGGAAGGAAGGAAGGAAGGAAGGAAGGAATGGGAATTGTATTCCTTGGACATCTGGAGAACCACAGTTTGGCCACCCCACAGAGTTTTAATGGCAAGAGACATTCAGAGGTGGTTGGTCATTGCCCCAGACTTCCTAGGTGGTCTTCCATCCAAGAACTAACCACAGCCAGCCCTACCTAGCTTCTGAGATCGGATGGGGCTTGCCCAAACCATCCAATTCAGGGCCCTGGAGAGCATCTTGTGTGTCTCCATGAATATACTGTTCCAGCTTAGCTTTTCCCCCTCCTAACAGGCACCCTTTCCATGCTGGACTGCAACATATTCCCCGGCCTGCCCCCGAGTTACCTGGACACAGAAGTCAACCTGTTCTTGCTGCCTTTCATGGACATGGATGGAGACGACGCTTTGCCCAGAGCAGGTAAGGGAAAGAGCCCCCCTTCCTCCCTGCCCTTTTCTGGTCGTGTGAATGGCAATGAATCTGAGCCACTTTCCCTCCCAGCTGTGGGCTGGACTCCGTTATCAACATTCAACACGCTCACTTTTTTAGTCTGGACTAGAGCGCGTGGCAATGGAAACTGTGCTGCAAGGATCGCAGAGAGTGCCAAATGGCTCACATAAGTGAGCCAAGCCGCAATTGGTCGCCAGGCAGTTGTGCTGAACCAGGATACGTTCCTGACTCTTGTGCATCAGCTCTGGTTTCCGGGAAACACCTTTAAATTTTGTGTTGTCTTTTGCTTCCCACCCCCAGTTTGTTAATGCTGGGTATTGTGTATTTGTTGTGTGATTGATTTATTAAAAGTAAAGGTATCCCCTGTGCAAGCACCGGGTCATGTCTGACCCTTGGGGTGACGCCCTCTAGTGTTTTTATGGCAGACTCAATACGGGGTGGTTTGCCAGTGTCAGGGAAGGCGAATGTAAGCTGCTTTGAGACTCCTTCGGGTAGAGAAAAGCTGTATGTAAACCCCTTTCTCTTCGGTAATATCAGGGCTCTCTCAGCCTCACATTCCTGACAGGACTAACCTCAGTGAAGGCCTTCTCCCACAGAATGGCCTCCCTGTTTACTCTATCTCCCTGCTCCGCTGGTCAGAAAGAAAGGCCAAGGCTGGGTGGATTCGCATTCTCTTTCGTGGCTACCTTGACAAGAAAAAGGCTGTGGAGTGAAGGTGTTTGCTATCTGGCTGATAGTAAAGAACTGCACAAACAGCCTGACTCATGAACTGGGTGTAAACTACACGGAGCTTTTATTCCAGCCCCAGATCGATTCAGTCCCTGCCCTCTACACAGAATGGGATTTCCGTTTGGATTTGGGGCAGCAAGAAGGATTGATCTGGAGTGACCCTACCTTTATTGTGCGATATTTTAGACTGCTTTTAATCCTCAATATCCATTTGGGAAAGAAAGCTCCGTGGTAGAGAACCTCTGATAGGCTACACCTGGTCATGTGACATGCTTAAATGAGAAGCCCCTAATTTCTCTAAACTTCTGTCAGTCCTGGATTTTTCCTCCCTCCTCTGCCTTTTTCGATCCTCTCCCCCTCCCCTCCAAGAAAAGAAAGAGGCTCACCTACTGGCTTCTCTCTGCCCCCCCTTCAAGAAAAGAAAGAAAGAGGCTTGGCTCCCCCCCACCTTCTGAGCCTTCCTAACCACATGCAGAAGACTTTCCTGTTTTAATGGGGGGGGGGGAGGAAGACCGGAGTTCAAAGCGATCTGAATTCAACAGGATTGACAATGGAATAAAGCAAGTAAGCGCCGACTCTGCCCTGGACTCTACATATCTCAGTACCTCAGGACTAGACATCCTGGATTATCCACTGCTAGGACTCCCAACCCCCAGGTCTCCTGGACTTACAATTGATCTCCAGATGTCAGAGATCATGTCCCCTGAGGAGAATAGCTGCTTCAGAAGCAATTTCCCCCTTCTGAGCTCCCAGCTTGGTTAAAAGTGCAAACTACTAATCTGGCGAGCCAGGTTGGATTCTTTGTTCCTCTTCCACATGCAGCCAGCTGGGTGATCTTGAGCTCGCCACAGCCCTGATAGAGCTGTTCTGACTGAGGAGTAATATCAGGGGTTTCTCAGCCTCAACTACCTTACAGGGTGTCTGTTGAAAGGAAAGGAAAGGTGAATGTAAGCCGCTTTGAGACTCCTTCGGGTAGAGAAAAGTGGCATATAAGAACCAATTCTCTTCTTCAGTAATATCAGGGCTCTCTCAGCCTCACAGGGTGTCTGTTGTGGGGAGAGGAAAGGGAAGGCGATTGTAAGCTGCTTTGAGACTCTGGGTTGAGAAAAGCGGCATATAAGGACAAACTCCTATTTATTGAATTGCATCTTGTTCTCATGTGCCCCCTTTCCCAGCATGTTCAGATCTTGCTCAACTTCATCTGCTGGTAGAGGCAGAGAAAAGAAAACAGTGTTCTTTCCCAACTGAATCCGTTGGTTTGAAAGCATCAAGAACCTTATGGTGGAGGGAGTTTCTTTTGAGTTTTCTCCGGTATAGTGATTTTTCAATATTATTTTTTAATATTGTTTTGCAGCTCAACTTTTGGGTTCCTTCTCTCCGGTATAGACCACCAAGAATTGGGCCTTGGTTCCAATGTAGAAAACAGCTAAGAAAGCAGAACATGAGCGATGAAAGGAGCTGAAAATTTTTTCACTCATAAACTTTTAATTTTTTAAAAAAAGATATAATAATATAGGAGGAATACAGAAAAGGTTACATGTAACAATTCATGCTATTATTTAAAAATTACTATATATTCAAGGTAAAGATATCCCCTGTGCAAGCACCAGGTCATGTCTGACCCTTGGGGTGATGCCCTCTAGCGTTTTCATGGCAGACTCAATATGGGGTGGTTTGCCAGTGCCTTCCCCAGTCATTACCGTTTCCCCCCCAGCAAGCTGGGTACTCATTTTACCGACCTCGGAAGGATGGAAGGCTGAGTCAACCTTGAGCCGGCTGCTGGGATGCCTCAAGGGCAGAGTTTTCAGACTACATGTCTGCTGCCTTACCACTCTGCGCCACAAGAGGCTCTAGATTGATTTATTACATACATTAAAAAAAAGCAGGAGTGTATTATTTCAGGGTAAGTTCATGCACACACTGCACCTTCAATCTACTGTGCACCTGGATTTTATCGTAAAACCCACTTGCAAACGATGGCTGAAGTGGATTTAAGTTGCATTATTTAGTATGTGTGAAAGCACCCTCTCTCTTCTCCCCCCCCCTCCTCCAGCCCCTGGCAGCGGCCCACTCTTCTCTCTTCTGCCCGGCTACAAGGGACACCCCAGTTTCCAGTCTCTGATCGCCAAGCTCCGGAGCCAGGTCATGTCCATGTCTCGGCCTCAGCTCTCCCACACCATCCTCACGGAAAAGAACTGGTGAGCAAACAGGAATGGGACGAGGACAGGAGGGGGGGTGGGTACAAAACGTCATTGGGATAAGCAAGCTCTGGAGTGTGCATGATGCAGCAGCATATTCAGAATGCCATACGGGGGGGGGGGGGCATTGGAAGACCATCTTCAGGTTAAGCCCTTCCTGGAATTTTTCAAATAATGTCCTCCTGTGTTCTGATTGGTTGAATTGGAGATTTTCTGCTCTGTTGAGCACACTTCCTCCCTGCTTGCCTCCTAACAAAATTAGACAGAAGAAGAAGAGAAACGGTTCTTATATGCTGCTTTTCTCTACCCGAAGCGGCTTACAGTCGCCTTCCCTTTCCTCTCCCCACAACAGACACCCTGTGGGGTGGGTGAGGCTGAGAGAGCTCTGATATCACTGTTCAATCAGAACAATTTTATCAGTGCCCTGGCGAGCCCAAGGTCACCCAGCTGGCTGCATGCGGGGGAGTGCAGAATCAAACTCGGCGTGCCAGATTAGAAGTACGCACTCCTAACCACTACACCAAATTGGCTCTCAACTGATCAGTTGGAATACATTGGATCTCATTGGGGCTTCATTTTCTCTGGGGTAGGTTCCACTACGCAGCCCGCATTTGGGATGGTGTGAAGAAGTCCTCTGCCCTTGCAGAGTACAGTCGCCTCCTGGCATGAACACAGTGCCCTTGTGCCAGAGCCAAACTCTTCCCATCTCAAGTTGGGTGAGACAAAGTCCCTGTGGCCGCTGCCCAGGGGTGCCAAGAGGTCGCGGGACCCGGCGGAGAGCTTACAGTCCGGGCTGCCGGGCCGGCAGTGGGGTCGTACGAGATCATGGAGCAGAGAACCACCAGAAGTGGAAGTCGCAGCATCGTCTTTGCTGGGCCGTCATCCTGCCTCTTACCCAGCACAAATTGCATCTCTGGCTGCCATTTCAGGGCTCCCATTTCTTATCTACACCCCTTAGAGGGAAGAGCTATTCTCTTGAGCTGCCTTCTTTCTGGAAATGGGATGTCCATCAGCCAGGCTGGGAATTCCACTGAGACCAGCTGCCTCCCACCCCTTCCAGGCCCCGAGATATCTCTGTATTGTGAGTTGAAAGGTCAGTGGGGAGTTAACTTTGCAGCTTGGAAGATGTGCCTCTCAGATTCTTCTCCTTCAGTGCTTTCCTTGTCTCCTTCCACCTGGAGGGAAGGGCATTGAAGCCTCCCTTCCCCTGTGCTACTTCCCCAGCCATTCCGGAATCCCCTTCTTCTGCTGCAAAGTGAATTGATCGCTCCCTTTTGCACGCATGTTCCACTGTTCAGTAAAGCATTGTGAGTTGCACTGCGTGTCTGTGTATGTTTTAAATGCCTACCAGTCTTGGACGATCTCTAGCCCCGTCAGTGGTTTCAATTGGCTGGATTGGAGCCGAGGAGCACCTCAAGAGCCTGGCCTGGAATAGCCCAGACTAGCCTGATCTCACTAGATCTCCATTCTGGGAGACCACCAAGGAGTATCAGGGTTGCTACACCTAGGCAGGCTGAACAGAGATCAAGTTTGGGCCTGTCTGTCACGAGCAAATAAATATAGGCAGACACAGGAAATGGTTACAGCATCAGTTGTCCTGTCCCCCCACCTGGTGGAATGAGCTCTTGGAAGAGCTGTGGGCCCTGCTGGAGCATTCGGCGTTCCGCGGGGCCTGCAAGACAGAGCTCTTCCACCAGGTCTATGATTGAGGCCGGTGCAGTGAGGAAGATCTGTGACCCCCCCCCTTCAGGATACAGCTATGTGATGGCGGCTAAGGGTTCAATCTCCCCTCTCTTCCCTCCTCCCTCTAGAATATATCGGGGGGGAATGGGCTTGAGTCAGCACAGAAATAGGTTTTTCCGCCGTATCTTATTTCATTTTATTTCATCTTTTTTATTGTAAATTTGTCCGTGGTTTTAAGGGGAGTTTTATTGGGGATTTTATACAGATTCTGTAATCCGCCACGAGCCATTCGGGAGTGGCAGGTAAGAAAGAGAGAGCATAGCCAGCAAAACCAACCCAAAACTCATATAAAAGTTCTCTTTTTCATTCCAGTTGTATATATTATCCTGCATTAATATGCAACAAGGTTCCGGTATCGAATACCTTGCTTGCAACAGACTGGATCCATGCTAGGCAGGTTACTACACTGCATGGGAGATACCGCCCAGAGCCGTAGGGAAGGGCGGTATAAAAATATAAATATAAATAAATAAAATAAATAAATTGCTCTATGTGCCACAGATGGTGAGCTTTCCCATTAGGCCCTCAATTGTGCCCCCTTTGGTTTTAATTGTTAGCCGCCTCGAGGCGACAAAAGTCGTGAGAGACGGGATATAAATCCAAGAAATAAATAAATAAAAACATTTGTTGTCTGTGCTGGTAAACACATGGAATATTAAATGCATGGGGAGTCGTTCTAGATATTGTGCTCGCTCTGTTTCTTTTTGGATGAAATATGCTGTGGCAAAGCAGAGGTGAAACAAGGTACCCAACACCAGAAACTTGTTGCATATTAATGCAGAATAATATATACGACTAGAGTTTTAAAAGGCTATTTTTATATAAACCTTTGAATTTTGGGGTTGGTTTTGCCAGCTATGCCAGAGTGTTTTTTCTTATACCAGTGTTGTAGTCTGTCTGTAACAGCAGAAAACAGTGGGGTTAGCAGCACCGTTTACAACTAACCCCATTTGTGCAATTGAGCATTTGTGAACCTCTTCCCTTGGGGGTCACCATAAGTTGGCTGTAGGTTGGCAACAAAACAAGGTCCCTTGAGAGACCAACAAGATTCTGTGGGTCCTATCCTCTGCTGCCAACAGGAAATGCTCCCTGCCCTCCAAATGAGAATCTTTCAGATACGTAAAGAGAGCGATCATGTCCCATCTCAACCTCCTGTTCTCCAGGCTGAACATTCCCAAGTCCCTCAGCCTTTCCTCATAGGCCTTGGTCCCCTGGCCCCACATCATCCTTAATGCTCTCCTCTGCTCTCAATGTTGTCCACGTCCAAACTAGACCAGGTAGTACAGAAACACATTTTCTGTGAATTTTTAAACAGTTGAAGGCTATCAATCTCCCCAGTCAAAACAAGTTCAGGATCTCAATGAAGTAGGCCACCTGGTCCACGGTTTGCATTCCTGGGCCAAAGGCAGTATCAGACCCCCCCCCCCCAAATTGGGTAGAATTTCTAGTGGGTGACTAATGGATTTCAGATTTCAAATTAAGAGCCAGGGCCTTCTCTGCCCTGGTGCCAGCCTAGTGGAATGCTCCTCCAAGTGAGATCAGGGCCCTGTGGGACATAAAACAGTTCCACAGGCCCTGCAAGACAGAGGTGTTCCACTGGGCCAATAGCCGAGGCCCACAGAACATCAATTCCTGGCCTCCCTACGCCAACATCTGTACACCACCTAGTCATGATGCAGTACTTTGTTCTCTGTCCCTCCTGTTTAACATAAAACTGATTTTTAATGTTTTAACTCTAGTTTGTATTAAATATTGTGAGCCACCCTGAGCCATTGGAGAAGGGTGGCTTATAGAAATGTAATAATAATACTACAACCCCCTAGAATCAGAGTTGGAAGGGATTGCTGGGGTCATCTAGTCCAGGGGTAGTCAACCTGTGGTCCTCCAGATGTCCATGGACTACAATTCCCATGAGCCCCCTGCAGCCCAATCTTCTGCAGAATGCAGGAAATGCACGGCTACCTGCCCACCCACAGTAACCCCAATTCCATGCCCAGATGACCCCCACCCCAAATCAGAAACTCTGGCCTGAAGGAAATTTGCCTCCTGACTCCAAAGTGGTGATCAGCATTTCCCTGGGCATGCAAGGAAAGGCCACAAGAGCCATCAAGGAACTCTTCATTTAATCTCTCAGAGATCTACCTGCGACTGAGCAAGCTGGTTTGTGAAAATAAAGGCCCCTTCATCTTGAAAAAGTTTTTCACAGTCTTTTATTTTTTTTTCTCATTAAAAAGAAAGAATAGTTAAAAAAGAATTCCACAAGAACTAGAAAGAAGATAGGATGGGAACAGGTTTCAATATTGACTTTTTCTACATTGGAAGCTAGAAGATTTAGGGCTTTTTTTTGGGGGGGGGGGAAGACATTGTGCCAGATCAAGGTATTGGTATGAGAAGTAGAGAGGGGGAAGGCCTTAAGGTTCAAGAGGCTCAGAAGGTGGACTGAAAACCATCAAAAATTCAGGGCTGCAAAGGAATTAACCCACGAGTGTCCACAGAATAAGTATTTTCATACAGTCCTGTAAAACTTCATCTTGTTCCCATGAATTCCAGTTGAATCTTCTGCAGAAGTACAGCACCATACACTAGATTGTTTAAATTAAAAATTGCCAGGGAGATCATATCAAAATTGATCTTCTGGCTTGTCCATGAACGGAACAGCCTCTGCAAAGAGACCTTTAGACAAAACAAGAGTTCTAAGTGCTAAATCTAGAAAGCACCAAGTCTGGAGCACCACATAACAAATTTAAGGCAATTTCATTCGGTGCAAACTTATGAAGCTTTGGAAATGGGTAATTTGCAAAAATGCTGGTGAGAGGGTATCGTTAAATCCTTTTTCGGGGGGATTCCTGGGAGGGAATCCACAAGAACTAAACTTGGCGCAAGGAACGGAAATGCAGAAGAGCAAACTCCTGTGACTGGCCAGCATTTCTGGCCTTGTACCCTGCTGATACCGGAAGACACAAGTGCCGAGTTACCAAAGAAAGAAAAAGCTCCTGTTCCTTTTACTGGAGCTGTATTCAGAGAGGAGAATCTATCTCAGTAGCTTCCGTACAACATACCAAGAACCTTTTCAAATGTCAGATTCGAAGGCCTTGATGAGAACATTGTGAGCGTCGTCTGCTACTTCGTTAAGGGAACTCCAGAGCATGTAGTAAGTGGTTCCAAAGGAGATGCACCCCGCAGCCAGAGAACCTAATATGGGCACAGTGCTCACAAAATACTCAACCGCCATCAATGCCCCGCTACCGGCCTTGGTGAGCATCTTCAACACCACGTCCTTGGAGATCTCTTTGGCCAGTGGGGACTTAATCACCGCTTTGATCTCCTCCACAGGCTTGCCCACCTTCTCCGCTAGCTTCTCCAGGGAGTCATTATCCAGGCCAAAGTTCTTGCGGTACTCCGAGAGCGATTTGATCAGGATAGTCACGTCGCAGGCCACGGAGAGGCCCGGGATGGGCACAGCTGCCACGCCGCAGGAGACAGTAGCCAGCTTCCAGATCTGTTTTTGCATAGCCTCCCTCTTTTTGCGCAAGATTTCTAGAGAGATGTTGGGGAGGGCGAGGAGGAAGGCATGCCTCTTGTGGCTGGGAAGTTCTCGCTCCAGGGTCTCCTCCAGCTGCACAAAGTCATACTTGCTCAGCTCCCAGTTGGAAAGGAGAAAGATACGGGGGGATGCCACGTTTTCGGCCTCCAGGCATGCTTGGCAATTCTCCCGGATATGCCGCAAAATGCCCTCCTCGTCGTAGGTGTGTGGCCGGCGCTTTTTGGTGGCCTCCAAGTCCGCGTCGACTTTGGAACGGACAAAATAGAAGCGCTTGCCCATTTTCTGGATCTCTTGGGCCAGACGGGCATGGTTGCTCTTGAAGCGCTCAGAGGCAATGACAATAAAGAAGTCGTAGTGGGAGAAGCCCACCTGCTCCAGGTAAGTATCTGACCGGAAGTTGGGCGTGCCGATTCCGGGCAAATCCCAGACTGTCACGTTGGGGTACTTGGGGTGTGGGAAAGGAGTGGGCTTTAATGTCGTCTCCACCACCCCGGTGGCTGCAGCTCCGACGTCTTCGTCATCTAGGCCTCGGATGGCGTTGACAAAAGAAGACTTCCCGGAGCCGGACTCTCCTGTGACTGCGATATCAAGACGGGCGTTTTCCATGGCTTGCAAGTTTTCCATGATCTTGGAGGCCGCATCTGCTATTCTCCCTCCTTCCAGAGCATCTTTAATCTCTTCAATGTCCTCTTCGGTAATGATGTCATATTCCTCTATGAGCTCAGCCCTGCTGGGCAAAGCTGCAGGGGGCTGAGCTGTCATTGGATCGAGTCGAGGCCTGAAAAGAAAGGGCAGAGAGAACACAACTTGTACCACGGGACATTGAAAAGAAACAAATCTTTGTTTTACTTGCCCTGACATTTCCTGGTTGATCTTATGCCAGTTACTCTTTCAGCATAACCTACGTCACAGGGTCAAATGGAAGCAGGGAGAACTACTGCAGCCTCAAGCTGCTGGAGAAAGAGCACAAAGAAAATATACCAAATAAATATATTCTCTGTTTGATATAAGAGGTTTCCTCACACATGGCCCTTCCCAGCATCACAAACCAGGGATAAACAGGCCAGATAAAACCTGGCAAGGAAGCTGTGGACCAGCAGGGGGGGCTTTCATCTCTGCAGAAGGGTTGAAAAATGTGGAAAGGGGCAAAGATTGGGAGACAAAACTAACCTAGACACATAAAATCCAACCAGTTTTAGGTAATTATTTATCCGATTCTTCAAACAGCTCAAAAGGGTGCAGTTGGTTCTCCTCCTCAGACCCTTACAACAACCCTGTGTGGTAGATTTAAGCTTGAAAACATGCGACCAATCCCAAATCACCAAGAGGCCAAGCAAAGATTTGATCTCGGGTTTTCTTCAGCTATAATTCAGTACTAGTGCTTCTACACCATACAGTCTCTTAACATTTGTCTTCCCTTTAAAATCTTTTGGGGATCCAAATATTCATTTTAACCCCTTAGCCCACGCTGGAGGAAAGCCCACAGTGACATATGCAGGCTAACCTGGATTAAGTCAGTATGAACTCCCATAATGAAGTATTATTCAACGATGGCTCCTCCTCCCTCTTTAATATTATCCTAAAGGAAAGCAAAACCTCCGCCTTTTGCTGACAACAGTTAACAACCCCAGCAAAATCGGGGGCTTTTGCTCTGCAGCGAAGAGCAAAAGTCACCATCTAAATAATTAGCCTTGGTTAAGGATGGCAACTATAATTTTGTAATTCTGCAGAGAAACAGAAGGGGCGGCGAACAAGCAAACCTGCCCCACTGCTGTTCCTCAATTTCGTAATCACAGAGGGAACAGTCTCTCAACTTCACTCGAAGAAATAATGAATTACTTTTTGGAGCAGCTTCCGTCGGGCTCAGAGTCCTCTGGTGACTTGGCAGCCATCTTTTACTAGGCCCCAAGCCAGCCTCTTTCCTAGGTCCTTTAGAAGCCGCTGAAGGGAAGAGAGGTGTGGATCTTGGTCTCAGCTCAGTTCGAACAATAACTCACTGAAGCCTTTGCCCTCGACAAAATGGGTGTCTCCCTCCCACCCTTCTCTCCGAATGTCAATGGACTACAATTCCCATGAGCCCCTGCTGGCAGGGGCTCATGGGGATTGTAGTCCATTGGCATTCAGAGCCAGTTTGGCCACCCCTGCCTTACATCAGCACAACCCCACCTGCTCCTAGGGCTGCCTGGTGCCCCTTGGCCACTGGCAGGGGATATGGGGGTAGGATTGTCACATCCAAGTTAGGAAACTCCTGAGATTTGGGGACGGAGCCTGGAGACGGCGGCGGATTCAGTGAGGCACAGTTTACCCTCCTAAGCACCCATTTCCTCCAGGGGAACTGATCTCTGTAATCTGGAAATGAGGTGTAATTTCAGGGGATCTCCAAGTCCCATTGGGAGAATGACACCCCTGCCTGCTCCTCATATAGAGCCAAGCCTTACAAGGCCGAGCGTAACTATATATTTACCCTCATATATATTACCCTCATCATTGTGGTTTTCTGTAAACTCAGCAAAAATAATGTTTTTTTTCAGCTATTAAGCTATGTTCCCATAGGCAGCAGTAGCCAAACGGTGGCTCTCCAGATGTCCAGGAACTGCCAGCAATGTGCAGTATGCTGGCAGAGCCTCATGGGAATTGTAGTCCATGGATATCTGGAGAGACAGTCTGGCCACCCCTGCACAGAGTTTGCTAGAGAGTCCTCGACCACATTCTGCTTTGCCAACGACCTCTCACATAGTTTAAATCAGCTTACTGCTTCGAGCTATGAAGTTGGTTTATCAGCTCAAGCTATGCACGCTTAAAAGGTAAAGGTATCCCCTGTCCAAGCACCGGGTCATGTCTGACCCTTGGGGTGACGCCCTCCAGCGTTTTCATGGCAGACTCAATGCGGGGTGGTTTGCCAGTGCCTTCCCCAGTCATTACCGTTTACCCCCCAGCAAGCTGGGTACTCATTTTACCAACCTCGGAAGGATGGAAGGCTGAGTCAACCTTGAGCCGGCTGCTGGGATCGAACACCCAGCCTCATGGGCAAAGCTTTCAGACTGCATGTCTACCGCCTTACCACTCTGCGCCACAAGAGGCTCTCATGCACACTTAAACTAGCACTAATTTTAACCATCGTGATACCTTACCCATCAATCTCCCAAAAACTGAACCGGCTCTAAATCGGATACTGCAACTCTAATACCGCAAAGGGAAATGCAACTAAATACTGCAGACCACCTGTCCTGAGCAAAGGTAACTTATGCCTCGTTTTCTTTTCCAAACAGACACGGAGGTATTTTTGGCGACCAGCAGATTGGATTTCGCCCGATTCATGAGCTGTTCTGTCCGCTTCCAAGGCACGGAAAGAAACCCTGCACAGCTCTCCTAGCTGGTGGGAGAAGCTGCATTCTCAGGAATTCTCCCTCGGTCAAAAACAGGGGTAGACAAACTGTGGCCCCCCAGATGTCCATGGACTACAATTTCCATGAGCCCCTGCCACCAGGCAGGGGCTCATGGGAATTGTAGTCCATGGACATCTGGAGGGCCACAGTCTGCCTACCCCTGGTTAAAACTCTCAAAGGGACAAGCGCCCTGTCCTGTTTCGCATCTGATCAGTATTAAAAAAAAAAAAAATCGCCGAGGGGGATTTTCCATTCACGCCAACGCTGCTGACCACACGCCGCCGGTCTGCGATTCTGGAAGGATCCCGAGTTTGGCATCCCAACGCCGGCTGTCCTCGCCCGTCCCGGTTCCCCTTTTTTGCACCCAGCAGCGATTTGGCCAAGCAGGGCGACTCACTGCAAGGACGCCGAGGATGGCTTGAAAGGGGAAAACGAAACGCGACGGCACGAAGGCAGGCAGGCAGGTGCAAAGTCCATGCAAAGTCCACCCTTTGCTCCCCACCTGCCGTCCAGGGACGCTCCGGCCGCTTGCAACCGGCCCTCCGGACCCCCGCCCACGACCGCCCCCAGGTTCCCGGCCAGATCCCGGCACCGACCCCCGGCCCCTTTCCCGAACCGCGGCACCTCTGTTCCTCAAAGCCTCTTTGCAACTATTCTTGTCTCTGGCGGGGGAGCTTTTTGCAAAGCCGCCCGGACGGGGCTGCCCCCCGGGGTCCTGCACCCCCGATCCCGGCCTCGCCCTTCGCCCCCACGCGCGCCTCTCCCCCAACCCGGCCGCCGGACCCGTCGGGAGCAACTGCAGAGGTCGCCCACGGAGGGCTCCGACGGCGCTTCGCGGGAGAGCCCAGGCGCCGGGACCCCGCTTGCCTTTGCTTCCTGCTTCGGTGCAGCGGACCGGCGCTTTCGGGCCGGGGGTGCGTGCGCACGAGTCGTCGTCGTCGGCTCCGGGCTGACCCCTGCTGGCAGGCACGCGTCGAAAGCGCCTCTGTGCGCTGCATGGGGGAAAGGCGCGGGTTTTCAGGGCGGCCGTCGGAGCCAGCGGGAAAGCCCGGCGAAAGTCCGCGCCCAGATCCGGATTCGTCCGCGAAGCCTGCCGCAGGTGGATCCCGACTGCGTCACGTGGAATGGACGAAAGTGAAAGTTACACGGCTTTTTTTCCTCCCAGGGGCGCGATTTCCCATCAACAGGGAGGAAATGGCCAAAGGGGTGGCTGGGCTTCTGTGAGTACCAAATTCGGCAGGAAGATTCGATCTACGATTCGTTCTTTCTTTCTTTTTAAGGGGGTGTCGAGAATTCTGCAATGGTGCGAATTGTTAACATCCCACCGCCCGACCTGTCGCGGCCCCCAAAGCGGTTTGCAGGATCTCCCTCCCCCTATTTGTACCTTTGAAAGAAAATCTTGCCAGGGAGAGGCGGCCGATGCGTTTCCCCCATGTAAAAGATCGCGCATAGCCGGCGCAAGAAAGTCTGTCTCATCCTTAACTGCTGCGGGCAGGTTTTAAGATATTTGCACGGATTGCTCTTAAAGTAAGGTGACCCGATTGTCCCACTTTTGGAGGGACATCTGGGGGCACCTGGCAAATTTTATTTATGTTGAAATTATAATGCCATACTGTACTTATTTGCAGCCAGGGTTTCTCCAAACCCCTGGAGGGATTACTTGGTGTATGTGTGTGTGTGTGTGTGTGGGGGGGTTAATTTGGTGTGTGTGTGGTCTGCAGTAGCCTTATGCTCACACACAATGGAAAATGGATGGAAGGGAAGAGCTGAATCTGCTGCACTCCCACCATTGGCTCCTCCCATTCCCCATTCAAAGAATTATTCTCAGAGCCCCACTAGCAGAAAGTGGCTGGAGAAGGTCGGTTGCAAGCAAAGGGCTTCAGGTATTGATGTAGGAAAGGACTGTGTCCAATGCCACAAAGTCCAACCCTCCAACAAAACAGCTCCTTTCTCTAGAGAAATTGATCTCTGTAACTTGGAGGTAAACTGTAATTCCAGGGGATCCCCAGGTCCCGCCTGGAGGCTGGCATCCCTAGCCAAGAGCTACTACACTTGGATCTAGTGCAAGGACTGTGCACATACTACACAAGGATGCCTTTCTTCCCCCGCTTCACCTTGCCCTGGCAGCTATTTCTGACCTTGGGGAAGTGTAATCTCAGGTCTTGCTAGGATTGCCAACCTCCTGGTGGTGCCTGGAGATCTCCCAAAGTCACAAGTGATTTCCAAATCACACAGGGGAAATTCCCTTGAGGGGAAATTCCTGCTTTGTCCTTATGACAGCTGAGATGAGATGAACACTTCCTTGTTTGGGTCAAGCAAGGTACTGCACATGTACATATAAAGCTAGCTTCTTATTTCACAAGAAATTTATTTTATTAGTGATAGTGTTATGTAGAGGGTCCCCATGCCGAAGGGCCACCCTCCAACTGGAATATCCAAACTCCACTTATCAAACTGGAAACAAAGAGTCGCACACCAAGTTCTCATATTAAAGGCGTTTTATATGGGAGCATGTCAGCAAAGCCAGCTCATACAGGAATATTTCCCTTTTTATATCCTCTTCTATTGTCTCATTCCCTCACCCCTTCTCCCACTGTCTGAGAGAGAGGAGCTTACAGTCTACGCGTGTCTGCCTTAGGGGGCTAATGCCTTTCAAAAAGTTACAAAAGGAACGTTTTTCAGCAAAATCAGAAGATAAGTTTCCACACCTGTTTGTGTTGCGCTTTAGCTCATCAAGTGTGACATCTAAACTATTTCAGAGAAATCTCCTGAAAATGGACTTCTGCTTTTAAGAAACATCTCCGTGTTGCAGGGTTTGAGTTATGTTGAAGTATAGAGAGGGAATAGAAAGCAAAGAAATTCTAGCATCTAACATTTAATAGTCATTAAACAATGTTGCATGACCATCCATTTTATGCTCTGGTTCCCAGCCAAGCAAGCCAGCCTCCCTTAATTACAGGTGTTACAGAGATCTCACCCTCCCCAGTGTGGAACGAGACCAGGCTCTATGGGTGCTACAAAAGACTTTCTATTATCTACTTATAAAAAGGGACTCTGAGAATTCACCTCCTTATTGTTACCACAGGCAAAATGGATTCATAATTTTTCATACGCATCAGTAGTGAAGTGAAGTGATGTGATGATGCTATGCACACTGTAAGCATAGGATTCCCGAGTGGCAGGGAGGCATGGCCAGCTGGCATCACTTCCAGGCTTACTCCAAACGTGAAGAATATTCCAGAGGTTACTCCATGGACAAAAAGTTGGGGGGAAAGTTTTTCAGAGTGATCCAGTGGGGAGCACGTGTACGACCAATGCTCTCACCGCTGTATTGACCCCAGATTGGAGAACGGCTCAGATTTTTGTTTTTGTTTTTGTTATTACCTTTAAAATCCTAAACAATCTAGGACCAGTGTATCTACGAGACCGCCTCTCACACTGTGTCCCCCACCCCACCCAAGAGCACTAAGGTCTAGTGACGAAAATCTGCTGAGCGTGCCTGACCCTCAACCAGGCCCAGTGGAGTGCTCCTCCTGGTGACTTTAGGTCCTGCAGGGCTTGCAAAACAGAGCTCTTCCACCAGGCTTAGGGCTGAGGCCAAAACATCTAACACTGAAATACTGCTGGCCTCCCTCCCCAGATCTGCCCAATCAACTGTCTCAAAGTGCATTTTAAGTCACCCCCTTCCAGTATTCCCCTGGACTAATGAGACAGATCGAGCGGACTGATATTATTTATCATTATATATTGCTGAGCTGTGTTTTAAATTGTTACGTATGAATTTCAAGTTTTCGATTTACTGTATTTGCCGGCGTATAAGACGACTGGGTGTATAAGACGACCCCCCAACATTTCCACTCAAAATACAGTACTATGGGCTACTATGGGCAGCTATGTCTATCCCAACTTGAAGTGCACCCGGCGTATAGGACGACCCCCCCACTTGGAGGCATGTTTTTCAGAGGGGAAAAGTAGTCTTATATGCCAGCAAATACTGTACTTATAGAGACAGATGATCTTTCCCGGCATGAAAATAGATATATTACGATTGTATAGTTTCTTAAATTGTATGAACTGTCCTGAGCCTCCAGAGAAGGATGACATAGAAGTATAAAAATAAGAAATATCCCATTGTCATTTGGAAGTTGGCAAGTCTATAGATGATTTCCCCCCGCCTGTTCAGTCCCTTGAGCTCACTATCTGCTGCTTTCACTGGCAAACACTGCACAGGGTACCACACAGAGAAACGAATTTCCTGACATTTGTTACTCCAAGCATAAGGGGATGCACACAGTTCCGGGGACAAATCTGGGACGGTAACCGTGGAATAGAAGCAAGTAATGGAGGAAAATTAAGGCGGTATCTTCTGGAGTATTGAATATAGGAGGCTGCCTTCTACTGAATGACTGGCTGATCCATCAAGGTCAGTATCGCCTACTCTGACCGGCAGCAGCTCTCCAGGGTCTTAAGAAAGGTCTTCCACGCTGCCTATTATCAGATCCTTTTATTTTGAGATGCCAGGGGTTGAACTGAGGACCTTCTGGCATGCACAGCAGATGATTTACCACTGAACCATGGCTCCACCCCCACCCCTGCAGTGCCACAGCACCGATAAAGTTGTTCTGACCGAGCAGTCGTATCAGGGCTCTCTCAGCCTCACCTCCCTCACAGGGGGTCTGTGGTGGGGAGAGGAAAGGGAAGGCGACTGTAAGCCGCTTTGAGACTCCTTTGGGTAGAGAAAAGTGGCATATAAGAACCAACTCTCTCTTCAGTAATATCAGGGTTCTCTCAGGCTCACCCACCTCACAGGGTGTCTGTTGTGGGGAGAGGAAAGGGAAGGTGACTGTAAGCTCCTTTGAGAATCCTTCGGGTAGAGAAAAGCAGCATATAAGAACCAATTCTCTTCTTCAGTAATATCAGGGCTCTCTCAGCCTCACCTCCCTCACAGGGGTCTGTGGTGGGGAGAGGAAAGGGAAGGCGACTGTAAGCCGCTTTGAGACTCCTTCGGGTAGAGAAAAGTGGCATATAAGAACCAGCTCTTCTTCTTCAGTAATCTCAGGGCTCTCTCAGCTTCACCTCCCTCACAGGATGTCTGTTGTGGGGAGAGGAAAGGGACGGTGACTGTAAGCCACTTGGAGACTCCTTCGGGTAGAGAAAAGCAGCATATAAGTACCAACTCTTCTTCAGTAATATCAGGGCTCTCTCAGCCTCACCTCCCTCACAGGGTGTCTGTTGTGGGGAGAGGAAAGGGAAGGTGACTATAAGCTCCTTCCAGAATCCTTCGGGTAGAGAAAAGCAGCATATAAGAACCAGCTCTTCTTCTTCAGTAATATCAGGGCTCTCTCAGCTTCACCTCCCTCACAAGATGTCTGTTGTGGGGAGAGGAAAGGGAAGGCGACTGTAAGACGCTTTGAGACTCCTTTGGGTAGAGAAAAGTGGCATATAAGAACCAATTCTCTTCTTCAGTAATATCAGGGCTCTCTCAGCTTCACCTCCCTCACAAAATGTCTGTTGTGGGGAGAGGAAAGGGAAGGCGACTGTAAGACGCTTTGAGACTCCTTTGGGTAGAGAAAAGTGGCATATAAGAACCAATTCTCTTCTTCAGTAATATCAGGGCTCTCTCAGCTTCACCTCCCTCACAAGACGTCTGTTGTGGGGAGAGGAAAGGGAAGGTGAACGTAAGCCACTTTGACATATTTGAGCCACTCAATACTAGAGAGCACCACCACAAAAATAGCCCCATTACCTCTCAAAACTGATGCTGTCAATTCCTCCCTTCCTTTAGGAATATGGCTCTCCAGACTGTCCTTGATGTATTCCTCGGATCCTTTATAACCCGCGTGAAGCGGTTGGTGATGTTTTCCATCACGATGACTGTAGCTTCCGTTCTCTTGTTTTCCTGTTGGCAGAAGGTGGCTCATTCTCCCTCAGGCAGTGGGCAGGATGTCGCTGTGCCCAGCCAGCATAAGTGGGCCTTTCGCGATGTCGTCCGAATCCTAAGGGACTTCCTGCAGTATGTCTCCGTCTTGATGTCCTTCTATGAACCACTCACCCTCGGGAACCTCTTGAGGCACCGCGATCAGTTGAGTGGAGTGAACTATATGCTCCAGGCTTGTTTCAACGAAGCCATCGACAAGTTTAGTCAGGAGCCCCTCCTGGTGCAGCAGAACTCCAAAATGGTCATCCAGTGCGATGGACAAACCATGCAGTTCCTCTCGGGCAGCGGGGACTGTGAGATTTCAGTGTATCTCTTGCGCAATGCCATCCAGTTCGACGTCCGGGAACGGACTGCCGAAATGTACCTCACCAGGCTCTCCATGCACCAGGAGCCGTTGACCGTTCGGGATCTTCTGAGAGTGAAAAGGGATCTAGAGTCCTGGGGGTTGCTTTCGGAAGGGCTGCGGGGCTGCCTGGAGTTCGCGGTGCAGGAATACGCCAAGGAGCCATTTTGCGCACAAGACAATGCCCAGATGGTTGTAGACTGCGGCGGCCAAGTGGTGACGTTTGCTTCCGGGAATCAGAATAACCACATCAATGTCTACGATGCACAGGATGGCGCCATTCACTACCGCATCAGGACCTCAAGCTTTTGGGTCCACACTGCACGGTTCTTCAGAGGGAACAAGGGCCACACCCAAACCCAGGGGAGGAAGTTTTTGCCACTAGAGTGAGCAAACCGTTGGTATAGTCCTTCCCAGACAACACCATGTGGGGTGCCACGTTGAAATCTTCTGTGTTTAAAAAAAAAATCCTAAAACTTCTTGCTCATTGAAAATCTCTCTTCAGACTGCACGTGACTGTTGGTGCCATTTTGAAATTTGTTTCCATTTTGAGGGGAGGGGGAGGAAATCCCCCTTCCAACTCTTCTTGCTTGTGGGAATATAGTGCATCAAACAGAAGACCTGGACCGTTTCCACGCAGAGGGGTAAAAGGCGCGTGGTTTCCTGCTTGAAAACGCGGGGTTGTAAACCATGTGTTTGTAGCCCTCCATACAGGAGATCCTTCCCGCATTTTCCTGCCGCCTCCTCAAACCTTTTTCCCTCCGTATGAGGCGACAGAGAAGCCTGGACAGCAATATGAACTTTACTTTCTGTTCCTTGGCTTGTCAATCATTTGAGATAACCAATCCTGTCTCTGCGGTGTTTTGGAAGATTCAAAAATTCCCTCGAGTACCGAAATTAATTATTATTTTAAAAAGAAGACATATGTGTTGCTAGCACAAAATTGAAGCACTGATTTGATTTATTCAAGCTGGGAGCCAGCTTAGTGTAGTGGTTAGGAGTGCGGATTTCTAATCTGGCGAACCAGGTTTGATTCCCACTTCTACCCCACATGCAGCCAGCTGGGTGACCTTGGGCTTGCCACAGCACTGACAAAGCTGTTCTGACCGAGCAGTGATATCAGGGCTCTCTCAGCCTCACCCACCTCACAGGTGTGGGTGGCAGGAGAAGCAACGACTGGTAGGAGAACTTTGTCCTGCCTGCTTGGAATGATGACGACTGGATCCTCAACCTTAGGGTGACCAGAGTCGCCGTCAAGGAGCTGGTCCCCACGCACAGAGGGAGGCCGATGCGCCAGACCACCAACATGTGCCTGCCCATCATGGTGGACAAGAGGGTGGCCATGGGTCTGTGGTCCCTGGTCAACACCACCTGCTACAGAGTAGTCTACCAGCATTTCGGGCTGGGCATGTCTACTGTGGGAGAGATGGTGCTGGAGGTCTGGTTCACGATGGAGGCAGAGCTGTATAGCAAGGTGGCCTGTCTGGGAGAAGAGATTGGCAAGGTAGGTAGGCTGGGGTCCTGGTATGCTTGTAAATTTCTTTTGCCAAAAAGCCACACAGCAACACAGACGTACAGCAATGCTCCACTGGGCATCCGCAGGGTAGATCAGCGGGGTTCGGGGTGTGAGGTTGTTTTGGGCTCAGCAGTATGTTCTTTGTGTTTGCCTCTCTGGATGGGTTCGGCCGATTGGGATTCGCCCACTGCATTGGCCCTGTGGACGGTTTCCATATCCTCATACGCTCCCCAAACAGGAGCATCCAGGAGTATGGCTACAGAAACTCCTTCTGCTTGGTGCTCCTGCAATGGACTGTGGACCACACGGGACGGTTCTTTGATGCAGAGGTGGGCTGGAATGGCCGAAGACACGATGGCTTCATCTTTCAAGAGTCCCACCTCCGCAGTGCCTTGGATGCTGGGGTCTATGTCTCAGAGGACCCGACAGTCACCATAGAGGGGCTCAGGTGTTGGCCCTGATCTTGGCTGATGAGAACACACCTTGAGGAAGTGACTCATGACCCTTTACAAGCGACCATGCACTTACTAGCGGAGTCTTTACACCAGGACGCTTTCCCGTGGAAAGGATGTGGTGAAGCAGGCCTTTGGGAGATTCAAGGCACGCTGCAGGTGTCTTCACATGTGGCTTCATGTGCCCTTGGACAGTGTCACCCCTGTAGTCATTGCATGCATGATCCTCCACAACATCTGTGAGGAAAAAGGGCACGAGATACCAGTGCACAATGAGGAGTGGGACACTACGGTCGTGGATGAGGAGGGGACAAACACAGACAAAATTAAAAAGAGGATTTACAGGGAGGGACAGAAGGTTAGAGATGCTGTAGCACAATTTCTCTATAGGCAGTCTCAGGGGAGATAAGAGTTTACCTATATTTAGAATCATAGAGTTGGAAGGGATCTCCTGGGACATCTAGTCCAACCCCCTGGACTATGCAGGACACTCACAACTCTATCGCTCATCCACTGTAACTTGCCTCACCCTTGAACATTCACAGAATCAGCCTCTCCGTCAGATGGCTATCCAGCCTCTGTTTAAAAATGTCCAATGATGGAGAACCCATCACCTCCCGAGGAAGCCTGTTCCACTGAGAAACCGCCAGGAACTTCTGTCAGGAACTTCTTCCAGATGTTGAGACAGAATTTCTTTTGCATTAATTTCATCCCATTGGTTCTGGCCTGTCCCTCCGAGGCAAGAGATAACAACTCTGCTCCATCCTCTATGTGTCAGCCTTTTAAATACTTGAAGATGGTTATCAGATCCCCTCTCATCCTTTCCAGGCTAAACAGACTAAGTTCCCCAACCTTTCCTCATATGTCTTGGTCTCCTCACCATGTTTGTTGCCCTCCTCATGTCATGCTCCAGTTTGTCTACACCCCTCTTCTACTGTAGTGCCCAAAACACAACACAGTACTCCAAGTGAGGCCGAACCAGAACAAACGGTACCATCTCCTCCCATGATCTGGACACGATGCTCCATTTGATACAGCCCAAAATCCCATTCACCTTTTTAGCCACCGAGTCACACTGCTGACTCATGTTCAATGTATGGTCTACTAAGACTCCTAGATCTTTTTTGCACATGCTACTGCCAAGACAAGTCTCCCCCATCCTATACTGGTGTATTTGGTTTTTCCTACCTAAATGCAGAACTTTACATTTGTCCATACTGAATTTCACTTTGTTCATTTTAACCCACTTCTTGGGCCTATCAAGATCATCCTGTACTGTGATTCTGTCTTCTGTTGTTTGCTACCCCTCCCAGTTTAGTATCATCTGCAAATTTAATAAGTACTCCCTCATTCTAATCATTTATAAATATGTTGAACATCTCAGGCCCCAGAACAGATCCCTGGGGAAGTCCACTTGTCACTCTCTTCCAAGAAATTGCTGAAACCTTAACAAGTACCCTCTGGGTATGATCTGTCAACTAGTTATTGATCCACCTGACAGAATCATCTGCCTGCACGGGAGGAAGCTGCAAAAGATGAACGCCATGCTCAAGCGCATGACATCTCACCTGGGGATGAAGGGGAGGAGGATTAGGGCCACAAAAATGTTGGGGTTTTTTGGGTGGGTGGCTGCCGTTGGTTGTAGGCTTGTTGCTGCTGTTCTGTTTAAATATAAAATGTTAATTTATAACCTTGCGTGCCTTTCTTACAAAAATGTCAATGCGTTCCCCACCCCCACCCCCTGGAACACCAGCGAGCATGCCACTTTCTTGCCCCAGCATTGAGGGCAGACTCCCACGACCACATCCCGTTTTGCCTCACAAAGACAACACTCTTAAGACACAAATTAACAATGGTTTTATTGGGGTAAAAAACAGAGGGGGGAGTTTTTGGCTATAGGGTTTGGGGGAATACTTGTCTCTAGGCTTGATAAGGCGCTGCCTTTTGTCCCTTGGTCCCCATCTGGACCACATACCTTGTCGGGGACCCTTGGCTTGTTCCAGGAGTAGGTGGGAACGGGTCAACTGCTTCGAGGTGGTGCCGGTGGCCACTTTGGGTTCCTCCTGAATGGTGGGGTTGGGGTTCTCCCTCCCACTGCTCACTGCATGGTTGACTATTATCTCCATCCTGTTGAGGGACTTGACAGCCCCCATCAGGCAGTGTGGCTCCTCTCCAAGATGCTGAAGACCTTTCTGCCCAGCCTGGCCTCTTCCTTGTAGTGCCTGACCTCCTCCTGTGTGTTTTCCTGCCACTTGTCGAGCAGCTCCCTCTCCTGTCAAAGCTTTGCTTCTCCCAGCTCCCTGTCGTGGCACGTATCTTCTTCCCCCTTGCAGCAAGAGACTTCGCCCCAGGGCAGTGAGGATGGAGATTCATCTCTGCCTCTTCCTTTCCCTTTCCAGCTGCTGCTCGGCGGACGCCCCAGTTCCTGTTCAGCCACCTCCTTTTCTGCCTCCTCTCCTGAGGTTGCAATTGAGAAAAGAAAAAAGGGTGGTGGTGGATGGGAGGGTCAGTGCATGCAGTTCTCCCCACCAACACTCTTTGTGTTCTTACTCAGCACCCGCCTCTGCCCATCCGCAGGCCTCTTCCCGCTGCAGAGATGAGCCCTTCCAGGGTAGAGTAGGTGTGTTGCCCGTGGTCACCCCTAGCGTGACCAAAGGCACAGTCCCGTGACCATGACCTATTAAGTCTGCGGATTCAGTGAACACAGACTCGTCTTATCAGAACAGCTCTTTTTATTTAGCAACTCCAGCAACAAACTTCAAATACTGAACAGAGAAAAACAGGCAAACTCATGCACTTTGATACCTTTCAGGCAGCCCGTAACTGCCCCTGATTGGCCCTAAGCAGAGCAATCCGATTGGCCCTAGCAGAGCAATCTGATTGGCTCTAAACAGAGCCACCTGGTTGGACCTTAACAGGTTCCTTTAATTGGTTAGTTCCTTGGCTGGCAGAAGTCCTCATTTGCATCAGTGGCCAAATACCCACAGTCATAGTGAGCATCCCTCACTATGGTGGTCTGTTGAGGGATGCTTACCACCAGGCACCTATGGTGTTCTGGGGTATGGTTCCTACTGGCCAGATCCGCAGGCTGCACCCTCTGAGATATTGGTGGGATGTAGTCTGGAGAGAAAAGGGAGGTCAGACATCAGAAGCAGTTCAGGGCAAGCAAAGCACAGCTGGGGTTTTGCAAAGCCTTCCATTCCAACGGACTCCACCAGCTGCTGCTTGCTGCTCTCTTCCATGGCCGGCTTCCTGACCTTTTGTTTCAGGCTGCAAGCCACATGCTTGGGGTGATTGGTGCCATCCCCCTCGCCGTAGATCCTCTGCAGCTCCTTGTAGTAGGGGCAGAATGGCACACAGGTCTCCAGCTGCAGGCTGACCAATGCAGTATACAGTGGGATTATGACATCTTGCAATTTTGATGTGATGCCTCCATTTTGATGTGATGCCTCCCAAGACTGCATTTGCCTTCTTTACCGCTGCATGGCACTGTCTGCTCATATATAGCTTACAATTCACAAGTACCCCAGGATCTTGTTCACACACACTCCTCCATAAAAGCGTATCTCCCATCCAGTATGCACGCTTCACATTTTTATGACCCAGATGTGGAACTATGACCCAGGTGTGGAACTCAGAGCCAGCTTGGTGTAGTGGTTAGGAGTGCTGGCTTCTAATCTGGCGAGCCGGGTTTGATTCTCCGCTCCTCTACATGCAGCCAGCTGGGTGACCTTGGGCTCACCACGGCTCTGATAAAGCTGTTCTGACCGAGCAGGAATATCTGGGCTCTCTCAGCCTCACCCACCTCACAGGGTGTCTGTTGTGGGGAGAGGAAAGGGAGGGTGAATGTAAGCTGCTTCGAGACTCCTTTGGGTAGAGAAAAGCTGTATATAAAGCCCATTCTCTTCTTCAGTAATATCAGGGCTCTCTCAGCCTCCCCTCCCTCACAGGACTTTAACCTCAGTGAAGGCCTTCTCCCTTAGAATGGCCTCCCTGTTTACTCTATCTCCCTGCTCCGCTGGTCAGGAAGAAAGGCCGAGGCTGGGTGGATTCGCTTTCTCTTTCCCGTCAGTGGCTGCCTTGACAAGAAAAAGGCTGTGAAGTGAACGTGTTTGCTATCTGGCTGATAGTAAAGAATTGCACAAACAGCCTGACTCATGAACTGGGTGTAAACTGCACGGAGTTTTTATTCCAGCCCCAGGTCGATTCAGTCTTTGCCCTCTACACAGAATGCTATTTCCGTTTGGATTTGGGGCAGCAAGAAGGATTGATCCGGAGTGACCCTGCCTTTATTGTGCGATATTTTAGACTGCTTTTAATCCTCAATATCCATTTGGGAAAGAAAGCTCTGTGGTAGAGAACCTCTGATAGGCTACACCTGGTCATGTGACACGCTTGCCTTAAACGAGAAGCCCCTAATTTCTCTCAATTTCTGTTGGTCCTGGATTTTTCCTCCCTCCTCTGCCTTTTTCGATCCTCTCCCCCTCCCCTCCAAGAAAATAAAAAGGCTCCCTGCCTGGCTCATCTCCCCCCCCCCTTTAAGAGAAGAAAGAAAGAGGCTTGGCTTCCTCCCCCACCTTCTGAGCCTCCCTAACCACGTGCAGAAGACTTTCCTGTTTCGATGGGGGGGGGGGGGGGAAGGAAGACCCGAGTTCAAAGCGATCTGAATTCAACAGGATTGACAATGGAATAAAGAAAGTAAGTGCAGACTCTGCCCTGGACTCTACCTATCTCAGTACCTCAGGACTGAAACTAGACATCCCGGATTATCCACTGCTAGGACTCCCAACCCCCAGGTGGGTCCTGAAGGACTTACAATTGATCTCCAGATGTCAGAGGTCATGTCACCTGGGGAGAATAGCTGCTTCAGAAGCAATTTCCCCCTTCTGAGCTCCCTTCCAGCTTGGTTGTAGTGGTTAAAAGTGCAAACTACTACATCTGGCGAGCCAGGTTGGATTCTTTGTTCCTCTTCCACATGCAGCCAGCTGGGTGATCTTGAGCTCGCCACAGGACTGAGAAAGCTGTAAGCAATATCAGGGCTTTCTCAGCCTCAACTGGGTGTCTGTTGTGAGAAAAGGAAAGGCGACTGTAAGCCACTTTGAGACTCCTTCTGGTAGAAAAAAGTGGCATATAAGAACCAATTCTCTTCTTCAATAATATCAGGGCTCTCTCAGCCTCACCCTCCTCACAGGGTGTCTATTGTGGGGAGAAGAAAGGGAAGGCAATTGTAAGCTGCTTTGAGACTCCAGGTTGAGAAAAGCGGCATATAAGGACAAACTCCTATTTATTGAATTGCATCTTGTTCTTGTGTGCCTCCTTTCCCAGCATGTTCAGATCTTGCTCAACTTCATCTGCTGGTAGAGGCAGAGGAAAGAAAACAGTGTTCTTTCCCAAGTGAATCAGTTGGTTTGAAAGCATCAGGAACCTTATGGTGGAGGGAGTTTTTTTTTAGTTTTCTCCGGTATAGTGATTTTTTAATATTAATTTTTAATATTGTTTTGCAGCTCAACTTTTGGGTTCCTTCTCTCCGGTATAGACCACCAAGAATTGGGCCTTGGTTCCAATGTAGAAAACAGCTAAGAAAGCAGAACATGAGCGATGAAAGGAGCTGAAGATTTTTTCACTCATAAACTTTTAATTTTTTAAAAAAAGATAAGAATATAATAATATAGGAGGAATACAGAAAAGGTTACACGTAACAATTCATGCTATTATTTAAAAATTACTATATATTAAAGGTAAAGGTAAAGGTATCCCCTGTGCAAGCACCAGGTCATGTCTGACCCTTGGGTCTGACCCTTGGGCCCTCCAGCGTTTTCGTGGCAGACTCCATACGGGGTGGTTTGCCAGTGCCTTCCCCAGTCATTACCGTTTTACCCCCCAGCAAGTTGGGTACTCATTTTACCAACCTTGGAAGGATGGAAGGCTGAGTCAACCTTGAGCCGGCTGCTGGGATCGAACTCCCAGCCTCATGGGCAGACAGCTTCAGACAGCATTTCTGCTGCCTTACCACCCTGCGCCACAAGAGGCTCTATCTATATTACACAATATATATATACTAGTAATTAAGCCCGCTGCAGTTTAGATACAGCGGGCGCTAGGGTGGCAATGGGGGTGGGGGGTGGCTGTGCGGGCTGGGGTGGGGTGTGCGCGGGCGGTAGGCTTTGGATGGGCCGGGGCGAGGCCGTCCCGCGCTGTCTGGCGGCTTCTTGGGATGTCTTTGCGGGGCAGGAGCTACCTGATGTGTCCGTGGTCGTGGAGCGCGGCCGTCAGCTGCAGAGTTGAAGGGGTGGATGTCGTGGCGGCGGCGGCTCCGGCGTGGCGGCGGCCTGTGGCAAGCCAGCGGCTGGCCGCAGAGGCGGAGGCCGTACCGTCGCGGCGGGCGACATTGGTTGCGGGGCCAGCGTTGGAGGTGCGGGGCTGGGCGGCTGCAACTGGAGGCTTCACGGGGCGCCGTGGAGGCGCTGTGTGTGGGCGAAAGTGGGCGCGGTGCTGGCGTGGCTGTCGGCAGGGCGAGTGCCGCGGGGGAAGGCGGCGCTGGGTCGGGCGCTGTTGCGGCTGTGGCCGGAGGCGGAGGCGCAGCCGCAGTAGGGAAGCGCATGGGGCGTGCGAGGCAGGCTGGCAAGGCAGGGAGGCCCCGGCAGCCGCGCTCCACGCGACTGCCGGGGTCTTTGTCTGGCAGCGGGCCGACGCAGCGAGAGGCGCTTTGCGCCTCTCGCCACGTCAGGCCGCCGGGCAGGGAGCCCCCAGCAGCCGCGCTCTGCGCGGCTGCCGGGGGCTCCCTCGGGTAGCCGGCTGACGCGGCGAGAGGCGCTTTGCGCCTCTCGCTGCGTCAGCCCGGGAGCAACTGCAAGCCACGCTGCCGATTGGTCCCTCCGATTGTCTGTCCTGAGGAAGGGTCCAATCCGGACCCTTCCTCATCACAGACAAATCCCACCTCAAGAGCCCTTAACCATTTATTTATTACTATATATATTACTATATATTACACAATGTATTAAACAGAAATGTTCTTCCCAATGTGTTCCTCATTATAATCTTCACAATGATCTTTACTTCAATTTTTTCCTTTTACTATCATTACTACCTATTATACCTCTCATCAAGCACGAACTAGGACCACTACCAAAATGCATTTAATGGGGGGAAAGGCCGTTAGATATCTTGCAATAAGAAATAGATCAGGAAGATTTAAGACAGGGGTAGTCAAACTGCGGCCCTCCAGATGTCCATGGACTACAATTCCCAGAAGCCCCTGCCAGCGAATCTGGAGGGCCGCAGTTTGACTACCCCTGATTTAAGAGATGCGGTGAACCACTAGCAGTCCAACAAGGACGGGGAAGGAGATGGCCCAGTTTGCTGAGACTCCACCTTTAGCATTGTTGCACGGTTTCCCCCCATTGTTATAAGGCTTGTAATTATAGCTCCCTCCAGTCCCATAATAGATTAATTCAGGTTTTGGCTTGGGTCTCCCCAGAGGTTTTAGGGGTTTATGCCATAAAGGAGGGCGTGGGGCAGGGTTGGGCTTGTTGCCAGGGCGGGCTGGGAAGGGACGGGATGGGACCCGACGAGGATGAGTTTGGTTCTGCTGCAACTGGGCTGACCCAGATCCCTGCCTATCCTCTTCTATTTGGATCCCATTCACTATTTCCTGCATGCTTATGTTTATGCCTGTTGTTACGGTGGGGCAGAGCATACTTCCAAAGCCTTCCAAATTGGGCCCAGGAGGAGACAACCCCTTTGCTTTCTGCACACTTTGAGCCAGGTTACTCCTTTGAGGATCCTCCAAAACTTGTGTCCTGAGAGTCTTCCAAAAGCACCCGTTGCCAATTGCTGGTCGGGGGACGGTGGGATGCACAGCACTGTTGGTCATCTCCCAGATGGTTTTGGGTGCTGTCTCCTCTTCCAGATTCTCCAGCTGCTTGGCTGTTCCAGATGAGACGTCATGCCTACTTTCCCTGGGCTGAAATTGTGCTGCTGGGTGCCCTTTTGCAGAGGCTGTAGCTGCAAGGAAAAGGCAAGCCTGAGTAACGCTTTCAAAAGAGAAGTTCAAGTCTGGTGGTCCAAATGTCCCTGTCCTAACAATTATTAATGTGGCATTCCATTCCTTACCCCAACTCTAAAGGCAATCTTGCATGACCATTCAACACTACCAGGTGGAATGAGCTCATGGAACATCTCTGAGCCCTGTTGGGACGAACACAGTTCTGTAGGGCAGTGGTCCCCAACCTGCGGGCCGCGAAGGCCACGGCACCGGGCTGCGGCTCCCTCTCCCCGCCCCCCCCCCACAGTAAAAAACATCCCAGGCCGCAAGCTTGCGGCCCGGGAAGCTTCTTACTGCGGGAGGGCGGGGAGAGGGAATCAGGGCTGCGCTGCGCACTGTAAATGCGCGGCCGGGCTGTGCATGCACACATGCGCCATGCATGACCGAAATCGCGCATGCGTGGCACTTTTGCACATGCGCGGTGTACGGGCAAGGCCTGCGCATGCGCGATGCGTTGGCAGGGCAGTTGCCCTGCCGGTCTCCAGCCTCAGAAAGGTTGGGGACCACTGCTGTAGGGCTTGTAAAATAGAGCTCTCCCACCAGTCTTTTGGTTGGGGACAAAGCTAAACAACATCTGCCTATTTCATGGCTCTACCCAGCCACCTCTCAGTTACCAATATTGAGTATCAGAGGGACCTTTTGCTTCTTTATGCCCCGTGCAGGGCTCTTTGCCCTGTGGGTGCTAATCTGCAGGGGATCCCCAGCCCCAGGGACGTTCGCCTGTCTTCAACCAGGGCCAGGGCCTCTTCAATCCTGGCCCTGACCTGATGGAATGAGCTCCCGGGTGAGCTGAGGGCTCTGTTGGAGCTGGCACAGTTCCGCAGGGCCTGTAAGGCAGAGCTCTTCTGCCAGGTCTTTGGTTGAGGCCAGAGCAAGTGAGATCGGAGGCCCCTCCTCCAGCTGGGCTAGTCTAACAGTCTGCGCCAGTCCATCAGGCGACTCGCCACCTCCTCCCATGGCTGGCTGCAGGACTGGGGTGTGGGGAGGGTTATTATTTGCCACCAATCTTGTCGTGTTCATATGCTGGACTTTTAATGTGGGATTTTATCGGGGATTTTATTTTACCATTGTTACCGACCACAAACCATTCTGGGAATATGGGACTAGAAGTCTAATAAATTAATAAATAATAAAATTAAAATAAAATCACTGCCAGACTCTTGCCTGGTCTGAGGATGAGAGGCCACGGCTGTTGTTAACCTGTTGTGCCAGTGACTTTTGAAAATTAATTTAAAGTTTCTTTGTTTTAACTTCTGTATTTAAACTTTTATATTGTTCACCACCTTGAGCCGTTTCTCCTGGATAGGGCGCTGTAGAAATTAAATAAATAAATACCACAGAGGTGTGCTAGAGATCGTAATCAGGAAGGAGGCAAGGTCTCAGAAAAACAGCATGGTTTATTTGGCCAAGAAGCTCTACTGGACGGTTCTTCTCTCCACCAAGAGCAGAGAGAAAATGCCATTCAGGACATAGACCACAACTTATGACAGACATGAGTATTAGGTACTGACAATGAAGAGAGGAGGTACAACCGAACTCCCTTGGCTCCCTTAGTCACAAGGAACATTTGAACTAACGATCAAAGACTTACCTTCTTTGTTCTGAGCACCAGCCGTGCCTAGAAGAGCCCAGAGAAAGAAAATGTTCCGTAGGGATAACATGACTATAAAAGATTCCCAATCAGGATTCGGTGCTCCAGCCCAATGAGGGGAGAGAATGACCTGTCGATAAATACAGAGCCACAGAAAGGCAGGCAATGTCAAATCACCCCTGAGCATCTCTTAACTTGAAAGGGCTATTACAAACTTTTCATACTGGAAGTGGGCTGTGACTTGACAGCCAATATATCTATATCTATCTAGCAAATGAGCCTCTTGTGGCGCAGAGTGGTAAGGCAGCCGTCTGAAAGCTTTGCCCATGAGGCTGGGAGTTCAATCCCAGCAGCCGGCTCAAGGTTGACTCAGCCTTCCATCCTTCTGAGGTCGGTAAAATGAGTACCCAGCTTGCTGGGGGGTAAATGGTAATGACTGGGGAAGGCACTGGCAAACCACCCCGTATTGAGTCTGCCATGAAAACGCTGGAGGGCGTCACCCCAAGGGTCAGACATGACTCGGTGCTTGCACAGGGGATACCTTTACCTTTACCTTTTTATCTGCAAAGATTCTGACAAGGCTGGGTTTTATACCTTGCTTTTCTCTGCCGCAAGGAATCTCAAAGCAGCTTACAATTGCCTTCCCTTCCCCGTCCCACAACAGGAATCTATGAAGTGGGAGGGGCTGAGGGACTTCTGAGAGAACTGGGACTGGCCCAAGGTCAACCTAACAAGCTTCACATAGAGGAAGAGTGGGGAATCATACCTAGCTCTCCATGTTAGAGGCTGCCAATTTTAAACACAATACCATACTGGGTACTTTCTGGTACCCTTCATGTAGTTCTTACAAGCCCCATCCCAGCAATTAAAACCTTGCTTCAATTGCTGTCTTGAAAGCAGCAAACTATGCCCAAAGGCATGAAATGAAGCCCCTTTTTCTTTTTCAGGACGCTAGAATTTTGAGCAGGCTGGAGAGGGATGGAATGCTTTGTTTTATAGGGTGAGTTGTTCATTGTAGAGCGGTTTCCAATGGATGTTCATTTGATTTGGTATTGTAGTTTTAATTTCATGTTAGTGTACATCTTGTAGAATTATCAACTGAGAAAGGTCATATCGACAGAAACAATGATTTTCCTGTGAACGCTTCAAGCAATGAAATGAAGTAAAAGACTTTGGATAACAGCATTCGTAGAAATTATTATACCTCGAGCCATTATTTGCAGAGGCATTTTTGGGTGTTCATATATCTCTATGCGAAGCCTTTTTCTAATTGTCCAGGGCAGGGGTAGTCAAACTGCGGCCCTCCAGATGTCCATGGACTACAATTCCCAGGAGCCCCTGCCAGCAAATGCTGGTAGGGGCTCCTGGGAATTGTAGTCCATGGACATCTGGAGGGCCGCAGTTTGACTACCCCTGGTCCAGGGCATTGTACTCCATTGAGTTTCCTGTCCTCCTGAAGCTCCACCCCCAAATCTCCAGAGTTTTCCCCACCTGGATCTGGCAAAGCTCCACCCACCCCCGCCATGACTAGGAGGGACTTGGCAATCCTATTACGCATTTATTTCTATTTATTTATTACATTTTTATACCACCTTCCCTTGTGGCTCAGGGCAGTTCACATGGAACATGAATCCCATTTGGCAGATACAACACATTCTGCAAATCAAATTCTGTAGCTGCACCAACACTATCCATCTATCCATCTATCATTTAAATGTATTGCCCGCCTCTCCCTGAAGGCTCAAGGCGGGTTACAACATCTGAATAAACCCCCCAATAAAACCCCCTTAAAACAGACATAAAAACCAAACCAATACAAATACAATCCAAAGCCCCAGGGGGATAAAGAGGCTGGGGCAAAACCTCATCCCAGTCCCAACAATCCCAGTAATGCGTTCTAGAGGGGAAGGGTGAACAGAGGGCGCAGATGGAAATCGCTACCATCAGTTCCCCCACTCACTGAACATTTAATCATTAACTTATTATAAAAGAAGAAGGGAAGTTTGGAAACACTGAAAATACATAAGGGTGCATTCATTTGTCTGCTGTACATTAAGCAGAGACTTCTGTTCATGTTTTAGAAACTTTTCAGGAGGGAGGGGGTTCTGCAGCAAGCGTCCTTCTTGAATTTGCTTTCATTCTTAATGTTTAAAACAGCATTTTAAGCAACATATGATAAACCGTTTATGCACTGGAGGTTTCATGCCGGGCTGCAGGCTGGAGTTTTAGTCGTGGCAGGTTGCCCCACCTCTTCCTGCACCCACACAGGGGAGCATTTGGCCTGGTGCACCTCATCTGCCCCTGATTTGTGCTCCTTCACAGGAGCTGGGGCAGTGAAGTTCCCAGTGCATAAATGGTCATAGTGAGGCTTGGCATTGGAGCATACTGAATCTGATGCTTAAGGTTGCAAATGTTAAATTCCATCTTAAGCTTAGATCTATTCACATTTGGCCCCTGAAATTTTCAAAACGGTTTGAAATGGCTGCCTCGTTTCAAATGCATACAAAATGACATCCCCATCTGCCAGAGGCAGGAGACCAGGCAAATTGGACCTAACTTCTACTTGTAACAAGATAGTCCCAAACCAAACAAAGACAAATTACCAGGCAGGTGCTCTTCAGAATGCCAAGGATTCACTCATTCTCAGGTAAGGCACTTGGAGTAGGCTTTCAATTCCATTCCCTCAGCTTCCTCTGTAACCCAAAATTCATCAACAGGAAAAGCTATGGCCTCTCAAGTAGATAAACAAGCACAGTAGACCTGGTATACCTTATATAGCACCAGAAGGGAAGTTAGGTGAGTTTAAAACAGATTCCTGGTGGATGAATTTTATTTACCAAACTGAAACAAAGGAATAAAGGGGAATCCCATGTGATGCACTACTCCCAGATGCACTACTTCCTGGATGGTAATTCATTCCTGACTTTAATTGTTTGCAAAGATATTTGACGTTTCCTTCTCAGCTGTGAGCTTGTTAGCGGATTAACTTGACAATAGTGAGTGGAAAAACAAAGCTCTTCATTCTCACAGTGTGAGGTGAGTGTTCTCGGGGAAACGTTACAAGTAAAGTTTGTGGGGACACATGAAAACACCGCAGCTTCCTTATACCCAGTCATAGTTTTGGTCTAGCAAGAGCCTGAGTGGGATTGTAGTAAGATAGATTCTAGCGGGTAGTCATGTTGTCATGAAATAGCAGGGAGAACAATTAGTTCAGTTTCCGTCTTCTAGTGCCGCCCCACATTGGGACTCGCCTGCCCCTGGGCCCAGCAGAAGGCCGCAAAGCCCCCTTTCAGGCCACCTACCTGACTCTGTTCCTGCCTTCCTCCCATCATTCCCTTTATCCTTTCCTTCCTTCCTTCCTTCCTTCCTTCCTTCCTTCCTTCCTTCCTTCCTTCCTTCCTTCCTTCCTTCCTTCCTTCCTTCCTTCCTCTCTCCTATCTGCCTCTTTCTCACTACCTGTTCCTCTTCTTCTGTCTCTATCTTCCTCCCTTTTTTTCTGTCTTTCTCTTTGTCTCTCCTTCTCCCTTTCCTCCTTCCTTCACCCCATCCCTCCACCCACCCACCATGCTAGAGCCCACTGTATTTTGGCCACAGCGGGCTTAATATCAAGTTCTCTATAATGGGGTTCCCCGCTGTTACCTGCAATGCATACACACATGTTCTGAAACATGTGAGTATGTAGCAACAGGGAATTGCTGAACGAGAGGTTGGTAACAGTGTTTGAGGATTGTTTACCAATGTTTACAAGGTGATTACGCCCTTAAGTGCTCAAGGCAGACAACAGATAGTTATAGTAAAATAATAACAATCTTTATTGGAAGGAAAATAATAAAAATATAGGGACTCAAAGGGGGGGGAGGGTTGAAGTCAGTATATTTACCAATCCTGGAGAGTGTGGGGGCAGAGATATGACACAGCCAGCCATTGGCATGAAGTGTGATCTGATTAGGTCCTGATCAGATGCACACTTTGGCTTGGGAAAGCCACTGTCCGTATAGGTTTTTGGGAGAGGGAGTATGTGACTGAGACCAGGTGAACACAGTATGGAGTTTTCCACAGGGCAGGATATTAGAAAAATGTCTCCTCTAGGTTAGGAGATAGGTGCTTCATGGGTAACCCATTTTGCCTCATTGTGTCTAGAAGTTGAGAAGTAATTTCCCTTGGCAGATAGACACAGAGTGGATTATAGATGAGAGATCGAGAATCTTGCCTAAGACGTTTTTAGGCAAACAGAACTCTGCCGGACTCCTTGCTCAGCAAATACAACAGGGTAGGGGGTCAGTGAGAGGTGAACTGGACATGTCTTGGATTGAGGCTGCTAGGTCGAACTTGTGGCAGAGAAGATGGAGTCTGGTTGTGGCAGATTTTAACAGTGCTTGGTTTGGCATAAGCCTAGACTACGGATGATAGCCACTGGTTGTTTATAAAAGCTAGCCAACCTGTAGGGCAGGGTCCTGCCATCCTTAACATGTGCCCCCCTTCTGGAGTGAACTACTGTGAACTTTCACATTTGTTTGCTCCGGACCACCGTATGCTGAGAATGGCAGAGCCTAGAACAGGGGTAGTCAAACTGCGGCCCTCCAGATGTCCATGGACTGGAGGTCGCTGCTGGTCTTGCTCCATACCACCCAGAAGAATGTTTTACAATGAGCAATGGACTTGACACCATCCTTAACACTACCCCTTGGAACTAGCACATGCATGCTTTTTCACGCTTCGTGCCATGGCCAAAGTTTGTTTTGGGGGGCATCCTGCACTCCCCTCTGCATTCAGGAGGACCCAGACGTCAGCATGCTGGGGTCACCAGGAGGGCCATCTCTCTAGCAAAACTCTATGGTAAGTTAGCTTCATTATCATACAGTTCCGCAAAAAGCCAGAGCATCATCCCCTGAGATCTCTGACATGCTGATGTCCCTTCTGTGTGATGTCAGCATGTTGGATGCTCTTTTGGAGTTCAGGTAAGTGCAGTCCCCCCGCAGCAGGTTAGTGACATCAGTGCATTTGGAGAGATCTCCCCCACCAGCATTGCCAGGCCATGAGTGGAGATGAGCAGCTGGGAAGAAGGCAAGGAGCACATGGAGAGTTGCCAGCTAGGTGACGGGTTGTTCTTTTTCTGCCTCTTTTAATTGAGGCTGCTCTCTCTCCCTCTCTCTCTCCCCCCCTTTGTGTGGGACACTCTGGGTGGGTGGTTTGTAGCTTTCTAGAGAGTGGTTTCCATTAAGTGTTGTTCTTTTATTTGTGGCTGATTGAGGAAGTATGCTGCTGAGGAAGTAAGCCCTGCTCTGTGCTGGGCTGTGACTCTGTGAGCTAAAAGGGTCCTCCTTGCCAGAGGTGTGAACCACTGGTTCACGCTGAAGTGTGAGAGCCAAAGGGCTTTTGGCCTGTGGGATGTCCCTTAACCCCTTAATCTTATAGACAAAGATAGAGTGAAGGAAACTGTTTGGGAGACAAGAGTGGATACTCAAGGTCCAGATCCAGTCACCTAAGAAGAAGACGACAAAGAAGAATTTTATATGCCACTTTTCTCTACCCAAGGAGTCTCAAAGCAGCTTACAGTCACCTTCCCTTCCTCTCCCCACAACACCCTGTAAGGTCGGTGGAGCTTAGAGAACGTCTAACAGGACTGCTCAGTCAGAACAGCACTATCAGGAATGTGATGAGACCAAGGTCATCCAGCTGGCTGCATGCGGAGGAGTGGGAAATCACACCCAGCTCACTAGATTAAAAGCCACCACTCTTAACCAGAACACCACACCACCCTGTGCCATGTTTGTTTTCCTCCCTGAAGACAAGATGGAATACCCTTATCATAAATGTGAATTTACATTTAAATAATTAAATAGTGATTTAGGATGGGAAAAGAAAAATCAAAACCTTGACTCCGATCTGGTCTCCAGCAGGGAGAGCACTGATGTGATATGTGCTCTCCATGAGGTTCTTGTTAGGAACCAAGCTGCCACCCCTTGGACCAGCTGGAACTTCTGCAACAACCTCATGGGTAGCCCTGCGCAGATCTAGTTACAGAGGTCTAGTCTGAAGGTGACAGTTGCATGGATCACCCTGACTAGGTTGGGTCATCGGGTATGCTGTAAGCCGCCATGCCTGGCACGGGTGGAAAACTCCCAGCATGCAACATCTGTCACCTGGGCCTCCATAGATAGGGAGGCATCCAGAAACACCCCTAGACAACTGATGGGGATTGCAGGTGTCAAATGCAACCCATCAAGGTGTACCATATCACCCTCCGTGTGTTGCAGGCTCATCCACAGGACCTCTGCCTTTGCCGGATTTAACTTCAACCAGCTCCACTTGAGCCAATCCACCATGGTCTCCAGGCACCTGCCTTGAGCCACGGCTGAAGAAGCCTTGGTTCTAGTTGACGCCAGAGACCACCAACAAGTTGGTGTTAGAAGACAGCCACCCAATGCCAGCTCTCAGTAGTTTGCTGCTCTGCTCCCAGCCTTGATGGGGAAAGTCTTCTCAGATTCAGTTGGGCCTCAGCCTGCATACTGAGTTATTGGATTCCTTCACTGCTGTTTGTGGGGCCTGCTGGGTGGCAATAGGTGTATGGATGAGTTCTGCTCCGTATTTACCAGAAGATAGTTGCAGAGAGCAGCTGTGTCGGCTTGCAACTAGATTTCCGCTCAGCAGAGCCCGAGAGATGAAAAAGCTCTTCACAGCCTGAGATTTAAAGATATCTGACAAAGGGAATTTTGAAAAACTTCTTGGTCTCTTAGGTACTGCTGGACTCGAATCTAACTGAGGTTGCCACCTGTGATTTGGGGGGTGGAGCTGGGGGCAGGTGGGACGAGAGGCAGGGAGGAAACTCAATGGAGTCTAAGACTACAAAGCAATGGTTTTCTCCTGGGGAACTGATTTCTGTCGCCTGGAGATGAGCTGCAAAACCAGGGGGTCTCCAGGTCCCAAATCTAGCTGTATTTCCAGAGAGAAATGATGTCTGGAGGCCAGGCACTGAGCAGCCCTCCCTCACTATGCCCATGATTTTGGTAGGCACACAGAAAGTTGCTTCCTTGTTTCACCATTGCTCCTCCATGAGTGCTAAGCCCAGGCCCATAGCAGGTGTGTGTGTGTGTGTGGGGGGAGGACATGAGTACATGGCTGATCAGCCAACATTATATTTCTCTGCTTTACTTCAACACCTGATGGGAGGCTGCCTCTGTGAGACTCAGATGTGGAAAGCATATCATGAATTTCAGCCTGGGAAACTTGGGGAGGAAATCCCAAATGTGGAAAGCCTAAAGTTGACTTGAAGCATCCAAAGTAAATCAAAAGTGAGGCTAGAACAACGTATGTTTCCTAATGCGGAAACGGTCTGAGAGAAATTTGGTTCTGGGCTGTATAAAGAGAAGCCAAGAGAACATTTAGTGTGGAAGGTCCTCTGGAACAGAAGGCAGCAGCACTTGGGAGGAGCATCCAGCTAGCAAAGCTGTTTGGAATCATATTGACGTGAGGGCTATTCTGAGATTATGGGGGGAGATATTAACCAGGTAGGAGGCTCTGGCACGGTCCCTTTTATTCAGTTTTCACAATGGGGAGAATTTAGACTGAGAAACTGTGTGCTGCAGCTTCACATTTCTTCTCTGAGTGTACTGGAAATGTTTCTGTGTATGTATGTGTTGATTTAGGAGCCTCTTGTGGCACAGAGTGGTAAGGCAGCAGACATGCAGTCTGAAAGCTCTGCCCATGAGGCTGGGAGTTCGATCCCAGCAGCCGGCTCAAGGTTGACACAACCTTCCATCCTTCCGAGGTTGGTAAAATGAGTATCCAGCTTGCTGTGGGGTAAATGATAATGACTGGGGAAGGCACTGACAAACCACCCGCCCATACTGAGTATGCCATGAAAACGCTAGAGGGTATCACCCCAAGGGTCAGACATGACCCGGTGCTTGCACAGGAGATACCTTTACCTGTACCTTTATGTGTTGATTTTTGTTTTACCTTATCTGATTATGTATTTTTATCCAGATCTGCTGGCCCCAAAATGGGTGCAAAGATGGGGTATAAATCTTGTTAATAAAATAAATGAATGAACCCTTGCCATGACAAAACAACCTACTGTTACTGCAATGATGACCCAAATGTCATTGGAAGAAATATTATATTTGAATCATCTCTTGTAAAGTCAACAGGCATACTACAATCAGAAAGGGGAAAAGAAAGCTGCTACAAATGTTACCAATAAAACTGAGAAATAAAGTCATGCCTGGTTTTTATAACATTTCCACATGCTTCTGTTTTTTTCTACACATTATTAAACAAAAATTCATAGGGGATGTTTTAACATCCATGCTCCTTTATTCTTTCTAAATAAGTAATTATTTATGAGGATCATATGATTGGGGGAGTTATTTGCATATTGTGGACATTCAGAAGTTGGATGGGGCAAACTGGGCCATGGAGGGTCTTTTCTCTCTAGTTGCAATAGCTTTCAAAAGCAGTATTTCTTTTATACTGCTCATCCCACCCTCAAATTAAATCCCAAATTCTAGATTTCACTGACTCACATCATTATTAGAAAATCCAGAACACAATTATGCAAAAAAGAGAAACTGTTCAAATATATTATCTGCTTGCATAATTTACATGGGTCACAGAAACAAGTTTTTTCTTAGCATCAAGTTGGGATCGGAAAATTAGCAAATCATTTATGAGGACTTTGACCCTGTTTTTAATCATGTGGTCTAGATACTTGGGTTTTTGTTTTAAACAGATGTGGAATTCTGTGCCTGACAACTGTGCCTGCCAGTTTAGTTTGCTAAATCTCAGTACCAAACCCTCACCCCAGATGAATCTGGGAGAAAGAAGACACACTCAAGTCTGTTGCTTACACAGCAAACAATTTTATGAAGAACATTATTCTTGATGGGAGCCTGAGAGTTCTCAAATTTCTCTCCCAAGCTGGCACACTGAACAGATACACAATTCCTTGTTATTTTATTTCACCATTACGAATTGGGCATAGATTTAAGAGAGCAAGCCGATGTTGACTCGATACATTTTGCAGATATTATATTCCTCCCTACCCCCTTTTAAATCTTTTCTTTCCCTCTGATCTCTTAGCACCATTACCCCCATCAAGGTTTGTGTCAGGGTCTCTCCCTGAGTAGATGGTTTATACCTTGTTTTCCTTTTCTCTCTGCTAGGAACGTGGATGTCCTCTAAGCAGAAGGGAGAATCAAGTATATTAGGGTTCAAATGAGGGAATGTTTTTCAAAACAACAGTAAAAGTCTTCGGTCTCCCAGATTGATCTTGGAGAAAAGGGGGGGGGGTGTGCTGGGTTTTAGCCAACTTCCTGACACTAGTAACTGTTTAAATCAATTCTAAATTTAATTTTACCTACTGTTATTGTATATTTTATATCTTTGTACACCACGCGGAGCCAGCTTGCAAAGAGGGCATCAACAACCCAGGCTCCTTCTTCCTGGACCTGATTGCAATTTCACCGAATGCCCCATGATGGCATCCGTTTCTAGATCAGCGTCCTCTAGACTGATGTCCTCTCTTTGCTTTCTAGAGCTCTGTCAAGGACATTTTTGGTGTCATTGCTCACATCTGTTAGGAATCTACGCAGCATGTAGTGGGTGGTGAAAAATGAACAGCCTCCTGACAACAAGGAGCCAGCAAAGGGGAAGCGATTCCACAAACAGTATTCTACGATCATCAGAATGGCTCCCATGAGGTCAGGAAGCTTCCAGAGCAACACGGGCACCAGCTTTCTGGATGTCATCACTTCTTGAAGTGTCGCCACCGGCTTCCCGACATCCCTCGCCAACACGGTGAGCGACAGGTCATCCAGGCCAAAGACTCTGTAGCACTGCGAGCGGAACTTCACAAAGGAGAACATTGCGATGACGAAGGAGAAACCTGGCACAGGCAGAAAACCCAAAAGCCCTGAGTAGAGGACATAGAGCCAAATCTTGTCCTTCATCATGGCCTTCTTCCTCTCTAAGACAGGCTCACAGAGGGAAGGCAGCCTGGAAATGAACGCTTGCCTCTTCAGCCACAAGAGGTCGCTCTTCAGCTTCTCCCACAGGAGGGGGAAATCAAACCTCTGGGAGTCCCAGTTGGACACCAAGAAGACTTGAGGGCCAATCACACTTTCGTCCTGCAGGCACGTCATGCAGTTCTCCCTGATGCGTTGGAGGACCTTCTCTTCATCGTAGCCAGAGGGCTGCCGTCTCTGAGATGCCTCCACGTCGAGATCTGTTTTGGCCCACACGAAATAGAATCTCTTGCCCATTGTCTGGATCTCATGGACCAGATCGGCGTGGACGGTCCGGAAGCGCTGGTAGCCGACGATGATAAAGAAGTCAAAGCGGTTCAGATCCACCCAATCAGTGTGGGAGACGAAAGAATCTTCCCGCCCAGGTAGGTCCCAGAGGGTGACCTGTGGGAGTGTTGGATGGGGGTAATCCTTGGCCTTTGTAGTCGTCATTTGGATGCCAGTCTCAGCGGCACCCGGTTCACCAGAGCGTTTGCCCAGCATGCTGTTGACGAAGGAGGATTTCCCCGAGCCTGGCTCACCCACCACGGCGACACTGAGCGGCACATCGGTAAAAAACTGCAGCGGTTTTGCCTGCACTATGGAGATGGCATCCGACAGCTTCCCCTGATGAATAGCGACCTGAAATTCTTCCATAGTCTTAAATCCGGATGTTCTGCAGTGAAAAGAAAGAGGGATGTTTCGGCTTCCCTGAGTCCTAATTCCATTTTAAAAATATAGAGACAAGTATCCAAAGATAGAAATACAGGTTAAGAAGTACAAACTGTTTCCACATAGAAGTGCCAAAACATATTTCGGCTAAAAGCCTTCCTCAGTAGTTAATTTCAAACTCAGCATTGCATAAAGTAAAACATAAAGATATATAAAAAACTCATCATGTGCAGATTGGACAAAAAAATCTTATAAAATGCAATGCAAATATTATACTCAGATGTTCAACCATGGAATAGGGTTATTTCTTAACCCCAAATTGCAATATGGGCAAATCATTCCGCTGTGCAATATTTCATATGGCCATGGATCTGTTTCAGCCTGATCTGCAATGGTCAAAATTATAATGGAGTGCTCAGATATGCTCTGAACAGACCAAAAAAGACCCCAGTTCCAGGTCTGGCTAGATCCCAGAGGAGTTAATGAGCCAAGAAGAGAAAGGAGCTGCTTTGGTGTGAGGCTTGTGCAATGCTACCTCCTTGGGTTGCCAACTGGCCTGGAGAGAAACAAAAACCATCTGCAACTTCAATGGGGACTCCAGGGCATGCCATTCAACGACCAAGGACAAGGGTTTTGTTTGTTTGACGTCTGCCACCTTGGGACCTTGACCGGGTAGAAAAGGGGCACAAAAACGTTTCTAATAAATGGAGGGATTTAATACCGTGCCTCAACTGGCCGTTTTCAAACTTTTTATTCGTGGGAGGGTAGTAAAAGGGAGGGGGGCATATTTCTCCCGGCCTGTTGGCTACCTGCCCATTCAGATCCCTATAGGGAAGCCCCAGTCCGGGCTTTCCTGTCTAAAATACCGCCGGACTGTGGGAACCACCCTTCTTTCTTTCTTTCGGCCCACCTCCCTATCTCCCTCGGCCGCGCTTGCAGCCACTTGGACGGGAATCGGGTCCCCTTGGCAGCCACGGGCGCATCGACGGGCGGGCATAAGCGATCCCTAGACTAGAGCACCCCACGCCCCGTATTGCACCGAAGCCCCCTCCCCGCAAACACACACAGAAGTCACCCAAACTCCTGCAACAAGTTGAGCCGCAGCCGCCGACTCGTGGGGCAAGGAAAGCGGCGGCTGGCCAGCCTTCGATCGCCCAGCCCCTTCGGGATCCCCCTGTTCAGGTCGGCAAAGGCGACACGGACCTGCCCTAAAACCAAACCGGAGGTCCTTATTTCTCAGCCCCCCTCCCCAGTGGGCGTCTGGGGCCCAACGGGCTTGAAGCGCCGCCGCTGCTGCTCCGCGCAGCCCGGCGAGGACACCCGGCGCCTTACCTGTCTCCCCAGGTGAGCGACTGCGGGCTGGACTCTCCGTTCCCGAGGCTTGCCTTCCTCCCGTTCCTCGCCGGCTCTTCCCCTCCTCCTCCGATCTTCAGCCTCCGCGCTGCCCTCCCGCCGCCTTCGGAAAGAGAAATCGGTTCGGCTCCGCCTCTGCGGAGAGCCACCAGGGGGCGCGAAAACGCCGGACGGATCTTGATCCCCCCCCCCCCCCCGGGCTCGGCAGTGGCCGGATCTGGTCACCGGATCGGACCGAGGAGGTTGGACAACACAACAGATTCCTGCAGTAGAGGGAGGGGGGGGGCGCATTCCGAAATTTTCCAACGTGGATTTGACGTAACGAAAGCGAAACCGCTGGGCTTCGAGCCCCTTGCGGGGAAATGGGCTGATTGAACGCCCCAGCGGCTTTCCTGCAGCCAGTGTGAAATGTCAATGGTGTCGCGCGGCCGCCTCTAGCGAAAAACAACCTTGTTTGGCAGCCTTGGAGAGTCTGCAGCTGGTCTGTTGGCACCGCTTGGATTTCTATTTCAGATCCGAATCCTTATCGCATTCATTTGCTGTTAGGTTCAGGTGGGTCCCCCTGTTGGAGCAATAGAATCTAGTTTCGATGTGATGCGAATATAGCATAATGCCAGGTACTATAGAGGAGGCGTAGTCAACCTGTGGTTCTCCAGATGTCCATGGACTACAATTCCCATGAGCCCCTGCCAGCAAATGCTGGCAGGGGCTCATGGGAACTGTAGTCCATGGACATCTGGAGGACCACAGGTTGACTAGCCCTGCTATAGAGTAATACCAGGAAATAGAAGCGAGAAGCAAATTAATGCAGGAGTCATGCAGTATTGAGAAAATATACTGAGATGTTATATATATATAGGCTACACATCTTTATTTTAAAAGAAAACCAGAATTTCTATTCGCTACTTAAATGGAACATAGGGTAAGTTGCTGTGACTGATCATTTCATTTATGGCTGTTGTGCGGAATTTGGCTATCTGCTTGCATAGAGTAGCACATTCTGCTGGATTTTCCTGTGTGGAACACAATAATCTACTTCTAAAGTGCACTGGAAGTACATTATCCAGTGTGTGCAGAATGGGTCCTAGTTTTTTCTTGGTCAATATGGCCCATTACATCCCTGAGCAGAAGAAATTCTGTATTAGAGCAAGGTGCCTCATAAAGAGAACATCTAAAGAAGACATGCTCTAGTGCAGAGGTGGCTAAGTGATGACTCTCCACATGCCTATGGACTACAATTCCCATGAGCCCCTGCCAGCAAAGGAAAGGGCTAATGGGAATTGTAGTCCACAGGCATGTGGAGAGCCACTGTTTGGCCCCCACTGCACTAGCAACTCCAGCTCCCCCTGCCACAAGGCAGAGCCTCTCAGCTCTTGGGATTTTCTTAAAGTGCCTTGCTGGCATATGGGAGGAGGTTGCCCCTTGTTTAAGGTGATCAGATTGTCCCACTTTGGAGGGACATCTGGCGGTACCTGGCAAATTGTACTTATGTTGAAATTAAAAAATATGCTTGCTAGCTTTGGCTTGTAGAACAAAGTTTTATTCCAGAGGTACCTTTAAGGCCAACAAAGCCTTATTCAGGGCAGAGGCTTTTGGGTGCATGGTCGTACATACATGTAGACTCCTTGAATAAAACTTTGTTGGCCTTAAAGGGACCACTGGGCACAGCATTCGTTCATTTGCTATTAGTTTTGGTTCTTCTTGCGATCAAGTTGTAGCTAGTTCATGGCGTTCCAGTGGGCTTTCCAAGGCAAGAGACGCTCAGAATTGGTTTGCTGTGCCCTGCCTCCAGGTCATGACGCTGGTATCTCATGACTCTCCATCCAAATACGCTTACAGTGTACATTTTATTTTCTTTTAAAGACAGGCCTACCCATTTTACAGTGCGCTTTTGACTATCTTGAGGTAGAGAACACAGGTATGTGTGCCGCTGGTTGTTCATAACAGCTTGCCAACCTGTAGGGCATGGTCCTGCCATCCTTAATGTGTCCCCCCCCCTTCTGGAGTGAACTACTGTGAACTTTCACATTTGTTTGCTCCAGACCACCGTATGCTGAGAATGGCAGAGCCTAGGTTAGAAATGTACAGAGAGAAGAGGGGCCATCTTCTGCCACTATAAAACCTAATACCTATTAAACTGTTGCCAATCAAAACCCAAAAAGGGGTGTGGGGAGAAAAGGGGTCGCTGGAGGTCGCTGCTGGTCTTGCTCCATACCACCCAGAAGAATGTTTTACAATGAGCAATGGACTTGACACCACCCTTAACACCACCCCTTGGAACTAGCACATGCATGCTTTTTCACGCTTCGTGCCATGGCCAAAGTTTGTTTTGGGGGGCATCCTGCACTCCCCTCTGCATTCACTAGGACCCAGACGTCAGCATGCTGGGGTCACCAGGAGGGCCATCTCTCTAGCAAAACTCTATGGTAAGTTAGCTTCATTATCATACAGTTCCGCAAAAAGCCAGAGCATCATCCCCTGAGGTCTCAGACATGCTGATGTCCCTTCTGTGTGACGTCAGCATGTTGGATGCTCTTTTGGGGTTCAGGTTCAGGTAAGTGCAGTCCCCCCACAGAAGGTTAGTGACATCAGTGCATTTGGAGAGATCTCCCCCACCAGCATTGCCAGGCCATGAGTGGAGATGAGCAGCTGGGAAGAAGGCAAGGAGCACATGGAGAGTTGCCAGCTAGGTGACGGGTTTTTCTTTTTCTGCCTTTTAATTCAGGCTGCTCTCTCTCTCTCTCTCTCTCTCTCCCCCCCCCCCCCCCGTGTTGGGCACACAGGGCCATTCCGCACTCGTCCAAAATAGCACAAAGGTTACAAATTGAAATCACTATTGTTTTGCAGTTATGCACAACGTCGTCGACAATCTGCAACATTCCTGAAACCGATCCGCAAAAAGTGCTTCGTTGTAGCGCTTTCAGGGAAATCTCAAAAAGTGGATTCACCCCCCCGGAAAGCGCTACACTCTTGCAACCAATCTGCAACACTAGCGGAAAAGTTCTGTGCGTTACCATTGTTGCGGTTTCTGCAAAGTCCCCCCCTGGCTCTCTCCTCTGATCTTCCGGTGAAGCGATCGCCATTTTTCTTTCTCTGAGTGAGCGGAGACCAACGCACCGACGAGCCTTCGTTTACCCAGCGAGGCTTCCAAAATAAGTCACCAAGCACGAAAGAACACACAGCCCCGTTTGCTGTTTTATTTTCCCTTTATTTTTCACTGTATTTTTGGCCGAAAATCGCGCCCGTTCTGGGGGGGGGGGGGTTAATTTTTTTTTCACTCGGGGAGAGCGTGGCAACGATGAAACGGCAGCTCAAACACCACCTGCTAGCTAGATGGGTCTCTCTGTGGCAACGAATCAACGCAGATTCGTTGCAATGTGTGTGTGTGTGTTTTTTTAAACTTCCTTAAAGGGAAAGGGGCTTTTTGGGAGCATGATAATGGCCACCCATTGGCTGCTTGACGGCCAGGGGCGGGACAAAGCTTGGCAATATCGCTTCCTGGCTAGCGATTTTTGCCGAGACTGGAAACCTGTGGGAAACAATAGAAACACAACTGGATTCCACTACAAAGCCAGGTATGCATAACGACGAAGGGTCCTCCTTGCCAGAGGGGTGAACCATTGGTGCACGCTGAAGTGTGAGAGCACGCTGAGGTTGGCCTGTGGGATGTCCCTAACCCCTTCATCCTATAGACAAAGATAGAGTGAAGGAAACTGTTTGGGAGACAATAATGGATACTCAAGGCCCAGATCCAGTCACCTAAGAAGAAGATGACAAAGAAGAATTTTATATGCCGCTTTTCTCTACCCAAGGAGTCTCAAAGCAGCTTACAGGCACCTTCCCTTCCTCTCCCCACAACAGACACCCTGTAAGGTCGGTGGAGCTTAGAGAACGTCTAACAGGATTGCTCAGTCAGAACAGCACTATCAGGAATGCGATGAGCCCAAGGTCATCCAGCTGGCTGCATGTGGAGGAGTGGGAAACCACACCCAGCTCACCAGATTAAAAGCCACCATCTTAACCAGAACACCACACCACCCTGTGCCATGCTTGTTTTCCTCCCTGAAGACAAGATGGAATACCCTTACCATAAATGTGCATTTACATTTAAATAATTAAAGAGTGATTTAGGATGGGATAAGAAAAATCAATGTAATATGTGCTCTCCATGAGGTTCTTTCTTGTAGAGCCTCTTCCATGCCAGCAGGCAATCTGTGCTTCTCATCGGCTGGCCTTTACCACCCCAGGCAGGCAGGAGAGAAGTGAATTGGTGAAAAGCCTCTTTCAGAAACAACGCTTAAAAGACGCTTAAAGCACCCAAGAGGCAGTTCACTATGCAGAGCAAAATCAGTTTTGTGGAGTAAAAATTCACTCTTCTGTGCAGAGATCAGAAAAACAACGATGTATTTAGTGAGTTTTCATCAGCGTATCCATCATGCAGAAGAGGCCCTGGTTGGGGATCCGTGACCCAGATCCTCACATTTGTGTTGGAGTCAACTGTCCTCCCTTCTCATGCCCTGTGGAAGTCCCCAAGCTCAGGAAATTTCTTTTGTTCTCTCTTGAGAGATGAATGGCCAGATTTTCTTCCCAGTGCTGTTTTCCTGTGTGGTCATGGAAGCAATGGCATAAGGATTTTCTCTGAGCTATGTAAACTACCTTGAATGTTATCCTCCTTCCCATGAGGATCATGGGGAAATAGGGTTGCCTACTGGATGGGGGATACGCTTCTAGGTAACACTGTGTGTGAACGAGACCTTGGGGTACTTGTGGATTGTAAACTAAACATGAGCAGGCAGTGTGATGCGGCCGTAAAAAAGGCAAATGCCATTTTGGGCTGTATCAACAGAGGCATCACATCAAAATCACAAGAATTCACAGTCCCATTGTATACGGCACTGGACAGACCACACTTGGAGTACTGTGTGCAGTTCTGGAGGCCTCACTTCAAGAAGGACGTAGATAAAATTGAAAGGGTACAGAGGAGAGCGACGAAGATGATCTGGGGCCAAGGGACCAAGCCCTATGAAGATAGGTTGAGGGACTTGGGAATGTTCAGCCTGGAGAAAAGGAGAGGGGACATGTTAGCCCTCTTTAAGTATTTGAAAGGTTGTCATTTGGAGGAGGGCAGGATGCTGTTTCCGTTGGCTGCAGAGGAGAGGACACGCAGTAATGGGTTTAAACTACAAGTACAACGATATAGGCTAGATATTAGGAAAAAAATTTCACAGTCAGAGTAGTTCAGCAGTGGAATAGGCTGCCTAAGGAGGTGGTGAGCTCCCCCTCACTGGCAGTCTTCAAGCAAAGGTTGGATACACACTTTTCTTGGATGCTTTAGGATGCTTAGGGCTAATCCTGCGTTGAGCAGGGGGTTGGACTAGATGGCCTGTATGGCCCCTTCCAACTCTATGATTCTATGATTCTAGGGTTCTTTTCCTCCCAAGTATGCCTGGGAGCAAAGGAGGATAACCACCTTGTGGCTGACTCCGCCTCTTCTGGCAGCCATTCTGTGGTTGGCTCCACCTCTTCCCACAGCCAATTTGTGTTTCCATTCACTATCCCATGTCACAATCCCAAAGGTGCCCACAAGCTCAAAAAAGGCTGGGGACCCCAGTTTAGACATGGGAAATGAGAGATAAAACCCAAGGATGGGATGCAGAGAGTGCAGGCAAACATGGCAGTGATGGGTATAACCGGACAAACGAACAAAAATAAATGTGATACAACTAAGTTTATTGCTTATTGCCAAATACAGTGAATCACAAGTACAAACATCAACATTAAAACAATCTAAAACATTAGGTAAAGGTAAAGGTATCCCCTGTGCAAGCACCGGGTCATGTCTGACCCTTGGGGTGACGCCCTCCAGCGTTTTCATGGCAGACTCAATACGGGGTGGTTTGCCAGTGCCTTCCCCAGTCATTACCATTTACCCCCCAGCAAGCTGGGTACTCATTTACCGACCTCGGAAAGATGGAAGGTTCAGTCAACCTTGAGCCGGCTGCTGGGATTGAACTCCCAGCCTCATGGGCAGAGCTTTCAGACTGCATGTCGCTGCCTTACCACTCTGCGCCACAAGAGGTTCTCTCTCATTAGAATAATCCAGCCCAAAGAGGACTATTCAAATAAATGTATTGCCCTCTTACCATTCTCCCTCCCCTCCTTACAATCTGTCTTAAAAAATACCTGGGGTGATTGCGCTACAAAGCTGTTTCTAACAAAAAAAAAAATTCCCCCAACAGTCTGACTCTCAGAGGGTATGTGGAATACATACCTGTTCTGGGGCTACTTGGTCATGGCCCACTCCCTCCCTTGCAAACACGCATACACACAGAGAGAGACTCTCTTCCCCCCATTCCTGTTCCCTTCGCCCCATTCCTGTTGGTTTCCCAACCTCATCCTTGGTTCCTCCCTCTCCCTCACTCGCAAACAAACACACACATACACAGACTCCCTTCCCTTCCTGTTTCCCCTCTTACCTGTTGGTTTCCCAACCTCCCCCTCCCTTCCATGCAAGAAAACCCAAACAAACACAATCTCTCTCCCTTTCCTTCTGCCCTTCCTCTTCCTCTTCCTGTTTACCTTCACCTTGGGCCTCCACCAGTGCTGCTGTGGCCTCCGACATTGCCTCGGTCCCCGCTGGTGGCATAGGAGCTAGCTAGGCCCCTGGGGGTGATGCGGCTGCTGACAAGGCCTTGGGGGCAGGCAGCCACTGCCACGGCTCCCACGGGTGGCACAACAGCTGGCAGGATGCTGCCAGCCTCCTCAGCTGCTTCAGCCTCCTCAACATCTTATGCCAGGGGTAGTCAACCTGCGGTCCTCCAGATGTTCATGGATTACAATTCCCATGACCCTCTGTCAGTGTTTGCTGGCAGGAGCTCATGGAAATTGTAGCCCACGAACATCTGGAGGGCCACAGGTTGACTACCCCTGTCTTATGCCATGCTCCATGGGCAGGACTATGGATGTTATGTCCACATTCGTATTCGTTTGAGGAGGCATGCCAGAATATGTTCCACATCAAAAATAGCGGCAGTCTTCCAGGTTGCACCGCAGCAGCGTTGTAACGCAATACCCCACTTGAAAAAAACTACACACATACTCGGTATACTTGGGGGGGGGGAGTGATTGAGGGCACAGAATGGTGGAACTAAGGGATGCGATAAAAAGGAAGGTGCAAGCAGGCACCAATGGGGGGGCGGATTTGAAAAAAGGGAGCAAAGCATGATGGGAGGCTGCCTCTGTCGGGCTCAGATGCGGAAAGCATATCATGAATTTCAGCCTGGGAAACTTGGGGAGTTCTGCTCCGTATTTACCAGAAGATAGTTGCAGAGAGCAGCTGTGTCGGCTTGCAACTAGATTTCAGCCCAGCAGAGCCCGAGAGATGAAAAAGCTTTTCACAGTCTGAGATTTAAAGATATCCGACAAAGGGAATTTTGAAAAACTTCTTGGTCTCTGAGGTACTGCTGGACTCGAATCTAACTGAGGTTGCCACCTGTGATTTGGGGGGTGGAGCTGGGGGCAGGTGGGACGAGAGGCAGGGAGGAAACTCAATGGAGTCTAAGACTACAAAGCAACGGTTTTCTCCTGGGGAACTGATTTCTGTCGCCTGGAGATGAGCTGCAAAACCAGGGGGTCTCCAGGTCCCACCTGAGACTGACATCCCTAAATCTAGCTGGATTTCCAGAGAGAAATGATGGCTGGAGGCCAGGCCCTGAGCAGCCCTCCCTCACTATGCCCATGATTTTGGTAGGCACACAGAATGTTGTTTCCTTGTTTCACCATTGTCTCTCCGTGAGTGCTAAGCCCAGGCCCATAGCGGGTGTGGGGGGGAGGAAAGGAGTACATGGGTGATCAGCCAACATTATATTTCTCTGCTTTACTTCAACACCTGATGGGAGGCTGCCTCTGTGAGACTCAGATGTGGAAAGCATATCATGAATTTCAGCCTGGGAAACTTGGGGAGGAAAGCCCAAAAGCGGAAAGCCTAAATTTGGTTCTGGGCTGTATAAAGAGAAGACATGAGAACATGAGAAGACATGAGACCTGATTGCAATTTCACCGAATGCCCCGTGATTGCATCTGTCTCTAGATCAGCGTCCTCTAGATTGATGTCCTCTCTTTGCTTTCTAGAGCTCTGGCAAGGACATTTTTGGTGTCATTGCTCACAGCTGTTAGGCATCTACGCAGCATGTAGTGGGTGGTGAAAAACGAACAGCCTCCTGACAACAAGGAGCCGGCAAAGGGGAAGCGATTCCACCAAAAATATTCCACAATCATAAGAATAGCACCGAAGAGGTCAGGAAGCCTCCAGAGCAACACGGGCACTAGCTTTCTGGATGTCATCACTTCTTGAAGTGTCGCCACCAGCTTCCCGACATCCCTCGCCAACACGGTGAGCGACAGGTCATCCAGGCCAAAGACTCTGTAGCAGTGCGAGCGGAACCTCACAAAGAAGAACATTGCAGTGACGAAGGAGAAACCTGGCACAGGCAGAAAACCCAAAAGCCCTGAGTAGAGGACTTTGAGCCAAATCTTCTCCTTCATCATGGCCTTCTTCCTCTCTAAGACAGGCTCACAGAGGGAAGGCAGCCTGGAAATGAACGCTTGCCTCTTCAGCCACAAGAGGTCGCTCTTCAGCTTCTCCCACAGGAGGGGGAAATCAAACCTCTGGGAGTCCCAGTTGGACACCAAGAAGACTTGAGGGCCAATCACCCTTTCGTCCTGCAAGCTCGTCATGCAGTTCTCCCTGATGCGTTGGAGGACCTTCTCTTCATCATAGCCCGAGGGCTGCCGTCTCTGAGATGCCTCCACGTCGAGATCTGTTTTGGCCCACACGAAATAGAATCTCTTGCCCATTGTCTGGATCTCATGGACCAGTTCGGCGTGGACGGTCCGGAAGCGCTGGTAGCCGACGATGATAAAGAAGTCAAAGCGGTTCAGATCCACCCAATCAGTGTGGGAGACGAAAGAATCTTCCCGCCCAGGTAGGTCCCAGAGGGTGACCTGTGGGAGTGTTGGATGGGGGTAATCCTTGGCCTTTGTAGTCGTCATTTGGATGCCAGTCTCAGCGGCACCCGGTTCACCAGAGCGTTTGCCCAGCATGCTGTTGACGAAGGAGGATTTCCCCGAGCCTGGCTCACCCACCACGGCGACACTGAGCGGCACATCGGTGAAAAACTGCAGCGGTTTTGCCTGCACTATGGAGATGGCATCCGACAGCTTCCCCTGATGAATAGCGACCTGAAATTCTTCCATAGTCATAAATCCGGATGTTCTGCGGTGAAAAGAAAGAAGGAAGTTTCGGCTTCCCTGAGTCCTAATTCCGTTTTAAAAATAAGAACCTGTTTTGCAATAGATTTTTTTTTTAAATTGAGTTATTGATAGCCTACCTTCCTTTCTGAGACTCGAGGATTATACAGGGTGAGTCAGTACGATCAACAGGGTGGGATGTCCGATAAGCAGTGCCACAGGATTAGGGTGGCAGAAATCCAGAAATCTAAAAACAGAATTGGAGCAAAGTATTAACGTGGCACATTAAATGATTCAGAAATACATAGCAGTCTCTGACTTTACAAGCAAGCTCTATGTATAGTATGTAGACTACTGTTGATCTAAGTAACACCATGGATCATTTGGGACACAAACTGAATGTGCATATGGTCAGAAGCCAGAACGGGCCACCTTTCTGCAGCCAAGCAGATCAGTGGAAGTTCAGGGGTTCACTTTGGGCCAAGCACACTCTCTCAGCATACCCTACCTCATAGGGTTGTTGTGAGTATAAAAGGAAGAAGAGGGAGCAACGGAATCCACTTTCAGTTCCAACTGGAAAGAAAAGCAGGCTACAAATTAACACGGGCCCTATTGGAGCTTACTCAGTTCCGCAGGGCCTCAGTTTCTGTAGGTGCTTTTCACCTGGCTATGCTGGGGATTGAACCTGGGACTTTCTGAGTGCCAAGCAGATGCTCTGCCACCAAGCCACAGTCCCTCTTGGTTTGTACTTAGTTGTGGCTCCCATGATGTATTCTCAGAATTCCAAATGTGCCTACAAGTTCAGCAAGGACTGATCTCTCATCTGAGGCATAAAACAGTGCCTGCCATTCTGGACTTGGGTGTGTGAAAATGACCCCCCCCACACACACACACAACTCAGTAGATGGGACCAACAGCCCTTTTCATCATAAAGACTAAATTGGGAAGGTAAGTTGTTTTATATGTGCCCCCCCTCCTACCAAAGAACTCTGATTCTTTTCTCAGCTTGTCCCGAAGCATTAATCACACAGGAAAACCAGTTACAAGTGGGTGGCTCTGTTGATCTGTTTGAGTCCAGTGGGACCTTCAAGGCCTACAAGATTTTTGGACTATAATTGCAAAGGGGAACTTTAAATTTCTAAAGTTGGTACCCTGAAACTCTTGTTAGCCTCTAAAATGCTACAAGGCTCAAATCTAACTTATTTGTTCTACTTAATATTTCTGGTAAGGCCTTGGAGGAAGAGCATATCTCATGTTTTAAGTGCCAGGGTGGCTGTCCCGCCCTTGAATGCCTCCTCCACCAACCGGCTTGCATGACTGTTCAGCGGCCAGCCAATTGCCTTCTGTCCCCCACCCCTGACCACACCCTCCTATTTCCACTTCCCACTGAGGCTCGGAGGCTGCAGATCCCTGCCGCATGAGAGCTACCCCTGCTGGTGAGTTCCCTAACAGCTGCCTGTAGCCTTTCCAGGTCCTGGGGAAAAGAAGAAACTGTCAGCAGAGTTCTTCTCCCCCCCCCCCAATCTAGCACCTGTGGTATTCCTGAATGCAATGGGCTTGGCCCCTAGTTCACCAATAATCCCAGTCTCAGGAAGAGTGTCAGGATCAGTCCCTGCTCTCTGCCATGTTTGAGTTTCCAGTGAACCTAAGAGACTCCATCTTGGAGTGCTGTGCCTTTACAGAAACATTCCCATGTAACCAGAATGCTAATGCCTGTAGTTTTCCTTTGATTCCCCCCCTCCTTTGATCCTTGCATTTTCACACTGCATAGTGTCCCAGCTGTGATACAATGTTGCCCAGTTCCTGTAAACATCTTATCTGCTATCCCGAGGCGCCAGCCTGACCAAGGCCGTGCTAACTTCAACACCTTGGCAGGAAGCCTGGGATGGCACCTGGGTGAGGGGTCTTCCCCCCTCCTTTGGGAATGCTTGGGTTTAGGCGGGAGAAATGTATTGATAACTGTTTGCTGTCCTAGTATCGAACAGTCTTGACTTCGAATGTTATAGTGTACAGATCTACTTCCAATTAAAGCTTTCTTTCTATAGAAGTTTGTTTGTGAATTTTGTCTGCGCTTGACAAAGAGAGGCACAGAGATCTGCAGTTTTGTTTGCAAGTTACATGAAGACATGGCCAATCTGTGCACACCGTATACTAGATACTTCTTTACACATGTGTTCATTCTTGTGTTCCATTAAATGTATGTACATACTCAACATTTGACTGAAACCTCCTGTTTCTCCAGGTATGAGCCCCTGGTTTCATTTGTGGAGCCAACACATAGAATCATAGAGTTGGAAGGGGCCATACAGGCCATCTAGTCCAACCCCCTGCTCAACACAGGATCGGCCCTAAGCATCCTAAAGCATCCAAGAAAAGTGTGTATCCAACCTTTGCTTGAAGACCGCCTGTGAGGGGGAGCTCACCACCTCCTTAGGCAGCCTATTCCACTGCTGAACTACTCTGACTGTGAAATTTTTTCCCCTGATATCTAGCCTATATTGTTGTACTTGCAGTTTAAACCCATTACTGCGTGTCCTTTCCTCTGCAGCCAATGGGAACAGCATCCTGCCCTCCTCCAAATGACCATCTTTCAAATACTTAAAGACGGCTATCATGTCCCCTCTCAACCTCCTTTTCTCCAGGCTGAACATTCCCAAGTCCCTCAACCTATCTTCATAGGGCTTGGTCCCTTAGCCCCAGATCACCTTCGTCACTCTCCTCTGTACCCTTTCAATTTTATCTACGTCCTTCTTGAAGTGAGGCCTCCAGAACTGCACACAGTACTCCAGGTGTGGTCTGACCAGTGCCATATACAATGGGACTATGACATCTTGTGATTTTGATGTGATGCCCCTGTTGATACAGCCCAACATGGCATTTGCCTTTTTTACCACATTTGCCTTTTTTACCACATGTGAACACAGGTTGGATAGATTTTTGACATGTGAACTGGGCTCATCTGTCATCATCTTCCTGGCGTTTTTTGAAGGTCAGCCACAGTTGCAATGTGGCAGGTGGGTTGAGAACAGTGTGGGGGGGGGCGGGAGAGGGGTTGATCAGAGTGTTACTTCAGTGGAGGAAGACCCTTTTCTCTCCCCACCCTGCAGTCTCAATAACCAGCTGCCATTTGCTTTTAGCATCCAGTGGTGGCAGTGCTTGTTCACTGTAGAAGAGCCAGCCTTTAGGCCCAGTGGGACCAAAAGAGGAAAGGAAAACAGAACCCTGCACAAGACAAGTAGCCAAAAGAGGCCGTGACCAAAACCCAAAATTAACATATAGCTAAGTATAAAGTGCGAATGTACAAAATATCAAGTATATTTTTATTATACATTCAAAAGTGTAAATGTCATTTAGAAGCCATATTCTAAAGGTTCTGCACATATACCTCCTTTACCTAATATAGAGACAAGTATCGAAAGATAGAAATACAGGTTAAGAAGTACAAACTGTTTCCACATAGAAGCGCCAAACATATTTCGGCTAAAAGCCTTCCACAGTAGTTAAATCCAAACTGAACACTGCATAAACTGAAACATATATATAAAAAACTCATCATGTACAGATTGGACAAAAAATCTCATAAAATGCAATGCAAATATTATACTCAGATGTTCAACCATGGAATAGGATTATTTCTTAACCCCAAATTGCAATCTGGGCAAATCATTCCGCTGTGCAATATTTCATATGGCCATGGATCTGTTTCAGCCTGATCTGCAATGGTCAAAATTATAATGGAGTGCTCAGATATGCTCTGAACAGACCAAAAAAGACCCCAGTGCCAGGTCTGGCTAGATCCCAGAGGAGTTAATTAGCCAAGAAGAGAAAGGAGCTGCTTTAGTGTGAGGCTTGTGCAATGCTACCTTCTTGGGTTGCCAACTGGCCTGGAGAGAAACAAAAAACGTCTGCAACATCAATGGGGACTTCAGGGCATGCCATTCAACAAGGAAGGACAAGGGTTTTGTTTGACGTTTGCCACCTTGGGACCGGGTAGAAAGGGGGCACAAAAACGTTTCTAATAAATGGAGGGATTTAATACCGTGCTTCAACTGGCCGTTTTCAAACTTTTTGTTCGTGGAAGGGTAGTAAAAGGGAGGGGGGGCATTCTTCTCCCGGCCTGTTGGCTACCTGCCCCTTCAGATCCCTCTATGGAAGCCCCAGTCCGCGCTTTCCTGTCTAAAATACCGCCGGACTGTGGGAACCACCCTTCTTGCTTTCTTTCGGCCCACCTCCCTATCTCCTTCGGCCGCGCTTGCAGCCACTTGGACGGGAATCGGGTCCCCTTGGCAGCCCCGGGCGCATCGACGGGCGGGCAGAAGCGATCCCTAGACTAGAGCACCCCACGCCCCGTACTACACCGAAGCCCCCTCCCCGCAAACACACACAGAAGTCACCCAAACTCCTGCAACAAGTTGAGCCGCAGCCGCCGACCCGCGGGGCAAGGAAAGCGGCGGCTGGCCAGCCCCCGATTGCCCAGCCCCTTCGGGATCCCCCTGTTCAGGTCGGCAAAGGCGACACGGACCTGCCCTAAAACCAAACTGGAGGTCCTTATTTTTCAGCCCGCCCCCTCCCCAGCGGGCGTCTGTTACCCATCGGGGTTGGAGCGGCGCCGCTGCTGCTCCGCGGAGCCCGGCGAGGGCAGGAGCGCCTTACCTGTCTCCCTAGGTGAGCAGCGCGGCTCCGGGCTGGCCTCTCCGCTCCGCTCTGGTCGCTCGCTGGCTCTTCCCCGCCTCCTCCAACCTTCAGCCTTCGCACTGCCCTCCCGCCGCCTGCGGAAAGCGAAACCGGTTCGGCCCTGCCTCTGCGGAGAGCCACCAGGGGGCGCGAAAAGGCCGGACGGATCTTGATTCCCCGCCCTTGCTCGGCAGTGGCCGGATCTGGTCACCGGATCGGACCGAGGAGGCTGGACAACACAACAGATTCCTGCAGTAGAGAGGGGGGCTCATTCCGGAATGTCCCAACGTGGATTTGGGATGCATGACCGGCGCACGCGCGGCTCCCCTTTCGCAGTGGGCGCTGGGAGAACGAAAGCGAAACCGCTGGGCTTCGAGCCCCTTGCGGGGAAATGGGCTGATTGAACGCCCCAGCGGCTTTCCTGCAGCCGGTGTGAAATGTCAACGGCGTCGCACGGCCACCTCTAGCGAAAAACAACCTTGTTTGGCAGCCTCGGAGAGTCTGCAGCAGGTCTGTTGGCACCGCTTGGATTTCTATTTCAGATCCGAATCCTCATCGCATTCATTTGCTGTTAGGTTCAGGTGGGTCCCCCTGTTGGAGCAGTAGAATTAAGTTTTGACGTGATGTGAATACAGCATAATGCCTGGTAGAATAGAGTAATACCAGCAAATAGAGGCTAGAAGCAAATTAATGCAGGAGCCATGCAGTATTGAGAAAATATATTCAGATGTTATATACATGGTCTATACCAGGGGTAGTCAAACTGTGGCCCTCCAGATGTCCATGGACTACAATTCCCAGAAGCCCCTGCCAGCAAACGCTGGCAGGGGCTTCTGGGAACTGTAGTTCATGGACATCTGGAGGGCTGCAGTTTGACTACCCCTGGTCTATATGTTTCAATTTTAAAACAAAACCAGAATTTCTATTCTCTACTTAAATGGAACATAGGGTAAGTTGCTGTGACTGATCATTTCATTTATTCCACAACCTAATGGCTGTTCCGCAGAATTTGGCTTGCATTTAGTAGCCTTTGCTGTTGGATTTTCCTGCGCGGAACACGATAATGTATTTCTAATGTGCATTGAAAGTACATTTATCCAATGTGTACAGAATGGGCCCCAGTTTTTTCTTGAACAGTATTTCAAGTTACATCCCTAAGCAGAGGAAATATTATATTAGAGCAAGGGGCCTCATAAAGAGAACATCTAAAAAAGACATGCTCTAGTGCAGATCTGGCTAAATGATGACTCTCCACATGCCTGTGGACTACAATTCCCATGAGCCCCTGCCAGCACTGGCAGGGGCTCATGGGAATTGTAGTCCGCATGCATGTGGAAAGCCACTGTTTGACCCCCACTGCACTAGTGACTCCAGCTCCCCCTGCCAAAAGGCAGAACCTCTCAGCTCTTGGATTTTCTTAAAGTGCCTTGCTGGCAGATGGGAGGAGGTTGCCCCTTGTTTAAGGTGATCAGATTGTCCCACTTTTAGAGGGACATCTGGGGGTACCTGGCAAATTGTACTTATGTTGAAATTAAAAAAAATATGTATTACAATATTATTTTTGCATTCTGTGCATTCTATGAAACTTTTTGTTGCTCCATATAGACCAAATTTCTAATCAAGAACCCCACACACACCGGTCAATGGTGTTCCGCTTTACCAATGTTAAAATCTGGTCACCTTACCCTTGCTAGCTTGCTAGCTTTGGCTTGTAGAACAAAGTTTTATTCCAGAGGTACCTTTAAGGCCAACGAAGTCTTATTCAGGGCAGAGGCTTTTGGGTGCATGATCGTACATACATGTAAAGGCATACTCCTTGAATAAAACTTTGTTGGCCTTAAAGGGACCACTGGGCCCAGCATTCGTTCATTTGTTTCGGTTCTTCTTGCAATCAAGTTGTAGCTAGTTCATGGTGTTCCAGTGGGCTTTCCAAGGCAAGAGATGCTCAGAATTGGTTTGCTGTGCCCTGCCTCCAGGTCATGATGCTGGTATTCCTTGGTGGTCTCCATCCAAATACACTTACAGTGCACATTTTATATTTTTTAAAGACAGGCCTGCCCACTTTTCAGTGCGGTTTTGAGTATCTCGAGGTAGAGAACACAGGCATGCAGGTTAGCAAGCAAGCAATATAAAGAAAAAAGAATCCTGTAGCTCAGAGCCAAATTCTCCCTCACTGTCCTGCCTGGAGTAAAAAGGACATAGAAGGCTTTAAAGCAGTGGTTCTCAACCTGGGGGTCGACTGACCCTTTCATAGGGGTTGTGGCAGGGCAAGCAGCTTGGCTGCGGGGAGGGGTGCTACCCACACAGCAGCCTTGTGGGGTAGATCGAGATAGAGCATTCATTTGTCTGGAGCAGTGGAATAGAGAGAGATTGGCATGTTGGGACAAGAGTCAGAACTGAACTGAGAAACCCCAGAAAAAAAACCAAAACATTTATATACAATCATGTACAATGGATCTTCGCGCCATTGGTCAGTTTCGGTTTAATTTCTGTGAAAGAACCCTTACATCATTTTATGGTTGGAGGTCACCACAACATGAGGAACTGTATTAAAGGGTTGCAGCATTAGGAAGGTTGAGAACCACTGCCTTAAAGGTTAAATCCGGAATCTTAAACCTTATCTGGAGCTCCATTGGCACCTGGTGTAGCTGTTGGAGAACTGGTTGTACGTGCGCCCTCCAGGGGGCCCTTCATAGGACCTGTGCAGCCATGTTCTGGACCAACAGTAGATTCTGGATCAGGGATATGGGAAGGCTCACATCAAGTGAGTTACAGTAATCTAATCCTGTAAAATGCACTTGAAAGCTCACACCTTGAATAAATCGTTGTTGGTCTTAAAGATGCTATTGGACTCTGTTTTTTTGTGCTACTTCAGACCAACACGGCTACTCACTTGAATCCATCCTGTACGATGGTCTTGTCACTTCGTTGCATCATTCTAGCCTGTCAGCTCCCAAGCTGCAAACATAAATAAAACCCTTTGCCAGTGTAATGTGACTATACCATCCCAAGCTGACAGCCTCTGGGATTAGGTGGGCTGGGAGACAACGGTGCCCCAAGACTGTGGAATGCCAACTGCAAGGGTGCTGAAAGGGACCTTATGGATTCAGGCCTTTATTTATTGAGTGATTTGTCTACATATGGTCAACGTTGACCTACCCACCTCATCCATAATGGCCAATGAGGGCCCTTGGGTGGGTGTGTCCACAGCTATGCCTCCCAATCATATCCTGCACAATCACATCACTTCTGGGATTTCTCAAAGCCTGAAGAATGTTTCAAGGGTCTCTCAATAGTAAAAAAGTTGAGAAAGACTGATCTAGGTTGTCAGAGGAAAATGATACACAAATAGAAGAAGAGTTGGTTCTTATATGCCGCTTTTCTCTATCAGGAGTCGCTTTCCCTTTCCTCTACCCACAACAGACACCCTGCGAGGGAGGTGAGGCTGAGAGAGCCCTGATATCGCTGCTCGGTCAGAACAGTTTTATCAGTGCTGTGGTGAGCCCAAGGTCACCCAGCTGGCTGCATGTGGAGGAGAGGGGAATCAATCCTAGGTCGCCCGATTATAAGCCTGCGCTCCTAACCATAGCAGCTGGAGTTAACAGTCACAATATTTGTGTTTATTTTTCAGAGCAGGTGAATGATCCAGAACAGCCATGGGTGGTAAAAGCTCAACTCAACCAAGTCTGGACGTTTTTGAAAAAAACACAATTGACATTGCTGTTGCAGGGATGTGGGGTACTGGTAAATCGTCCCTTGTCAATGCTCTGCGGGGTCTCTCAGATTTTGAGGAAGGTGCAGCCGAAACCGGTGTGATACAAACCACCCTAGAGCCAAGGCCTTATCCACACTCCATCTTTCCAGATGTAACAATATGGGACCTACCAGGATTTGGGACATCTATTTCAGAAGCTGAGGAATACCTCAGATGGGTAAATTACAGCCAATATGATATTTTCATAATTGTTTCCAGTACTCGTGTTACTGTCTATGACATCCAGTTGTCCTGTGCAATTCGGAAAATGAAGAAGCAGTTCTACTACGTGCAGTCCAAAATGGACGTCAGTATGACATATGAAAAATGGTGTCCAAACTTCAATGAGGTAGCAACCCTTCAACAAGTCAGGAAATATTGCCTCGATCGCTTGGCGAAAGCTGATATTTCTTCTTCACAAATTTTTCTTGTTTCCTCTTTCTACCCGAATAAGTACGATTTCCCTCTTCTCTGGTGCACCTTAGACAGTGACATCCATGAGCTCAGGAAATGTATCTCAAGACCAGCAATTCTACCAGACATGAGACACCATGACAGGTATGTTGAGCTTAGTTAAGGGTTTAATGTTTATGTTGATACTAGGGACGAAGCCCATTGTACCCAGGAATGCAATGGGTCCTAGCACACATGCCTGCACTGTGGCTTTCTTGGCTACTGACCCTCCCCCCTGTCCTGTTCCTGCTTGATCTTGAGATCCAACGTGTTGGACGTGATTAAACCGTTGTTGTTGCTGTTAGGTGCGAAGTCGTGTCTGACCCATCGCGACCCCATGGACAATGAAGCTCCAGGCCTAGATTTGCCATTGCTTTCCTCCCCAGGAGCAAGTGTCTTTTAATTTCTTTACTGCCGCCTCCACATGCAGTGATCTGGGAGCCCAGGAAAATAAAATCTGTCACTACCTCCATTTCTTCCCCATCTATTTGCCAGGAGATTAAACAGTAGGAGACTCTAATTTCAAGAACCCAATTTGATCCCCCACGCCTCCTCCATGTACAGCCAGTTGGATTGCCAACCTGTAGGTGGGGGCTTCAGGACTAACAATTGATTTCCAGGCACCAGTTCTTCTGGAGAAAACAGCTAGGAGGGAGGGAGCGCGTGAGAACAGAGGCTGCTCTGGGTTCCGTGGGGCTCCTTGCACCCACCCTCTTGACTCTTGAAGCCTCACCTCCAAATGGCAAAGAACATTCCTAACCCAGTGGTCACCAACCTCCAGGTGCGGCCTGAAGACCTCCTGGATTGATATGCAGACTATAGAGATCAGCTTCCCAGGGGGAAATGGCTGTTTTGGAGAGAGGATTTTGATATGATAGCTCATCTTCAGGCAACAGTCCTTCTGGTAAAAAAGGGCTGCTTGGGAGGGGGACTCTGTGGCCTGCTTCACAAAGGTCGAAGGATGCCAGCCACCAGGGGAGACCTGGGCATCCCTCGGAAGGAAAGCTGTTCATCAGATGCAGAGATTAATTCCCCTGGAGAAAAGGGCTGGTTGAGAGCAACACATTGGGGCTTCCTCTGTTTCCACACAACAAGTTCTGAGGGTGGCAGAAGGCTGGGGGCAGAGGGCTGACTCCTTATCAGCCATCCCTGGCCAAGGGCTCCCTCCCAATAGGAGCTAAGGTACAAGGGAGGGCCATTCCTGGCTGAGGACCTATCAGGTAGCAAGTGACCTGTCATTTTGGAAAATATATGGTTTATGATGGTATGTTTTTTAGATGAATAAAAGTTGGATTATTTTTTTAAAGAAGGCATTGGGGAGGGAACAGCATGGATCAGTTTTTTTTAATGTAGGATTTGGCTTCCCTGTCACCATTTCTCCAGGCACCTCCCCCCAAAAACAACATATAATTCAAAGGAATTATTTAAAAACAATTATTTAAAATATTTTTAAAATATTAAAATGCCCCTCAACATTTGAGTCCAATAGCATCTTTAAGACCCCAGTAATAGTTTTATTTGCAGATATATTTCTAAAAATTGTAAGTATTACAGGAAAACATTTCCCGTGTTTTATGACAATGCTAAAATTAAACATTAGAAGTTTTCCATTTGGCAACACTACATATTGGTATATATATCAATTAGGTATCTAGTGGGCATTCTGTTTTTCTCGGACAGCCTTTCTTAACATTCTTACCATTGAGAACCTCCTAAAATAGTGGTCCCCAACCTTTTTCTGGTTGAGGACCACCTCCGGGGTTGAGGGAAAGCTGCCGGCCCAGCCACGCACATGCACGTTTTCTCCAGCAGGTGGCACTAACTCACATGCGCAGAATAGCTGCACATGTGCGTTTTCGCCAGCAGGGGGGACTAATGCACATGCGCGGCAGCTCTGCCCGTGCACGATAGTGTCCGCTGGCATGCCGGAGGCGCACCTGCCTCTGTTGGTATAATGTACCAAGTGACAGCTAACAGCGTGAAGGTGATCAAACTGATCTAACTGACAGGTACTGATCATGTGAGAAGTGTCAGGTGCACAGGAATGACACAGCACAAATGCTTCTATTGGCTGGATAGAAAGCTGATGCAACATTAGAGAAGGTTGCATGTACATAGGTTGTGTATAAAAGGAATGATGGGAAAGCTGTTCTTCCCTCTCTGAAATGCCATTGTGCGCGCAGCACTCTGCTGGATAACATGTAAATATTCTGTACATAAAATAACTGCTAAGGAACCTACAAACCTGTGTTGTTTGTGTTCTTCTGTCACATTGAAGTGACACACCACTACAACGGTTTCCGCTTAACAGCAACGCTAACAGGGCTATGGGCCCAGAGGTTCCAGAGGTCCCAGAGGTTGCAGTGGTTGCAGTGGTGAGTTTGTGGCAGTGGTGTTATCCTGAGTGCTTGGATGTCTGCTGAGGAGAAGCAGTTGTCTGCCGGTACGGAAGGTACGGAGGCAGGCGGGAAGAGAGACGTGTTGGTGAGTTCTCCAGCTGCGATGATGAGCACAGCTGCTATCCCCGTGGAGAAGCTCAACTCGGAAAACTACAATGTGTGGGCGCTGCGGATGAAGCATTATCTAACCAGAGAAGGGCTCTGGAGGTATGTGGAGAATCCCCCTCCCAAACCGAGTTCACAGGAAGAGGTGGCAGATAAGAGGGCTCTTGCTACAATTGTGTTAGCTGTGGATGATCAACAATTGCTGCATATCTACAATGCCGACTCTGCGAGCGAGGCATGGACTGCTCTGAGCAATGTTTATCTCCAGGACTCGGCCGGTACGCTGATATCTCTGTCAAGGAGGTTGTATAGAACTCAGATGCTGCCAGGTCAGTCTGTGAGATCACATATTGATGCTCTGAGTGAGTGCTTTCGTAATTTGGAGCTTAGAGGAAAAGCTACCTCGAAATTGGATCGCATTTTCATTCTGCTTTCATCTCTGTTACCTGAGTTTGAACCAGTCGTTTCCAGCCTGGAGGGCTATGAAGCAAGTGATTTGGAATGGAGCCAAGTCACTGGGCGACTACAAGATTTTGAGTCCAGGCAAGTTGCCAAGGGAGTCTTATCTGTGTCTGGGCATATGGCCAAAGGAAAAGAGTATTCCGGCTCCCAGGTGGCTGCTGTCTATGTAAAACCAAGCAACTTTCAAAAGCAGGAGAAGGTGTCTGGGAGAGTGAGAAAGTGTTGGATTTGTCAGTCAACGGGACACATTGCTCGTTTCTGTTCAAAAGCTAATTCCCAATCGGTGAAGGATGTTACAAATAGTGCCCAAAGGATAATGGGTACTGCTACGATCAAGCTCGTGAACACAGCATTACCCTCAGGAGGGGACTGGGTGATCGACAGCGGAGCTACAGGGATCTTCTGCAATGACCAGAGGCTGCTGACAGACATTCAGACATCCCAGCTAAAGGAAGTGCGGCTGGCTGATGGACAAACAAGAGAAGTTGTCTGTATGGGTTCACTATATCTCCCACACCTTAATTGTACTTTTAAGAATGTAATGTGTGTTCCCTCACTTCGTTCCAATCTCCTAAGTGTGTCTGTCTTAACAAGTGAAATGTTTGATGTCATATTCACTAAGAAGGGGTGTTCAATTTGGAAAGAAGGAAAGGAGTTGGTGCAGGGGTGTTTGTCTGATGGTGTGTATCTGTTGAAGGAGACTTCAGAAAGTGCACAGGTTGTTGATAACACTCCCATTCACAATAATTGTATACATTTATTGCACCGAAGGACTGGGCATATAGGATACTCAGCATTGAAAAAAACCTTAGATATTCTTGGGGTTGGTGGCAATATCTCGGAGTGTACAAATTATTTGGATTGCCAGGTGTGTAAGGAAGTAAAAGCCAAGGCGTTTCCAGTGGCTAAAATAAGCACAAGAGTAACACATAGACCTCTTGAGCTAATACACATGGATCTTATGGGAAAGATGCCATCTAGTGTCTCAGGACGGCAGTACATGCTTTGTATAGTGGACGATTATAGCAGGTTCTGCTGGACACTGACTATGAGGCACAAGTCAGACACATTCAAACTATTTAAAACCTGGTGTCTTAAAACACAAAAGCAGTTGGGGTGTCAACTGTCCTCCATACAAACAGATTTTGGGGGTGAGTTTATTTCTCAAGATTTTGAGCAGTGGCTGGAGAAAAATGGCATCAGCCATAGGATAGGAAATCCTGGGTGTCCCAGTGAAAATGGAGTGGCTGAAAGACATATAGGCAGACTGCAGACAGTCATGTGGTGTATGTTAAAAGACACAAGGTCTTCTACGTGTCTGTGGGCAGAGGCTGTCAGTGCGGCCTGTTATGTATGTAACCGTGTGTGGTCAAGTTCTGTTAATCACATTCCATACTTCCTATTGTATGGAAAACTGCCTAAGTTGAATCACTTGCGAGTATTTGGGTCTGGGGCTTGGGTGTCCATTCCCAAAGCAAAGAGAACTAAGGCAGGGCCACGGTCAAAGTTTCTGAAATTCATTGGCTATCAGTCTGGAATGAAGGCATATCGTTTTCAAGAGGGACAAACTGGAGTGAGGTTCAGCCGTTCTGCTTCATTCAATGAGCAGAATAACTGGTCTCACATACAGAGTCCTGAAATGGCTATGCTGCCAGTTACTCCAGATGCTGGTGAAACAAATCACAATGACCAGGGAGGTCAAATGCCTGTTCCATCTCAGCAGATGCAGGCAAGCTCAGAGACTAAGCCAAGTGTCAGAGCAACTCTGAGAAAGACTGCAGGGGTTCCACCAAACCGCTTGCAGTATGAGACTCTGGGAACTCCAGTGATAAACTTTGTTGGCACACAGGAGCCAGAGAGTTTCAAGGAAATTCTGAGTTTTGCAGAACCAGAAAGGGGCGCCTGGCTAGGAGCCATGCAGGCGGAATTTGACTCACTGGTAAACAACGAAGTATTCACAGAGGCAGAATTGCCTGAAGGAAAAAAAGCCTATATCTTGTAAATGGGTTTATCGTCTGAAGCAAAAGGCAGACGGTTCTTCACAGGCAAAAGCTAGGCTTGTGGTGAGAGGTTTTTCACAAAAATTGCAGAACTGATGAGAATGTATCTGATGTATTCACAAAGCCTGTATGTATAAACAAACATGAACTGTTTAGTAGCATGTTAGGACTTCACTCTGTTATCTGAGGAGGGGTGTTGGTATAATGTACCAAGTGACAGCTAACAGCGTGAAGGTGATCAAACTGATCTAACTGACAGGTACTGATCATGTGAGAAGTGTCAGGTGCACAGGAATGACACAGCACAAATGCTTCTATTGGCTGGATAGAAAGCTGATGCAACATTAGAGAAGGTTGCATGTACATAGGTTGTGTATAAAAGGAATGATGGGAAAGCTGTTCTTCCCTCTCTGAAATGCCATTGTGCGCGCAGCACTCTGCTGGATAACATGTAAATATTCTGTACATAAAATAACTGCTAAGGAACCTACAAACCTGTGTTGTTTGTGTTCTTCTGTCACATTGAAGTGACACACCACTACAACGGTTTCCGCTTCACAAGCAACGCTAACAGCCTCTTCCCCCCACTCTCACAGCAAGAAGCTAGCCGGGCTGCGAGTGAAGTGGCCACTTTGGCAGCCGCTTCACTCGGGGCCTGGTGAACTTCTCGCAGCAGGAGGGTGGGGTGGAAAGAGGCAGGTATGGTTGCTGGCGGACCGGGGGTTGCCGACCCCTGTCCTAAAACATTCCTCAGGCTTTGAGAAATCCCAGAAGTGGCACAATCATGCAGAATAGGGTTGGGAAGCTGAGCTGTGTATGCACCCATCCAAGGCCCTGCCATTTCCCACCCCCTCCAGGCTCATCATTGGCCATGGAGGGGGGTGGGGGTTCAACATGGATATATATGGTCATATCACCTGATAAATGTTTGACAACCTTTATATATTTATATTTAACAACTAGCATCTAATATTTAATATTTAATTTTTTTTTGTATTTATATACCGCCACCTTCCATTCGGACCCACAGAGGTTCACAGTAAAATGATAAAAACAGTATGGCCCCATTAAAACCCATTAAAATTAACATTAAACACTAAATATTAAAAGATGGCATACAATGTTCTAACCCCTCACCCTCTCCCTCTGTCCAGCTATAGAAGGTCAAAAGCTCTTCCTTGTTGGGTGCGAGGGTCCAGATGTGCCAGTACAAATGGATAAAATTAACTCCCACGCATTCAGGAAACACTTCTAGGGCTGTCAAGAAACCCCAGGATTTCACAAAACCCCAGCTGAGAAAGCATATTCTAGGGGGTGAAGAGTCCACAGAATGGTGCCTTATGAAGTCAAGACATCATTTTTGGCATAGAATTGGAAATGATGTTACTGGGTTGCTGAATGTTCTAGGGTTCATTCAAAACTCTATGGTAAATCCATAGAGTTTGGGTTGAATCCTACAGTGCCTGTGGCTTTCATTTAATGACCTGAATTTTAACAAAACCGTAGACAAAACAGCAAATAGATAGCTGCTGCACTTCAACATCATATTGAAAAAATAAATATGGAATAGAGATAACTTTCATATTGCTGTCTTTTCTTGGATGAACGACCTATTGGCTTTAAGACTTAGATAGGAAAGTTTTAATATCTATTTTACCCTACCGCTAAATCCAGATTCTCAGGGGGAAATGATTCTGACCTAGCAAGAGAACTGTTGCAACATTGTCTGTCTGTTTGTTTATTAAATCAGATCAGCTCATCAAGGACTGAATGTGATGAAAAAAAATACATTTGACGTTGCCATCACAGGGGTCTCAGGTGCTGGAAAATCATCGCTGGTCAACGCCCTGAGAGGCCTGTCAGATTTTGCAGAGGGTGCGGCCCAAGCTGATGTCATAGAAAGAACAACTCCCCCGAAGGCCTATTTGTACCCTACGTTTCCACATGTAACTTTATGGGACCTACCAGGAATTGGAACATCGAGTTTTAAGGGAGAGGAATACTTAGAAAAGGTGAATTACCACCAGTATGACTTCTTCCTCATTGTGGCGTCGAATCGCTTCACTGTCTATGACATCCAGCTGTCCCGCGCAGTTCAGGCAATGGGGAAGAAGCTCTTTTACGTGTGCTCCAAAATGGACATCAGTATTCAGAATGAAAAAATGAACCCAGGCTTCAATGAGGAAACCACCTGTCAAAAAATCAGGAACTACTGCCTCAGTAATTTGGTGGAGGCTGGCATTTCCTTTCCAGAGGTTTTCCTCGTCTCCAGTTGGTATAGGGAGAAGTTTGATTTCCGCTTCCTGCAAAGGGCTTTAGAGAATGTAATGGAAGAATTCAGGAGACATGGCTCAGTGGCTTGAGAGACCTGAGAAGTACGTCCAGTTTAATCAAGGCACAAAGATGTTTTATTTGCTGACCTGTAATTGGGTAAAAGAACTCCGTCTTGTTTTTCCATCCCAGTTGTCAAGTGCTAAAAGAACTCACAGCAAAACTTCTGTAATAAGAAAGTTTTAATGGAAGTTTACTTCAGTCACTATAACTAGCGAAGCCAAATCTAACCTACAATACAAATGCAAGCCCTTTTCAAGACAATTCTCCTGCCCAAAACTTGAATGTTCCCGGGGGGAGGGTCCCCTCCTCTTTTCCAGGTGCCCAGCGAGGCACCCAGCCAGGGTGTGTTACATTTAGCGCGTCCTTGGACTGCCTGGCGCCTATTGACAAGATACACGGTTATTGTTACAATAAGCAGAGCTAGCTTACAAGGTTCAAAAGACAAACAGTTCACAGCGGGCACTACAAATCATGATAACATGAGGACAGCAGACAGGTTTCGGTTTTAGGCAGACAGCAAGAAATTGTGGGCTTGGGTTACACAGAGAGCCCAGCATTTAATACAGAGAATATAATAAAATGGAGGAACCCTTATGGCAGAGAACAGGCACTGATCCTGACACCAGTATCCCTAGTTTGACAGGGCTATGGGGGTGGCATTCGTAGATTTGCATGCCCAAATGGGCAGGCGGGGGGAGCTGGGGGGCTAGAGATTAAGATGGAACCATGCTTCCTAGGTGTGTAGCCTTAGCAAAGTTTGACAGATGTTAATATCATTGTGTACTCAATAAACAACTTTTTGTCAACAAAGTCTGCTTATTGGGAGCAATCAGCTGGACTGTCACACTATCATAATTTCATTGTCAGAGCCTGATTTGTCAATTAATGTGCTAGAGCAGGGGTAGTCAAACTGCGGCCCTCCAGATGTCCATGGACTACAATTCCCAGGAGGCCCCTGCCAGCGAATGCTGGCAGGGGGCTCCTGGGAATTGTAGTCCATGGACATCTGGAGGGCCGCAGTTTGACTACCCCTGCTCTAGCACATTAATTGTAGTCCATGGACATCTGGAGGGCCGCAGTTTGACTACCCCTGTGCTAGAGAGTCATTGATGCGCTAGAGCAGTGGTTCTTATCCTTTTCCTTGCCGCGACCCCAACTTCGTTGGCGTCATTGGTGTGCGCATGCAACAGTCAAGGCAGCATGGAGGCAGCCAGTGCCATGGCTCTGTCGCCTCCACTGGCTCCCGGCCGCCTCCAGCACCTGCCTCTGCCTGCTGCCACCACTCTCCTCCACCTGCTGTTGGTGCCTTCCGCTGCCAGGCAACTCCGCCACTGCCGTGGTCGCCAGCAACAGGGCAACTCCACGGAAGGGGCCAAAGGACCCCAAATGGGGTCGCAACTCCCTGTGCTAGAGAGTCTTTTGACTGTTGTCCTTTTAACCCTGTCACCTATTGCATCAGGGCTTCCTGCCCGGTCCCATGCCCTTCAGATGCAAAACTGGCTATAAAGGTAGACCAGAAACTCACCATTTTTGTTGTCACGTTCAAAGAAACCTACCCTGTAATACGGGCTGCCACTCCGGACCCCCCTCCCGCAGTTCTTCTGGATTAAGTAAATATTCATCTTCCACCTTTTATTTATTAGGAACCTGTATGTATGTGCTTGTGCGTGAACTCTGAATGTACCAGAAGGAGTCTCAAAGTGGCTTACATTCGCCTTCCCTTTCCTCTCTCCACGACAGACACCCTGTGAGGGAGGTGGGGCTGAGAGAGCCCCGAGATTACTGAAGAAGAGAATTGGTTCTTATATGCCGCCTTTCTCTACCTGAAGGAGTCTCAAAGTGGCTTCCAATCACCTTCCCTTTCCTCTCCCCACAACAAACACCCTGTGTGGGAGGTGAGGCTGAGAGAGCCCTGCTATTACTGAAGAAAAGTCGGTTATTACATACCGATTTTCTCTACCCCGAAGTATTCTCAAAGCAGCTTACATTCACCTTCCCTTTCCTCTCCCCACAACAGACACCCTGTGAGGTGGGCAATGCTGAGAGAGCCCTGATATTACTGATATTATATGCCCCTTTTCTCTACCCAAAGGAGGCTCAAAGTGGCTTACATTCGCCTTCCATTTCCTTTTCCAACAAAAGACACCCTGTGTGGGAGGTGAGGCTGAGAGAGCCCTGATATTACTGAAGAAGAAGAGTTGGTTCTTATATGCCCCTTTTCTCTACCCAAAGGAGGCTCAAAGTGGCTTCCATTCGCCTTCCATTTCCTTTTCCTACAAAAGACACCCTGTGTGGGAGGTGAGGCTGAGAGAGCCCTGATATTACTGAAGAAGAAGAGTTGGTTCTTATATGCCCCTTTTCTCTACCCAAAGGAGGCTCAAAGTGGCTTCCATTCGCCTTCCATTTCCTTTTCCTACAAAAGACACTCCGTGAGGGAGGTGAGGCTGAGAGAGCCCAGATATTCCTGCTCGGTCAGAACAGCTTTATCAGTGCTGTGGTGAGCTCAAGATCACCCAGGTGGCTGCATGTGGAAGAGGAGCAAAGAATCCTGCTTGGCTCGACAGATTAGAAGTCGGTGCTTCTAACTTCTACACCAAGCTGGAGGGGAGCTCCAGAAGGGGAAAATGGCTTCCGAAGCAGCTATTCCCCACAGGGGACATGACCTCTGACATCTGGAGATCAGTTGTAAGTCCAGGAGGTCTTCAGGACCCAGCTTGGGGTTGGGAGTCATAGCAGTGGATAATTTGGGATGTCTAGTTTGGGTCCTGATTTAGTGAGATATGTAGAGTCCAGTTCATGAGTCAGACTGTTTGTACAGTTCTTTATTACTTGCCACCACACACACAACCGGCACACACACACACAAGTTCTAGGAATGTCCCATTTTGAATACCATACCCAAATTCACCATTTTGAGTTCTAGTTCAGGTCCCAATCATGATCACATAGAACACATATATTTAAAAGTTGGACTATTTTAAAATGTACTTCTGAGTATCTTGAGATCGATTCTGCCACAACCACACCGTGGCTCTCATCTCCAGTCATTGGAAATCAGTTCACCCGGGAGTAATCTGCATTACAGAAAAATTGGGAAAACACCGCTAAAAATGACGTAGTAAACTCTGCGCATGAGTCATTTCCCCCCACTAAACCCACCGAGTTATAATTCCCTCTGCACAGTTAACTCTACCATGGGTGCTTTCAACATGTTACCACCGTAGTTTCCAAAATGCACTTTTCACCGACTGTTTTTCCTCTGGCCGCCTCGGATGCTCTGTTAGCAATGCAGAACTTCAAATGTGTTATTCAACTCCTCCCCAGTAACGACATGCGCCAATAGGCAATGGGATAACACCTAGTCTGTCCCTTGCCCAATGAGAAAACGGGAAGCTTTGCTCTGCCAACACAAAAATGCACAAAAATCAGGCTGCTGATTCCTGGCCTGAGAGATGTACGTTTGGGCTCAACCCAGGCCAGGGCCTTCTTGGTCCTGGCCCTCACCTAGTTGAATGAGATCCCGGAAGAGCTGCAAGCCGTGCAGTTCCAAAGAGCCTGCAAAACAGAGTTCTTCCAACCAGCATTCAGTTGGGGCCAATCACCATCACCAATAAGGGCCCTTTCCCATCCTAGACTGGATCCAAGCAGACTGACTGATTATTACACGTGGCAGCTATAGTGAGCGGATTCATTATTACAGCCTTTAAATTGTTTTTACTGTTTTCTTGAATTGTTTTATCAAATTGAAGAAGAGTTGGTTCTTATATGGCTCTTTTCTCTACCCGAAGGAATCTCAAAGCAGCTTACAGTCGCCTTCCCTTTCCTCTCCCCACAACAGACACCCTGTGAGGGAGGTGACGCTGGGAGAGCCCTGATACTACTGAAGAAGAAGAGAATTGGTTCTTATATGCCGCTTTTCTCTACCCGAAGGAGTCTCAAAGCAGCTTACATTCACCTTCCTTTTCCTCTCCCCACAACAGACACCCTGTGAGGCAGGTGAGGCTGAGAGAGCCCTGATACTACTGAAGAAGAAGAAGAATTAGTTCTTATATGCCGCTTTTCTCTACCCGAAGGAGTCAAAGCGTCTTACAGTCACCTTCCCTTTCCTTTCCCCTCCACAGGCACCCAGTGAGGGAGGTGAGGCTGAGAGAGCCCTGATATTATTGAAGAAGAAGAATGTAGAGATTCGGCCTGAGGGCGTTGGCAAACCACGCTCTCTAAGGCTGCACCTCTGCATCTAACCTAGACCAATCAGGATACTACAGCACAGCAATTACCTCATATGTTAAAAGGATTACTTGAAGCCTATCAGTTTGCTCCACGCTACCTCGCAGGATTACTTGAAGCCTATCAGTTTGCTCCACGCTACCTCGCGGGATTATTTGAAATGATTTACGTGTATGTATAAATAAAGGATTCCCCTCTGTTCGAGAGGTCTTTCGCAGGAAATCCTTCTCCGTGTCATTCTTCCTCATTGCTTCCCGACAAGTGGTGACCCCCGACGTGATTCCAGATCCTGTGCTCACTGCGACCAGAAAAAGAGTCTTCGTGCACGATCAGCTACGGCTCCCTGGTGAGTATGGGGGAATCATTGTCTAAGGAACAGGTAAAGCATGCTGACAAATTGAAACAGGCAGTGAGACAGTACACAGGAGAGGCGATTTCGGTGAAGGACCTCCGGGAACTGATACAAGAAGTATCTTGCCAGTGCCCGTGGTACCCTTTAGCAGGGACCAGAAGACTAGGAGACTGGGAAAAAATAGGGAGGGAGTTAAAGGCAGAGCCCTATGCTCCCATGCTGATCTTATTGACATGGCAGAAAGTACACAAAGCGCTGGAAGTCATGAATTCAGAAGCTGGAAATCTGCTATTGAAAAATATTGCACCTTCACACCTTCCCTATCCCACTCTCTTACCAGTGGCCGTTACACCGACCACTCCCAAACCTCTCGCCTCGCAGCCATTAAGGACTGGGGGCCACTCCCAGATCGCTAACGCGATTCAAGCTGCCCGTCAGGCCGGTCAGCTCCATCTCTCTGAGGACTGGGAGGGAGAAACCCCAGCGTGGGGAACCACGCGTGGGGAAGGGGAAAACAGGCAGATCCCGTTAACGTGGGAAGCCATTCCCTATTCAATTCTGCGTGAGTTGAACAAGGCTATAAAGGAAAATGGTTTACAATCCTCTTATTTTCAAGGAATGATAGAGGGGATCACTAATGTTAGGCAGAAAGTCTCTGAATTCTTTCTTGAGTTCATCAAGCACCTTACAGAGGCACAGATTAATAATCAGGAAGCCCAAGCTGAATTGCTCAAGAAATTAGCTAAAGAAAACTGTATTTCAGAAAATAGATGCATTATTCAGGGTTTGGGCCGTGATCCAGATATTGCAAGCATGATAAAATCTTGCTGGGATTTTGGCATAGGTGACTACCAAGCTTCTTTTGACTCAGGGTAAAGCCATCGGGAATATTGTTCATTCTCCAGATGCTTGCAACGATCTTTATCAGGGATCACTAATTCTTAGTCACCGACCTTATTAAAATTTTTGTTCCTCTTACAAAGTATGCATTTTCTCTAGTTTTTCAGCTTTCTTCTCTTCTACAACGTGCTTTGGAAAGATTTTGTAGAACAGGTTTTTTCCATCTCTCTACAGATTTATATGGTCTTGTTCTTATAAGCAAGCATTTTTAGAAGCTATATGCATTAAACCACAATCTGCATTAGTATTTTAGGGTACTTGCTCAAGCACCCTCACCTTCTGAGGTTAGATGGGTGGCAGCCTGAGAAAGGATCTTTTCAGTTGTGACACTACAATGATGGTATTCCATTCACAAAGAGATTTGCTTGTTTTTCTCAATCACTGCACATGCCAGTGGATTAGAACTGAACTGTTGTATTTGGCTTTGCATTAATGACCTCTTTTCTTATTTCTGTGTTTTACTCAGTTGTTTTCAATTGGCTTATATAATGTATCAAATAATGTTTTCATGGTTTTGATGATTAGCCACCTAAAGACATTTTAAAATTTAAAATTTGGCTGTAATTGATAGAGCCTCCAGCTGCAGTAGCAGGAGTGCTGTTTAGCGGTTTGGAATCAGGCTCTTTTTCCAGTTCCTACGCTAGGAGCTTAGTTAGAAACTTATCTTGCTTTCTTACCTATCACCCACTAATCTACACAACTAAAAGGTTTTCCGTAGCACAGGAATGATCCTTTGTTTACAGCCCAGGAAGAACTTTAGCTTTTGTTTCCTGACCCCCGCTTCAAGGAAGAAGGGGGGGAGTGGAGTTCTGTCTTAAAATTTTTGATCAGCAGTTAGGAAGTATGCTCACTGAAACGCTGCTATGCCTCAATAGAGCTTTATCAGTCAGAGCTGTCTAGCTGCATAATATTTATAAGTCAGGGTAATGCCTGGCTGCGATGGAGATAGAATTTTTTATATAAGACAAAATCCTTTTGTCTTTATTTTATGTTTTGCTACCTTTTGGGTAAAAGCAAGGCACAGAACCTCTTTGGGGAATGTGTCCACAGTTTTTATTACATCAATTTTTTTATGTGTAATTAGCAGTTAGAATATTTTCTTTTGGTCAATTTTTTTTGGGTTGTCTATTTAAAGGAGGACCTAAATTTTGTTTTTGACTCAGGCTACCTGATTTATATCAGACAGGCCTAATCTTTCACAGGTCAATTGTTTGTTTGGTCACTGGAATGTGTGGAGATTAGCTCTCTCTTGGAGCTCCAGCCATTCCAGCCCTCAACAGGAGATGAGACTGCCTCGTGGAGTCCCTCTCTTTCTTTGAATTTGTTTGGTCCAATGCTTGAGCACTATGAAAGCTCTAAGCCTCCAGGTTTCCTTCCAAATGAGTATTTGCTCTATCTTGTTTCTAACGTTTTCAGTTGTCATTTTCTTTGAAAAGGGTTATTACTGATGTCCCAGTAGACGGCCTAACGGTGTTTACGGATGGATCTCCCTCACCAGGAGTCTTAACCTGGCAACAACCAGATGGTATATGGTACAGTAAGTTTACAGGTCTGCAGATAATCAGCCACCGGTTGGAACTGGCAGCAGCAGTGTTGGCCCTGGTCTTTCTGAGTCTCAACTATTTAATTTAATTTAATTTAAATTCTGATAGTTTGTATCTCTGTAATCTTTTATCTGTAATTGAATATTCATATTTGTCTCCAGTATGTGATGAACAACTATTAAGTGTGTTTTTAGCTGTACAAAAATCACTGTAACAGTGAACAGCTCCAATGTATGTAGCTCATGTGAAAAGCCTTTTCCTGGTTTTCTCACTGAAGGAAATGCTTGAGCTGATTCTCTTGTTTCATTTGTTGTTCACTCTCCAATTGAGAGTCATGCCTTGCTTCATCAAAATGCAAAGGCATTAGCCAAGGAATCCCGCTTTCCTTTGGCAGAAGTTCAAGCTAATGTCCACTATGCGCTAATCAGGCCTCCTATCCGACTACTGGGGTGAACCCCCGTGGATTTGGAGCTAACCAAGTTTGGCAGATGGATGTCACTCTTTTTCCACCCTTTTCCCCTTGGAAGCATCTCCATGTAGTCATTGATACCTACTCTGGGTACATCTTTGCTACCATGCAAAAAGGAGAAAAAGAAAAACATTTCCATGCACATTTACTCTGAGCATTTTCAGTCATGGGTGTTCTAGGCACCCTAAAAACAGAGAATGCGCCTTCATATTGCTCTACAGCTTTTGCTCAGTTTTGCACGCAATGGAACATCAAACATGTCTTTGGAATTCCCTATAATTCCACGGGTCAAGCTATTGTAGAGCGTGCCAATGGGAAACGCATGCTCGACAAACTAAAACAAAAAGGGGGAATTGGGATTTCCCTTTTAGACAAGGAATCCCTGCTTTCAAGTACTTTGTTTACTCTAAATCATCTTAATCTTATTTCTTTTAATTAATCTTATTTCTTTTAATTCTCAATTTTTAGCTAAGACTCAGCATCATTTCCAGACCGGCGTCCCTCTTCCTCGGGCCCAGGATCAATACCGTCGTTTACCAGACCCGAGGTGGTACGGGCTAGTCCCATTGATTACCTGGGGCTGGGGCTACGCAGCAGTTGCCCTTCCCTCTGGGTGGGTTCCTGCTTGTTGTGTCCGCCCTGCACTTAATGGTTGGCATCAGGGGTTAAGCAACCCAATTCCTCAGTTCAACCTGCAGCTGCAGGAGATGGAGCCCGTGGTCAAGAGAAAACGGGGAGGGAAGACATCCAAACCCCCCAGTGACTTGGGGTGCAATAAAGGGTCTGTCTGATCAAGCCGAGCAGCAACTCAAGGACCAAGGACTTCCAGAAACTCTGGAAAACTTTCTTGCTGCTGTTATAACAGCTTTACATTTTAATTCTGTTGTTATTTGGTTATGTTGTATGTGTGGGTTTTTACCAAGTGGGGTTGCCACTCCGCATTATATGTCTGCGCCTAATCACTGGGTCCGCCATGCTGCTTATATGTTTCAATTTCATGGGAAAAATGTGTCTTTAATCTATGAATCCCGTCTGTCGGTAGCTTCTATGTCATTTATCCCCACTCCCTTTAATTCACCTGAGATGGTGCTGGCTGAATTACAAAATGTAGACAAATCAAAGTTATTTGCAGGGAACTTTTCACAAGTTAAGCGCTTTCAACAATTTCGATATCAGCACACAATGCCAGGTGTCTGTTTTTGTTGTCATGCAAAAAATTCGGCATTTCATAATCGGACACCCAAAAATCACAGTGATAAAATATGGGTAATGTGTTGCCAATCCCATGAAACTTTTCAGCGCCGAAACATGTATCGGGCTTATCATTGCCTTAAAACAAAAAAGGGGGAGATGTAGAGATTCGGCCTGAGGGCGTTGGCAAACCACGCTCTCTAAGGCTGCACCTCTGCATCTAACCTAGACCAATCAGGATACTACAGCACAGCAATTACCTCATATGTTAAAAGGATTACTTGAAGCCTATCAGTTTGCTCCACGCTACCTCGCAGGATTACTTGAAGCCTATCAGTTTGCTCCACGCTACCTCGCGGGATTATTTGAAATGATTTACGTGTATGTATAAATAAAGGATTCCCCTCTGTTCGAGAGGTCTTTCGCAGGAAATCCTTCTCCGTGTCATTCTTCCTCATTGCTTCCCGACAGAAGAAGAGTTGGTTCTTATATTCCACTTTTATCTACCTGAAGGAGTCTCAAAGCGTCTTAAAGTCACCTTCCCTTTCCTCTCCTCACCACAAGCACCCTGTGAGGGATTTGAGGCTGAGAGAGCCCTGATATTCCTGCTCGGTCAGAAGAGCTTTATCAGTGCTTTGGGGAGCCCAAGGTCACCCAGCTGGCTGCATGTGGGGGAGTGCAGAATCAAACCCGGCTCGCCAGATTAGAAGTATGAACTCCTAACCACTACACCAAACTGGTTCCCTAAGACAGCTATGCCAAGAGGGGCATTCACAGAAACTGAACTACAAGTAAATAAACCTAAGAAGCGAGCTACAATTCACAAAAGCTCACGTGGAAATTAATCTTATTGGTCTGGATTTTAACCTCAGTGAAGAATGACCTCCCTGTTTACTCTATCTCCCTGCTCCGCTGGTCAGGAAGAAAGGCCGAGGCTGAGTGGATTCGCTTTCTCTTTCCCGTCAGTGGCTGCCTTGACAAGAAAAAGGCTGTGGATATGGAGGGAAAGTGTATGCTATCTGGCTGATAGTAAAGAACTGCACAAACAGTCTGACTCATGAACTGGACTCTACATATCTCACTATGTCAGGACCCAAACTAGACAACACAGATTATCCATTGCTATGACTCCCAACTCCCAGGTGGGTCCTGAAGACCTCCTGGACTTACAACTGATCTCCAGATGTCAGAGGTCATGTCCCCTGTGGGGAATAGCTGCTTCGGAAGCCATTTCCCCCTTCTGAGCTCCCCTCCAGCTTGGTGTAGAAGTTAGAAGCACCGACTTCTAATCTGGCGAGCCAAGCAGGATTCTTTGCTCCTCTTCCCCATGCAGCCACCTGGGTGATCTTGAGCTCACCACAGCACTGAGAAAGCTGTTCTGAGTGAGCAGGAATATCTGGGCTCTCTCAGCCTCACTTCCCTCACGGGGAAATGGAAGGCGAATGTAAGCCACTTTGAGCCCCCTTTGGGTAGAGAAAAGGGGCATATAAGAACCAACTCTTCTTCTTCTTCTTCAGTAATATCAGGGCTCTGTCAGCCTTACCCACCTCACAGGGTGTCCCTTGTGGGGAGAGGAAAGGGAAGGTGAATGTAAGCTGCTTTGAGACTCCTTTGGGTAGAGAAAAGGGGCATATAAGAACCAACTCTTCTTCTTCTTCAGTAATATCAGGGCTCTCTCAGCATTACCCATCTCACAGGGTGTCTGTTGTGGGGAGAGGAAAGGGAAGGTGACTGTAAGCTGCTTTGAGACTACTTCGGGTAGAGAAAAGCGGAATAAAGGGATGAGCTTTTGTGTGCACACACACTTCCCCGGATATAACTGTGTGCACAGAAAAGCTTATACCCTGGATAAAACTTTGTTTTAACCAAGATGCAGAGTGCTCTTTGAATGCCACTCCTTATGGAGTCACAAGTTTTGATGCTTTTAAAAATTAATCTCATTCCTGATTTTTTTGGGGGAGTGCACTTTAAAGTGGCATGCTTTGTGTTACAACTTTGGGAGAAAAGTATTTTTGGCATCGCCTACACGCTTGTCCGCCTATTCGTTGCTCCAGGGAGGCAGTTGTGAGGGTGAGACATTGGAAGCAGAGGTAGCGCTTCTTCACCTCCACACATTTTTTTTGGCTGGTGGCCTGATGGTTGCTCTCCCTTAGCTCACACTAAATAGGTTGGGGAATCCACTGTATGACCGTTTATGCACTGGGAACTTCAGTGCCCCAGCTCCCATGCAAGAGCACAAATTGGGGGTGGATGAGGCACACCAGGCCAAATGCTCCCCCATGTGGGTACAGGAAGAAGTGGGGCAACCTGCCATGACTAAATCTCCAGCCTGCAGCTCGTCATGAAACCTCCAGTGCATGATCGGTCCATGTAATTCCCCAGGTAGCACTTTAAAATGGAGGATGTAGTGATCGGTTTTCTAGAGAGATATGGAATGTGGCCGACTTCATGCAGAGCGCCAGGAATATAGCGCCTTCAAAGGCTAAGTATTACGCTAAATTTATGATGTGCGGAAAGGGCCTCTTGCATAAAACAGTGTTGGTCTTAAAGGTGCCACTGGACTATTCGGCTGCTTCAGACCAACATGGCTACCCACTTGAATCTACCCTCTGTGGCCTATCTGTAGCTGCCAAACCAACTGATTTCCATATCAGGGCGTTTAGCTAAACATAATTTCCCAGTTGGAAAGCTGCTCTGTTTGCTCCCCTCCCAGTTCTGGCTGCTCAAAGACCTGATTTACAAGAAAGCGAAACTGAAGCCAGCCAGCTTGGCTTTTGATTTCTGGCTACTCCCCTGTTTGATCAGGAGATACTGTGAAAGGTATGTGTGTTTATATCTGTCCTCCAGGGAGATCTACAAGGGCAGAGCCTGGATTCAGTGCAGACTGGCTTGCCAATCTCCAGCCAAGACTTGGAAATCTCCAGGAATTACCAGTCTCCAGACACCGGTTTTCCTGGAGGAAATAGCTTAGGAGGGTTGGCTTTATGGCGTTATACCCCACTGATGTTCTCAAGCCGCATCCTCCCCAATCCAATTACTTACCTCAGCTTGTCCATCCCTCCCCATGACTGGGAGCAGGAGAAGCTACACATCACGTCTTCAGGGTTTCTCTGCTCAGTGGGGCTGCAAAGGAGAACAGCTCACCCATTGACGTCTCCACCCAAACTGGCAGTGGTGCAGAAGGCAACAATTTGTGAGCTGATACTAATTGCCATTGCCGATGAGCAGGTGGTGGCTGGATGTGTCTGGGATCAGAACTGATTTCCAGGCAACAAAGATCAGTTCCCGTGGGGAAAATGGAGGCTTTGGGGGGTGGGAATCTATGGCATTACACCCCCTTGAGGTCCCGCTACTCCCTAAACGCCACACTCTTCAGAGTTCAGACCCTGTCCCCAAATCTCGAGGTATTTCCCAACCCAAGTGAAGAGGACTGTGAGCCTCTGAAGCAAGTTAGCAAGGTGTGTGGCTTTGCTTGCCCCTGGCCTAAGGTGGCCAACCTCCAGGTGATGGCTGGAAATCTGGGTTTATAATTCATCTGCAGGTGACAGAGCCTGGTTTCCCTGGAGAAAACTGTCACCTTGGAAGGTGCACTCTATGGTATTATTCCCTTTTGAAGTCCCTCTCGCCATTTCATCTTGGTTTTATGAGGAAGGATATTTTTATATGTACTGGTTTTTATATTGTTTTTATTGGATTATATTTTGGCTTTTTATGGAGGGATGTAACCTGCCTCAAGCCTTTTTTTGGGGGGGCGGGTAATAAATAAAACAATATTAATAATTAATAAACAATAAATAATAATTAATAATATACCCTTCAGGCTCCATCCATAATATCTCCAGGTCTTTCTCAACTCAGAGCTTGTAACCAGTAGTCTTCTGGGCAGCCTCTCCTCCCCCCGGGAATTTCCCTGCAAGTTAAATGGCCTTTCCTTCCCTGCAGGGTTTAATTTTCCGCAGGAAGAACAAAAGAAGGGTGTGGAGCTGAAACGCCCAACAGATTTCCTTCTGCTGCCCGGCTGACTCTGGCTGTTCTTTCTCTTAAAAGGCAGCAAAGACCACAGAAGCATTTTACGGGGCAGAGGACTCTCTCTCCAATACCAAGCCTCTGTCCACCCTGTGAGTTTACAGGCTCTGCCAATTCGTCAAGCTCTCCAAGAAACTTTGATTAGGAACGGTAAGAAAGGCTCCCTTTGTGGTTCATCCTCCTCTCCGCTTCTCCTGTCTTTCAGTGGCTGCTCATTTGTGATCAAAACTGTTTCAGATAGTAAGTTTTCTTTTCTTTTTAAAAGGTGGCTGCAAAGCCTGATTTCACTGAGGGCTGCAAGGTCAAAGAAACAAGCAGTGTCTTTTGAAACAATGAATTCTTTTGTATTGATAAATCCAGTGGCAGAACAGCCCTGCAGTGAGATTCACAGCCAGTCTGTCTGTTGTGTCCAGGATTCAGTTTCAACAATGTGGTGTAATTTTAGTGTGTTTCTTACTATTACTTACTGTTTGTGGTTCATGAACTAGACATGCCATGAACCATGAACAGAACTGAAGCCCTTTCTCCCAGTTTGTGCCCATGCCTAACCATGTCTGGTTAGAAATAATTAGAAATGAAACACGGAACGACCAAAAACAACGGCTTTTCAGTAGGGTATTTCTGGGTATCTGTGCCCATTAGTGTTGATGCACACTTGAGGCAGGAACTTTCTGTTCTAATTTGTTTTTCAAACAGTTACAATATACCAAAAGATCACCAATTGTTTTGCGCTTACAGAATGATGTCTTATAGTAAGATTGCCTTCTGTTAAACTGCTTTGGGTGCAAGTTTCTTTCAGAAAAGTAGGGTAGACATACTATGAATAAAAATGGTACAGGCTTAATGCATTTGATAAAGGTTCGTTGTTCTACTCAGGGAGCCTAACTGAGTGAGGGGAGCATTATGTAGAGGCGTTAACGATCATGATATTTGTATTTATTTTTCAGGTGTACCTTGTAGACGAGCCATGGGTGGGGAAAGTTCAACACCACTGGTAAGAAGTGAACCTGAAGAGAGGTCTGCCAGGGAAGAAGGAAACCTCTCACTTCTGACTGCCTCAGGAAAAGCCACTCTTGACATTGCCATCACAGGGGTAACAGGTGCTGGCAAATCATCCCTTGTCAACGCCCTACGGGGTGTATCCGATTTTGATGAGGCAGCAGCCATAACTGACGTGATAGAAGTAAAAGCAGAGCCAATGTGTTATCCACACCCCATCATTCCAAATGTAACAATATGGGACCTACCTGGTACTGGGACATCTGATTTCAAAGCCAAGGAGTACCTAGAAAGAGTAAATTTCAGCCAATATGATTTCTTCATAATCGTCGCTTCGGAACGCTTCACCATCTATGACATCCAGCTGTCCCATGCAATTCAGAGAATGAAGAAGCAGTTCTACTACGTGAGGACCAAAATGGACATCAGCATTAGCAATGAAAAACTGAATCCCGCCTTCAATGAGAAAGCAACCATTCAACAAGTCAGAAAATATTGTTTTGGTAGTTTGGTGGAGGCTGGTATTCCTTCTCCGCAGATTTTCCTTGTCTCCAGTTGGTTTCAGAAAAAATACGATTTCCCCCGCCTGCAAAAGACCTTACAGAATGAATACAAGACTCTGAGGAGATGTACCTTAAGACCAACTGACAAGTATGCTGGGTTAAACCCTTGATTTGATTTTCTGTGAACAAAAAGTGTGTCTAAAAATTGTAGTCCTGGTACAGGATTGTGGCAGGCAACAACATGAATCAGTATTAACTACAAACACAATACCTTTATTGGCATAATGCAGGTTAGCAAGACAAGCAGAGATAGTTAAAACACATCAGTCAGTTTGAATTTAAAAACTGAAGATAGAAATTCTGCCATAATAAAAGTTGGCAGATCTCTTGAATGGTTTCTCCATTTGGGTAGAAGAGGTATAATATTCCTTCGCTGGACAATAAACAAGGGACTATCCAGTAAGATATGTTGAATAGTGTCAGGGGAATTTGATTCGCAAAGGCATCGTCTATTTTCGAAAGGAATCTTGGCAAATCTCCCTTGTAATACTTTGGATGGAAAGGTGTTGAGCCGAGCAGGTGAAAATGCCCTGCGATAAAGGGGATTTGCCAAGTTATAGAAATAAGCTGGCATGATCCCATGCTTCACTTGGAGACCAAGAGCATGGGTAGAACAAGTTGCCGGAACGGTTGGATGGATTTTTTGAAATTCCTGACCAAGAAGCCTTTGTTTAATTTGGCACATAACGGAAGACTCCTTCAGAGATAAGATGTAATCGTAGTAGAATTAACTATTTTTCTATCTTTATCCCAATTTAGAAAGCTGCACAATACTTTTAAACATAATAAAATATATCCTATATATATATTAAATATATATAAATGAACTAAATGAATTTAAGCTCTACTCCCATATGGCAAAATAAATGCACTATTTCACTTACTGTTTCCTCACCAGTGATACTTACGATTGCTGATTGGTGAAATGGCCATTGGTGGAGAGAACAGTGATGACTCTCTTTTCCAGGGTGTGGCTCCAATCCCCACTAGGGACACATTTTAGAGTTAGAAAGGACTTAAGGCAAGAGTTCCAGTTGCTGAATCTCATATCCTTATAGAGCAGAAAACTGACCAACAAATTTTCAAGTTTATCTTGGGACGCATTTCAGCATTATGCCGAACACGTCATCAACTGCAAAATCTCTGTAGATGTACCATCTGTATCTGTACATCTATATCTATATCTATCTATATCTATACATAGAAATAAAACAGTAAGAGGGTTCTGGGAGGAGTTGGCACTCATAGCCAACCAGTCAGGTACGTTGTTCCAGCTTTCCCATCCCTGATTGGCCATCCGTCCAACAAACGGGCAATCGGGAAGGGTGTCTCGCTCCTGGCTACATTCCTCTCCAGCTTCTCCCATATGGAAGAAGTGCCAGCTGGTGCGTGGGAGCTGGAGGGAGGGTGTGGGGCCTGGGATTGTGAGCCATGTGGAAGTGGGGATGGGGAGGGAGGGAGCCCCACACCACTGCTTACCCCTGCCCTGAGTAGCCCTGGCCGTGGCCTTGCCATGCATCGGTGGTGCTGCGGGGTCAAGCCAATCCCAGCCAGTGCTCCTGCCATCCCGTGCAGCTCCGGCTGCGTCCTTGCCAGTCTGTGGCGGGGCTGTCCAGGGCAGCCAGGGGAGGCATAGAGTCCCCTCCGTCCCCAAAATGCTCACCAAGCACTTCCCGCTGCCACCCTGAAAACGTCCACTGAAGCCTCAGTGAGACTTTTTGGTGTGGCAGGGGGAGGCCTGGAGTCCCCACCAGCGCCTCTTTCCCCCCCCCCATAAACGCCATCCGAAAACCTCTCCAGGCATTGGCTGGCCTCTCGGAGGGGGGGGGGCTCTAGCACCTGTTGTATTTTGAAACACAACAGGCTTCTTTGCTAGTAAATCTATAAAACCTATTCTATTTTGAAGGGCACCTGGCAGTTGCATTGGATAGTTCTCCTAGTAAAATTCCTACTTTTACTGACGGCTGCGGTTATTGTTAGATTTATTGGTGTTATCATTGACATCTGTCTTGTGCTCCTCCTATTTCAAGTGGTTCCCTGTTCTTTTTAAGGCTGGCATTCTCTTTCTATTTTTTTTTTTAAACCTTAATCTGTTTTTGCATAATAGGTGATGGTAGAGCTTTCTTAAAACTTCCTAAATATATTACACCTTTCTTTTTGTTTCTTAGATCAACCAAACCATCCCAAGGAATTGGAACGCATTTCAAACTTCTTCCAAAAACCTTAAAAACAGGCCTTGCAACACTGAAGGATACTCTGATGCATAGAAATCTTGAAGAGGTGACTGAGGAAGTTCGTCAAGAACTGGATGGATTACAAAACGTCAGGCTTGACATAGCCATCACAGGGGTCTCAGGGGCTGGCAAATCATCCCTTGTGAATGCCCTGAGGGGCATGACTGATTATGAAGAAGGTGCAGCCGAGGTTGGAATAACGCAAACAACGATGGAGTGTTGTGCCTATCCACATCCCTCATTTCCGAATGTAACTATCTGGGATCTGCCAGGAATTGGGACACCTGAATTTAGACCACAGAATTACCTAAAGAAGGTCAATTTTACCCAGTATGATTTCTTCATGATTGTCAGCTCAGAACGTTTCACTGAGAATGACGTCCTCCTGGCCCGTGAAATTCAGAACATGAAGAAGAAATTTTACTTTGTGCGCTCCAAAATGGATGCCAGTATAGCTGCTGAAATTAGGAACCCAAACTTCAATCTGGACAGATCCCTTGAGAAGATACGAGAAAATTGTTGTCATGAACTGACAGAGGCAGGAGAATCTAATTCAAGAGTTTTCCTCATCTCTAGGCGAGATTTGAATAGGTTTGATTTCCCGGATCTCCAAGAAACCTTAGAAGATGACCTAGATGAGCTCAAGAGACATGCTCTAATTCTGTCTATGCCACTTTTCTCAAGAAAAATCCTCAAAAAGAAAATGGCTGCTATGGAGTCCCATATATGGAAATTTGCTTTTCTATCCTGTGCTGTCGGGTTAATTCCTGTCCCAGGGCTTTCTACGGCTTGTGATCTTGGTATCCTGGTAATGGCATTGCTGTATTTCTACAAAGTCTTTGGCTTGGATGAAGAGTCCCTTCGCAGAGCTGCCAAAGTATTCGGCAAAGATTACCGAGTGCTGAAATCTGCAATAAAAAAGTCTCCGATGTCCAGCGAGATTACGCCTACACTTGTAGGTAGCCTCTTAGGCCGGTCAGTGCTTTGTGTAAGTCTGGCAGTAATAGAAGTGGTCTTCTATTTTGTACCAGTTTTGGGTTCTCTGTTTGGAGGAAGTAGTTCCTTCGTCACCACATTCTTCATGCTGAAGAGCTTCCTGAAGGACATTGTAGAAGATGCAGAGAATGTACGGGCAAAAGCTACTGAGCCTTAACCATCATGATGTCCAGGCACCAAGACACCGGTTCGGAAAAAGAGTCACAGGACCAGAACTCAAGAATGAACAAGCAAGGACACTGGATTAGAATTTCAGACTTCAGATCAGAAGCTTATTTTTCTTTTTATTGATAACCAAGATCATTGAACCTTCAGTATGAAATAACAAATAAAATAATTTCTGTCTGGTTAGTTCCAGACCTGAAGTGTCCTTTCCTGTCTTCCTGCTTTTCCAGAGAGCCAGTCAGGGCCTCTGAAGAATGGTAGAGTGCCAGCGTGGTGTAGCGGTTAGGAGTCCGGACTTGTAATCTGGAGAGCCGGGTTTGATTCCCCGCTCCCCCACATGCAGCCAGGTGGGTGACCTTGGGCTCGCCTCAGCACTGATAAAGCTGTTCTGACTGAAAAGTAGTATCAGGGCTCTCTCAGCCTCACCCACCTCACAGGATGTCAGTTGTGGGGAGAGGAAAGGGAAGGCAACTGTAAGCCATGTTGAGACTCCTTCAGGTAGAGAAAAGTGGCATATAAGAACCAAATTTTCTTCTTCTTCTAGTACTCAAATCCTAATTTTTAAATTAAAAAAATGCCTACTAGTAAATTGTATGTTCTTGTGACCTTACTTTACTTGTTTTCCACAACAACACTTAGTCTGTGACAAGCCTTTTAGCATAGGTCACCTAGAGCCATGACAAATGTAAGAAATGTTAGGCTTTTATTTCTTTGATTTCTATACCAGTCTTTTCATTTCACTAATAAATCTAACTTGCTATTCAAGTAAAGTGTGTGTTCTTCTGAACGGGCTTGACTTGAGACCCTCTCCTTCCTCACATTTAACGCCTGGGTTCTCTCAACTAAGAACGGCTCCCAGGATCATTAGGGAAGCTAGTGGTTGAAGACTCAAATCTCACCGAATGGCTTCTCAGTGGGATCTCCCCATTAATCAATGCCAGTCTGACAGTTCTGTAGCTCAGTAGTTGGAAGCAGGCTTCGGTTTAGGGTGGAATCAGGTAGATTCAGGTCCAGATGGAAAGCTGAAATGGTTAGATTCCCATCAAATCCTACCTCACACATTAATCCATGCAGTGCTGGGGAGAGGAGAGGGGTAAATATTCTTTGGCGAACCTCAGGGGCATGACAGATGTTTGCAGTAATTTACCTGGGGCAGGTATTAGTTTATCTGGCCTGTGATTTCCTGGGATGCTCCTGGATTAGCAACAACATTGGCAGGGGATGAGGGGTGTGGGTTGGGTTGGGTTGCCAGATCCAGGTTGGGAAACTCCTAGAGATTTGAGGATGGAGACTAGTAACAACAGAAAACTCAATAGAGTAAGGTGAAGGTAAAGGTATCCCCTGTGCAAGCACCGGGTCATGTCTGACCCTTAGGGTGACACCCTCTTGTGTTTTCATGGCAGACTCAATACGGGGTGGTTTGCCAGTGCCTTCCCCAGTCATGGACGGCTGAGTCAACCTTGAGCCGTCTGCTGGGATCGAACTCCCAGCCTCATGGGCAGAGCTTTCAGACTGCATGTCTGCTGCCTTACCACTCTGCACCACAAGAGGCTCTACTCAATAGAGTACAATAAGTCAAACCTCGAAAGCATCCATTTTCTCCTGGAGAATGAATCTTTTATCAGGAGGTGAGGTGTAATTCCAGCAGATCCCCAGGTCCCACCTGTAGGCTGGCATCCCTAGGAACCTCCCACCTTACCCACCTAACCCACCTTACAGTCAGATGTACTCTCAAGAACTCCCCTTAAAACCCACTTCTTGTGGCTTGGATTGCTATGAACTCCTCAGACTTCATGTGTTGTCGATCACATGATCCTGGTACACACGGAGACTGAAGAAGGGGCAAGCAGGGCCTTTGTAGCCATCTCCTCTAAGGAAAACAGCCTGAAAAACAAAAACAAAACTTCTGCTTTCCCAGGGAGGTGGAACGGCAGCAGCAGGGTAACAGGGGCAAGAGGATGCATTGAAAACTGCTGGGTTGATCTGGCTTTATTCTCCAGAGGGAAGAAACACAGAAAACCTTTGCTGAGTGGATGCTGCTACATCTGCTTGTCTTCCATGGCCATATCCTAATTAGGTACCCACCCATGGGTGCTTTAAAAAAATTACAAACATTGAGAGATAGCAGATCCTTCCTTAACTTAGATCACTCACCTGGTTATGCCCCCGCCCTCTCTCTGACTCTCTCTGTTGCAAAATTTGTTCATGGGGAACCAACTCTTGTTTGCAGTAGGAAACATGCTTGCTGGGGTTTTTGGACTTTTTTGCATGGTTCTACTGGGATTGCCAGATCCCTTGGTTGCCCAGTCTTTATGTGGGATTGCCCAGAAGCTATATGATGAACAGCTGCAATCCCAGGAGATCTCCAGGAACCACCTGAAGATCATATAAAGAAACACCATTGGTTTCTCGCAGAAATACACCCAAAAGCAAACGAAACCAAGAGGCAAAAAATGGTATCTTCTTGATCTTCTTGATACGGTATCTTCTTGAACGGGGTCCCGGGTATTCAATCCCGCTTTCTGTTACTTCTTCAGGGCTTGCAATTGTAGTCTTAATATAAAGATTTAACATCACCCATATGGTACCTGGTCCACGTGATGCCATAGCAGGCAGCCTTCTGGTGTCTCCACCTGGTAGGAGATGGGTCCTGTAGCTTGTGTGACCATACCCAGTACGCTTGCAGCCAAAGCAGGATGCGAGGACTATGGACACGCATCTCCTTTGTGTCTCTGGTGGCAGCCTTGGCCAACAGGGCTTCTTCAAGGACCATTTTAAATTTGGGATCCTTCTGGGCGAGGACGTAGCACTGCGTGCGTTCCTCTCAGAGTCCACAGAGTAGGCGGTCCCACAGCATTTCTTTTGTGTCGTGGAAATTGCAGAACTGCGATGCACTGTGCAGGGCAGCCATGAACTCAGCCACAATCTTACCTGAATCTGGACACTCCATGCTATTAGGAGTTCGTGTTCTTTGTAAATAATATTCATATGGACTCTCTATGACCTTTTATGCACAGTGGCACAATGCCCCGCTGTCCCCCATGTACGCATGGGGTCAGGGCATGCTGGGTTGCCCTGGGGACAGGAGGGCCGGATTGCTGTCGGCCGAGGTAAGCAAAACAGTGGTGTGTGTGTGTGTGGGGGGGGGGAGGATCGCCCCTGCCAGCTCCATGACTCCACAGAGCCCTGAAGGGACACTGCAGGTCGGGGCTGGGAGGACCAAAAGACCCGGTGCCAGTGATTATGCACAGCACCGGTCCGCCTCAGTCTCTGCCGGCCCCCGGAGTACCCAGGAACCTGTGGAAGTTACCGCGTTTCCTTAACGTGGGCCTTCTGTAGCCCTGGGCCGGGATGCGCCTGCACTGGCGGCAGCGGCGAGCATCATCGGGGATTTCCCCCCAAGCGCTGCCACCACCAGCACGGGCATTATGGCCCGTGCATAATGTGCCTATGTCATGCATTTGTGCAGGACTTGTAAACTACTGCAAGCATTCTCGTGGCAGAAAAGTGGTTAATAAATAGGACAGTTTTCAGTTGGGGAGCTGCAAGAATGACCCTGGTCATAGGGCCACACCCCCAGCAGAAGTATTAAAAGAGCAATAAAGCTGGGAACAGAGAGTCAGACACCAAATTCTGTTTTGGCACACAAAATACATTTTATATGGGAGCATGTCAGCATAGCCCACAGCTCAATAAACACAGAACCACACATCTAATCTATACCCTTCACCGATTGTAGAAAGTTCTCCCGTTTCCCCCTTTGGTTCGGGTACTCTGGGTTACACTCTGTCCGTCACACCTATTGTTACTTAACCCCCTTTCTTAATATTGGAAGGGGGCAATATATTTCTTAAAAATGGCAAGTTGAGGAGGAGATTCTAATATGTATTTCCTCAGTGTGCATGCCCAAATGGATGTCTATCTCATGATTTTTGTACTGCGGTCTGGATTTCCCCTAAAACTCCTTGCATTCCCGGTTCTAACCAGTGTTGGTCAACTGTCTGTTGTACAGGTGGGCTGTGGTTGGATGTTAGCACACCCTGTTCCAGATGTCAGGGGCTGTGTTGTGCAAAGACTGTTCCGGCCCCCCTCTGTGTGCACGGCAGTTAGCTTCCTCCTAGACACTTCAGATTAAATAAGCTCAAATCTTGGTGTTTGTTTGTCGATTCATCTATAAATGCCACAAGCAAAATGGATTTGACACTCTTATCCTGGCATTCTGATCTGCCCCAGAGGATCAACACTATCTGGAAAAGCCTCAAACGGCTGGATTGTTCCTGTAAATCCCTTTCGTTTCCTTTCCAGAGGGGTGGAGCAATGGGAGGGAGTGGAGCTGAAACTCTGAACAAACAGCTTTGTTTTTACTGCCTGGTTGCCTTGGACTGTCCTTTCTCAGAAAAGGCAGTAAAGACCACAGAGGCCTCCCCCTCCAGAAGCAAGCCTCTGCTTGCACTGGGGGTTTAGAGGTTCTGCAGAGTCTTCAACCCCTCCAAGCAAACCTTGATCAGGAACGGTAAGCCAGACTCTCTCTTTGCTATTCGTCCACCTCTCTGCTTCTGTGTTTCAATGACTGCTGGTTTGCGATCAGGGCTGACATTGTTTCAAATACTAAGGTTTTTTCCTTCAAAAATAAAGAAGAGTCATTTTTATACCCCACTTTTCTCCACCAGAAGGAGTCTTACAGGGGCTTGCAATTGCCACCCCTTCATTTCCCCACAACAGACACTCTGTGAAGTAAGTGAGAATGAGGGAGCTCTAAGGGAACTGCTCTTTGAGAACTGGCCTAAGTGAACTTTGAGTAGCCCAAGATTACTGAGCTGGCTGCATGAGGAGGAGTGGGGAATCAAACCCGGCTTGCCAGATTAGAAGCCATTGCTCTTAAATGTGAAAAGTAGAATTCAAATTTTTTTTTAATGGATGGAAGCACCAAGATAGGTTTTTGCCCAGCAAGGCTCTGATTGGCTATTGGAGGTTTGCGTGGCTAAGCAGATTTTTTTAAATTACTTTATCAGCCACTCCCACCACGGCTCAAACACTGAAGGTAAGCTGTGGCAGCCATTTTGTGACTGCCAATGTGGCAATTTTATGGCAGCCATTTTGCGACTGCCAATGTGGCAATTTTATGGCAGCCATTTTGCGACTGCTAATGTGGCTATTTTATGGAAGCCATTTTGTGACTGCCAATGTGGCAATTTTATGGCAGCCATTTTGTGACTGCCAATGTGGCTATTTTATGGCAGCCATTTTGTGACTGCCAATGTGGCTATTTTATGGAAGCCATTTTGTGGTTGCACCATCATAGTATGTCAGAATTCCGAAGGTTCCCACAAACTCAGAAGGGTTGGGCACTCCTGATCTGGATACTGGGAAAAAAGGAAATCACTAATGGATTTTTTGCTTATCATGAAGATAATATATCTTAGTTTTAACACTGATGCATCACCCTGCTGTCTACTTGTTATTCATGCTAGGCCAACATAGGTCCCATTCCTGCACCATCCCCAAAACCTTTTCTGTCTTTAAGAGGGGAAATATTTGACGGCTGACCCTTGGTGGATTTTTTACATCCTTTCATGCAAGTACTCTTTAAGCTGGAGGGGTGCATGATGCATGAATGAATAAATGCTTACAGCCAGGCTTCTCTGTTAATGGAATTTATTAGACAGCATGAATACTTCTGCTTAATTCTTCCTGTATGCCAGAGAAATAGTGAGTGTTTCAATAAGTAACTGTAACCAAAAGGAAGTGTATTATTACCAAATTTACCTCAGTCAGAACCAGTAATCATAGATTCATAGAGTTGGAAGGGACCACCAGGTTCATCTAGTCCAACCCCCGTAAAATGCAGGAAATTTGCAGCTACCTGCCCACCCACAGTGACTCCAATCTCATACTTTGATGACGCTCTCCATCTGTTTGTTGTTACAATTAACCCATTGAAGAGAAAAAGAAACCCGTCAGACGTGCATACGTTAAAAAAAAATTCTTCATCTAACTGTAATTAAATGTCTTTAATTATTATTCAAAGGAGATGGAACAATTACTCCAAGAGAAGAAAAACTATTCAAGGGAAAACATAAGTCCCACCTTTCCCTCTGGGATTTTGGTGCCTGGGATTTTGGTGAAAGCCTAACAGGTATCACATAGATTTTTCTCCTGTTTGACAAGCAAGGATATTGATTGAAAGCAAGAACCCAGCCTAAAACTCAGTTTTTACAACAACCCTTTATCTGTCCAAAGGGGCAAAAGTCCTATCAGAAAGAAACTTAGTGACTTTGAGCTTCTTATCCTGGAAGTTGTAAATGTAACAATGAGAATGTGAATGTCTGTATCTACCTTATGGCCCTTTACAGTGTATGTTGGTGAAAAGAATAAATGTAATATACAAGGCTGCTGAATACAGATTCCTAATATTGTCCATGTAGCTCATTCCTATATACTCTTAGAATCATAGAATCATAGAGCTGGAAGGGGCCAAACAGGACATCTAGTCCAACCCCCTGCTCAACGCAGGATCAGCCGTAGGCATCCTAAAGCATCCAAGAAAAGTGTGTATCCAACCTTTGCTTGAAGACTGCCAGTGAGGGGGAGCTCACCACCTCCTTAGGCAGCCTATTCCACTGCTGAATTACTCTCACTGTGAAATTTTTTTTCCTGATATCTAGCCTATATTGTTGTATTTGTAGTTTAAACCCATTACTGCGTGTCCTCTCCTCTGCAGCCAACAGAAACAGCATCCTGCCCTCCTCCAAGTGACAACCTTTCAAATACTTAAAGAGGGCTATCACGTCCCCTCTCAACCTCCTTTTCTCCAGGCTGAACATTCCCAAGTCCCTTAACCTATCTTCATAGGGCTTGGTCCCTTGGCCCCAGATCATCTTCGTCGCTCTCCTCTGTACCCTTTCAATTTTATCTACGTCCTTCTTGAAGTGAGGCCTCCAGAACTGCACACAGTACTCCAGGTGTGGTCTGACCAGTGCCGTATACAATGGGACTATGACATCTTGTAATTTTGATATGATGCCTCTGTTGATACAGCCCAAAATGGCATTTGCCTTTTTTATCGCTGCATCACACTGCCTGCTCATGTTTAGTTTACAATCCACAAGTACCCCAAGGTCTCGTTCACACACAGTGTTACCTAGAAGCGGATCCCCCATCCAGTAGGCATGCTTTGCATTTTTCTGACCCAGATGCAGAACTTTACACTTACCTTTATTAAATTGCATCTTGTTCTCATTTGCCCATTTTTCCATTGTGTTCAGATCTCGTTGAACTCTGTCTCTATCTTCCGGAGTATTTGCCAGTCCTCCCAATTTGGTGTCATCTGCAAACTAGATGAGTAGTCCCTCCACCCCCTCATCTAGATCATTAATAAATATGTTAAAAAGTACCGGGCCGAGCACCGAGCCCTGAGGTACCCCGCTACTCACCTCTCTCCAGTCTGATGAAACACCAAGTCAATAGGCTTCAACAAATAGGCTTCTTAGAGCTCCTGCAGTGTTTTCGTCGGTGGCAACTGCTTTCCAGGATCTCCATCAATGAAAGATCTTGAATCTTGAATGAAAGAAGCAGTGCCCTTCTGCTTCTTCCTCTTGTCACCCCCTTCAGTGAGAGTGTAATAGCCTTGGGAAAGGCAAAGCTCTGTTACTTGAATGTACTGTGTAGGGCCGTTTACGCACTAGGAACTTCACTGCCCCAGCTCCCATACAGGAGCACAAATCAGGAGCGGATGAGGTGCGCTGGGTACAGGAAGAGGTGGGACAACCTGCCAGGACTAAAATTACAGCTTGTAGCCCGACATGAAACCTACAGTGTGTAAACTGTCTAGGCGCAGCTAGCCAGAAGGGGAGATGCACTTAAATGAGCAGAAGGGGAGATCCACTTAAACTATCATATCCATGATAGTTAACTGGGCTCAGGAAAACATATTTTTTCTAAAATGTATTGTATGGAATGACAACATATAATTTACAAGCATGTCAAAGCATTCTCCTTGTCCATAATTCTCTCCTTCTCATAGTAGGCAACTGACAGAGGGTGGAGCAGCAGAGAAAACTAGCCTTCATATGGTGACCTGTCTCCATCATTATGCTGATGCCAGAACTGATGTCAACTGTTTTGGGATAGCAGTGTGACAATTTGGGCAAAACCTCTATGGTATATTTGGCTTCTACCACAGAGTTTTTGCCCAAATACCAGTGTTGCCCCCAATGCCCTGGAAGTGATGATATTACTTCCAGGACATGTGGGAAGGTGATATGCTGTATCTCTCTCTTTTTCTGGGTTAATTCCCCTGGCTGGCCATCTTACTGGCTGTGGGGAGGTGGGAGTCTGGGGTGGAGTGGGAGACCCCTGCCTTCATCATGGGATCTGGCGGCCTTATTTCATTGCTCTCCTCGCATTCTGGTCTTCATCAGAAGAGGCGGCGGGTGTGCTTGCCCGCCTGCAGGGAAGCCGCAGTGGGTGTTCTTGGCAGCTCGTGGGGAAGCTGTGGCGGCAGCGGGGGGGGGGGCCTTTCAAAGTCTGTTCTTATGAATGGGCTTTGTGCCTAGTAATATAATATTCTTATTAGCACGAACCAAAATTAAGCTTGCCCACCTGTGGGGAAGCTGCGAACTCACGGGGGGGGGGGGGAGGGGACCAGGGATGGCTTCCTCGTGGCCTGCCAAGCACACCCGCCGCCACTTTAAGGCGGCGGGTGTGCTTGCCCGCAGGCGGGGAAGCCACGGGGTCACTGGGGAGGAGGGGGCTGAGAAGGGCTTCTCTGTGAGCTGGCAAGCACAACCGCTGCCTTAAAGAGGCAGCGGGTATGCTTGGCAGCCTGTGGGGAAGCTGTGGGGTCACGGGGGGTTGGCAGCCTGTGGGGAAGCTGTGGGAAGCTGTGGGGTCACGGATTGCTTCGGCAGTGCTTCGCATGCCATGTTGATGCGGCTGCGGTGGCGGTGGGGGGCCCCTTTAAAGCCCGTTCTTGTGGCTAGTAATATAATGTTCTTATTAGCACCAACCAAAATTAAACTTGATTTCAGAGTACATTGAATTCATTTTCAAGTTGGGTGTGGGGAAGAATTATAAAGGGCAAATATTGTGTCTCAAAATGTTATGCTAACCTTTTAGCAGTCTCCTCGCAATTCCCATGGAATAGTAAAATCATTGGAAGAATCCAAACTCTCGGCCTCGATCCGAACCATCTAATAGAACTTGGCCTTAAAACAGCCAAAGCTGTCGTATGGCAACATCTTATTGATATAGATTCTCAGTAGGAATTCTCAATTCTATAGCACTCTGAAAGGATGGTCAGGAAATACTCCGGCTCCATATCTCATAAACACCTCAATAGTAAAATACCGTTGGGACTTCTCAAGAGCACGTTTTAACTCATTCCCTTCAGCTTCCCTCGAGGGCAGGTTTCTCAATCGTCCACTGGAGTTTATGCCCCTGTGATAATGCCCGACCTGAGACAATTTCACATATCTTACTATATTGTCCTTTTTATGAAAGCATCCGAAAATATCTAATCCGACCTTTACTATCCAACTACACTAGACATTCATCTTTACCATCCCACAATAGTGACACTCTAGTTAAATTTTTGCTAAGGGATAAAGGCCCACTTATTTCTAACATGGTAGCAAAATTCCTTTACATCTCTACTAGAATTAGATCAAAAAGAATGTCTGAATGATAGTAATGGATAGGCCATCTTATCACTTGGGTTAATGGACTGTTCAAGAAGATGTATTGATTCCTTGTCCCTGCAGTTAACTTCCTTGAGGTTTCTTCCCCCTTCTTCTTTATAGGTTATAACCCTTCCCTCCCCCCCCCCCCCAGAATAACATATTATTTGTTTCCAACAACAGCATTGTTTTTAGCATTCTTTTATTCTTAATACTAGTAATCAAGCCCATTGCAGTTCGAAATGCAATGGGCGCTAGCAGTGAGAGTGGGTTTGGGGGGGGGGACTACCTGCAGTCTTTGGGCGGGCTTTGAAAAGGGAGAAGGGGGAAGGGTAAGGGACACGCTCCCACCCACCCACCCACCCACCCACCCACCCCCTCTCTCAGAACCCCCCCCCCCGAAAAGCGCCGCCGCGGTCCTCCCTCCCAAGGCGAGTCAGAACCCCAGGTCCACTCACCGCCCTTGCGCTGGTCCTGGCTGGTCTCTGCTGTTTGTCTTCGGCCATCGCACTTCCTGGTTCGTGGGGCTCCGTTGGGTGGCGGGGCCTCCCCCGAGCGGCGGTTCTTTTTTTGTAGCTTGCAGGAGTCCGGGGGTTCCCCCAGGCGGCGGCCTGACGCGGCGAGAGGCACTTTGCGCCTCTCGCTGCGTCAGGCCGCCGGGCAGGGAGCCCCTGGCAGCCGCGCTCCGCGCGACTGCCGGGGGCTCCCTCAGGCAGCGGCATGACTCGGCGAGAGGCGCTTTGTGCCTCTCGCCGCGTCAGGCCGGAAGCAACTGTGCGCGGCTCACAGTTCCTGGGGCTGGGAATCGGAGGGACCAATCGGCAGGCGCAAAGCGCCTGCCGATTGGTCCCTCCGATTGTCTGTCATGAGGAAGGGTCCAATCTGGACCCTTCCTCATCCCGGACTCATCCTGCCCCAGACCCCCTTACTGTTTTATTTAGTCCGTGGCGCCTGCGGCGCCACGGGTGGTTTACAGATATTTATGTAGCAATACTCTTGTATTTTTTCACAACACATATCGATTAACTTTTATAATTGATTGCAGTTTCTATACATGTATTATTTATATGGGTCAATTGACCGAATAAACATACTGTCTCTCTGTTTGTCTGTCTGTCTGTCTGTCTGTCTGTCTGTTATGCAAAGCCCTTTCATAAGACCCCATGCAGCAGAGGAAAATTTTAAAGAATGTGATAGAGCAAACATTGTCACATGGTCACTGGGTTCTGCTGGACACTAGTACATTGTGCTAGTTCTGCTGGGCTTGCAAAAATACCTGTGCCCCCTTCAGTTTCTATGAAGAGATCCTTGGGAACTTTGATTCTTTTCTGCTGGACTTCTATTGCCATGGCTTTTGGGAGAGATTGTTTCACCCCTTTCACTGGAAACAATGGAGTGTGGGTACCTTCTTGGGGGAGCAGTAATTGATACCCTGTAAATCCAAAAACGGAGAGCAGGTAGAAGAAAGTCAGCAAGGGGAGTCTCATATACTGATGGAGGCAGGATTATATCACTTCACAAACCACAGGAACTACACTAGTTTGTTTAAACCCTAAATATTCATGAAAGTTTGTGGTTGATGAACTGGACACACCATGAACTATGAACTGAAGCACTTTCTCCCAGTTTGTGCCCATCCCTAGCCACATCTGGGTTACCTTTGCCCTTGGAATTTAAATAAGGGATGACCAAAGATATGACCTTTTCAGTAGTGGAACCAGGTAGTTGGTAGTTGATAGCAGGTTGTCTGCCTCTGTTAGTGTTCCTACACACTAGGGCGAAGGAACTTTCCTCCTGTATTTGAACCAAGTTTAGTGGAGTTTTTAAGCTCCAATTCGTTTTTAACCAGCTACAATTTCTTGTCCTTCTAAATAGTTGTTTTATAGGAAGATTGTCTCCTGGTAAGCTGCTTTGGATGCAAGTTTCTCTTAGAGAAATTGGATATACTTTTATAAATGAAAATTGTCAAGATCTGTATCTAATGAGGGTTTTTCCTCCCTCTACTGAGTGTAATCCAGATAGTGAGAGTAAAATGTGATGGGAGCATTATATATAGGAGTTAAGAATCACAATATTTGTATTTATTTTTCAGGTGAAAAAGCACCATGGGTGGGCAAAGTTCGACACCAGTGGTAAGGAGTGAACCTGAAAAGAAGCCTGAAAAAGCCACTCTTGACATTGCCATCACAGGGATATCAGGTGCTGGCAAATCATCCCTTGTCAACGCCCTGCGGGGTCTATGCGATTTTGATGAGGCAGCAGCCAGAACTGATGTGATAGAAGTAAAAGCAGAGCCTGTGGGTTATCCCCACCCCACCATTCCAGATGTAATAATATGGGACCTCCCAGGAATTGGGACCCCTAAATTTAAAGCCGAGCAGTACCTAGAAAGGGTAAATTACAGCCAATATGATTTCTTCCTAATCGTCGCTTCAAATCGCTTCACTGTCTATGACATCCAGCTGTCCCATGCAATTAAGAAACTGAAGAAGCTGTTCTACTACGTGATGACCAAAATGGACACCAGCATTAGCAATGAAAAACTGAATCCAGCTTTCAATGAGGAAACAGCCCTTCAACAAGTCAGGAAATACTGTGTTGATAACTTGGTGGAGGCTGGCATTTCTTCTCCAAAGATTTTCCTCATCTCCAGTTGGTATCCAGAAAAGTACGATTTCCCCCTCCTGCAAAGAACCTTAGAGAATGAAATGGAAGCTTTAAGGAAACATATGTTAAGACCGGCTGAAAAGTACGTTGTTTCATGAATCTTTTATTTGATTTTCTTTGCGTTTGAACAAAAGTGTGCCTAAAAATGCAGACCTCCCCACATGTCCCCCAAAGAGCCTTAAGATCAAGTAGTCAGAACCTACTCAGGGAGCCCGGCCCCAAAGAAATAAAATTGAGTGGGTTATGCATTCACAGTTTTTAATCGTCAGATCTCTGACACTGTTAAATCTCCCCTATTTAAAATGCCCCTTCCAAAAACACAGGGTTTTTTTTTTTTGGGGGGGGGTTACCTACCATAGTAGATCCAAGTCATGGATTCTGCACTTGAGAGCGCTTTCCAAAAGTGGGAGAGTACTTCATCCATTGTTCTCAGAGCTCATTGGTAGGCTGTGGTCAGCAGCGAAGTCACCTGACTGACACATGCTGCTGGCAGAGCCTCATGGGAATCGTAGTTCATGGGCTTTCCATTCAGGCATTGATGTAAACAGCTCAGGGGAGGAGTCAAAAAACACAATATGTTTATGCATGCCAGAAACAACGTCCCTGGGAGCAGCTTACAAGGACTGCCACCCCCTCCCGCCACTGCCTACCGCCTGCTGCTATCACCCACTGCTGCTTCTGGCGTCCGTCACCTTCCCCTGCAGGTACAGGCTGGGCCCACCTTGGCCTTCTCTGTAGGGAAAGGGGCTTCCCCAGGCAGACCCAGCTTGTACCTGCAGGGGAAGGTGACGGACGCCAGAAGCAGCAGTGGGCAGCGGCAGCAGGCAGCACCGGCAGGTGGCTAGCAGCAGGGGACTTATCGCAATGGCTGCCTCCATACCACCCGGACAATTTTGTGCTTGCTTGCGCGCCAACCCTGCCACCACTGCTGGGGTCACCATGGTTGAGAACCGCTGGGCTAGACCCTTCTCGGTCCTGGCCCCCATCTGGTGGAACCAGCTCCCAGAGGAGTTCAGAGCCTTGCCCGAACTTCCACAATTTGGCAGGACCTGCAAAAGGGAGCTCCTTCACTAGGCATTTCCTTGAGGCCGACCGACTCAGAGCATCTGCTGGGCCCCCCCTCAGATGCCCTTCCATGACTGAACCATTTGATCTGCCCAGGGATATGTCAGTGTTGTTATTCAGTGTTGTGTTGCGATTGTTATGCGAGAAATTGTTGTGATGTTCATTGAAATTTGTATAGTGTTATAGATTGTAATAAGTTTGCATGTGATATTATGCAACGTTCCATGTAAGCTGCCCAGAGCAGCAAAGAATGGGCAGTATAAAAAATCCAAATAAGTAAATAAATAAATAAACATTTCTTTTTGTTTTCTTAGATCAACCAAACTATCCAAAGGAAGTGAAATACTTTTCATCCTCTTTCAAAAGGCTTTAAAAATTGACCTTGCCAAACTCAAGGATGCCCTGATGAATAGAACTGTTGAAGAGGTGGCTGAGGAAATGCAACAAGAATTGGATGAATTACAAAACGTCAGGCTTGACATTGCCATCACAGGGGTCTCAGGGGCTGGCAAATCATCCCTTGTGAATGCCCTGAGGGGCATGACTGATTATGAAAAAGGTGCAGCTGAGGTTGGAATAACGCAAACAACGATGGAGTGTTGTGCCTATCCACATCCCTCATTTCCGAATGTAACTATCTGGGATCTGCCAGGAATTGGGACACCTGAATTTAGACCAGAGGATTACCTAAAGAAGGTCGGTTTTAACCGGTATGATTTCTTCATGATTGTGGGTTCAGAACGTTTCACAGAAAATGACGTCCTCCTGGCCCATGAAATTCAGAAAATGAAGAAGAAATTCTACTTTGTGCGCTCCAAAATGGATGACAGTATAGCTGCTGAAAGCAGGGACCCAAACTTTAATCTGGACAAATCCATTCAGAAGATACGTAAAGCTTGTTGTTATGAACTGACAGAGGCAGGAGAATCTGATCCAAGAGTTTTCCTAATCTCCAGGCGAGATTTGAGTAAATTTGATTTCTCAGATCTACAAGAAACCTTAGAAAACGACCTGGATGACCTCAAGAGACATGCCTTAATTCTGTCTATGCCACTTTTCTCAAGAAAAATCCTCAAAAAGAAAATGGCTGCTATGGAGGCCCTTATATGGAAACTTGCTTTTGTATCCTGTGCTATTGGAGTGGTTCCTGTTCCAGGACTTTCTTTGGCTTGTGATCTTGGCATCTTGGTAGGAGCATTGCTGTATTTCTACAAAGCTTTCGGCTTGGATGAGGAGTCCCTGCACAGAGTTGCCAAAGTATTTGGCAAAGATTACCGGGTGCTGAAATCTGCTATTAAAAAGTCTCCAATGTCCAGTGAGATTACATCCGAATTTATAATTGGCCTCTTAGCCCGGTCATTGGTTTGGGCAACCCTGACGTTAACAGAACTTGTCTTGGATTTTGTACCTGTATTGGGCTCTCTGTTTGGAGGAGTTAGTTCCTTTGTCACCACATTCTTCGTGCTGAGGAGCTTTCTGAAGGACATTGTAGAAGATGCGGAGAACGTTCGGAGAAAAGCTACTGAGCCTTGACTGTCATGATGCCCTGGCCAAGGACCCAAGTCACGAACTGGTAAAAAATCCCAGGTGCAAAATGCATGTTATTATTCACGGGACCAGAACTCAAAAATGAGCAAACAAGGAAACTGGATTTGAATTTTAGATTTGAAGCTTATTTTTTTCAATGGATTCCCAAGATCATTACAGTATGAAAAACAAACAAAAAAATCTGCTTAGATAGTTCCGGATTTGACTCCGCCTTTCTCCCTCCCTGCTGGTCCAAAGACCTCTGAAGAATCGCCAACTCAAATCAGAATTTTCTTTAAAAAATGTATACCAGCTAATAATCCATTCTTGTGATCTCACCTTGCTTACTTGGCATAGCAGCTCTTAGACTGTGACAAGCCTTTTATAATTGGTAGTCCATTTGGTTGGAAATGTAACCAATTTTGGTCTTTGAAGTCTTTGATTTCCTTTCCAGTATTTGCATTTCATGAATAAATCTGACTCAAGTAAAGTGTGTGTTCTTCTAAGGAGATTTGATTTAAAACCCTCTCCTGCCCCCACATTAACACCTGAGTTCCCCCAGCCAAGAAAGGCTTCCAGAGCCCTTATTAAAGGGGATGGTTGAAGACTCAAATCTCACAGAGTGGCTTCTCAGTAATCGATGCCAGTCTCTCTGTTCTGTAGCTCACTAGGTGGAAGAAAGCTTTAGTCTGGGGGTAGACTCAGGTCCAGAGGTAAAACTGAAATAGTTAGATACCCATCAAATCCCATGTCACCAATCAATCCATGGCACTCTGGGGGAAGGAGAGGGGTAAAGATTCTTTGGATAACCCCAACATGACAAATGTTCCACTAATTTACCTGGGGCAGACATTAGTCATCTGGCCAGAAATTTCTGGGATGCTCTACGTTCAACCCTTGGGAACAAGTATTATTATTGTTATTAATTTTCATAATATCACCACTACAATCGTCTTTTGCCAGTCTCTGACTGAGACTCTAGGCAGATTACAAAATATTACAAATTCAGTCAAATGGCACAGATCTTGGATTTATAAAAATGCCAGTGCAGTGGAGAAAGATTAAACAGCAGAAAAAAAATGCAAGTAAAGACTTAAAAAACCCATCTTATGTAAAACCAAAAACAAACAAAAGAACACAGCAGATTTAAGCAAAGGTCTACCTAAGGCAAACTTTCTCAACTAGGGTTTCCTGAAGCCATAGGTTTCTTGACAGTCCTGGAAGGGTTTGCTGATTGGGTGGGAGTTAATTAATTATTAATATATTTTTTAACATTTGTAAAGCATTTATGTGGTGCAGTGACCATATATGGTCATGTTGACCTGCCGCTGCCAATGGCAAATGATAGTGCTGGTGGGGATGGGAAGAAGAGGGGCCCTGGGGTGGATATGTACAGAGCCATGCTTCTCAATTATATTCAGTATGATTGAGCCACTTCTTGAAGCTTGAAGAATGTTTCAGGGGTTTCTCAGCAGTAAAGAAGTTGAGAAATGCTCACCTAAGGGGGCATATGGATGATACACGGACATGAAACAGTTTGGGGTTGCTAGGTCCCCTCTCGTGACTATTTGGGGGCTGCCCGGTCCTGGAGATTTGGGGATGGAGTCAGGGGAGGGCAGGGGACTCATTAGGGTGCAATTTGTTTTGTAATTCCAGGGGATTACCGGGACTCAACTGGAAACTGACATTGTTGGTGTGAGGATCTTCATTTACCAAGAAAAACAAACTCCTGACTTGAAGCTAAAATTTTCATTTATTGAGTAGGAAAGCACACTTGGCAAAGAAGAAACAAAGTTCCATGTATTGTTTATGTTCCATGTGAACTGCCCTGAGCCTCAGGGGAGGACAATATATAAATGAAAGAAAGAAAGAAAGAAAGAAAGAAAGAAAGAAAGAAAGAAAGAAAGAAAGAAAGAAAGAAAGAAAGAAAGAAAGACATAACTGTATATGATCATATTCTTAAAATTAATTAACACCCATGTAATCGGAGAAACCCTTCCAGGGTTGTCAGGTAACCCCAGGGTTTCATGAAACTCTGGTTGACTGTTGAGCCAGTTTGGTGTAGTGGTTAGGAGTGCGGACTTCTAATCTGGCATGCTGGGTTCGATTCTGCGCTCCCCCACATGCAACCAGCTGGGTGACCTTGGGCTCGCCATGGCACTGATAAAACTGTTCTGACCAGGCAGTGATATCAGCGCTCTCTCAGCCTCACCCACCTCACAGGGTGTCTGTTGTGGGGAGAGGAATAGGAAGGCGACTGTAAGCCGCTTTGAGCCTCCTTCGGGCAGGGAAAAGCGGCATATAAGTACCAACTCTTCTTCTTCTTCTTCTTCTTCTTCTACACACTGGAGGTTTCATGCCAGGCTGCAGGCTGAAGTTTTAGTCATGGCAGGTTGCCCCACCTCTTCCTGCACCCACACAGGGGAGCATTTGGCCTGGTCATCTCATCCGCCCCCAATTTGTGCTCCTGTATAGGAGCTGGGGCAGTGAAGTTCCCAGTGCGTAAATGGTCGTTGAGAAAACCTGCTCTAGGACATCTGTTCAGGCCTTCTGGGACTTATTGCTGCAGAAGAACAAGGAGGTACTTGTTTGCTCATGCCTCTGTTGGGTTTCTGGGTGCAACAAAGAAAGTTAACTGGGTTTGAGAAGGGCCATGGCCTTTTTGGCCCTGTTCCCGGCCTGGTGGGACACTGTCCCTGGGGTGATAGAGGCCATGAAGGACCTGAAGCAGTTCTGCCAAGCCTGTATGATAGAACTGTTCTACCAGGCCTATGGTTGAGGCCTTGGAAACACCTGATTTCAGCTGGCCCCCTCCCTATATCCATCAAGTCAACTCTGTTAGGAATATTTTTTTAAATATATACATACATACTGCCCCCCTTGGACTAACTGGCCCCATCTTTCCAGACAAACTGTGACATCAACATGGAGCAAACAACCTCGTCTCTTTTTTATATCTTGGCACTTATCCGAGATATATCTTAATGTATTTTCAATGTAAATTATTAATAGGATTTCATTTTTATTTTGGATGTACTTTGTAAAATACTATCACTTATATGGAATCTGTATATCATGCATTTGTGCAGGGCTTGTAAACTGCTGCAAGCAGCCTTGGAGCAGAAAAGTGGTTAATAGACTAAATTAGTAAATACTAAAAGGATGGTTTTCAGTTGGGGAGCTGCAAACCAGGGGTATTCTTGTTAAGAATGACCCTGGTCGTAGGGCCACAACCCTAGCTGAAGTATTCAACTCTGATGAAACTGGAAACAGAGAGTCAGACACCAAATTCTCTTTTGGCATACAAAATGCATTTTATATGGAAGCATATCAGCATAGCCGACAGCTCGATAAGCACAGAATCACACATCTAATTGATACCCTACTCCAGGAGTAATCAAACTGCGGCCCTCCAGATGTCCACGGACTACAATGCTGGCAGGGGCCCATGGGAATTGTAGTCCATGGACATCGGGAGGGCCGCAGTTTGACTACCCCTGCCCTACACCGACCGCAGAAAGTTCTTCCATTCTCCCTTTTGGTTCGGGTACTCTGGGTTACACTCTTTCTGTCACGCCTATTCTTATTTAACCCCCCTTTCTTGATACTGGGAGGGGGGAGGGGGCAGTACATTTCTTAAAAATGGCAAGTTGAGGAGGAGATTCTAATAAACATTTCCTCAGTGTGTGCACGCCCAAATGGATGTCCATCTGATGATCTTTGTACTGCGGTCTGGAGTTCCTCCGAGACTCCTTGCATTCCCGGTTCTAACCAGCCTTGGTCAACTGTCTGGGGCTGGATGTCAGCACACCCTGTGTCAGGGATCAGGCCAAGCCCTGTCAGCGAAGTCCGTGATAAATTAACATCCAGGATTCCCAGGCAGTTGAAATCCAAAGTATCGCCCTGTGCAAGCACTGAGTCATGTCTGACCCTTGGGGTGACGCCCTCCAGCGTTTGCATGGCAGACTCAATACGGGGTGGTTTGCCAGTGCCTTCCCCAGTCATTACCGTTTACCCCCCAGCAGCAAGTTGGGGACTCATTTTACCGACCTTGGAAGGATGGAAGGCTGAGTCGACCTTGAGCCGGCTGCTGGGATCGAACTCCCAGCCTCATGCGCAGACTGCATGTCTGCTGCCTTACCACTCTGCGCCACAAGAGGCTCGTGAAATCCAAAGTAGCTTTATTAAACAGACAACACGAAGGACACGAGTCAAGGTCTTGGCAGATACCAAGGCAGAATACACATTAGGTGATTCTTATAGAGGTGATCCAATAGGGGAGGGGTGGGTTAAGGTTTAGACGGGAGAGCATGAGATACCAAGAGGTGCAAAGTTTCCCAGCCGAGTCAGATGGCTCCCCTTTGATCGGAACAGTTACATTGCTATTTCATCTCCGCCGGCTCAACACGGTCCTTGGAATTACAGATGGCTGGGCCCCACTGGGAACATCAGTGAAATGCAGAGGAGGCTAGGAGTCAGGGAAGCATTTACAGCTTTACAAATCTAGTCCAGGAGGACCGCAGGAAACACCAGGGAGGGGGGCGTGAATCGGGGTTCATGACACCCTGTTTCAGATGTCAGGGGTTTTGTTGTGCAAAGACTGTGCAGGCCGCCCTCTGTGTGCACGGCAGTTAGCTTCGTCCTAGACACTTCAGATTAAATAAACTCAGATCTTGGTGTTCGTTTGTTGATTCATCTATAAATGCCACAAGCAAAATGGATTTGACACTCTTATCCTGGCATTCTGATCTGCCCCAGAGGATCAACACTATCTGGAAAAGACTCAAACGGCTGGATCGTTCCTGTAAATCCCTTTCATTCCAGAGGGATGGAAAAATGGGAGGGAGTGGAGCTGAAACTCTGAACAGACAGTTTTCCTTTTACCTCTGGTTGACTTGGGCTATTCTTAGAAAAGGCAGCAAAGACCACAGACGCTTTATAAAGGGAGGAAGGAGAGGCCTCCCCCTCCAGAAGCAAGCTTCTGCTCGCACTGGGAGTTTAGAGGCTCTGCAGATTCTTCCACCTCTCCGAGCAAACCTTGATCCGGAACAGTAAGCCAGACTCTCTCTTTGCTATTTGTCAACCTCTCTGCTTCTGTGTTTCAGTGACTGCTGGTTTGTGAACAGGACTGACATTGTTTCAAATACTAAGGTTTATTTCATTTAAAAAAAAGAAGAGTCATTTTTATAACCCACTTTCCTTTACCAGAAGGAGTCGAAAACAGGCTTGCAATAGCCTTCCCTTCCTTCCCCCACAACAGACACCCTGTGAGGTAGGTGGGACTGAGGAAGCTCTAAGTGAACTGGTCTTTGAGAACAGGTCTAACAGAACTTTGACTTGTTAGACTTTGTCTCTTAGCAAGAGTCAGCCACAGTCTGTCATTTAAAGGGTTAACTATTTGTTTACACTTGTTGCTAGTGGGGACAGAAGAGTGAGTCATGGGGTCTGTTTATAGATATGCAGATTTGCTTAAGGGCCATTGCCTCATGCTTGTTTACCACCTTTCCCCTATCCAGTTACCCCTATCCTGTTAGCTAATAAAATTGTCTTTTAATATGTATAGTATAACTGCCTTGTCTGGTCTCATCATTTATACATTAACTATGCAATTTTTCTTACAACATAAACTCCCAGATTACACCAACACGACTAACCCAAGGTCACCCAGCTGGCTGCATGTGGAGGAGTGGGGAATCAAACCAGGCTTGACAGATTAGAAGCTGCTGCTCTTAAATCTGCAAAGCAGATTTCTTTCTTAAAGAGAAACAAACAAACAAACAAAAAGAAAATGGATGGAACCATCAAGACAGGTTTTTGCCCAGCAAGGCTTTTGATTGGCTATTGGAGGTTTGATTGGCTATGCAGATTTTTTTTTTAATTAACATTATCAGCCACTCCCACCACAGCTCAAGCACTGGGTGACTGAAGGAAGCTTCGGCAGCATTTTGTGACTCCTCATGTGGCTATTTTATGGCAGCCATTTTGTGGTTGCACCATCATAATTCCGAAGGTTCCCACAGGCTCAGAAGGGTTGGGCACTCCTGATCTGGATACTGGAAATAAAGAAAATCACAAATGGATTGTTTGCTTATTATGAGGAGAATACATCTTAGTTTTTACACTTATTCATCACCTCCTGTCTTCTTCTTGTTATTCATCCTAGGTCAACATAGGCCCCATTCCTGCACCATCCCCGAAGCCTTTAAGTATGGAAATATTTGATGGCTGACCCTTGTTGGATTTTATACATCCTTTCATGGAAGCACTCTTTAAGCTGGAGGGGTGCATGATGCATGAATGAATAACTGCTTACAGCCAGTCTTCTCTGTTAATGGAATTTGTCAGTCAGACAATGTGGATACTTCTGCTTAAGTCTGCTTGTATGCCAGAGAAATAGTGAGTGCGTCAATAAGTAACTGTAACCAAAAGGAAGTGTATTATTACCAAATTTACCTCAGTCAGAAGAACCCATAATCATAGATTCATAGAGTTGGAAGGCAGGAAATTTGCAACTACCTGCCCAGCCATAGTGACCCCAATCCCATGCCCATGCTCCCCATCTATGTTTCTTGATACAATTAACCAATTGGAGAAGAAGCCCATCACTGTAAGTAAATGTATTTAATTATTATCGAAAGGAGACAGAGCCATTTTTTTCCAGGACCTGATCAATGTTGTTTGATGACCCAGTGTATTAGTAGATTTTCAGATTCCATATAATATTCTTATTAGTGTCAGAACTCCAAACTTGAAGACAAGAAAACTTCTATTTGGTAAGTTTCTTTATTCTCAAGCGGAAAGCATCACTTGAAGACAGAACTAAATGCATAAGCAGGGGTTCACATATATAAAACGCCAGAACACCCCCTTTCCCCTCCCTCCCATGGGAAGGTGATGACTCAGGTTTCAAAACAGAGTCAACATTCTCCTTAATCAAGGTACCATGCACAGAAGGGCAGTTGAGCTGAAGGGAGTACAGCCTTAGTGTGGGAAGCAACTAGAAATGCGGCCTTGAGATGTGAAGGGAACCAGCACTGTGATGCATCACATGTCAGGCAAACCATACAGTATCAATCATCATTTACAGAGACCAATTAAAATCACGTGACAGAATGCCCAGGCTTCTGACAATTAGCACCAACCAAAATTAAACTTGCTTTCAAAGTGCATATAATTATTTTGCAAGTTGGTTGTGGGGAAGAATTATAAAGGGAAAATAATGTGTCTCAAAATGTTATGCTAACCCCTTGCATACATCTCCATGCAGCAGCGGAAAATTTTAAAGAATGTGATATAGAGCAAACATTGCCATATTGTCACTGGGTTCTGCTGGACACTAGAACATTGTGCTAGTTCTGCTGGGCTTGCAAAAATACCCATGCCCCCTTCAGTTTCTAATGAAGAGATCCTTGGGAACTTTGATTCTTTTCTGCTGGACTTCTATTGCCATGGCTTTTGGGAGAGATCGTTTCATCCCCTTCCCTGGAAACAATGGAATGTGGGTACCTTCTTGGGGGAGCAGTAATTGATACCCTGTAAATCCAAAAATGGAGAGCAGGTAGAAGAAAGTCAGCAAGGGGGGGTCTCATATAATGATGGAGGCAGGATTATATCTTCACAAACCACAGGAACTACACTAGTTTGTTTACACCTTAAATGTTCATGGTTCACGAACTGGGCACATAATGAACTATGAACTGAACTGATGCACTTTCTCCCAGTTTCTCCCAGTATCTGGGTTGCTGTTACCCTTTTCAGTAGTGGAACCATGTCTCTGGTAGTTGATTGCAGGTTGTCTGCAGATTGTCATACACACTAGGAGGAAGGAACTTTCCCCCCTGTATTTGAACCGAGTTTAGTGGAGCTTTTAACTTCTAATTTCATTTTTAACCAGCTACAATTTCTTGTCCTTCCAAAAGGCTGTCTTATAGTAAAATTGTCTCCTGGTAAGCTGCTTTGGATATTTATTTATTTTTCACATTTATATACAGTCCTCCCCGAGGGCTCGGGGCGGTTTACATAAAACTGAGAACTATACAAGAAACCATATAAATAACTATAACATTATTATGCAACTTTAACAGCAGGGTAACATTATAACATTAAACAATAATAATACAAACAGGTCCAGGAATCTTGATGGACTTCTGGGGGGAGGGGGAGGGGGCAGGGGCCCTGCTGATGTTGTTGATCGATTGTGCCTGGCCTCAGCCAAAGGCCTGGCAGAAGAGCTCCCTTTTGCGGGCCCTGCGGAACTGCTTTAGTTCCGTCAGGACCCTGATCTCCTCTGGGAGCTCATTCCACCAGGTGGGGGCCAGGACAGAGAAGGCTCTGGCCCCTGTTGAAGCCAGGTGGACATCTTTAGGGCCAGGGACCACTAACCTGTCATCTGCATATTGATGACAACCCAGCCCAAACTTCCATAACAGTTCTGCAAGAGGGCGCATGAAAATGTTGAATAGATCAGAGGAGAGAGCCAGGGGGAGGGACTTTGCAGAAACCGCAACAATGGTAACGCACAGAACTGTCCCGCTAGTGTTGCAGATTGGTTGCAAGAGTGTAGAGCTTTCCGGAGGGTGAATCCACTTTTTGGGATTTCCCTGAAAGCGCTACAATGAAGCGCTTTTTGCGGATCGGTTTCAGGAGTGTGGCAGATTGTCAACGACGTTGTGCATAACAGCAAATCAGTAGCGATTTCAATTTGCAACCATTGTGCAATTTTGAACGAGTGCGGAATGGCCCTCACTTTTGGACCTGCAGCATGAAGTTGCAAGTCACAGAATTTGCTCGAGGCATTTGTAGGGCCATCTCTGGACCTTGCCTCTGCAGGAAAGCTTCCGGATTACATCAGTAATTACAAGTGCTTCTATCATAGCAAAGGTCATTTGAATGCAATTTGGGAAACTGCGGTTGCCTTTTCGCAGCTACAACCATCAATTCACAGAAGCTGTATGAACAGCCCCAGTTCTAACAAACTGTCTTCAGTCAATGCTGCTGGACAACAAGCCAATCAGCAGCCACCAATCAGTTCCTGAATGCATAGGTGGGGGGCTGTTGTTAGTGGAAAATACTCTAGGAAGGAATAACTTAGTTAAGGGCCTCTGGTTGAGATAAATATTTTAATAAATAAATATTGTAAAGATCTGCATCTAATGAGCGGTTTTCTACCTTGGGAGCCTAAAATAAATCCCCCCCTCCAAGTTGAATCCAGATAGTGAGAGTAAAATGTGATGGAGCAATATATAGAGGAGTTAAGGATCAAAATATTTATATTTATTTTTCAGGTGAACCGAATCTCCTAGAAGCACCATGGGTGGGCAAAGTTCGACACCAGTGGTAAGGAGTGAACCTGAAAAGAAGCCAGGAAAAGCCACTCTTGAGATTGCCATCACAGGGGTATCAGGTGCTGGCAAATCATCCCTTGTCAACGCCCTGCAGGGTCTATCCGATTTTGATGAGGCAGCAGCCTTAACTGATGTGATAGAAGGAACAACAGAGCCTGTGGGTTATCCCCACCCCACCATTCCAGATGTAATAATATGGGACCTCCCAGGAATTGGGACCCCTAATTTTAAAGCCGAGCAGTATCTTGAAAGGGTAAATTACAGCCAATATGATTTCTTCATAATCGTCGCTTCGAATCGCTTCACTGTCTATGACATCCAGCTGTCCCATGCCATTCAGAAAATGAAGAAGCTGTTCTACTTTGTGTGGTCTAAAATGGACGTCAGCATTAGCAATGAAAAACTGAATCCAGCTTTCAATGAGGAAGCAACCCTTCAACAGGTCAGGAAATACTGTGTTGATAACTTGGTGGAGGCTGGCATTTCTTCTCCAAAGATTTTCCTCACCTCCAGTTGGTTTCCGGAAAAGTACGATTTCCCCCTCCTGCAAAGAACCTTAGAGAATGAAACGGAAGCTTTAAGGAAACATATGTTAAGACTGGCTGAAAAGTACGTTGTTTCATGAATCTTTCATTTGATTTTCTTTGCGTATGAACAAAAAGTGTGTTTAAAAATGCATACCTCCCCATATCTCCCCCAAAGAGCACTAAGATCAAATAATCTGAACCTACTCAGGGACCCCGGCCCCAAAGAAATAAAATTGGGCAGGTTATGCGCTCACAGTTTTTAATCATCATCAGATTACTGACGCTTTTAAATGCCCCCTTTTACAACACAGTTTTTAATGTAATTTTGCTTACCATAGTAGATCGAAGTCATGGATTCTGCACTTGAGGAAGCTTTTGTCTAAATAAATAAATAAAACAAATTGTTCTGAAAATTCAATGGTAGGCGGGGGTCAGCAGCAAAATCAACTGACTGACACACGCTGCTGGCAGAGCCTCATGGGAATCGTAGTTCATGGGCTTTCCATCCAGGCATTGATGTAAGACAGCTCAAGGGAAGAGACAGAAAAGACAGTATGTTTATGCATGCCAGAAACAGCATCCCTGGGAGCAGCTTACAGGGATGAATCTGGCATAGCAAGTTTATAATGCTGCAAGGAAATGATTCAGAAAATGCCATGAAGGGTGAGTGCCATGCATATTCAAAAATACTCTGATGGCTTTTCCATGGCAAAACCACCATGATTAAACATTTGAAACATCTTTTTTTGCAGACTTTTAGTGAGTTTTCCTGTTGTGCATAACTGACCCTGGTCTCAACAAGGGCCAGGGCTTTTTCAGCTCTGTCCCTGGCCAGGTGGAACAATTTGCTTGATGAGATCAGGCCCTCCGAGACCTTCAACAGAGGTGAGGGCAGGATTTTCCTAAGACTCCCTAAATAAATTACCTATTTGTTTCTGTTTCCTAGATCAACCAGCATATCCAACGGAAGTGGAATACTTGGCTTCTTTCTTAATAAAGCTTTAAACATTAACATTGTCAAGATGAAGGATGTTCTGAGGAATAGAAAACCTGAAGTGGTGGCTAAGGAAATTCATCAAGAATTGAATGAATTACAAAAAGTCAGGCTTGACATTGCCATCACAGGGGTCTCAGGGGCTGGCAAATCATCCCTTGTGAATGCCCTGAGGGGCATGACCGATTATGAAGAAGGTGCAGCAGAGGTTGGAATAACGCAAACAACTATGGAGTGTTGTGCCTATCCACATCCCTTATTTCCGAATGTAACTATCTGGGATCTGCCAGGAATTGGGACACCTGAATTTAGACCAGAGGATTACCTAAAGAAGGTCCGTTTTAACCGGTATGATTTCTTTATGATTGTGGGTTCAGAACGTTTCACAGAAAATGATGTCCTCCTGGCCCATGAAATTCAGAAAATGAAGAAGAAATTCTACTTTGTGCGCTCCAAAATGGATGACAGTATAGCTGCTGAAAGCAGGGTCCCAAACTTTAATCTGGACAGATCCATTCAGAAGATACGTAAAGCTTGTTGTCATGAACTGACAAAGGCAGGAGAATCTGATCCAAGAGTTTTCCTAATCTCCAGCCGATATTTGAGTAAATTTGATTTCTCAGATCTCCAAGAAACCTTAGAAAACGACCTGGATGACCTCAAGAGACATGCTCTAATTCTGTCAATGCCACTTTTCTCAAGAAAAACCCTCCAAAAGAAAATGGCGGCTATGGAATCCCTTATATGGAAACTCGCTTTTTTATCCTGTGCTATTGGAGTGATTCCTGTTCCAGGACTTTCTTTGGCTTGTGATCTTGGCATCTTGGTAGATGCATTGCTTCATTTCAACAAAGTCTTTGGCTTGGATGAAGAGTCCCTCCACAGAGTTGCCAAAGTGTTTGGGAAAGATTACCAAGTGCTGAAATCTGTTATCAAAAAATCCCCAATGTCCAGTGAGATTACAATCCAATTGGTAATTGACCGCCTGACCCAGTCCCTTGTTTGGGCGACCTTGACGACAATAGAACTTGTCTTGGATTTTGTACCTGTATTGGGCTCTCTGTATGGAGGAGCTAGTTCCTTCATTACCACATTCTTCGTCCTGAGGAGATTTCTGAAGGACATTGTAGAAGATGCGGAGAACGTTCGGAGAAAAGCTACTGAGCCTTGATAGTCACGATGCCCTGCCCCAAAGACCCAAGATGCCAACTGGTAAAGAGTCCCAGGTGCAAAATGCATGGAATTGTTCATGGGACTAGAAATAAAAATGAGTAAACAAGGAAACTGGATTTGAATTTTAGATTTGAAGCTTATTTTTTTCAATAGAGTCCCAAGCTAATTCCAGCATGAAAAAACAAAAGAATTCTGCCTAGATAGTTCCGGATTTGAAGCCATCTTTCTCCCTCCCTGCTGGTCCAAAGACTACTGAAGAATCACAGAACTCAAATCAGAATTTTCGTTTAAAAAGCTAATTCCAGCATGAAAAAACAAAAAGAATTCTGCCTAGATAGTTCCGGATTTGAAGCCATCTTTCTCCCTCCCTGCTGGTCCAAAGACTACTGAAGAATCACAGAACTCAAATCAGAATTTTCATTTAAAAATGCATACCAATCTGTTCTTGTGATCTTACCTTGTTTATTGTGCATAGCATCTCTTATACTGTGACAAGCCTTTTACCTTATATTATTGGTACCTAATTTGGTAAGAAATATAACAAATTCTTTGATTTCTGTACCAGCATTTGCATTTCATGAATAAACCTGATACAAGTAAAATGTGTGTTCTTCTGAGGAGGTTTGATTTGAAACCCTCTCCTGCCCCCACGTTGACACCTGAGTTCCCCCAGCCAAGATACGCTTTTAGGGCCCTTAAGGAAGGGGATGGTTGAAGACTCATATCTCATAGAGTGGCTTCTCACTTGGATCTCTCCCCAGTAATCGATGCCAGTCTCACTGTTCTGTAGCTCCCATCTCACCAATCAATCCATGACATGCTGGGGAAAGGAGAGGGGTAAAGATTATTTGGATAACCCCAAGGACATGACAAATGTTCCACTAATTTACCAAAGATTTCTGGGAGGCTCTGAGTCCACTCCTTGGGAACAACTATTATTGTTATTCGTATTTGTAGTATCACTCATGAGAAAGGCAAGGTTAGATGAGTCACAAATTGGGATCAAGATTGCAGGGAGAAATATCAACAACCTCAGATATGCAGATGATACCAGATGATATGCAGAAAGTGAAGAGGAACTAAAGAGCCTGGGCAAAAGTTGGCTTGAAAGTCAACATCAAGAAAACAAAGATCATGGCATCCAGCCCTCTCAATTCCTGGCAAATAGATGGGGAAGAAATTGAGGTAGTGACAGATTTTATTTTCCTGGGCTCCAAGATGACTGCAAATGGGAACTGCAGCAAAGAAATTAAAAGACGCTTGCTCCTGGGGAGGAAAGCTATGGCAAATCTAGACAGCATTCTAAGAAGCAGAGACATCACCCTGCCAAAAACAGCACATCTAGTCAAGGCTATAGTCTTCCCGGTTGCAATGTATGGCTGTGAAAGTGGGACCATAAGGAAGGCTGAGCGTCAAATACTTGAGGCTTTTGAACTCTGGTGCTGGAGAAGACTCTTGTGAGTCCCTTGGACTGCAAGGCGAACAAACCGGTCAAGTCCTAGAGGAGATCAGCCCTGGCTGCTCCTTGGAAGGCCAGATCCTGAAGATAACACTCAAATACTTTGGCCACCTCATGAGAAGGAAGGACTCCCTGGGGAAGAGCCTAATGCTGGGAGCGACTGAGGGCAAAAGAAGAAGGGGACGACAGAGAATGAGGTGACTGGATGGAGTCACTGAAGCAGTCGGTGCAAACTTAAATGGACTCCGGGGAATTGTAGAGGACAGGAAGGCCTGGAGGATCATTGTCCATGGGGTCGCGATGGGTCGGACACGACTTCGCACCTAACAGCAACAACAACAAAGTATCACTACTACCACCACCATCGTTGTCTATAGCCACTCTCTGACTGAGATTCAAGGCAGATTACAAAATATTACAGATTCAATGCAACGGCACAGATGTTGGATTTAAAAAAATGCAGGTGCACCGGAGAAAAATTGAAAAGCTGGAAAAAATACAAACCCATCTAATGTAAAAACAAAAAACAAACAAAAGAACACAGTAGATTTAAGCAGAGTGTGGCGCAGAGTAGTAAGGCAGCAGACATGCTGTCTGAAAGCTCTGCCCAAGAGGCTGGGAGTTCGATCCCAGCAGTCGGCTCGAGGTTGACTCAGCCTTCCATCCTTCCGAGGTCAGTAAAATGAGTACCCAGCTTGCTGGGGGGGAAACGGTAATGACTGGGGAAGGCACTGGCAAACCGCCCCGTATTGAGTCTGCCATGAAAACGCTAGAGGGCGTCACCCCAAGGGTCAGACATGACCCGGTGCTTGCATAGGGGATACCTTTACCTTTACCTTAGGCAAGCTTTGTCCACTAGGGTTTCCAGAAGCCCTGGGGTTTCCTGATGGCCCTGGAAGGGATTGCTGAATCATTGGGAGTTAATTGATTTTTATGTATTTTTAACATTTGTAAAGCATTTATGTGATGTGATGATCATATATGGTCATGTTGACCTTCCCCTGCCAATGGCCGATGATGGGCTTGAAGGGGATTGGAAGGAGAGGGGCCCCGGGGTGTGTGTGGGGGGGGGGGGAATGTGTCCGCAGCCATGCTTCCTAGTCATATTCAGCATGATTGTACCACTTTTGGGGTTTCTTGATGCTTGAAGAATGTTTCAGGGGCTTCTCAACAGTAAAAGAGTTGAGAAAGTCTGACCTAAGGCAAATCATCTGTCTCAGGGGGCATCAGGATGATACATGGACATGAAAGAGTTTGTGGCTGCTATTCACTATTTGGGGGTGGAGTCAGGGGAGGACAGGGAACTCAATAGGGTATAATCTCTTTTGTCTTGTAATTCATAGAATCATAGAGTTGGAAGGGGCCATACTGGTCATCTAGTCCTACCCCCTGCTCAATGCAGGATTAGCCCTAAGCATCCTAAAGCATCCAAGAAAAGTGTGTATCCAGCCTTTGCTTGAAGACTGCCAGTGGATTCCAGGGGATTGCCAACTGGAAACTGACATTGTTGGGGTGAGGATCTTCAGTTACCCAGAAAAGCAAAAAATTTCATTTTTAGGAAGGAGCCTAAGGAAGCCCAGTGGGCTCCATAAGCAGTTGTGAAAAGATTTGAGGAATAAAAAAGAGTTGTTTAGGAAATGGAAGGAAGGCCTTATTACCAAGGATGAGTATAAACAAATAACCAATAATTGCAGGGGGGGGGGTGTTAGAAAAGCTAAAGCTCAATATGAGCTCAGGCTAGCAAGAATTGCAAAACATAACAAGAAGGAGAAGAAGAAGAGTTGGTTCTTATATGCCGCTTTTCCCTACCCAAAGGAGGCTCAAAGCGGCTTACATTCGCCTTCCCATTCCTCTCCCCACAACAGACACCCTGTGGGGTGGGTGAGGCTGAGAGAGCCCTGATATCACTGCTCGGCCAGAACAGTTTTATCAGTGCCGTGGCGAGCCCAAGGTCACCCAGCTGGCTGCATGTGGGGGAGCGCAGAATCGAACCCGGCATGCCAGATTAGAAGTCCGCACTCCTAACCACTACACCATACTGGCTTCTTTAATTATATTTCAAGCAAGAAAAAGAATAGGAACACCATAGGACCACTGCGAGGACAAGAAAGTGAAATGATAACAGATGATGAAGAGAGGGCTGAACTGCTTAACTCCTATTTCTCCTCAGCCTTCTCTTGTGAGGGAAATAGTGATCAGTGTGGCAAAAATGTAACACAGCATGGGGGACGGGATTGGTGGCCTAGGTCACTGTTGGAACAGTCCACAAACACCTAGTTTCTTTAAATGAAACAAAGTCTTCTTGGCCAGATGAACTACACCCAAGAACATACAGATGTCATCTCTGAACCTCTGTCCATTATTTTTGACACTTCTTGGAGAACAGGTGAGGTACCAGACGATTGGAGGTGGGCAAATGTTGTCCAAATCTTCAAGAAAGAGAAAAAGGGGGATCCAGGTAATTATCGACCCATCAGCTTGATATCTGTAGCTCGCAAAATTTTGGAACAAATAATCAAACATTCAGTCCTTGAGCAGCTGGAACTGAGAGCTGTGATTTCTAAGACTCAGCACAGGTTTCGCAAGAACAAGTCATGACAGACCAACCTTATCACTTTTTTCGAGAAAGTGAATAACTTGCTGGATCAGGGGAATGTTGTGGACATAGTTTATCTGGATTTCAGTAAAGCTTTTGATAAGGTTCCACATGATATTCTTGTTGACAAGTTGGTATAATGTGGTATGGATCCTAATTCTGTCAGGTGTTTCCCGGCCACGAAGGCTATGTCCCGGGGCCGAAGCGTCTCTGCTGGGCTCTCCCATCAACGGAGGCGACTTCGGGGCCGGGACAGAGTCAGGGTCAGCGCTGCCCCCCTGCCACCGCCTCCCCTTCCCTCCCCACCCCGGTGCCTACCTCTCTTCTTGGCGGGGAGGCAGCAAATGGCGGCGGTTGGCTGAATTCAGCCGATGTTTGAGGGGGGCGGATCAGGAGTTGTGAAGCGCCTCCCAATTCATTAGTCAGGCGCCAAGGGACAAATCATGAGCCGCGCTCTGCACAGTTCGCAATTGGTCCCTTGGTGCCGGACTGACAATTGGGGGGCCACGGATTGTCAGTCCAGGAGAAGGGGCCAATCGGCACCCTTCTTCATCCCGGACAGGGCCCGCCCTCGGGGCCTTTACTGTTTTATTTTATCCGCTCCACAGGAGCGGTTAAAGATTATTTGGATGAGGGATTAGAGGGGATATTTATTAAATTTGCAGACGATACTAAACTGGGAGGAGTAGCAAACACAACTGAAGGCAGTAACAGAATACAGGATGATCTTGATAGGCTTGAGAAGTGGGCTAAACTGAATAAAATGAAGTTCAATAGGGACAAATATAAAGTTCTGCATTTAGGTAGGAAAAACCAAATACACCAATATAAGATGGGGGAGACTTGTCTTGGCAGTAGTATGTGCGAAAAGGATCTAGGAGTCTTAGTAGACCATACATTGAACATGAGTCAGCAGTGTGACTCAGTGGCTAAAAAGGCAAATGTGATTTCGGGAGTATCGGCCCTCAGACCTCCGAGGCCCTCACGGAAGTGCCAGGCAGCCGCCCAGCCGTGGCATCCTTCCCATGGCCCTGGCAGCATGCTCACTCGCCCACTCTCCTCCTGTGCCCATCCCCCTCCACGCAGCTCACCTGCCCTCCCGCAGCCCGGGGAACATGCCGCTCGCCCGCCCTCCTCCCAAAAGGGAATGCCACCCTCAGGGGCGCTACAGGCTGTATTCTCTCCCAGTGATCCTCAGTATCTAAATGGAGGGGAGCTGTCTGATGTGTAGCTGCTCCCGGTTTGAGAAATGCCTGTTCTTTTCACTTTCTCCATGCCCACTCCTATTGCCCGGACCATCTCAGGGTTAATTAAAGTCCAGGTGCACCCTCAGTCCAGCACCCCTTGAACTCAGATCCTTACTGCTATCTCCAGGTCAGAAAGAGTCACGTGAGTTAGCAGGGGAGAGATGGGACTCACTGATCTCACACCCCTGGCCGAGACCTGCTGGTGGGACTGTCTCACAGCAAGTTGGCCTTGTATTTCACTAACTTGCGGCTCTCAGCTGCTTCCTCCTCGGACGATGGCGATGCCAGGTGTTCAACCAGTGGAGTCCGGAGCACACAAGCTGCTTAAAGAGGCATCTTTTAGCCCCCAAATGGGTGGATGGCTTCTTTGAGGCTGGCGAAGAGCCTGGCACAGCACCTCCCACAGGCAGCTTCACACCTTTCTTTGATGGACAGTCAGTGAGGAAGTGGCTGGTTCCCTAGCATCCCAAACACAGCAAAGAGAACAGAGCAGCAAAGAGAACAGAGAGGGCTAACCCTTCCCATATCATGACTTTGGGCTGGAAAGTCACCTTCTGTGAGGGGATAGATGAGCATTCTTGGGAGCTTCTAGAAACTTGCATTAAGCTTGCTAGCTCTTCTCCATGGCAGCCGGCTTTGCCAAAAGAGCTTTGAGTAGGCTTCGAGCCACTTTACAAAGCAAGAATATCTTGTCAGTTTTGTGACTTCTATAGCAGATCTATGAAAAGAAGAAATTGACCTTAAGGATTAACAAGTACATGGGATTCCTTGTCACTGATGAGTCCCAGCAGAACTAAGAGTGCTTTGGCAAGTCGTCTTATTGAAAGGAAAAGATTTCTTCACCGAAGACTTTGTGGCAGCATCAATTCCAGTTTTTTTTTCTTCTGTTCTTTGTATTTTCTAACTGGATGGTCATCATTGGTGTTACAATTTTGCCAAAAGATTTGGCAGGGTTCTTTTTGGATCTGGAGACCATGAACATACCAGCAGATAAGAGAAATGCTATCTTTGATTGATAACAGTTAGCAAGCAAATGAAATTAGCAGTTTAACATCTATACAACAATATGGCATCAATACATGCCAAGCAAATCTATTGGGAGTCCAGTTATGACAACACAGAGAGTGACCTTGGCCAAGGAGTGTGCAGCAGCTGGGCCCAGTATGCACTGAAGCTCCCCATGCTGAGACAGCACCCCACTTTTTATCCCTAGTCTTAAATCAGGTTGATTGATTACACCTGGCTCCAAATACCTTATTCCAAGGATGCATAGCACCTGGGCCAGGTGCCATTAGGAAAGATAACAGCAGATGAATCCAATCCAACTTGGGACCCTTCTTAATGTTCTACACTTGTAAGTCCTTCCCAATTACAAGGAATTTGAGAAATGTGTTTTTCACTTAAGAAGAAGAGTTGGTTCTTATATGCCGCTTTCCTCTACCCGAAGGAGGCTCAAAGCAGCTTACAGTCACCTTCCCTTTCCTCTCCCCACAACAGACACCCTGTGTGATGCGTGAGGATGAATGACAGAGCCCTGTTATTCCTGCTCGGTCAGAACAGCTTTATCAGCCCAAGGTCACCCAACTGGCTGCATGTGGGGAATCTAACCTGGCTTGCCAGATTACTTGTCCGCACGCCTAACCGCTACACCAAGCTGGCTCACTTAAGATACTGCATTTCTTCATGAATCAGCAAAAAAGGCAGAAGCGAAACATATATAAGATGTGAGGAAAGGCAAGATATGTCACTAGCTTCTAGGGACAATATCTTCCACATCGCTGCCACTACACAGCCCTGGAAAGACGCAGATTCATAGGGGACTGCACAGAAACCACAAAGAATATTTCCAAGGTTAGTAACTGCTCCCCTTCAGAAGATACCATGGCATGATGCTGACTCTGGGGCAGGTGGTTGGGGTTGGGTTGCCTGATCTGGGTTGGGGAACTCTTGGAGATTTGGGGATGGAGACTGGGGAGGACATTCTATGCCACAGAGTCCACATGCCAAAGAATCTGTTATTTCCAGAGGAACTGATTTCTGTAGATTGGAGGTGAGCTATAATCCCAGAGGATCCCTGGGTCCGAAGAGTAATGTAGTGGTCAGAAAATTGCCTTGGTAAAGAGTTAGGGTCTGGGACCTACTGTGGCCAATTGGGGCCTATCACTGTAAAAATGCTCTGGACTAGGTAGGTTCTACACCACACATCATATTTAAAAGATTATACTTTCTTTCTGCTTTGGTTAAGACTTGTTTCCTGATTTCTGTAGTCCAGACCCTTCTTGTATTGCTCATGGGGTGCCCCTTGGTTGGATCCTACTTGATTTGTACCCTGTGATCTGTCTTGAGTCTCAGCCAGAGAGGCAGTCCATAAATAACTACATCAGAAAAACAAATAAATTAAGAAACAAAATTCTGTACAGGGCAATCTCAATAAGAGGGATGAATGCTGGGGGGAGCTTATTTCTGGCTGTAAAGGGTCCCTTTCCTTATTCATGGTGATATGGACAATGCATGACACAGATGCATCACATGAGAAGACACAGGTATGAAGTTCTGGGCTTAGGGTTGGCAACCTCCAGATGTGGCCTGAAGTTGTCCCAGGACTGCTCTCCAGATGTCAGAGATCAGTTCCCCTGGAGAACCTAGCAGCTTCCAAGGGCAGACCAAACAGCCTCACATCCTCTACCCTCACAACTCCAATGGCCCCCAGGCACTGTCTCTAGTCCTCTAGGAAATCCTCAAGTCAGAGTTGGCAACTGGGCTATATCTGAACAAGCCATGGAACTAAAGGAGAAAGCTTTTGATTGGGGAAAGTTCTGGCTCACAATTGAGGTTGTTTGTGTCGTTCTGGGATGCTTATCAGGTGAGAAGTCATGCTGCCTACTGGGCTCACAGACTTTTCTTGTCAAGGCAGCCGCTGACAGGAAAACGAAAGCTAAGCAGCTCAGCCTAGGTTTCTGTTTTTTGTAAATCAGGCAACTGGGCAGTGAAAGCGTGCAGGAGGAGTAAACAAGGCAGCATTCCTGAGGGAGGGGTGAGCTGAATGTCCTTTTCCAGGAGCTGGCACTGGCCAGCCCTGATGTGCCATCTGTGCCTTCTAGATTCTGTTCCTGGCACCACTTTGCTATCTGTTTCAGATGCTTTGGAAGGGCCTGAGCAACCCCACGCAGAACATTCCCCCCCCCACCGCGCTTTTTCTCTGTTTTATACATTTCATTGTTTAACATGAATAACATAGACCAAATTGAAGAAATACAAGAAAGATTATCAGGTTGCTACAGCATCCACCTTATTATTATGGTACTTTATTAAACTGCTTCTTCACAAAGGCCATATACAGGTGCCAATTTTTCTGAAATTTTTCTGGCAGTCTTGTTTTTACAAAGCTTGTCAATTTTACTCTGTTTGCCAGTTTTGGCAAGCCAGCCAGTAAATCCTGGTGTGTGTGTGTGTTTTTTTTTAGTTAATATTTATTGATTAGATATATACACACACACATAAGATTGTCATTGATTAATTGGTTCTCTTGAGAGATTCATCCCCCCTCCCTCCCTCACCTCCATTCAGTCATTGGTTAGTTTGATAGTCCGCGAAGAGCTTCCATTGCTTCTGGAATTCATTTTCCGGTCGGCTATTGACTAATACTGTCAGTCTTGCCAATTTAGCAAAGTCAGATAGCTTTTCTAACCAAAGTTCCCCACACAGAACATTTTGATTTAGGATCACACGTTTATTCAAGGCATGAGCTTTCGAGTGCAGGCACTTCTACTCAGACTAAGACAGTGGAAATATAAAGTTAATTCTGTCAAATTAGTAAACTGTGTCACAACATCCAAAGACAGCCTTATGATAGTTGCCAGCTCAGCTTCTACTTCAGGAATGTTTCTCACTTTGGGGGAGACAGATGGGGCAAGCGACAAATGGTAAAGTGCAAGCCGTTTGTCACTTGCATGGACAGTTTTATTTCTCCTATGTTTTTGTGAACTACAACTGAATTCAAGGGGACTGATTGGCTGTTTTAGCAAAGAGTGATCATATGGCTGTATTTGGATGTTGTGACACAGCTTGCTAATGTAACAGGATTAACTTTATATTTCCTGTCATGATGGAAGTTCATAGTCTGAGGAAGAGTGCCTGGACTCGGAAGCTCACGCCTTGAATAAATCTTTGTTGGTCTTAAAGTCCTTGTGCGGAAACACCCTAGGTGAGAGTTTTTTCAGCTCTCTCCAGACTAGATCAGTTCCCTTGGAGAAAATGGTGCTTTGGAAGGTGAACTGTATGGTATTGTATGATACCCCACTGAGGTCTCTATCTTCCCCAAGCTCCATCCTCCCAATTTTTAGAAGTTTCCCAACTTTGTTTTGATGATTTCCTGGTTTGGAAAAATTAACAGCAGTTCATTCTCTCCCCCCCTCCCCAGCTCAGGAGGACAGTCGGGTAGATTCAGGAGGAAAGTCAAGGGAAGGAGGAGGCTGAATTTCATCCTCCCTACTGTCCGGGCTTGTCCTTGCTCTTAGCTATATTCTCATTTAACCTTTTAGGGCGCAGACGTCTAAGTTTCAGAATCCAGCCTGCTTTTTCTTCCAAAGAATTCTGTCATCCCGTCTGTCAGACCTGAATAAAACCCCAAAGTCCTCAAGTTTATGATTGTGCTCTAAGACAGAGGTAGTCAACCTGTGGTCCTCCAGATGTTCATGGACTACAATTCCCCCCTGCAGTGTTTGCTGGCAATGGCTCATGGGAATTGTAGTCCGTGAACATCTGGAGGACCACAGGTTTACTACCCCTGCTCTGAGAAATGTTCTACCAGAGGAGCATGAGTTTTTTAATGAGCTACATTGCCTGTACATTGCGAGTCCTCATCTAAGAGGCCTGCTTGTCTTGCCAGTATAAATTTTACGACATCCCCAGGATGTTGCATAGACCACAGGATCACCATTGTGTGTTGTGAATTCTTCAAGATAATATTTTTATTGTCGGTAGGGTTCATGAAATGTTTGGTAGATTTTGTGTTTTTGCAAGAGTAGCAATGCTTATAAGGAAAGTTAACCAATGGAAGGCTGGATCCTGGTAAATCAGATTGTGCATGAGTGTTGCAAAGAGATCTTTCTGACTCTGTTTTTTATAAGCAACAAGAGGTCTTTTCTTGGACATAGGAACATCATCCAGTATGTTCCAATTCTTATCCATGTTGTGCTTTTTTTTTTGAAGTCTGCACTTATCTGTCCCACTATATATTTCTGGTAAGGGCATGGAGATAGAGCGTGTTGGCTTAAGCACCAACGCCTACTCAGGGTGGCTGTCCCACGAGTGCCTCCTCCTCCAACCGGCTTGCCTGTCTATCCAGCGGCCAGCCAATCACCTTCCGTCCCCCACCCTTGACCACCCCCTCCTCCTTCCACTTCCCTCTGAGGCTCGGAGGCTGCAGATCCCTGCCGTGTGAGAGCTGCCCCTGCCGGTGAGTTCCCGGCAGCTGCCTGCAGCCTTTCCAGGTCCTGGAGGGACGGGCAGGCTGTTCACAGAGTTCTTCCACTCCACCCCCCTAACCTAGCACTTCTTGTATTCCTGAATGCAACAGGCTTGGCCCCTAGTAGAAATATAAGTTAAATTACATACAAGCCTTCCAAGGTCACCTTTTTCTCACCTCTTAAAATTTCACTTTTTTCTAAAGCTGTTGTTTTGGTGTTTCTTTGTTGAACTTGCTGTAGGTATGCTTTGTTTGTTTTTCCTTTCCTGAAGCCTCACTCTGAAAGTCCTGGGATCTAGTAACATTTCTCCTGATTCTAAGAAGTTGATCAAACGGTAAATTATTACTCACATATGGTGGGTTGTGGCTGTCATGTCTAAGAAGGGAATTTTTGTTAGTAGGTTTTCTGTGCAGGCTTGTAAAATGACCACAGTTTGGTCATTTTCCTTGAGAACAATAATGTCTAATGTGTATTTATAGAGAACCAAACCCAGGTATCTGTGTTTGCAATAGGGGTCCCCAGTGTGGTACCTATAGGGGCTGGCTCTTTCTCTTGATTTTGTAGGATCCATTTTGCAGCTGCTCCTGCCACCTTATGTTGGAATTCCAAAGATGCTTGTAGGCTCTAAAAGGATGGGGACCCTGGAATCCGACCACCGTAGGGACCATCTTTCTTGCTACATATGAAGTTTTAGAAAATCAAATTAATCTTCCAGTTTACATTCCACATCTGGATATACCATTCCCAGCTCTAGGTTGGGAAATATCTGTAGATTCTCCCCCTGAGCAGAGGATATCTTATTGTGTTTCCCACTCTGTTCTCCAGGGAGGCAGGAACAAACTCCTCCTCCTTCCCATCACCTGACACGTGTGCTTTTGATTCTGCCTTCTTCCTGCCTTTCAAAGGAGAGTGCTGGATCTCAGTCTATCCGTGCCATTATTCTTTAGCTTGCTACTTTCTTTCAATTTTAAGGTTGTTTCTTTCTCTAGGCTGTTTCCCTGATAGTTTTCTTCGTAGCTATTTTTTATTTCCTTTCTCTCTCTTTAGCTTATAGCCATTACTTCAACCCACCCTCCAAAGCAGCATTTTTATCCAGGGAAACTAATCTATATTGTCTGATGATCAATTGTAATAATAGGAGATCTCCAGGTTCTGTATAATATACTCTTCTTAGCACCAATCAGAATTAATTTTACTTTCAAAGTACATTTAATTCCTTTTCAAGTTGGGTGTGGGGAAGAATTATAAAGGGAAAACAATGTGCCTCAAAATGTTATGCTAACGCCGTGTATAAGAATCCTTGCAGTAGAACTGTGATAGAACTGGCATTGCCACATAGGCACTGGGTTCTGCTGGACACTAGTACATTGTGCTAGTTCTGCTGGGCTTGCTAAAATACTCCTGCCCCCTTCAGTTTCTACTGCAGAGATTTTTGGAGACTTTTATTATTTTCTGCTGGTCTTGTATTGTCATTGCTTTTGCAGGGGGATGTTTCCCCCCTTCTATTGGAAACAATGGAGTATGGGTACTTTCTTTAGGAAGCAATGACTTGTATCCCATAAATCGAATCCTCATCAAAAATTGAGTGCAGGTAGAGGAGCCTCTTGTGGCGAAGAGTGGTAAGGCAGCAGACATGCAGTCTGAAAGCTCTGCCCATGAGGCTGGGAGTTCAATCCCAGCAGCCGGCTCAAGGTTGACTCAGCCTTCCATCCTTCCGAGGTCGGTAAAATGAGTACCCAGCTTGCTGGGGGGTAAACGGTAATGACTGGGGAAGGCACTGGCAAACCACCCCGTATTGAGTCTGCCATGAAAACGCTGGAGGGCGTCACCCCAAGGGTCAGACATGACCCGGTGCTTGCACAGGGGATACCTTTACCTTTACCTAGAGGAGAGTCAGCAAGAGATTCCCTGTTTGGGGTCTCTAGTACACCAATGGAGGAGGGATTCTATCACTTCACAAACCATAGAAACGCCACCCATTTATTTAACTCCTCAATGTTCATGACTGTCTGTGGTTCATGAACCAGACACCTCACAAACCATGAAGTGAATTAAAACACATTCTCCCAGTTTGTGCCCATCTGTAGCCATGTCTGAGTATCTTTGTCCTTATAAATGAAACGAGTGATGGCCAAAGATACAGCTTTTTCAGTGGTGGCACCATGCCTCTGGAAGCTGTTTCCAGGTTGCCCGCCTCTGTTACAGTTCATGCATACCAGCAGGGAGGTACTCTCCCCCTGTGTTTGAAGTGAGCTTAGAGGGTTTTTAAAACTCTGATTTTTAACCAGTTACAACATACCAACAAATCACTTATTTTTCTGTCCTTACAAAAGGCGGTTTTATATTAAGACTAGCGGCAAAGCCTATTGCACCCAGGAATATAATGGGCGCTTAGAAACACACCTGCACTGTGTCCTTCCTGTGTGGTGGCCCTCCTCCCCCTGCTTGAACTTGAGATCCAGCATGGTGCTGTAGTTAAAGAGAATGAGACTAAATCTCAAGGACTAGGTCTGACACCCCCACTCCAAGTGCAGAAAGCTGGATTATTAACCTCTAGGTAGTGGCCTCGAAATCTTAAGGAATAACAACTGAACTCCAAAGAACCAGTTCGTCTGGAGGAAACAGCTGGAAGGAAGGCAGGCTCTCCCAGGTCCCCAATTGGGGGTAGGGCATGCTGAAGTGTGTTCAAAGGCTGCCCTGGTCCAATGGGGCTAGTGGGAGGAATTTCCTCCATGTTCTGCACACACACTGCCCCCCCCCCCCAGTATGTACAGAGGAGTGTTGAAAGGCCCCACTGGACCCTAAGGGTTGGTGGGCAGCTTTTCCTGAATCTCCCACCCCCTGACTCGGGAGAGTGCAAAGTCTACACTTGGTCCCATTGGGGTTGCAGGGGGCTGGACCCTTTCTTCCCCCTTCACCTCCAGGATCTTGGGCAGGCATAGAGGCCACGCTCAGTGTCTTGGGGCTGGATGGCAGGCCAAGCCTCTTCCTCTCTCCCAGCCACCCCACTCTCTGGTCCAGCTTACCTTTGGGAAGTAAGCCAGCAGAGGGGGCTGGCTTTTATTCCAGCTGGTAGAAGGATGAGGAGGTGGTGGAGGAGGCTGAGGGTGGGACAGACCTGCCATTGGCCCTTCATGAGAGAGTGGACACTCCTGAGGGCCAATCAGGTATGGTGTCTGTCACACAACTTGAACTTCATTATAGTTAAAGACTAATTAAAGATGGTTAAAGATAAACATAAAGATCCGCATCTAATAAGAGAGCCTTAAGTAAATTGACCCGCCCCCACCCCAGTTCTATCTAGTCTCAGAGTAAAATATGATGGCAGCATTATTTAATGGAGTTAAGAATCACAATATTTGTATTTATCTTTCAGGTGAACTGAATCTTGTAGAAGAGTCATGGGTGGGAAAAGTTCAAGACCAGGGGTAAGGAGTGAACCTGAAGAGAAGTTTGTGAGGGAAGAAGAAAATCTCTCACTTCTGACTGCATCGGGAAAAGCCACTCTTGACATTGCCATCACAGGGGTATCAGGTGCTGGCAAATCATCCCTTGTCAACGCCCTGCGGGGAGTATCCGATTTTGATGAGGCAGCAGCCAGAACTGACGTGATAGAAGTAAAAACAGAGCCTGTGGGTTATCCCCACCCCACCATTCCAGATGTAATAATATGGGACCTCCCAGGAATTGGGACCCCTAATTTTAAAGCCAAGCAGTACCTAGAAAGGGTAAATTACAGCCAATATGATTTCTTCATAATCGTCGCTTCGAATCGCTTCACTGCCCATGACATCCAGCTGTCCCATGCAATTAAGAAACTGAAGAAGCAGTTCTACTACGTGCGGTCTAAAATGGACGTCAGCATTAGCAATGAAAAACTGAATCCAGCTTTCAATGAGGAAGCAACCCTTCAACGAGTCAGGAAATACTGTGTTGATAACTTGGTGGAGGCTGGCATTTCTTCTCCAAAGATTTTCCTCATCTCCAGTTGGTTTCCAGAAACGTACGATTTCCCCCTCCTGAAAAGAAGCTTAGAGAATGAAATAGAGGCTCTAAGGAGACGTATGTTAAGACCGGCTGAAAAGTACGTTGTTTCACGAATTCCTTATTTGATTTTCTTTGCGGATGAACAAAAAGTGTGTTTAAAAATGCAGACCTCCCCATATGTCCCACAAACAGCATTAAGATCAAGTAGTCAGAACCAACTCCGTGGTCTCTGGGCCTACAGGAGTAAAACTGGTCTCAACCAAGTCTCAAAGGTTTTAAAATCTAAATTATCCAACCTCTCTCTATGACTGTTCTATCCTGTATATCCTATATTGGATTGTTTTAATACACGTTGTTACTTGCTCTAGGCTGCAGAGGGAAAGGTGATTTAGAAGAATAAAGTAATAATAATAATAATTTTGTAGCTTTACCCTAATTTTAAAAGCTTTACAATACTATTATTATATTATGACAATTAAAGAACTCATATATATTTAGTATATATAAATATACTAAATGCACTTCCACATGGCAAAATCAATGTACTTTGTTTTTCCTCTCTAGGATTTAAATTTAAGTGACGTGATTGCTGATTGGTGAAATTACTATGGGCCTGGCTGGAAATTGGAAGGGAGATTTCCAAAGCATACCACAGTCGTGACTCAGGGCAGGCCATGGCAAACCATCTCCGAATGTTTCTTGCCTGACAGCCAGACATTCTCAGAATCTCCTGGCACGCTCTTAGAATCTCCTTGCACGCATGCCATATGATAAATCATAGAGAGCTGGCATGGTGCAATGGAAGCTTCTAATTCTCTCTTCCACATGGAACCAGCTGAGTGATCATGGGTTCAACACAGCCCTGATAATGCTATTCTCACAGAGCAGTCCTGTCAGAGCTGTCTCAGCCTCACCTGAGTGCCATATAAGTACCAAGTCTTCTTCTGTTCTGACCAAACAGTAATATCAGGGCTCTCTCAGCCCTACCTCCCTCACAGAGTGTCTGTTGTTGGAAGAGGAAGGGAAGGTGACTGTAAGCTACTTTGAGATTCCTTCAAGCAGTGAAAAGCGGGATATAGAAAACCAACTTCTTCCAAATAAGTCAATCCTGTGGGTGGAGAGAACAATTATGATTCTCTTTCCCAGGGTGTGGCTCCAATATACCTTGGGGCTACATTTTAGGATTTATGTATTGATTGATTGATTATTGATTTATTGGATTTTAATACCGCCCTCCCATATGGCTCAGGGGGGTTCACATAAAACATTGTAGGGGTAACACATAGAACAGTCTAAGCATATAGCAGTCATAAAATAACATAACAATAATCCAATAATTACTGTTCTGGAGTAAAAGAATTTCAGTGTCTTTGGCTAACAATAATATGGGATGGGAAAGAACTTACAACTTGAGTTCAAGTTAAAGAATCACATCTCTTTTTGATGCTGAAAACAGATCAACAAATTATCACATTTATGTTTGAATGCATTTCAACATAATGCATAACACGTCAACAGTTTCAGCGGCTCTGTTTAGAAAGGCACCTGGTGGTTGCATTGGATTGTTCTCCCAATAAGATCCTTGTTCTGGTGGCTTTTCTGTTAACTGCTGATGGCTGCTGTTATCGCTAGATTTATTGCTCTTTCGTGCCATTGATATCTTTCCTGCACTGCTTCTACTTCCAATGTTTTCCTGTTCTTAGGCTTCTAAGGATGGCATTTTCTTTCAAGTTTTTAAAACTATAATCTATAAGCAGCCTTGAGTACTCACTTAAAAAAGAGATGAGGGCTGGAACTCCCTAAGACTTCCTCAATAAATTACATATTTCTTTTTGTTTCTTAGATCAACCAAACCATCTAAAAGAAATGATATTAGTTTCATTCTTCAAAAAACAGGAAAAGCCACTCTTGACATTGCCATCACAGGGGTATCAGGTGCTGGCAAATCATCCCTTGTCAACGCCCTGCGGGGTGTACCCGATTTTGATGAGGCAGCAGCCAGAACTGATGTGATAGAAGTAAAAGCAGAGCCTGTGGGTTATCCCCACCCCACCATTCCAGATGTAATAATATGGGACCTCCCAGGAATTGGGACCCCTAAATTTAAAGCCGAGCAGTACCTAGAAAGGGTAAATTACAGCCAATATGATTTCTTCCTAATCGTCGCTTCAAATCGCTTCACTGTCTATGACATCCAGCTGTCCCATGCAATTAAGAGACTGAAGAAGCAGTTCTACTTTGTGTGGTCTAAAATGGACGTCAGCATTAGCAATGAAAAACTGAATCCAGCTTTCAATGAGGAAACAGCCCTTCAACGAGTCAGGAAATACTGTGTTGATAACTTGGTGGAGGCTGGCATTTCTTCTCCAAAGATTTTCCTCACCTCCAGTTGGTATCCGGAAAAGTACGATTTCCCCCTCCTGCAAAGAACCTTAGAGAATGAAACGGAAGCTTTAAGGAAACATATGTTAAGACCGGCTGAAAAGTACGTTGTTTCATGAATCTTTTATTTGATTTTCTTTGCGTTTGAACAAAAGTGTGCTTAAAAATGCAGACCTCCCCACATGTCCCCCAAAGAGCCTTAAGATCAAGTAGTCAGAACCTACTCAGGGAGCCCGGCCCCAAAGAAATAAAATTGGGTGGGTTATGCATTCACAGTTTTTAATCGTCAGATCTCTGACACTGTTAAATCTCCCCTATTTAAAATGCCCCTTTCAAAAACACAGGTTTTCTTGGGGGGGGGGTTACCTACCATAGTAGATCCAAGTCATGGATTCTGCACTTGAGAGCGCTTTCCAAAAGTGGGAGAGTACTTCATCCATTGTTCTCAGAGCTCATTGGTAGGCTGTGGTCAGCAGCGAAGTCACCTGACTGACACATGCTGCTGGCAGAGCCTCATGGGAATCGTAGTTCATGGGCTTTCCATCCAGGCATTGATGTAAACAGCTCAGGGGAGGAGACAGAAAACACAATATGTTTATGCATGCCAGAAACAGCATCCCTGGGAGCAGCTTACAAGGATGAATCGTGGCATAGCAAGTTTACAATGGTGCGTGGTGCGTGGAAAGTTTACAATGGTGCTTCATGGTGCCATGAAGGATGAGTGCCATGCATAATGAAAAATACTCTGATGGCTTTTCCATGGCGAAACCACCGCCATAAGCAGTGCTGCAGCAGTGGACGGCGGGAAACAACTGTTGCGGGCAGTGGGCGGCAGGCAGCAGTGGTGAGGGGCCGGTGGCAGAGGAGACATGGCAATGGCGCAGGTGCAAACAGTTGGGGTGGCATGGAGGGTGCCATTGCCATGGCTCCTCTGCTGCCACTGACTGCCACCCCCTCCCGCCACTGCCTACCGCCTGCTGCTATCACCCACTGCTGCTTCTGGCCTCCTTCACCTTCCCCTGCAGGTACAGGCTGGGCCCACCCTGGCCTTCTCTGTGGGGAAAGGGGCTTTCCCAGGCAGACCCAGCCTGTACCTGCAGGGGAAGGTGACGGCAGCCAGAAGCAGCAGCGGGCAGCGGCAACAGGCAGCACCGGCAGGTGGCTAGCAGCAGAGGAGCTATCGCAATGGCTGCCTCCATACCACCCTGACTGTTGTGTGCTTGCTCGCGCATCAACCCTGCCACCACTGCTGGGGTCACCATGGTTGAGAACCGCTGGGCTAGACCCTTCTCGGTCCTGGCCCCCATCTGGTGGAACCAGCTCCCTGAGGAGTTCAGAGCCTTGCCCGAACTTCCACAATTCGGCAGGACCTGCAAAAGGGAGCTCCTCCGCCAGGCATTTCCTTGAGGCCGACCGACTCAGAGCATCTGCTGGGCCCCCCCTCAGATGCCCTTCCATGACTGAACCATTTGATCTGCCCAGGGATATGTCAGTGTTGTTATTCAGTGTTGTGTTGCGATTGTTACGCGAGAAATTGTTGTGATGTTTATTGAAATTTGTATAATGTTATAGATTGTAATAAGGTTGCATGTGATATTATGCAACGTTCCATGTAAGCTGCCCAGAGCCGCAAAGAATGGGCAGTATAAAAAATCCAAATAAATAAGTAAGTAAATAAATAAATAAACATTTCTTTTTGTTTTCTTAGATCAACCAAACTATCCAAAGGAAGTGAAATACTTTTCATCCTCCTTCAAAAGGCTTTAAAAATTGACCTTGCCAAGCTGAAGGATGCTCTGAGGGATAGAAATCCTGAAGTGGTGGCTGAGGAAATCGAACAAGAATTGGATGAATTACAAAACGTCAGGCTTGACATAGCCATCACAGGGGTCTCAGGGTCTGGCAAATCATCCCTTGTCAATGCCCTGAGGGGCATGACTGATTATGAAGAAGGTGCAGCTGAGGTTGGAATAACGCAAACAACGATGGAGTGTTGTGCCTACCCACATCCCTTATTTCCGAATGTAACTATCTGGGATCTGCCAGGAATTGGGACGCCTGAATTTAGACCACAGAATTACCTAAAGAAGGTCAATTTTACCCAGTATGATTTCTTCATGATTGTCAGCTCAGAACGTTTCACTGAGAATGACGTCCTCCTGGCCCATGAAATTCAGAAAATGAAGAAGAAATTCTACTTTGTGCGCTCCAAAATGGATGTCAGTATAGCTGCTGAAAGCAGGGACCCAAACTTTAATCTGGACAAATCCATTCAGAACATACGTAAAGCTTGTTGTCATGAACTGACAGAGGCAGGAGAATCTGATCCAAGAGTTTTCCTAATCTCCAGGCGAGATTTGAGTAAATTTGATTTCTCAGATCTACAAGAAACCTTAGAAAACGACCTGGATGACCTCAAGAGACATGCCTTAATTCTGTCTATGCCACTTTTCTCAAGAAAAATCCTCAAAAAGAAAATGGATGCTATGCAAGCCCTTATATAGAAACTTGCTTTTGTATCCTGTGCTATTGGAGTGGTTCCTGTTCCAGGACTTTCTTTGGCTTGTGATCTTGGCATCTTGGTAGGAGCATTGCAGTATTTCAACAAAGCTTTTGGCTTGGATGAGGAGTCCCTGCACAGAGTTGCCAAAGTGTTTGGGAAAGATTACCAAGTGCTGAAATCTGCTATTAAAAAGTCTCCAATGTCCAGTGAGATTACATCCAAATTTATAATTGGCCTCTTAGCCCGGTCATTGGTTTGGGCGACCCTGACGGCATTAGATCTTGTCTTGCATTTTGTACCAGGGTTGGGCTGTCTGTATGGAGGAGCTAGTTCCTTCGTTACCACATTCTTCATGTTGAGGAGCTTTCTGAAGCACATTGTAGAAGATGCGGAGAACGTTCGGAGAAAAGTTACTGAGCCTTGACTGTCATGATGCCCTGGCCAAGGACCCAAGACACGAACTGGTAAATAGTCCCAGGTGCAAAATATATGGAATTGTTCATGGGACCAGAACTCAAGAACAAGGAAACTAGTTTTGAATTTTAGATCTGAAGCTTATTTTTTCCAGTGGATTCCTGAAATCATTGAAGTTTCCAGTATGAAATTTTTAAAAATCTACCTTGATAGTTCCAGCTTTGAAGCTGTCTTTCCCCCTTCCTGCTGGCCCAAAAGGCCTTTCAGTGGCTGCTTTCCTTCCTACGGAACCGGACACAGAGGGTTGCGGTTGGGGAAGAGATGTCATGCCCCTATCAACTTCCTTGTGGACTTCCTCAGGTGCAGTCCTCTCCCCCACAGTTTTAAACATCTTTATGTGCCCTCTGGTCAGCTGGTCCAGAGTTTTGGGTTGGGCTGTCATCAATACACTGATGACACCCAGCTCTGTCTCCTCATGGACAGGCACCAGAACTCCACACACCCCCCGGATACATTTGCTAGGTGCTTGGAAGCCATAGCTGGGTGGTTAGAGAAGAGTCATCTGAAACTTATCTCCTCCAAGACGGAGGTCCTGTGGCTGGGAAGGAAGGGGTCAGAACAGGAAGCGTGATTGCCCAACCTAGCTGGGGTGCATCTTAATATCTTGTCCTGTGCTAGGAATCAGGGAGTGATCCAGGATACCTTCCTTATTATGGAGGTCACAGGTCACAAGAGTAGTGCACCTGGCATTCTTCCATCGTCACCAGGCAAAGCTACTAATACCCACAAAGCACTTGGCCACAGTGATCCATGTGACCATCACCTGCAGAATTGACTGCTGTAACTTGCTCTAGGCAGGCCTTCCGTTGTTCTTGACACAGAAATTGCAGCAGGTACAAAATGCAGCAGCTAGGGTCCTCACAGGAACATCTTGGAGGACCCACATCCAGCCAGTGATGAGGCAGCTGCATAGGTTATCAGTTGCAGCCCAAATCAAGTTCAAGGGTTTGGTCTTGACCTTTAAGGCCCTTCATGATCTGGGACCCACATACCTATTGCCTTGTTCTCCCTGCAGGTACTTTGCAGGTACTAATTTTTTGGTGGTTCTTAGCCCCCAAGAAGTTCACCTGGTCTCAACCAGGACCAGGGCCCTTTTGGTCTTGGCCCCAACCTGGTGGAATGGACTCCTGGAAGAGCTGAGGGCCCAGTAGTAGCTTTTGTGGTTCCTCAGGCCTGTAAAACGGAGTTCTTTGCCAGGTCAATTGGTTGAGTCCAAGGTCCAGAAGATCTACTTGGAGCCCTTTCTCAAATTAGAACAGTAGAAATGAGTTTGATTTTTTTTTTTGCTGTCAGAGTAGCTATCTTGTAAAGTTCATGTTTTTAATGTTGTTATTTGATGTGGGATTTTATTCTGTAACCCGCCACGAGACGTTTTACGAGAGTGCAGGTGATAAATAAACAAACAAATAAATACAATTAACCCCTGGGTCCTTTAAGCCAAGATAGGCTTTCAGGGTCCTTAGGGAAGGGGGTGGCTGAAGACTCAAATCTCACAGAATGGCTTGTTAGTTGGATCTCTCCCCAGTAATCGATGCCAGTCTCACTGTTCTATAGCTCACTAGGGAGAAAAAAGCTTTGGTTTGGGGGTAGAATCAGGTCCAGAGTTGAAACAGTTAGATATCTATCAAATCCCATTCACAGATCCATCCATGGCATGCTGGGGGAAGGAGAGAGGTAATGATTCTTTGGATAACCCCAAGGACAAAATATTCAACTAATTTACCTGGGGTAGACGTTAGTTCATCTGGTCTGAGATTTCTTGGATGCTCTCAGCTCATTCCTTGAGAACAACTATAATGTTATTGATATTCATATCAACAATCTATAGCCAGTCTCTTACCGAGAGATTCAATCAAACAGCACAAATCCGATTTAAAAAAAATGCTAGTACGGTGGAGAAGGATCGAAGAGCTGGAAAAGGAATTGATTTGAAAACCCTGCTAACGCAAAACCCCAAACCGAACCGAACACCACAGCAGATTTCAGCCAAGGACTCCATAAGGCAGGCTTTCTCTACCAGGGTTTTGTAAAGACAACATTGGTGGGAGAAGGGACATGACTTGAGATTTTTTGTGATACATCTATTCAAACAACACATTAAATCCAAGAGATCCTAGAACACTTTTGCCATTAGAATTTGCAAGTAGAATCTTTTAGACACAGTAGAAACACGTGGTTTAAATTCTTCTTTAGATCTATCTTGTTTTTAATGAGGTTTTTTGTGATTATCATTATCTGTGGGACCCCTGTTGCCTTATCCCCCCCACAGGGCTCTTCGCTCTCTGGGCACTAATCTATTGGTCGTTCCTGGCCCCAGGGAAGCTTGCCTGGCCGTGACCAGGGCCAGGGCCTTTTTGGTCCTGGCCCTGACCTGGTGGAATGAGCTCCCGGGTGAGCTACGGGCCCTGCGGGATCTTTTAGCATACCGCAGGGCCTGCAGAACAGAGCTCTTCTGCCAGGTCTACGGTTGATGCCAGGCGGCAAAAAGATCATGCCCCCCTCCCTACATAAGTAGCGGTAGCGATTTATATCAGTGCCCTCAGTTCACCCTCTCCCTGCTCGTATGTGTTTTATGGGATTGTTCGATTGGGTATGCATTTTCTGCTGCAGTATCTTTTCTGGTATTTTTTGACTCAGGCTTTTGTATTGTATTGAATGGATCTGTATGCCTGTTTTAAGGGGTTTTATGGGTTTTTTAATTGAACATTGTAACCTGCCTCGAGCCCTCATGGGGAGGCAGGCAATACATTTAAATATAATCATTAGTTTTGTAAGTTTTGGCAGGATCACACCTTCTTTCATTTTGTATATTTACTCTTATGCCAGTAATGAGCTTTGTATCCCTTCTAAGAAGTACTTTAGAGCAGTGGTCCCCAACCCCCGGGCCGTGGCCCCGTGCCGGGCTGTGAAGGCCTTGGCGCCGGGCCGCGGCTCCCTCTTCCTGCCCCCCCCACAGCAAGAAGCTCGCCAGACCGCGAGAAAATCGGCCGCCAAAGTGGTCGATTAGCTTGTGGCCCAGCAAGCTTCTTGCTTCGGGAGGGGGGGGGGAAGAGAAGCTTGCCGGGGGCGCAAACGCGTGCACAGCGTGTGCGCATTTGCACCCCCGCCAGATGCGTGTTTGTGCTGGGGCTGCCGCATGTGTGCAGGACCCCGGGTCGCCCTCTCCCCCCACCCCGGCACAGCGGTCCGCGGCCTGCAAAAGGTTGCGGACCGCTGCTTTAGAGCTATTTTCTAAACTTTGAATGGGTAAGTTCACTTTATTATTTCATGTGTGTACTGTTAATCGAGCCCTTAGCAGTTTTTCATTGTAATAAGGAATACTTTTAAAATTATGTTTCCTTCAGATATTTAGGATTAGAATATTTTGAATGGGATCAAAGAAGGTTTATTTCTCTTGTTGGTGTGTTGTGTATTTTTACATTTTATAATATACTAGAGGCAAAGCCCACTGCACTCAGGAATGCAACAGGTGCTAGCACATATACCTGCACTGTGACCTTCCTGGATTGTGGCTCTGCCTGCTCCCTGATGGATCTTGAGATCTGGTGTGGTGAAGTGCTTAAAGAGTAGCAGACTCTAATCTCAAGAGCTGGGTTTGATTCATGACTCCTCCTCCCTATATAACAAGCTAGGTTGCCAACTTCCAGGTGAGACCCTGGAAACCTTCAGGAATAACAACTGATCTCCAAGAAAGAAGGAGAACTAACCAGGAAGGAAGGAAGGGAGGGAGGGAGGGAGGGAGGGAGAAAAAGAGATAAAGAGAAAGAACAGATGAAAGGAAAGGAGAAAGGAAGGAAAAAAAGGGAGAAAGGATGGGTGAAAGAAAGGATGAAAGAAAAAGAAAAAAGAGTAAGAAAGAGGAAAAGTGGTAGGAGGTGTGGAAGGAAGAAGAGAAAGGAAGAAAGAAGGGAAGGGAGGAAAAAGGGAGAAAGGAGGAAATGAAGGAGAAAGGGAGACATGGAGGAAGGAGAAAGGAGGGAGGGAGGATGAAAGAAAAAGGATGCAGGGAGAAAGGATGAAAGGAAAGATGAAACAGAAAGACAGAAGTAAAGAGAAGGAAATAGCCAGAAAAAGAAATGAAGGAAGGAAGGAAGGAAGGAAGGAAGGAAGGAAGGAAGGAAGGAAGGAAGGAAGGAAGGAAGGAAGGAAGGAAGGAAGGAAGGAAGGAAGGAAGGAAGGAAGGAAGGAAGGAAGGAAGGAAGGGTTTAGTTCTGGAGAAAACAGCTGCTTTCGAGGGGCATTGGCCTTCCTACCTGCCAATCAGGTATGGCCAATCAGGTAGGGTCTGAGTTGTCTGCACACAACTAGAACTTTATCATGTTTAGTGCTACACGTGTGTTTTGTTTGGGGGGGAAAGCATGTAACTATTTACATATGTTATCATTTGGAACTAGAATAAGAGTTTTGAATAGAATTAAGGAAGGCTGAATCATCCTGTTGAGCGACACTCCCTTTGGTGAGTGGCTTGAAAAAGAAATTCTTGGAATGGGGCAATAGATATAGCTGGCTCCCCCATTGCCACAACCACCAACAGCCATCAACAGCCAGGATCTTCAACATCAGTTCTTCTCAGCGTCTTCAATCAAAACAAATCGGGGAGAGCCGTTGAAATGAAGGGACTTTGGTTGTTCATGTTTAATTTCGGAAGATAATCTCTGAATATAATCTCTGAATATAAATTTTGTTTGTAGAAATTGGAATATTTTGTTAACATAGGACATCGGATTCCAGATATTCTGGATTCCTTTTCTGATGTAGTTCTATTGCACACTCCCCTCTTTTTGGTTTCTGTCCAGATGTGTCCTGAAGTTCTTCCAGGGCTCCTCTCCAGGTGTCAGAGATCAGTTCCCCTGGAGAACTCAGCAGTTTCCAAGGGCAGATCAAACAGCCTCACATCCTCCATCCCCACAACCTCCACCCTCAAGACTCCCACGGCCCCCAGGCACTGTCTCCAGTCCTCCAGGAAATCCCCAAGGCAGAGTTGGCAACTGGGCTGTATCTGAACAAGCCATGGAACTAACGGAGAAAGCCTCCATTCCACGGGAGGGGAAGATTTGATTGGGGAAAGTTCTGGCTGAGGCTGTTTGTGTAGCTCTGTGATGCTTATCAGCCGGAAGGCATACTGCCAGCTTCTGGGTTCATTGACATTTCTTTTCAAGGCAGCCTCTGACAGGAAAACGAAAGCTAAGCAGCTCGGCCTAAGTTTCTGTTTCTTGTAAACCAGCCGACTGAGCAGTGGAAGCGTAGAGGAGGAGTAAACAAGGCAGCATTCGCAAGGGAGGGAACAAAAGGGCAAGCTGTCTGTCCTTTTCCACAGGAGCTGGCAACACACAGAGGTCATCCCAGGTTATCTCAGGGGAGGTCAGTTCAGAGTTTCCTCTGGCCAGCCCTCATGTGCAATCTGTGTCCTCCCAATTCCTGAAGGGCCCGAGCAACCCCAGAAACAAAATTTTGATTTAGGATCACACGTTTATTCCTTGGAGTATCTGCAAACTGAGTCACGGCTCACAAACACTGCTGTCGGGATACAATGTGTCAAGTCTTTAAGGCGCCTCTGGATTCATTTGTTTGGGGACGGGAAGTCAGCAGTGGACGTAGGGATGCCATCCTCCAGGTGGGACCTGTTGCAGCTCATCTGCAGCCTTGAGAGACCAGTTCTCTTGGAGAAAATGGTGTTTTGGATTGTATGGCATGGTATGTTACCCCATGAGGTCTCTTTCTTTTCCGAGCTCCATCCTACAATCCCAAACTGGACCTGCTGGTGGGCAGGGGGGAACTGACCACCCTAGGTGCATGCCCTCGGTCAAACACCCTGTAGAAACATGAAGCAAATCCCACCACTGATGACTAAATGCACACTTTGTGTAGACGTGGAGTTTTAAACCATCTCTCCTAAAGGCCTGTTTCTTTCCCAAAGACCACAACACCGCAACTCCTTTCCCACCATCCCAATCCCATCACTCTTCTACAGGGAAAAAATAATCCCTCTCCTCATCGCCATACACTTGGGACAGGGGGTGTCCACAATATTTCAAGTACTGAATTCCCATATCCTGAGGGCGTATTTTCCAAAAACAATTAAAATGCTTTGTTTTCTTTTTAACCGTTTTTCTCTGGTTTTTGGTGTGCATGGGGCTGCGGTGGGGTAAGTCTTGGCCAGCTTTGGGGTGGGAAACACCTGGAAACTTTGGGGGTGGCGCCAGGAGATGGGATTTAAAATGGGGAGGGACCTCAGCTGTCAGGGGCTCATGGGAATTGTAGTCCATGGACATCTGGAGGACCACAGGTTGACTACCCCTGATCTAGTCCATTCTCTCCTGCAGAATACAGGAATACAGGTGGAACACAACATGATAGTAGGGGTGCCAACCCCCAGGTTGCACCTGGAGATCTCCTGCTATTAAAATTAATCTGTAGATCAGTGGTCCCCAACTTTTTTATCACCGGGGACCACTCAACACTTGACAATTTTACTGAGGCCCGGGGGGGGCAGTTTACTCCTCTACTCTCAACCACTGCCCTAACGCTGTCTGATCGCTATGGTAATGTTTAAACATCCCTTCAAAATAAGATGCAGACACGCCACAACAATTTACATAAGGAACATTTTATTTTCATGGAAATTTTAACTCATGACAATGACAAATCAATGGGAACCCTGAGCTTGTTTCTCTGCAATGAGATAGTCCCATCTGGGAGTGATGGGAGACAATGACACCTGAAGTGTGTTGTAAAGGGCCGGAGGGGGGGGGGGGAGAAGGCGTCCTTTGCGGCCCACCTCCAATTAGTCGACAGACCGGGGATCGCTACTGTAGATGACGAAGATCAGTTCCTCTAGGGAAAAAAAGATTTCTTTGGAGGGTAGGCTGAAAGGCATTATTCTCTGCTGAAGCATGTCCCATCCCCCACCCCCCAGAATCTACTCCCCCCCCAAATCTCCAGGTATTTCCCAACCCACAGCTGATAAACCTGTGCCAAGGGGTCCACTCTCCAAAGCGCCCTTTTTCTCCAGGGAGACTCATCTTTGATGTCTGCAGAGGTGAAGTGGCATTTCAAGAGGGCCCCAGGGCCTGCCTGGAAGCTGGCAACCCTAGCTAGTCCATCCAGCCCACCAGCCTTTTGTCGATGAAGAACTTTCTGGCTTCCCTCCAGACAAAGACCAGCTGACTATGGCAGCATTGTTTGTTTATTGAATGCCACATGATGCCAGTTGTGCTAAAAAGACACAGGAGGTAAAAGGTAAGAAGGAAAAAAACATACTGGATACAAAATGACATCTTTAAACCGCTCTACAGGAGTGGTATAAATAAAATATTAAGGCCTGAAGGAGTGGGCGCTGTTTGGGATGTGGGGGGTAACGATTGGCACAAAGCCTCCTGATTCGACCCTCCGCTTGTCAGTCCGGAGCCAAGGGGCTGTCAGTCCGGGGCACAGTGCAGCTGCCAATCGCCCTTCGTGGGCGCAACAGGGCTATGAGGCCACAAGAGAGGACTTCGAGGGGTCCTAGCGACCGCTGTATACCAGGTACAGCGGGCTTAAGGACTAGTTGTTAATAAAATCCATTCTTAAAATGTTATATCTGGCACGTAAAATCATTGTCAAGCCATCTTAAAGCCATTTAAAGATCCCTGTTTAAAAGGGACAAGGTAGATGGATCAAGCACTTTATTTTGTTTTCACATGCGACTGAGGTAGCCCTATGGATGTTGCACAGGATTAGCTACGTTTGCAAACAATGGTGTTGCCTTGCCATAGGAGAAACCGGGGCTGATTGGGCACTTACTTTGTTCATTCTGTTGTGGATCCTGCTGAATCCAGATTGATTTGAACTCCTTCCCCCCCCCCTTCCCCATTGAAACAGAAAAATGTTCTGCATGTAGTTAGGGGAGTTCAGAAGGGGGGGGGAGTAAAGCACAGCTGGAGTCTTTTTCTTTTCTTGAAGGGGGGGGAGAGGATTGGAGGCAGCAGAGGAGGGAGAAAAAACCCACAAACGTTAGGGCTTCTTTAACAAAAGCTTACAGCTTATAGCCTTGGCTGTTTGGTGCTTCTCTACCACGGAGTCAGCCCTGGCCAATCAGGGCTTCTCTACCACAGACCTCAGCAGCAAAATGCGAAGCAGCTGGAGATCCACATGCTTTCTCAACCCGATTCTTCAAATATTGATGGTTATTTCCACTCCTAAATATTGCAGGATAAAGATAGGGTCACTCCGGATCAATCATGCTTGTTGATGAGGGAAAATTTAGATCGGACAAAATCAAAATGGAAATCACATTCAGTGGAGGTGGCAGGGACTGAATCAACCTGGGATTGGAATAAAAGCTCCGTGCAGACTCCACCCTAGTTTCCCCCTGGTTATCAATGTCATGGATTTCCTTAAGAAGTGTGTGTGGGGGGAGGTTATTAACTTAGAACGAAGTTCCATCTAAAAAGAACATCTAAAAACAATATGTTCTAATGATCCCAACTTGCCCTGCCCAGAGACAAAGCCTCCCAGTTCCTGGGATATTCTTGAAATGCCCTTCCAACACTGCAGGAGGGAGGGCATCACTCCTCGCTAGAGTAGGGGCCCAGCAGCATTGATTCCGATTTATTCATTAGGGTTGCCAACCTCCAGCTGGTGGCTGGAGATCTCCCAGCTTTACAAAGGGACTTCAAGCTTCAGAGGACAATTCTCCTGCAGCAAATGGCTATTGGGAAAGGTGAACTCTATACTATAAGGAGGTCTCTCTCCAGGCTTCTCTCCCCCCAAATCTCCAAGAATGCCCCTACCCAGGTCTGGCAATTCTATTTCATATGCACCTCTGCCCATTCCTGTGTATAGAAAATGATGCCATCTTCCAGGTGGGGAAAAACAGAACCTTTCCAAGGCAATTGGTACAATAAATTTTATATGTCAATAATTTTTTAAGGACCAACCAAAATGGTTTCTAGATATACTCCGTTTTCACAATCTTTCTTCAGTGGTTGATTCCTAAATACAAAATGTATAAATTAATAAAATTAAATTTAAGTTTTAACAATGCAGTAAAGAATTACTCCCGCATACCTCCATAACCAGTTTGTAGTATCACACCTTACCTTATACTCTTATCAAGCAATTTTTATATATATAAATCGACCACCGGCTCTGTAAAGTATTGTGGGGAATGTCAGTCTAGTGTCCCTTTAAGAACGTTGCTGTGGGGCCTGTTAAGATTTTGTATTTATACCTGGATAGTAGCCCTAGACCATTGGAAATGTTTTTTGACTGACATTCCCCGCAATACTTTACAGATCCAGTAGCAATTCCTTGGGTATATAAGGAAGAGACTTAAGAGACAAACACTGGCACATTCGTTCCTGCCCACCCACTCACAATCTGCCTAAGTTCAGTGGATGTCACATTTCCTCTTTGGGCTATCCCTCATCCCCCAAAAAACAAATTAAGAAGAATTGGTTTTTACACCCCTTTTTTTACAGCCCAAAAGAGTTGCAAGGCAACTTACAATGGCCTTCCCTTCCTCTCCCCACAATACACACCCTGCGAGGTAGGGGTGGCCGAGAGAGCTCCAGCAGAATAGCTCTAACAGGACTGTGACTGGCCCAAGTTTACCCAGTGGGCTGCACGTGGATGAGAAAAGAAATCAAACCGGCTCAGAAGCCGCTGTCCTTGACCACTACCCCAAGCCGGCTCTTGAGCCAGCCTCTTTGTTGTCAACGGAACGGTTATTACCATCGCTTTTCAAAGATTTCTCTCGCCTTTCTCCTGCAAAGAGTCCCCAAAGGAGCTGACGCATTTCCCTCCGGTTTATCCTCAACAACCACCCTGCGAGGGAGGCTCGGCCCCGCGTGCGAGAGAAGCTCAGGGACCCCCGGAGAGCTTCCATAGCGAAAGCGATCCCTGGGCTTTGGCCGGGCGCTCCGATGGCTGCGCCTCGCTCTCCCTCCTCCCTCTGGAGGACCGAAGCTGAAACTGACCAAGTCGCTTTCGGTTTCGCTCTTCGCTTGCTCGCTCTGGTTTTCACGGCTCCCCAGAGCGCAGAGAAAACAGAGGGGCTTCGGACAAGTGGAGAGAGAGAGAGAGAGAGAGGAGAGAGGAGATCTTCCCCGCCACCCCAAACCCACCGCCCGCCCGCTGCAGTCCTGTCCTCCCCGAGATCCTCCGGGCACGTTTTGCTGGTAAGCGGATTCCGCTTGCTCTCCTCCTCCGCCCGCCCTGCCTTCCCGCTGAGCCTGCAGCCGAGGTCCGGTGGCGCTTTTGGTAGACCGCAAGGACTCTGCCCCGCGGCCATCGCCTGCCCGGTTCGGGGCAAGCGGCAAGCCCCGGGCTCCTTTGGACGGGCAGGACGTTGTCGCCTCGGTGGGGAGAGACCCGGAGCGGAAGTGTTGGCGTCTTCTTGAGAAAGAGCATCCCAGTACGGCGAGGCAGCCTTTGGAAACCAGCCGCCACCTTTTAAAGAAGTCCGATATTTAGGAAAAACGGGAAGGGGAGTGGGGCAGAGTGCGCTTTGCAGGGTCTGAAAACCTGATAGCGACATATAAAGATCTATCTGCCAACAGGGGTGCTGTTTTCAGGAGCCAGGGGGGCCATGCTTAAGAGCCCCCCCTCCCCCCGTGTGAGGTAGCCATCTTTTTTACAAAATAGTATATTGTTAAGAGCATTTCTTAGCGGTATAAGGCCATGCCCACTGGATTAAAAGGTTTCCCTTTTGAAAATCAAAGTTCTTTGTGCCTTTGGGACACTCAAGAAGAATTGTGTGTGTGTGTGTGTGTATGTAGTTGAGTCACCTCTGACTTTATTATGTATTAATTTGATTTATTCGCCATCTATCTATCTATCTATCTATCTATCTATCTATCTATCTATCTATCTATCTATCTATCTATCTATCTATCTATCTATCTATCTATCTATCTATCATCTACCTACCTACCTACCTACCTACCTACCTACCTACCTATCAACTTACTTACTTACTTACTTACCACCACTCTCATAACTGCCTTGTGGCGGGTTACAGTTTGTCTGTGTTAAAAGCGCCATTAAAACCATTGCAGACGTTCAACCATATACAAAACGGACTCCTAAGACATTTAAAAAAACATGGCAGTCTACAACCCACTAACCCTGCCCCCCCCCCAATCTAGTACAGGAGTGGGAGGAGGGAACGCAGATCACATAGCGGGTGCTTGCGTTCTTGACACTGGGGGGGGGCATCTAATCTTCCTTGCCACACCGGTCTCAACCATAGACGTGCCAGAAGAGCTCCATTTTGCAAGCCCTGCAGAATGGTGAAAGCTACTACAGTGCCTGCAGCTCTTCCAGCTGCTCATTCCACCAGGGACCAGGACCTAGAAGGCCCTGGCCCTGGTTGTGGCCAGGCATGCTTCCCTGGGGTTGGGAAAGACCAATAAATTAGTAACCGCAGAGCGTAAAGCCCTGCGGGGGGCATAGAGCGAAAAGCAGTCCCTCAGATATGTGGGAACCAGACTGCGGAGGGCCTTGAAGGTCAAAAACAGAACTTTGAACTGGATCCGTGTGGCAACTGGCAACCAATACAGCTGCCTCAGGACAGGCTGGATATGGGCCCTCCAAGATGTCCCCATGAGCAGGGGTAGTCAACCTGTGGTCCTCCAGATGCCCATGGACTACAATTCCCATGAGCCCCTGTCAGCAAACGCTGGTGCATTTAGCACCAGCTGCAATTTCAGGATCAAGGCCTAGGGAAGGTCCGCATAGAGCCTTACAATACTAAAACAATAAAACACAACACAAATTGAATTCAAAAGCACCTATATTTATATTTGTATTCGTATTTGATTCATATTCATATTCATATTTATATACCACCCTCCCCCGAAAGCTCAGGGCGGTTTACAGGCAACAGGAAAAAGATACAGATAACATGAGGTAACACATGTAACAACAACAATAACAGTACAGCAACTATAATCCCAACATGATAACAGCAATGATAATATGATAGAACTGCAAAGGAGCCTTAGCTCAACTCTTACTGGGACCCAGTGGGTTAGGCAGATTAGTGGCGGTCGTAATGGGGGGGGGGGGCTGAGGGCCAAGTGGAAGCGACCAACAAAGATTTATTCAAGGTGCGAGCTTTCTAGTGCAGGCACTCTTCCTCAGACTAAATGGAACAAGGATCATAAGCATACAGATAGAAGGCAAACGTAAATTGCGGCAAATTAATAAACTGTGTCATAACATCCAAATTAAGCCATATGACAATTCTTTACTAAAACAGCTAATCAGTCCTTTTGAGTTCAGTTGTAGTTCACAAAAACATGGGAGAAACAAAACTGTCCATGTTAGTCATTAATGGCCGACACTTGTGAAAAGAAATAATTAAAAGAGATGAGTTGTTGGTCCCATCCGTCTCCACCCAAGCAGGCAAGTGACAAGCGCTGCCAGCAAGTTATCCTGTCCTGAGACTAGAGAGATTCGAAATCCAACGCTTACATCCACATTCCTTACAATCCCCTCTTCTTAAAATAAAAACGTTATTTGGGACAATGTGACTGTAATGTGGTGTTTGTAATATGTAATGTCCTTTCGAATCTAACTCTCTGGTCTCAGGACAAGAGAACTTGCCAGCATGGCTTGAAGAGAAGCTTCTATGCTTGGGTGGAGGCAGATGGGGCTTATATCTGTGCTCTCATGAACCTTGTTCCATTTAGTCTGAGGAAGAATGCCTACGCTCGAAAGCTCACGCCTTGGAGAGCCAGTTTGGTGTAGTGGTTAGGAGTGTGGACTTCTAATCCGGCATGCCAGGTTCGATTCTGCAACCCCCCACATGCAGCCAGCTGGGTGACCTTGGGCTCGCCAGGGTACTCATAAAGCTGTTCTGACCGAGTAGGAATATCAGGGCTCTCTCAGCCTCACCCACCCCACAGGGTGTCTGTTGTGGGGAGAGGAAAGGGAAGGCGACTGTAAGCCGCTTTGAGCCTCCTTCGGGTAGAGAAAGGCGGCATATATGAACCAACTCTTCTTCTTCCAAATCTTGGCTGGTCTTCAAAGGTGCTATTGGACTGAATTTTTGTTGGGCTGCTTCAGACCAACACGGCTACCCACTTGAACAATAAAACACAATAAAACATTTCTTACAAAATTACGGTTACCCAGCACATGAAAGCTTGTGCCTTGAATAAAACTTTGCTGCTCTTAAAGGTGCCCCTGGACTCTGTTCAATCACCCAGCATGGCAGCAACGGTAATCCCCCAAGAACTATACCCACCCAAACAAACCCCCTCCTGCCCAAACCCCATGCCTCGACGGAGATGGTGAAGGCATGTAGGTGTCTGGTTGTCTCCCTAAGTGGGGAGGGGGACACCCCACGATTTCCCTTGCCCTGGCCTCAACCAAATGTCTGGAGGAAGAGGCTCTGTCTTGCAGCCCCTGCAGAAATTATGGGGGATCCTATGAGCTATTAATAGCAGCCTTGCACGAGACTTGTGACTGTGACTTCCTTAACCGAATCAATCCATCTCAGCTTGAGTCTTCCTCTTTCTTCGCTGCCTTTGATTTTTCCTTGTTTTACAGTCTTTCCCAGTGGAGGTAGATTCAGGTGCGTGGCCATGTTGGGGTGAAGCAGCAGGAAAAGAGGGAACCATGGACCACCAAAAAGACCAAGAGCTCTAGGTCAAATCGAGCTTGATCTCTCCCTAGAAGCTAAAAGGACTTCATGGGGGCCGTCAGGAAACCCCAGGGTTTCACAAAATTCTGACTGAGAAAGCCAGATCTAAGGTCCTCAGGACCTTCCTCAGGAGGTGGTGGGTTCTCCATCTTGGAAATTTTTAAACAGAGTCTGGATAGCCATCTGACGGAGAGGCTGATTCTGTGAAGGTTCCAGGGGGTGGCAGGTGACAGTGGATGAGCGATAGGGTTGTGCGTGTCCTGCATAGTGCAGGGGGTTGGACTAGGTGACCCATGGGGTCCCTTCCAACTCTATGATTATGGGAAAGGCCCCATGTCCAAATAGGAATGATGAAATAAATAAATCCTGTGTTTCCAAAGAGCAGACTTCTGGTAGAACTGAATTTTAAATTGTCAACGATAAGAGTAAAATGAAAGGACTGGAGCCTTTTGAAAGTGCTCCTTATCAAGTTGCTGTGTTCCCTAGAGCAGGGGTAGTCAACCTGTGGTTCTCCAGATGTTCATGGACTACAATTCCCATGAGCCCCTGCTGGCATCTGAAGGACCACAGGTTGACTACTACCACCCTAGAGGACCCTGGGCTATTTGCCTACCCATAGAGCAGCCCTTCTCAACTTTTTTACTGAGGTATTCTTCAAGCTTCGAGAAACCCCAGTAGTAGCACGATTGTGCAGAATGTAGTTGGGAAGCTCACCTACCCGGGGCCCCTCCCCTTTCCAACCCCTCCAGGCCCATCAGTGGCCATTTTAGGAGGGTGGGAAGGTCAACATGACCGTACATGGTCATATCCCCCAATAAATGCTTAACCATTTTTTAAAATATATTAACATTAATTAATTTCCACGCATTTGGGAAACACTTCCAGGGCCTTCAGGAAATCCTGGCTGAGAAAGCCTGCCACAGAGGAACGTCCTAAAGAAAATCATCTCCCAAGAAACACCCAAACCCAGGGTATCAACAGGAAGTCCTGTCGTGAATGGCATCTAACCAAAGTAAACAATCCCAATGCTTGTGTTTATTTTTTAGGTCAACTGAAAAGCAGCCATGGAAGGTCAAAGTTCAACACTAGTGTCAAGTCCTGCATTCAAAGAGATGAAGACTGAGACAGAAGATTTTGAAGACTTGACAATTGAAGTTAATCGCGGATTGAGTAAATTGGTGAACATTGCCATCGCAGGGGTGCAGGGCGCCGGTAAATCGTCCCTCATCAACGCTTTGCGGCGCCTGTCAGATTTCGATGAGGGTGCAGCCCCAATTGATGTGACCCAGGTCACAGATGATCCACAGAGTTATCCACACCCTGTGTATCCAAATGTCGCATTATGGGACCTGCCAGGAATCGGGACATCTAATTTTAAAGTTGAGGAATACCTAGAAAGGATAAATTACGGCCAGCATGATTTCTTCATCCTTGTGTTCTCTGAGCGCTTCACCACACAAGACTTCCAGTTGTCCCGAGTGATTCAGAAAATGGGGAAACGCCTCTGCTACGTGCGCTCCAAAATGGACACCAGCCTTGAGAATGAAAGAAACAAGCCAGACTTCAATGAGGAAGCCACCCTTCAAAAAATCAGGAAATATTGCTATGATAATTTGATGGCGGACGGCAATTCTTCCCCCAAGGTTTACCTCGTCTCTAGTTGGTACTGGGATAAGTTTGATTTCCCCCTCCTGCGAAAGACCTTGGAGAATGAAATTGAAGAACTCAAGAGATGTGCCTCAATGTCAGAGGAGGAGGAACCCAAGAGGTATGTTGGATCTAGCTAAGGTTCAACAATATTTTCTTGGCTGATGTGTTGGCTCAGTGGGGCTCTTGGCTCAGTGGGTTTGAGAGCCCTGACCTGGAGGGCCCAGTCTAGTTACATTTTATCGTATTTCAGAATCTAGGCAGGAGTGGCCCTGGTTAGTATCTGGTTAGAATCTAGGGAGGAGTGGCCCTGGGAGATCACCAAGGAAATCCAGGGTTGCTATGCAGAGGCAGGCAACGGCAGCTAGTTCTGGATGAGTGTTTCCTTGAAAACCCTCAGATTGCCATAGACTGGGGACCTGTTTGATTGAAAACCCAATCTAGTTAGCCTCTCTTTCCCCCTTTTCGGTATGGCCTTTGGTGCATTCTTCAGTGATGCTTTGCAGATTGTGTCTCCGTGTGTCTGCTTCTTTTATAACATTAATTAATTCATTCAGTTTATAGCCCATGTAAAGGAAGGTTTACGGGATCCCCCTTCAAATCTCTGTGGCTTCACCGATTGCAGAGGGCCAGGAACCATGCTGGGACCAGCCAGTTGAAAGAGAGAAAGGATTTTACTTGAGAAATCATTCCGGAGTTACATAAAATCAGAGGGCCAGTACAGGCACACAGTGTGACAGAAAGCAAAAGGAGACCATCTAATGCAGGGGTAGTCAAACTGTGGCCCTCCAGATGTCCACGGACTACAATTCCCACAAGCCCCTGCTAGCGAATGCTGGCAGGGGCTTGTGGGAATTGTAGTCCGTGGACATCTGGAGGGCCGCAGTTTGACGACCCCTGATCTAATCCCATCTCCCCCTACAGCTGGGAGATGGGCGAGGATTAGACATGTTGTTCTCTAGCAAGATCCCTCCTGATGGAAATTAGGATCTGCGAGAATGAGGCTGGCTGTCTGAAGAGCCATTGCCATTTCTATCCCGTGGGGCCCCTTTTTGAAGTGTTGAAATAAAGCAATAGAAAAGATGTGTTGCCCTGTCCATTTGACTTAGTGTTGTTTTGACTTGACCCGCACAGGAAGAGACTGGCCTTTAAATCAGGGGTAGTCAACCTGTGGTCCTCCAGATGTCCATGGACTACAGTTCCCGTGAGCCCCTGCCAGCATGCTGGCAGGGGCTCATGGGAACTGTAGTCCATGGACATCTGGAGGACCACAGGTTGACTATCCCTGCTTTAGATGATACACTGTTTGAGTTGGCGTCATGGAGTGTTTGTGTTGGGGAAATTAGATGCGAGCTAGCTAGTGTGTTTGCAAACTTAAATGGTCTCCGGGGAATGGTAGAGGACAGGAATGCCTGGAGGATCATTGTCCATGGGGTCGCGATGGGTCGGACACGACTTCGCACCTAACAACAACAAAGCCAGTGTGTTTGTCTTGGGGACCTAGAGGCGCATGGTGGGTAACATCATAAGAAAACGCACAATAAAACCCCAAATAAAACAGAGTAAGATGCATATAGTGGAATCACTGAAAGATCTTGATTATGGCCTGATTGTCCAAAGGTAGGGCTAGCTTGGCTGCTCCCTTCAATAAGTAGGTTGATGCCCCAACTTCTTCTGCTAGTTCGCTGTCTTTTAGTGTGACAGTGGATTTGTCCATTTAGCCTGTTGAGACTTGCAGAAAGAAACTCATCCTGCATCAAAATGGAAGGAAGAGAAAGCCAAATCACAAATGGAGGCTGGATGGCAACAGAGTGGGAATTTCAACCCAAGACTTCCCAGTCCGACACTTAGTTATTCTGATCCATGTGCAGACTTGGCATCCGTGTCTGGTTTCTCAGTCTATGGAAAAAGCAGAATATTGAAGCTTTGTCCAATGCTGTCATACATAAGTTCTGAATGTTCTATGTTTATCAGGGATAGTCCTTCCTTCCTGGTCCCTTTGAAAAGGTCAGCACTTGGACATTCATCAAGATCCAGATTCTGCTCCACCCATCCATCCACCCATCCACCCACCATCCATCAGATTTCTATACTGCCCTCCCCTAAGGCTCAGAGCGGTTCACATACAACATTGCAGGGGTAATACATGGAACTGTCTGAACATATAACACAGTCACAATATAGATCTTGGATCTGCAGTGTAAAACCACACACATTCATACATACATGAACACTGTGTGCTGTGCAGTGCACGGCATGCCCTTTCGAGTACTTTGTAGCTGCCAGGGTATATTTTGCACAAATGATAGCTTTCTGACAAATTATTTCCTTTCTCCAGTATCTCCCAAGATCAAAACCTATGTTGGTTTTCAAATGAATGGAGGACTATTTCTCACGGAGGAAATTCATGGATTGTACATCAGATCCACTAAAGCCTATCGCTAGGTAGAAGTTACGAAAGTGGGGGAGGAACGCGCTGAATAAATAACTGTCTTCCTTTCTAGGTTTAAAGCAGCATCCGTGATGAGTGGAATTGCTGGTTACTTCTCAGGGTTTCCCTTTGCCAAGCTGAAGGATGCAATGGCGCAAAAAAGTCTTGAAGAGGTGGTTGAGGAAGTTCACCAAGAATTGGATGCATTAGAAAATGCCAGACTTGACATAGCCATCACAGGGGCATCAGGTGCTGGTAAATCATCCCTTGTCAACGCCCTGAGGGGCATGACCGATTATGAAGAAGGTGCAGCTGGGGTTGGAGTAATTCAAACAACTATGGATATCCACGGCTATCCTCATCCCTTATTTCCGAACGTAACCATATGGGATCTACCAGGTATCGGGACGCCTGAATTTACACCGCAGAATTACCTAAAGAAGGTCAATTTTAGCCAATATGATTTCTTCATGATTGTCAGCTCAGAACGTTTCACTGAGAACGACGTCCTCCTGGCCCAGGGGATTAAGAAAATGCAGAAGAACTATTATTATGTGCGTTCCAAGATGGATCTCTGTATGGATTCCGAGAAAAGGAGACCCAACTTCAATGAGAACAAGACCCTTGAGAAGATAAAGAACTATTGCTGTGAGAATCTGAGAATGGCAGGAGAGCCTTCGCCAAGGGTTTTCCTCATCTCCAGGAGGCACGTGAATATGTACGATTTCCCTGTCTTGCAGGAGACCTTGGAAATGGAACTAGATGGACTCAAGAGGCAGGCGCTTATTCTGGCTATGCCTATTTTCTCAAGAGAAATCCTGGAAAAGAAGGAGGCTGCTATGGAGGCCCATATCTGGAAAATAGCCCTTGCATCTTGTGCTGCTGGGGTCGTTCCTGTCCCAGGGCTTTCTTTGGCCTGCGATCTTAGCCTCTTGGTAGGAGCGCTGCTTAGGTTCTACAAGGCCTTTGGGTTGAATGAAGATTCCCTCCGAAGAACTGCAAAGCAGGTCGGCAAAGATTACCAAGTGCTGAAATCCGCCGTCAAGAAATCTCCAATGTCCAACGAGATCACTCCAGAATTTGTAGCTGGTCTCATGGCCAAGTCGCTGGTATGTGGGACCCTGATGGTGATAGAACTGGTCTTTAATCTTGTGCCAGTATTGGGCTCTCTGGTTGGAGGAGCTAGTTCCTTTGTCACCACTTTCTACATGCTGAAGAACTTCCTGAAAGATATTGTGGAAGATGCGGAGAACGTTCGGGCAAAAGCTGCCGAGCCTTCTGAGCCCGGCAACACAGGATCAAAGACCCTCATTCGGGAAGTGAGTCCCGGAAACGAAAAATATGAATGAGCGCACAGGATCAGAACCTGAGCACAAGAAAGACTTGCATTTCTGGCTGGTTTTTTCCCCCTTATAATCGACACCCAAAGAGAACAATAGAACCGAACAACCTTGTGTGAAATGAAATTTTCTCTGCACGCATTTCAAGAAGAGGACTTTTCCAAGTGTGCCGGTTCAATCAATCTGACATCCGGAAGCCCTTTGAAGCATCTTTGCTAATCCACATGGCAGATCTGGGGCTATGTAGAGCAGCACGAGCCACAAAGCTCTGAAGAGAGGGTTCTTGCATCACTGCGTGCTGGCTGATAGCTCATTCTTGTGATACTTTTTCCAACTAGGTATGGCCTGGCAACGGTGGTAAATGGGAGGAGGTGTGGGAACTTACTGGGGAAGGGGGTTGGGATCATAACTTCTATGCAGTGATGCAGATTCTGGCAAGACTTCCGTTGTGACCCAGAAGTGGTAGTGCATCAGGGCAAGGGTTTAGCACTCACCCCTACGGCAGTGGTTTAGCACTTGCCCCCAAATTCCATGGTTTTTATGGAGTTTCAGGCCATGTGTTAGAGCAGTCTTCCCCAAACCCCGGGCCCTCGGAACTGGGCCAACGGGGGGAGGAGGGAGGTGCTGGCACCAATGCGCCAGCAGGCGCGCCTCCCTCCCCCTGCAGTGCTCGCTGCGCTGGGAGCGATCGGCCGCTTCGGCAAATGAATAACCCAAGCCTAGCCGCGCTGCGGGAGGGGGAAGGTCTGAGCACAAGCGCGCAGGCACGGCAGCTCCGCGTATTTGTGCCTGCCAGTGAACGCCACGCTGCACGGGGGAGGCGCCGGCACCGGCTCACCAGCAGACGCAAACGTGCAGGCGTGGCAGCTCCGCACCTGCGTGTTTGTGTCTGCCGGTGTGCCGGCGCCCGGGCCCCTCTCTCCCCTCCCGGTCCCCAGGCCTCCCTCTCCTCCTTCCCCCCCCCGGTCCCCAGCCCGAAAAAGGTTGGGGACCACTGTGTTAGAAGGTCACTGCAGTGCCACAGCAACTCTTCTGGTTTGTGCTGGAATTTGCACCAAGTCTAACCACCTGAGCATCAGGTCTCCCACCATGTGGGTAAGTGCTAGGCCCGTTTCCATCTGTTAGCAGGGTAAATAAGTCATAGATATGCACACACTGTATTTTAGGATAAAGGAGATAAAAGGATTTATTTATACTCTGATATTTATACTCTGATTTATACTCTGATATTTATACTCTGATAGTGCAAAGGGGAGATATGAACAAGTGTCTGTCTATATGGCTACCTAAGAAGAGAGAGAGGAGAACTTTCCGAGAAGAAGGGAGATATTGTCCTAAGAGTAGCAATCTAGGAACAGACAAGAAGGCACACTTACCAGATAGAAAGGTCCTGACTCCTGAACTCTCTGACCTATCTAACAGTCTTCTTGCTGCCCCCTTCAGGGTCTTCTCTTCTTCTCTTTGTACACCAGACATGGTCTATTCCGACATCATCAAGGAGCATGACTGCCCTCAACATGCAAAGTGGCCCTGGATGCTTGAAATGATGTTTTGTTTATTGTAGTGAGCAGCTTAGATCCACTTAATGAAGGAACTCAACATATTTATTTACAAATTGCACATCGTAGTCCTACAGGCCCGAACTGTATTATCTCCAGATCTTACAGCATCAACTCCTAGTTCTTCCAGATTCTTCCAGGAGCCAGATGGCCTCTATTCTAAACATTCACTATTCATTAGCTGTATTTTTAATTTTATTTTTATGGAAAACATAGAAAAAATGTATAGCTAATACCCATACCTATGCAAACAGAATAAATATCTAGTCCACTCAAATATTTTCTAAAACATGCACCGAGATATAGATTTGAGGACTCAAGGGGGGATTATGCATTTGAAAAAGAGATGGATTTTTTTTGTTTATAATTTTAGAATATTAAGTTTATGATTTTACATATAGAACCATAGGATCATAGGACGTGGCCATATCCTGGCTCAATATGGATAAGCCTAAAGTAGCAATCCCCAACCTGTGGGCTGCGGACCACATGTGGTCCGTCGACTAATTGGAGGTGGGCCCCCCCCCCCCGGCCCTTTACAACACACTTCGGGTGTCATTGTCTCCCATCACTCCCAGATGGGACTATCTCGTTGCAGAGAAACAAGCTCAGGGTTCCCATTGATTTGTCATTGTCATGAGTTAAAATTTCCATGAAAATAAAATGTTCCTTATGTTCATTGTTGTGGCGTGTCTGTATCTCATTTTGAAGGGATGTTTAAACATTACAATAGCGATCAGAGGGCGTTAGGGCAGTGGTTGAGAGTAGAGGAGTAAACTGTTCTTCAAGCTTTGAGAAACCCCAGAAGTGATGCCAGTAGGTCACACCTCCCTGCCAAGCTCCCAAAAATCACATCACCAGAAGTGACAATATCCAGACACTCCCACTGGATGTGACATTGTGCTCCGTGATCCCCCCCCCCCAATGCCAGAAATGGCCCAGCAGCCAGCTCCACTGGACCAGAAACAGGGCTGAGGCAGGCATGCATCACTCTGTCATTCCCCGCCACCCCACCCCTCTCACTCAGTTAAGTTAAAATGAGAGTACTGACCTCTCTAGACTCAATTCACTATCATGTGTGACAAGCCTTAGCCAGCAAGGTTTTTTTGTGTGACTAGGGCCCTTATGCTTTCCACCCCATCCAGGCCCATCATTGGCCATTCATTCATTCATTCATTCATTCATTCATTCATTCATTCATTCATTCATTCATTCATTCATTTTATGCCGCTGCTCTCCCATTGGACTTGCAGTTGTTTACACAAGATAAAAACAGTCAAAATACAATACAACCCCATAAGACACCCCTTACAGCACAATAGCAAATAGCAAAATAAGATGGCGACCTCTGATTCAACTTGTCTAATATCCATCCCCTCCCCGTTCAGCCGGGTGGGGGGGGGTAGGTTGGCATAACCATATATGGCAGGGGTAGTCAAACTGCGGCCCTCCAGATGTCCATGGACTACAATTCCCAGGAGCCCCTGCCAGCAAATGCTGGCAGGGGCTCCTGGGAACTGTAGTCCATGGACATCTGGAGGGCCGCAGTTTGACTACCCCTGCCATATATAGTCATATCACCTGATATATCTGTAGAAAGTGGGTGGGGCCAGATATGGCATTTGTCCAGCAGGCCTTGTGATTGGGCATTGAAGATCTGATGAGCCATGCAGATTTTTACAAAGTTGCTCTTGCAAAGCTGCCGCCTCAGTATAAGGTGCTTCACTGTGAATGAAGGCAAGCCAGAAAACCTCTTCTAAACAGCATATTGGTTTGACAAGATATCCCTTTAAGCACAACTTCTACCTGAAAGGTTAGTTACTATTGCAGTTTTGCATGTCATCACTCCCTGATGCTTTGTGGACAGTTCTGCTTCTTGTGACATCATTTTATAGCTGGCTCCTCCCTCGGCATCCATTTTGTACTTATGACCAACACCCTGTATCAGATTTCAAAAGATGGCCACAGGCTCAGTAGGGTTGTGAACCTTGGCTTGAGGCCAATAACAGCACAATATCGCAGGGAATCCCAATTAGGGTTCTGTGAGCACTCCCTTATATGCTGTTTTAATGACCACAAGATAGCCCCAACATTGTGAAAACGGAACCAACCACTTCTATTGACATGGGACTGGCATTCTCATACAGCTACTCTGCCTGGGAAAGAGGGGCGGAGCCTAGACACGTACTCCTGCCTCAAACTTCATCCTTTCTCTCGATTCTAGTCCTCCTTGGGCATGGCAGGGAGGTGTAGGCAGCTGATATCACTTCCGGCAAAGTTCCAGGGCTCCTCAAAGTCTGAAAAAGACTTCAGGGGCTTCTCCACAGTCAAAATGTAGGAAAAGGCAGATCTAACAATATGTGGATGTGTCCCTTGACTTCACTCTTGACCATTCTCAGGACACATCTTCATTCAGTGGCAGGGTTAGGGGAGCCCTGGTGAAGAGCCAGACTGAGCATGGGTGGGATGTGGACTGAGAGGCCATGTGGCACAGGACTTGCCAGGTAGAGGTAACTGGCAAAGGGTATCAGGGGTAGAGCGGGGCCAGCCAAAACCTTCCTGTGGGTCAGATCTGGCCATACAGGCAATGGGTGGACACTGGCCATGGAGCAGGGTTGCTAACTGTGGATTGGAAAATACCTGGAGATGTTGACCGTGGAGGCTGGGGACATCGGCAGGTTATAGTGTCATAGAGTCTACTCTCCAGGAGAACTGATCTCAGTCATCTGGCAGTCAACTGTAATAGCAGATTTCCAGGTGCCACCTGGAGGATGGCAACCCTCAGAGGGGAGAGAGAGTGTCCCTGGCCAGGACTCAAGACACCTTTATTGGCAAGGTAATTCACATAACTCAAGAGTAACATGACTAAATACCAAAAAAACTGAGTTATTCTATACATAACTAAATTTGTCCCTTCTGAATGAGCAAATAATGACTGTTTACTCACGTACATCAGTAACTTTAACAAGCTTTATGAGATTCACATAGCATAGATTTTTAATAAGGAACTTAGAACTGTGTCTTAAATTTAAATCTGACAAATAATCCTGAATGACAGCTTGTTGGTTTGAAAAAACTGGACAATCTAGTACAATATGAAGGAGGAGGAGCTGGTTCTTATATGCCGCTTTTCTCTACAAGAAGGAGTCTCAAGATGGCCACAACAGACACCCTGTGAGGAAAGTGAGGCTGAGAGAGCCCTGATATTCCTGCTCGGTCAGAGCAGCTCTGTCAGTGCTGTGGTGAGCCCAAGGTCACCCAGCTGGCTGTATGTGGGGGAGTGCAGAATCAAACCCAGCTCGCCAGATTAGAAGTCCATACACCAAACCACTACACTAAGCTGGCTCTCAGGAGGGACTGATAACAGGATGTAAAATTGTGCCTTGGATGGGAGACCGTCCCAATACCAGCTGCTGATGGAGGAGAATTGTGACCTTATTCCCTCTCCCATTGCCCTTTCTTCATTGACTGGAGCCCCTAAAGTGGGTGGGCTGCCCCTTTTAAATGGGTTGTGTTATTAAGGCTCTCTGTGCTGGCCGGTGCCTTGCTGGTACAGCCCCTTTAAACAGGCACCACAAGGGAGCCTTCACCCCCTTCCTCCAAACATTGCCTAGAGCCCTTCACACTCTCATCTGGCTCCAGAATCAACAAGATCATCAGCACATTTTTTGGGGGTGGGGGGATGCATTCATGATGAACTGGTAGATTGTGAGACCCAACCTGTTCTTTTTTTTTTTTTAAGATAACTTTAAATGCCTAGCAGTACTGAATAGTGGAAAAGAACTAAAAGTTCAGCAAAGATGGGTACATGACAGTAAACACAGCAGGGAGAATCTCTCTACAATTTTCACAATCATGCCCAGTGTAAACGTGACCAATAAGGAGGGACCAACGATGGGCATAAACTCCCCTCCTGCCCCCAGTGCTGCCACAGTGTCCTCTTTTTTCTCATGCTCCACCATTCGAAATAGAAATTCAGATTTTTTTTTAAGGGAGCAGAATGCAGGCACAGAATGTGAATTAAAGGAACACCTGGGGCCATTCCGCACACATAGGATAATGCACTTGCAATGTGCTTTGGCAGCTGGATTTTCCTATGCGGAACAGGAAAATCTACTTCTAAGGTGCATTGAAAGTGCATTATCTATTGTGTGCAAAATAGGCCCAACTCAAGTTCAGTGATAATTGAAAGTAAGTTTTGCCTCCAGGGCCCTAGTTCCACCCAATTGTTCGTCGCCTCACATCACACCTAGTTAGGTTTTGCAACCCCTAGGGAGGGAGGGGGGACTTGAAATCTCCTGGAATTACAACTGACCTCTGGATTACACAGCTCAGTTCACTTGGGAAAGACTTCTGCTTTGGAGGGTGGACGCTACCAAGGTCCCTGGCCTCCCTAGGCACTATCCCAAAATCTCCAGAAGCTTCCCACTCCGGATCTAACAAGCCTATTTCTTATCCCCTGCTAGTGGCCAGATGTGACCTGGTAACCCTAGGATGGGCTCTATGGCATTATACCCCACTGAAATCCCTCCCACCCTAGGCTCAATCTCCAGGAATTTCTCATCATGGGATTGGCAACTCTATACCTTGTCAAGCAGCTGATGTACGGGAAAGTGAATCTTCACCCACAAAGAACAACATCTGGGCTTCCAAGGGAAATTTTTGCTCCTCTGCTTTCAGTTGCAGCTTAGTGTGTTGCAATAAGGAGAGTGAAGAAATTGGGGCTGCATGCTCTTTGAGTTCCGTTTTCATTATCTTATGAATTATTAATATTTATATATGCCACTGCTCTTGGCCAGGCCAGCTTGTGGAGGCTCACAACAGTTTAAACGATGCAAAATAAAATATACAATACAACTTCCCAGTTTCCCCAAAAATCCCACCCTGCAGCTGCCAAACCATCTATGCAGGAAGATGTAGCTGGATACCATTGGAGGATATCAGCAGAAGGACCCAAGATTTCCTCCTTAAGCTGGCCTCAACCAAAACCCTGGCAGAAGAGCTCCGTCTTGCAGGCCCTGGTCGGTCTTAGAAGATCATGCTCCAAAGACCAAACGATTCAGTTTATGGAACAAGAGACAACGTTTTGATTTCCATCTCCATCAAGAAGCTACCGAGGGTATCTTTTCAAAAATTGCTCCAGGAACATGAACCTTAATGCACTGTGCAGTTAGTAATGTCCTTCCACTTTATTTGGCAAAGGGGGGAGCCCGTTGCCAAGGGAAGAGCCTCTTTCTCTCATCCCAACAGGTCTTTCTGTGGGAAAAGACCCTTCTCCTCAATACCTCAAACGTGGCTTTCTCTTAGGGTATGGCAAGCCATGGCAACATTTTGTGAAATGTTTTTAGAAAATTAACCCACCTCCCTGGAAGAGAAATACCGGTGGATTAACAAACTCTACTTCGGGAGATGATGACTCCACTATCTTGCCACACCTTGTGGATGGATCAGTCATGGGCGTTGCCTGAAATGTTCTTAAAACCAGTCTGCTTTCTTCTCTTCCTGCCATTGTTCGACGAGCTCTGGAAATGCAGGAAAGGTGAGAGCAGAGGAAAAGCCCGGCAACCATCTACCCAGCTATTATTTTCTGCTTCTTCTTCTGAGCTTCAACAGCGAGTCCATTCCTCTTCAAATCGACTCTCCCTACTTGCTCTCCTCCACCCTAGTGCCTTTTGCTTTGTGTTTTGTACTGGAAATATTTTTCAGTTGAACACACATGACGCTGCCTCATAAGGAATTAGACTTTTGGTCCTTCTGAAGGATATAAATTGGTAGACTTGTGGCAAAGTTTTAATAATCTGAATGTCGGCAGAGTTTGGCTGTTAAGCACAGCATGCAGCTGAGTGCATGTAGCCAGAAAACAAAAACAAAGAAAAACACATTCTCCAAGGTTCTGCTTAAATAATATAGAAACTGTTTATTAGTAGACTTAATTCTACACATGAATTAAGTGATGAGGAGATTCCTATTCTAATCTAAATAGCTGGATGGAGAGAAATGCTGGGGGCATCTCTGCACCCACCATGTTGTAGGCTTGAAGGATGGAGAAGGGGGAAGCAGGCCAGTGTGGTAAGAAAGTGTTCCTATCTCTCACTAACTCTATGGTAAAAACAGCTTTCCAGGGGAGCTTTCCAGGCTCCACGGGGATGTTGAATATGAAGAACAAGGAGCAACCAACATGCTGTCCAATAACATATTTTTAATAGGACAAAAGTCTACAGTCTCTCCATAGCCATACATAATGGTTAACCATAGCCTGGTTATTTGAGCTCGAAATTCATGCTCTCTGCTCTGCTTCCCTGCCCCCATCGTCCACTATTGAGCAAACAAAATTTGTTCTAGTTCTCCAGCTCCAGATAGGAAAAGTTGGCCTCAGCGGGAATTTTTCAGCCCTGGCCTTGGTCCAGTGGAATGCTCTTCCAAGTGAGTCCAGGACTTTTGGGGACATTAAGCAATTCTGCAGAGCGGCCTTTGTTGACTGTTATTAAAATCTCTGCCAAAACTAACACTGAGAATCCACTTTATGTTCCCTCTCTCCCACCAGAGAGAAGGTAGAGACTTGATATAGCTATCAATTAAATTTAGTGGACTGATCTTAAAATGTTTTTAATGTATTTATAGGGATGTATTTAATATTATATGTTCTATAAAACGAAGTGAGCCACCCTAAGCCTTTGGGGAATGGCTGCTTAAAAATCAGAATATCTGTTTCACATAATATATCTCTGGTAAGGCCTGGGCTCATGGCTTAAGTGCCACTCAGTGCTTAACAGCCACTCAGGGCGGATGTCCTACCCCTGAGTGCCTCCTCCTCCAACCAGCTTGCCTGTCTGTCCAGTGGCCAGCCAATTGCTTTCCATACCCCACTCCTGACCACCCCTCCTCCTTCCACTTCTCTCTGAGGCTCGGAGGCTGCAGATCTCTGCCGTATGAGAGCTGCCCCTGCCGGTGAGTTCCCTAACAGCTGCCTGCAGCCTGGGGGGAGGGGAAGGTCATCTGCAGAGTTCTTCACCTCCCTAATCTAGCACCCGTTGTATTACTGAATACAAAAGGCTTGGCCCCTAGTAAATAAATAAAATAAAGCCTCCCTTACTCCATCTGTCTTATCAGATCACATTTTGTTATTATTTACAAACCATGTTTTGTAGGATCACTGGGCCATTAACCCAATAAACTGCCTGGAGAGAGAGGCAACACAGGCAGCTACAAGGTATATCTTGTTTTTGTTAGATATTGGAAGTGAACCTGCAAGGGGATCTGGGAGCGAAAGGGTTAAGATAATTCTCTCTCTCTCTCTCTCTCTCTCTCTCTCTCTCTCTCTCTCTCCATCTGTTTCATTTTACATTTTTCTTCTCTCTGTTACCTGGGGCTTGGAGCTGTAGCAAATTAATCTTTTTGGAAGTTAATCTGTTCACAATAAGTTAAAAGTCTCTTCTATGTTTTAAAGTAAAATTTCTTTTTCTTGTTACCCTTGAGTTCAGGTCATCTTTGTCATTTGTTCAAAGAACATTTTCCCCTTAACTAGGAAATGTGGAGGATTGGGAATACTGCATAAAGTTTCTGTGCTTTCAAGTCAAATGTGTTTTTTTCCCACATTTGACCCAATAAAACCTTGTTCCTATTTTCATGGGAGGAATTCAATTGGGACAGGACAGGAACATGGAAGAGTTTCTTCTGCCAAAACTCCTGTCCCTTTAACAGCAGCTTGAAGGAGGAAATTCAGCTATTATTTAGCCCATTTTGAAAGCCTATCTGCTATGTCCCAAGTTTCCCCCTCTTCCTTCAGTGTACTTCATAGTTGATGTAGCTGCTCCCAACATCACATGAACTCTATGACAAAAGAAAGAAAACCTCAGCAAACCATCACTGCAGTTTCTCATTCATTTGCAAGTTCATGCAACCTTTTACCTGCTAGCTCTGACTCAGTCTTTTTCTCCCTTACTGTAGCAGCTAGTGTTGCTAACACTAGATTGTGGGTGGAACCTGGGGAGGGTGGCGATTGGGGAGGGGAGCGACTTCAAAGGGATATAATGTCAGTGAGTCCAAAAGCAGCCATTTTCTCCGGGGGAAACTGATCTCTGTTTCATGGAAATCAGTTGTAATAGCAGGAGATCTCCAGCCACTATCTGGAGGCTGGCAACGTTAGCTGCTGGGCAGGCTCTGGGAAGCACTGGCAGTTGGCAGTGTGACCCTCTTGCTTCTGATGTACTTCTCCGTTCTCCTCTTTCACAAGCAGGAGCCAATACATCCTGTGATCCTTACCCCACCCTGGTTATTCACATGCCCCTTTGGGCCAGCCACCCTCCTTCTTTTTCAGGGCTCCTTAGAGGAGCATTTGGAGACAGGACGCTATTCTGGGGGCCCAGATGGGTGCCAGAGTCCAGGGGCAGCTGGCATCCTTCTGGAATTACATCTCTAGGAGACTGGGGTCAGTTTCCCTGGAAAACTGGCCTCTTTGAAGGGTGGACTCTATGGCATCCAATCATGGATGAGCTCTCTCATCAGGCCAAACTGTGGCTCTCCACATGTCCATGAACTACAGTTCCCATGAGCCCCTGCCAGGATGTGGCCACCCACTCTGCTCAGAAATTTGTAAGAATTTTCCAGGATGAAGTTGGCAAACCTAAGCTGCACAACCCATGGACTCTGTTGTCATACAAGGTTGGGGTTGGATTTGAGACCAACAAGTTGACAGAGAGGACATCTTTGCTTGAGGACTTCTGATGGCTCTCAACCATCTTTCTTCCTCTGCGGACTTGGCTTCCATTACCACTAAAAATGGTATAACTGTTGGTAGAGTCCAAATATGCAAAGAGGAGTACAGGAACAGAGAGAAAGCAGAAAGGCTCAGTACCTAATTTATCCTTTCATTAGACTTTGACCGTAAATAAATATAGCCCTACTAAAATATTCTACTCTTTTGTCTCTGTTAGGAATGGTAGTAGGCGATGTATAATGTCTGGGTGGAGGATTGACATGGAGAGACAGGTGGTTGAGAGGCTGCACTCAAATCCCCTGTGCCGGAGAGCGTGATCTGCAAACATCTGAAGGACAGTCTGATGACCCCAGCCTTGGAAATCAAGCCCTGTGAGGAAAGGCTGAGGGACTTGGGAATATTCAACCTGGAGAAGAGAAGGTTGAGAGGGGACATGATTGCTCTCTTGGAGTATTTGAAAGCTTGTTTCATAGACAAAGTCAGGAAGCTCTTCTTGTTGACAGCCGAGAATAGGACCTGCAGTAATGGGTTTAAACTATATGTAGAACAGTACTGGCTAGGTTTCAGGAATCCCCCCCCCCCACACACACAGATAGTTCAGCAGTGGAATAGGTATTTTGACTCTCAAAAGCTTATGCCCTCAAAATCTTGTTGGTACCTCTAAGGCAGTGGTTCTCAACCTTCCTAATGGCACGACCCTTTAATACAATTCCTCATATTGTGGTGACCCCCACAACTGAAGATCCATTGTTCATGATTGTATATAAATTGGGTTCAGTTCTGCCTCTTGTCCCGCCATGCCGATCTCGCTCTTTTCCGCTGCTCCAGACAGATGAACGCTCTATCTTGATCTATCCCACAAGGCTGTTGTGCGGATGGGGACCCCCGCCAAGCTGTTTGCCCTGCCACAACCCCTGTGAAATTCAACCCCCAAAGGGGTCCCGATCTCAGGCTGAGAACCACTGCTCTAAGGTGTTACTGGACTTGAATCTAGCTACTACAGATCTAGTTTTCTACAGATGGTGAAATGGCCAAAGAAAGATTTCCTACACTGGGAAATCCTGCCAGAAGAAAATATAATTGGAACATTATCTGGCAGGATGAATGAACAATCAACATTACCTCCTTGTTTTTCAGATGAATTGAATCATCAGCATCCATGGGTCTTACCATCTCAAGAAAATTTGTGGGAAAAGAACTGGATGAGCTGAAGGCTGCTTTGAACCCAGGAAATATCCAAGAGGTAGAAAGTGAAATCCATCAAGAGTTGAGTTTATTAAAGAACACCAGACTTGACATTGCCATAACAGGAGAACCAGGTTCAGGTAAATCATCCCTTGTCAATGCGCTGCGGGGCATGACAGATTCTGAAGAGGGTGCAGCTGAAACTGGGGTCACATTAACAACAATGGAGACAAAAGGATATCCACACCCTAGGTTCCCTAAAATAACACTATGGGATCTCCCAGGAATTGGGATGTCCACATTAAAACCAGAGGAATACCCCAAGCAGGTGAACTTGAGCAGGTATGATTTCTTCATAATTGTCGCTGCAGAACGTTTCACTGCCAATCACACCAAACTGGCCCAGGAAATTCAAGAAATGAAGAAGTTTTACTTTGTGCGTTCCAAAGTGGATCTATGTATGAATTCTGAAAGCTGGAAACCCAATTTCAGTGAAGAAAAAACTCTTGAGAAGATAAGGAGATACTGCTGTGATAATTTGATGGAAATACTGGAGACTTCTCCAAGGGTATTCCTCATCTCCACCTGGCATTTGGACAAGTATGACTTCTCCCTCCTGCAAGATGCTCTAAATAATGAAATTGAATATCTTAGGAAGCGTGTATTGATCCTGGCTTTACCCAGTTTCTCAAGAAAAGCCCTGGAAAAGAACAAGGTTGCTTTGGAGCGTCTTATTTGGAAAACAGCTCTTGTGTCTTGCGCCGCCGGTACTACTCCTGTCCCAGGCCTTTCCCTTTTTTCTAGCACCATTATGTTGGTAACCATCCTGAAGCAGTTCTGCTTCTCATTCGGCTTGGATGAAGCTTCCCTCACTAGCCTTGCAAGCCGGGTTGACAAACAGGTGGAAACGTTGAGAGCTGCTATCAAGAAGTCTCCACTCGCTAGTGAGGTCACCACACTATTTGTAATCAACATTTTATGCAGGTCAAAGTTGTGTTTGACTCTGTCCACCGTTGAGCTGGTTTCAGACATGGTACCCTCGGTGAACTGTCTATTTGGTGGAGGACTTTCTTTTGTAACTACTTTCTGCCTGCTGAAGAGCTTTCTGAAGAATGTTGAGGGAGATGCAGAGAATGTCTTGGCAAAAGCTGCTGAGCCATAAAGAGTCCCATCTAAAGATCCAAAACAGTCGTCCGGGATGGGAGGCCTGACTGTATAGTAGATGCATGCCAGATGAACCTGGCAACGAGTGGCTGGCATGGGGCAGGGATATAGGAGGTTATGTAACATTGGTAAAGTCACCATTGCATCTCTTCCAGGAAGAACAAGAAGTGCCAGTGGGGAATGGGAATGGGAAGGTGACTGTAAGCCGCTTTGAGCCTCCTTCAGGTAGGGAAAGGTGGCATATAAGAACCAACTCTTCTTCTTCTTCTTCTTCTTCTTCTTCTTCTTCTTCTTCTTCTTCTTCTTCTTCTTCTTCTTCTTCTTCTTCTAGCTCTAAGAAAAAGCTTTTTGAGATAAAGAATACCTTGGAAAACCTGTAGATTCAAAGGAGTAGCCATGTTGGTCTGAAGTAGCACCTTTAAGATCAACAAAGATTTATTCAAGGCGTGAGCTTTCGAGTGCAAGCACTCTTCGTCAGACTATGAACTGACCATCATGACCTGTGTTTGATATTCTGCCCCAAATCCATAAAAATAAAATTCCCCCACCAGGAAGATTTATAATTTCAGGTTATAATTCAGTCCTTCAACCCTCAGTTGGCAAGTGCACAGCTCTGCTTCCCAACCATATTCTGCACAATCAATACCCTTCTGGGGGTTCTTGAAGCCTGAAGAACATTTCAGGGGGTTCTCAATGATTTAAAAAAATTGATAAAGGCTGCCTTAGTCCATGTGTACCAATCTTACCACCATATATTAAGGATACTACTAATCTCATTAATAAATTTGGCCAATTGAAATATGTGAGTGCCAATTTTCTTTGAGTAACTCTAGATGTGGTCTCTCTATATACAAACATTCCACAACAAGAAGCACTGTCAGCTGTAGGAAATAGATTGATGAAGAGACATGATTCCCATCCGCCTTCTTTTTTTTCTTGTGGCACTGGCCACACTAATATTAAGCAAGAACTATTTTTTAAAGAGCCTCTTGTGGCGCAGAGCGGTAAGGCAGCAGAAATGCTGTCTGAAGCTGTCTGCCCATGAGGCTGGGAGTTCGATCCCAGCAGCTGGCTCAAGGTTGACTCAGCCTTCCATCCTTCCGAGGTCGGTAAAATGAGTACCCAGCTTGCTGGGGGGTAAATGGTAATGACTGGGGAAGGCACTGGCAAACCACCCCGTATTGAGTCTGCCATGAAAATGCCAGAGGGCGTCACCCCAAGGGTCAGACATGACTTGGTGCTTGCACAGGGGATACCTTTACCTTTACCTTATTTTTGATTTAATACCATTTTTTAAAGCAGATTTCAAGATATTGCCATGGGTTCCTTGATGGCTCTGGAAATTGCTAACATGTTCATGGGTCAATTTGCGGAGAAATTGATATAGCTCTAGGAATTGCCAGAATTCACATCTTGGCTTGACCTGAAAATGATGTACCAACATCATGATGTTGTTGCAGGTTTGTCTCCTAATGCCACGGTGAGTGGGGGGTGGGAAATGAGGCTCGTCCGCAGTAGGCCTGGTGACCCTATGGATGAATTATACATAGTATAAGAAATGGAAGTTTACAGATGAGAAAAGGGGGGAGAGAGAATTTCTGTTTGAAACTCTTCCCAGAAAGAACCAATATGGACAGTGAACAACAGGATAATTGTGTGTGTGTGTGTGTGTGGGGTGGGAATGGGTGTTACTAGATGCAAACTCTTGGAAGGGGGGAGTGGAGCAGAGTGCAGATGAAATGTCTTTCATATTCTAGTTGAGTTCTTATTGGGGAACCCTTTATTAAAGGGTTAACAAAGTAGGTACATGAAAGCTCTTTGCTGAAACTCAAATTAGCAGAAACCCCTGTGGCTTTAAGGTTACTCCCAACCTGAGGTGCTCCTTGCCACCAAACCCCAGGTGTGAACTGTCACTTTCCCATGTAACAACCCTGCTAAAGTAAAGAGGAGAGGAGCACTATCTTCTACCCAAAGTCAGGAGAAAGTAGAGACATGAGGAGACTTTGGGAAAGTTACAAAATTAAAATAACATAGTCCACATTTTTAATCTACCTGTCATTATATGCTATTAAAGGCTTGTTGTTGTTGTTGATCTACCTGTCAGAATCCATGTTCTTCATGTTGATTCTGGCATACATCTAATCACTTTCTATATTTGCTGTTTGTATTCCTATACAGAATTGCCTGTTTGCATTGCTTGGGATAAAGGATTAGGTTATTATAGAGTTGGAAGGGGGCATACATGCCATCTAGTCAAATCCTCTACTCAATGCGTGATCAGCCTATAGCATTCTTGATATCTATCCACTGCCTAAAGACTGCCAGTGTGTGGGAACTCTCCACCTCTTTAGGCAGCTGATTCTACTGCTGCACTACTCAGAATATGAAATCCCCTCTCCATCCAATATGCAGCCAGCTGGGTTGCCAACCTCCAGTTGGGGGCCTGGAGACCCTCAGGGAGAAGGGGATCTTCAAGGAAGAAGGACAATAGACCAGGGCCCATTCCGCACACATAGGATAATGCATTTTCAATGTGCTTTGGCAGCTGGATTTTCCTGTGCAGAACAGGATAATCTACTTCTAAAGTGCATTGAAAGTGCATTATCCATTGTATGCAGAATAGGCCCTGGATGGAAGAAAGGAGGCGGGGAAAGAGTATGAAAGGAAGGAAGGGGAAAAAAGAGAAAGAAAAAGAGGAACAGAAACAGGAAAGAAAGGGAAGGAAGGAAGGAAAAGATGAAAGAGAAAAAGGGGAAGCAATGGAGAAAGGAAGAGAGAGAGGAAAAAAAGAAAAAGAAAAAGGAGAGAGAAAGGATGAAAGAGAAAAAGAATGAGAAAGAGAGAAAGCAGGGGAGGGTGGATCTCCGGCCTTCCCCCCAGTGCCCAAAAAGTGTCCTTTCCCCCTCCCCCCTTTCTAGTGCCCGTTATATTTAAAAGTACAATGGACTTTAAATCTAGTCTCTAAATAATAATGACCAGCTCTGCAGGCAAAAATGGCTTCTTTGAAGTCCGGACTCTGAGACATTGTACTATTTTGATGTCCCATCTCCAAACCTCCAAGAATATTTCCAATCCAGTGGTAGCCAACTAACACGTGGGGTCTGGAGAGCTCCTGGAATGACAGCTCATCTGCAGCGTAGAAAGATCAGCTCCCAGGCAGAAAGCTTTAGATCAGTGTTGTTGTGGAGAAGAAACATGTAAGGCCTCCCATACAGGTTGTTGTTGAATTTAAAGGCCTGCTGCACAGGGTTGTTGTGCAGATGAAACAGGAGACAAAAGAACATCCACAACAGCATCCAGTTTCATCTGCAGAATAACGCTGTGCAGTAGGTCTCAAATCTGTAGAGAGTTGCAAAGAAGAAATTCACATGGCTTGGCTCTATCTAACCTCCGGCCAGAGCAGTATTTTAAGTGAGAAGGGGCTTTTCTGTGGCCTCCTTGTCAGCCAACTGTTTGGCAGAAGTGAAAGCTTCCCCCCCCAAAAAAAAAGGAATGCCCACACCCATGCCCTTAGACCTCTTCATTGCTCTCAGAAATGCCTCCCTCCCCTCATTCAGGGGTTGTTAGAAACTCCTTCGCAGCAGGCTTGAAGGTAGGGAGGGGGGAGGGAGAGTACTCACCAGCCACCTGCCACGTCTGTCAATGCTCTTAGCCAAAGTGAGGGAAGTTGTTGGGCGTGACAGTTAGGACAGTCTTGGTGTGAAAAGGGCTGGTGCGGCCTGTCCAAGCCTCTGTTCTCATCCCTCTCGGCAGCCCTACCAACGTCCACTCCCTGCGGTGGTCAGGGGCAGACTGGCAGCGATGTCTCCATATGGCCCCTGGCTGGGCTAGGTGAGCACGCCCTGACAGAACTTCTGAGTGGGCATGACCTGTCTGGGGCTGGGCAAAGCATGTCCCGATTGGCCCCTGCCTCTGACAGGCCACGCCCACTCTCTGCCCACTTAGCCCTTAGCAATTTGTTATAACAGCGAGCCCGCTGTTACAGATAACCAATCACGAGGGCAAGAAATGATATGAAATGTATAAAGAGAGCTTAATCGTTGTTTTTTCTAATAAATTGTATGTTTCGTCTGACAGAAGACATGGTTTTCTTCCTTTTGCCAGCAAAATAAATGTTTAACCCTTGGCTCTTTAGTGGTTTTGTCCCTCTGTTTGGCTGGGTGAGCAGGGGGCACCCCTTTTTGCATGGAACAGACAAAAAAGGATAAAGCATGAGAGCCAGTTGTAGAGGATGGTAAACACTCTGTATTAGTGAAAAAAGGGGTATCACATGTGTGTTTTAAATGCTTTTAAAAATGTCTTGATGTTTTAATGTAGATATGTTTTGATGCTTTGATGTTTGCTGACTTAGGAACTCCATTTGAGTGGAAAGGAGGAACAGTCATGTTCCCGTGAGCTTTTGGTTGAGGCCAATGATCTTGTAGCATCTATGTAAAGTTCTGCATCTGGGTCAGAAAAATGAAAAACATGCCTACTGGATGGGGGATACGCTTCTAGGTAACACTGTGAACGAGACCTTGAGGTACTTGTGGATTGTAAACTAAACATGAGCAGGCAGTGTGATGCAGTGGTAAAAAAGGTGAATGCCATTTTGGGCTGTATCAACAGGTGCATCACATCAAAATCACAAGATGTCATAGTCCCATTGTATACGGCACTGGTCAGACCACACCTGGAGTACTGTGTACAGTTCTGGGGGCCTCACTTCAAGAAGGACGTAGATAAAATTGCAAGGGTACAGAGGAGAGCGACGAAGATGATCTGGGGCCAAGGGACCAAGCCCTATGAAGATAGGTTGAGGGACATGGGAATGTTCAGCCTAGTGAAAAGGAGGTTGAGAGGGGACATGATAGCCCTCTTTAAGTATTTGAAAGGTTGTCACTTGGAGGAGGGCAGGATGCTGTTTCCGTTGGCTGCAGAGGAGAGGACACGCAGTAATGGGTTTAAACTACAACGATATAGGCTTGATATCAGGAAAAAATTTTTCACAGTCAGAGTAGTTCAGCAGTGGAATAGGCTGCCTAAAGAGGTGGTGAACTCCCTCTCACTGGCAGTCTTCAAGCAAAGGCTGGATACACACTTTTCTTGGATGCTTTAGGATGCTCTGGGCTGATCCTGCATAGAGCAGGGGGTTGGACTAGATGGCCTGTATGGCCCCTTCCAACTCTATGATTCTATGATTCTATCCCCCCCGAAACCCCTCCCCCACCCCTGTTAGTAATATCTGGCTTGGGAGAAACTTATTGGCAGGGATGAACCTTCTGGCTGACAATGATACCAGTTGCTGCTTTTAACTTATTCCTTGGTTTTAGGTGTTAATGTATTAATGTATTTTTAATATCTAATTTTTAAATTATTTTAATTGTATGGATTATTATGTGTGTTCACCGCCCAGAGCGGGTCTAGAAATTTGATAAACCAATAAATAAAATATTACTCATATGTGCTTCGGAGATGGCTTATTAATGGAATGAAAGTCACTGTATGAAATCCCTGTCCCTGCATTGCTTTACTTAGAAACAGGCCAGTGGTGGATACAATGCCACCGAGTCCATTTTCCAAAGTATCTACTTTCTGCAGGGGAACCTCTCACTCATTTGGAGATGAGCTCAAATTCTGGCTGAATTCCCAGGCCCCATATGGAGGCTGGCATCCCTAGTATGTGTAGATAGTTTATGATGTGTTTTCGTTGAAACTATCCAGCCAGTTTACATTCAAGAAACCATGTGATTTATTTTCTCTCCGTTGCCTGACACCACTGAAGGCTATATAAAGTGCTATATAAAGAGGAGCTTGCTTTCTTGTCCAGGGCAAGTGGGAGTAGCAAGGAGAAGAGAAGGCAGGAGCCCTCACCCAACAGCTGGTCATCCCCAGCATCTGAAATCACCTCTAGGCTATAAAGGGTAAGCAGATTTCTCCTAATATAAAATTTCTTGATAGGCTTGGGGGTCTTTCACAAGCCTCTGTGCTGGGCTTCAAAATCTCTGTGAATGTGTTTTAAGAACTCTTTCAACAAAGGAACACCAAGCCCCTTTTGCGTGATTGGAAGGTCTGGTGGTTACAAAAACGTGCATACTTAAACTGAACAATAAGATCAGAGTTCAGCAGCATCTTTAAGACCAACGAAGATTTATTCAGATCATGATCTTTCGAGTGCAAGCACTCTTCCTCAGACTATGAACTCCCTGCATGACATTAGGCTCCACAATATCCAGCGTTGATATTCTAAATAATTGATACCACAAAAAACACCAGGGCGAATCCGCTGCTTTCAGGTAAGTGAAAATTGGGGTGGGAGGGAAGAGCCTCATTAGAACCACCATTTTGTATATGAGTCGGGGGCAGCAGGAGCCCAGATTGCTAGAAGGTGTGAAAAGGAAAATGAGGTTGTACCTTTGAAGAGCGTTTGTTCTCATTAGTTTTCTCCTTGTGGTAACTATAGTAAGGTTCTCTTTATATATAAAAAAGAGAAGCTTATTTTGTAGTTGAAGGCTTTCACGGCCTGAATCAACTGACTATTGTAGTTTTCTCAGGATGCCGGAGAGTGTTCTGGCACCACCCTCCCCAATCTCCACCCACAAATCTCCAAGAATACCTCCATCCGGGGCAGTAACCCTATCAGAGAAAGATGTGCTCTTGAGCTCTTGTTCCTCAGACCGTTTCTGCATTAGGAGACACCCCCTCTTTTAGCCTCCCTTTGCATTTCCTTTGGAAATTGCAAGTGGATTCCAGTGTAGATGCATGTGGGCTTTCCTCCCATTGTTTCCCAGGCTGAAATTCACAACATGCTTTTTACACTGAGTCTGATGGAGGCAGCTTCCCATCATGCTTTGCTTCCTTCCCCTTTTGAAAAAAACATTGTTTTTGCAAAATGGTGCCTGCTTGCACCTTTGTTTTCATTGCGCCTCTTAATCCAACCATTCTGCACCCTTGATTTCCTCCCCCTCTTCCTCCCAAAGTGTCCTGAATGTAATTTTTAAAAATCTAGGGCTATAATGGTATCCAATATAATAAAACATGCAGGATACTTCTCAAAATGTGCCGGCCCACTGATTGGCTGTCAGGGGGAGGGCCCTCCTCCTCAGGGTCAATCAGAGGGCTGACACACCGTTGAGGCCATGTCTTCCTCCTAGCTGATGCTGGGGTCTGGGTGGCTACCCGTTGCTGCCATGCACATGTCTCCGTGGCTGCTGCCTGCCTCCTGACCATGCCCTGTGCCCTTATGTCCATGCAGAGACAGCCCACAGATACTGCCAGGAGGCCACCTGCTGCATCCAGGGTTGCTTTTAATGTGGCCTGGGAGTGGTCCCCGCCACCCCTGCCCAAGTTCCAGTTTCCACTCAGCCATGAAAGACACGTGGGCTCAATACATTTGCATGAGTGATGGAAAAGCCAAAGGAAACACCAACCCTGCAGTGTGCTTTAAAAACAACAATACTATCCCCTCTATTTCTTACTTTTCTGTATTTATATACTGCCCTTCTTCCAGCATGAAAATCAAATGCATCAAGTGCAGATCTAAATATTCACCTGTGGAGGAATGCTTTTTTTAATGTAAGAAAAGACAATTCCCCACACAATTAAATCTAGAATTTCAAGGGGGAAATGTCCTTTCATCTTTATCCTTCATGAGGTAACAAACATTATCCTTCTGATCTTATTCAGGTCAACTGAACCGTCCCGAAGAGCAGCTATGGCTGGGAGCAACTCTAAAGAATCCATAAAAGTGGATTTCGCTGAGATGAAGGCCTTTTTGGGACAAAGAGATCTCCAAAGTGCATTAGCAAGTGTTGAGAAAGAGTTAAGATTATTGAAGAACACAAGACTTGATATTGCTTTCACAGGGGTTTCAGGGGCCGGTAAATCTTCCCTTGTGAACGCCTTTCGGAATATCTCAGATTATGAAGAAGGTGCAGCTAAAACTGGGGTGAACCAGACTACTATGGATCCAGAAAGATATCCCCATCCTCAGTTCCCAGAACTAACATTATGGGATCTACCAGGAATAGGGACCCGTGAATTTAAACCAAAAGAATACCTAGAAAAGGTAAATTTTAACAGGTACGACTTCTTCATCATTGTTGCCTCAGTACGCTTCACCGACAATGATGCAATGCTGGCCTCAGAAATTCAGAAGATGAATAAGAGATTTTACTTTGTTCGCACCAAAGTGGATCACGATATAGAGTCTGAAAGAAGGAAGCCAAACTTCTGTGAGAAGCAGACTCTGGAAGTGATACGTAAAAACTGCCTTTGCAATTTGAGAAAAGAAGGGGCGGTCAATCCAAGGGTTTTTCTCGTATCCAGCTGGCATTTGAATATGTACGATTTCCCTCTCCTGCAGAAGACCCTAGCAGATGAACTGAATGATCTCAAGAGACCTCTTCTAATTATGGCAATGCCTGCTTTCTCAAGAGAACACCTGCAAGAGAAAAAGGCTGCTATGGAATCCCTTATCTGGAAAAAAGCCCTTTTGTCTTGTGGCATTGGGGCCATTCCTATCCCTGGCCTCTCTCTTATTTTTGATATCACTCTCCTGGTGTCAACATTGAAGGATTTCTGCAAGGCCTTTGGCTTGGATGAAGATTCCCTCCGTAACCTTGCCCAACGGGTTGGCAAACCTGTCGACGTTCTGAAATCTGCTGTCAAGAAGACTCCTCTGGCCAACCAGATCAACCCAGAATTAGTGCAGTCTCTGTCGTGCAAGTCACCGTTGGTTGTCTCTGCAATGGCGCTGGAAGAGCTTTCAGATTTCATACCTGTCATTGGCTCTCTAGTTGGTGCAGCTAATTCTTTTGCCACCACATTCTACATGCTGAAGCGCTTCCTGGAAGATGCAGTGGAAGATGCTGAGAGTCTTCTGGCAAAATTGGCTGAGTAAAGTTCCTGCTGAGAAGATTCTGCAAATAACCTTCTCTCTCCTGTAGCTAGCAAAGAAAATATGTGCTTTTTAGTGCAAATAATAATCGTCACTACCTTTTGCTGCCACATTTTGCATGCTGAAGATGCAAATGCTAAGAATGTTCTTGGAAAAGTTGCTGAATAAACATCCTGCTGAACAGTCTAAAGAAGCAAGTGACCCTCCTGAAAAGCTTCTCCAATTAAACTTCATTCTCACATGGCTACCAAAGAAAATACAGGTTCTCTGAAACAATATTCTTCACCTCCTTCTAGGGAAAGCTGACTGTTCTTGTTGAACTCTTGAATGGTGTTTCTGTATCTGACCAGAATCAAAGTGTAGGCCTTTAAAGGAAGTAGAGTTTCACTGGGGTCTGTAGTTCATTGTACGATAGCGGTGGGTTTTTAAATATGTAACCCTTAAGGGTACTAGAATCCTCTCAACCGCTGAATCTGTCCACTCATTCGGAAAAGTGGAGTTTTAGGGTGTGTTTCTTTGGGGGCGGGAACACAAGGGTCTACACCTCACGATTATGTGGTTGTGCATTTTTAGCAATTGTTTTAAAAACTCATTCACAATCTGAATCATTCTTAATCAGTTGGTGACGCTCTCTTTTGTTTGAGTTCTGTGCCACCTTCAAGACCAGGGGTAGTCAAACTGCGGCCCTCCAGATGTCCATGGACTACAATTCCCAGGAGCCCTTGCCAGCATTCACCAGCGAATGCTGGCAAGGGCTCCTGGGAATTGTAGTCCATGGACATCTGGAGGGCCGCAGTTTGACTACCCCTGTATCAAGACGAACAAAGTTTTATTACCACTATAAGCTTTTGTGCATGCACATGTATCTGAAGATAGGCAACTAGATAGGAGAGGGTGGCATCCCACACATGTAGAAGACCCCAGAAAGGTTTACCAGCAGAATCATTAATTTATTTTAATTTATTCTTGTTATTATTATTAGAAGATTTCTATCCCGCCACTCTCGAATGGAGGGTTACAAAGATAAAACCCATAAAACCCAGTAAACCCTCCCCCCCCCACACACACTAACAATACCCTCCCTTCAACAGCAACCAAAAGATTGGTGGCAAAACATAACTCCATAACCCACAGCAGCCACCCTAGGGGCGAGATGCACATATATCAATACAGCACCCGATCCTATATGGGAAGGCGACTGTAAGCCGCTTTGAGCCTCCCTTAGGTAGGGAAAAGCGGCATATAAGAACCAACTCTTCTTCTTCTTCTTCTTCTTCTTCTTCTTCTTCTATAGAGGGGCCCAGTTGATCTTAACCTTGGTCTCTATCAAAGACCTGCTGGCAGATCATGCTTCACTGTGGTACACTGTTTCAGATCCCAGTTTGAAATTACCCATCTGAAGTCTCCACACTGAAGAAGAAGAAGAAGAAGAAGAAGAAGAAGAAGAAGAAGAAGAAGAAGAAGAAGAAGAAGAAGAGTTGGTTCTTATATGCCGCTTTTCCCTACCCGAAGGAGGCTCAAAGTGGCTTACAGTCGCCTTCCCATTCCTCTCCCCACAACAGACACCCTGTGAGGTGGGTGAGGCTGAGAGAGCCCTGATATCGCTGCTCAGTCAGAACAGTTTTATCAGTGCCGTGGCCAGCCCAAGGTCACCCAGCTGGCTGCATGTGGGGGAGCGCAGAATCGAACCTGGCATGCCAGATTAGAAGTCCGCACTCCTAACCACTGCACCAAACTGGCTCTGGTATGGTCCAATGTCCCCAGGATAGAGGCTTGCACCTGCATTTCTGACAAAGGAGATGAAGAAGAGGAGAAGGTGGTTTTTATATCCTGCTTTGCTCTTCCAGAAATAGTCACCTTCCCTTCCTCTCCCCACAACAGATGCCTTGTGAGGCAGGTGAAATCTGAGAGAGCTTCTGACAGGACTACTCTGTGAGAACAATACTAGAAGGGCTATGATGAGCCCAAGTCAACCCAGCTGGCTGCCTGTGGAGGAGCAGGGAGTCATATCCGGCTCACCAGATTAGAAGCTGCCCCTCTTAACCGCTACACCAAGCTGGCTCTCATGAGCTCCAACTGGCATCTTGTTCTGGGCAACTGGAAGGCATTATGGGGAATGGGGATTTCCAGTCCCCTGGGTGCCAAAGTGAGCAATAAACAATGGAAGAATTAAGTCCATGCATGGTACCACCAACCAATGGAAATGAAGAAAAAATTCAGGAGGAAGGGAATTGGGCAGCAGCATCTACCTTATAGGGTCCACCTGCCTGAAAGATGTTTTTCTCCAATGACTTTTTCTCACCTTGTCCTTCTTCCTCCTCAATTTTCAGGAGACCGATAACCATAAGCCTGATGGAAAATCCTGTCCTACCAACCACTATAGATCCTTGCATAGGCCGTTTTGCTAGGGAACAGGGCAGGGCAGGAGGGTGGTGGAGTGGCAGCTGGAATTTTTAGGATTTAGACTGACTAACAGGCTTTCCAGTCATTCAGGAAGCTCTCATAGTTGTAACCTTTCGTTTCAAGAGTATTAGCAATGCATGCATGTTTCTGGTTCATGTTTTGACTGCCCAATGTGTTTTCCATGGAGGATGAGTTGAAAACTGTACTGTAGATCCATAGTTATGTATACCTATATACTCCTACCATATACATATCTTTCTGGGCTTTCTCTATCCTCCTGACAGTTGCATACTGTGTTATACCTACCGACAATGATACAATGCTGGCCTCATAAATTCAAAAGATGAATAAGAGATTTTACTTTGTTCGCCAAAGTGGATCAGGCTATAGATAATGAAAGAGAGAAGCCAAACTTTAGTGAGAAACAGACTCTGGAAGAGATATGTAAATACTGCCTTGGCAATTTGGGAGAAGGATGGGTGGTCAATCCAAGAGTTTTTCTCATATCCAGGAAGCGCTTGAATATGTACGATTTCCCTCTCCTGCAGAAGACCCTAGCAGAAGACCCTAGTGTGTTTGTGTGTGTGTTGCTAAAGTGAACTGCTGAACACGCTGTTATCGCAATGCAAGTAGAAAGCACAAAGAACAATAGCTGCTTGTACGCTTACATGCAAGAAGCTTCTGGGTTTGAGTACCGGCCTGAAGGCCAAAAGAGATACATGTTATGTGCAAGTGACGTTAATAAAAGGTGCCGTTCTTCGGGGGGAGCGTGGCTGAAAGTCAGCAGACTTCCCTTACACTCGGATACCTGTGTGTGTCTGAATCTCTCTCATCCCAACCGCAAATAAATGTAATTAATTAATAAATAAGAAAGACCAGCCTGAGACAGGGGTACTTTCAGCTGCAGAGAACAGACTGCCTATGGCACTTGAGGGCACCACCACATTTGGAGATGAAGCACCATTGCCCCATGCAGTTGTTTCGGTGTCCCAGCCTCATGGGAATCTCTGTCTGATTCAACAGGACTGTGCCTCTTCTTCTAAGGGGAAGATTGTTTGCTCAAGAGGTCAAAAACTACAGTTTTGCTTGCACACTGTGACTTAGCAAAGCTGTGAGTTTTTTACAGCTTTATAGATCTGTATTACAGAATTAATTTGTATACTGCTTTATATTATGGATATAATATATTATGGATGCCATTAAAGGTTTTTGTATTGCATTGACTTAGCAAAGCTCTTGTCGATTCTTAAAAACAGCATTTAAAACACGTGTCATACCCCTTTCTTCACTAACATAGAATGCTTACCATCCTCTATAACTCCATGCTTTATCCATGTGCATTTCCCTCCCTTCTACTCTGGGAAGTTTTTACAACTTTATACATATGTGCTTTTTCCCACTCTGGGAGGAATGCTATCCATGATCTTACATCCCATAAATTCCCACAGAAGGCTCCTACACTCTTTGCTGAGGATGAGGAATTTAAGAATAGTTGGGTGGCGGTACTTAATAAGTGTTCTCGTGGTTTGATGTTGCTTATGATCGAGAAGTCTGTAGCAAAAATGCCTAAGTTGAAGGCAGAATATCCATCTAAATTAGACGGCATTAAATCCCAGGTGACATCTGAAAGCTTTGAAAGATCTTTAGAATTAGAACTGACTGTTAAGAAGATTTCAGATCAAATTCTAGAGGTAAAGAAAAATAAATTTCTGCAGGACACCCATGATTATTCAAGCACAAATACATTCCGTTGGTTGTCTGGAATTCGTCCTATTAAAACAAATAAGAGGGTTACTTGTCCTGATACTAGTACTGAGCTTGACTCTACCAAGGAGTCTACAGGCACTTCAGGGGATGGAAGTGGACAGTGAAGACCATACCTTGAGAGGAAATTTACAATATCCTCTGGACCATTTATAATGTAATGACGGGAATTTTGGGAATGTCACAACAGGGGGAAAAGGAGAATTTAGTAGTTAATCTTTCTGATACAAGTCTAACTAGAGAGGAATTAGAAGTGTTACAATATGGTATTAATTTTGTTCCTACACCTAAATATCATGCTTTCAATACTCAAGTTGATTTATATAAATTGATTAGACAACTCAAGCTCAGAGTACATTTTGGATGAAGTGGAACAATCTCCATTTAGACCTTATACCACCTGTTGACTTACCAGCTATAAATAATTTCTGTCGATGCTTTCAAAATGAAATGAAGACCATTTAACAAGAACAACCTTTGCCCGTTTTGAACAATGTATCCCAAGAACGCAGGGAAATTATTTCAGAGTTATCCAAAAGAGAGGACATCGTTTTTAAACAGGCAGATAAAGGGGGCACACTAGTAGTTATAAATATGGAAGATTACATAAAGATGGTGGATGAACTTTTAAGTGATTCCACTGCATATACTCCCTTGGATAAGGATCCAACCCCTGAGGTATCACATCTTATTAGAATAGTTATTGATGGAGCAGTGGGGTCTGGAAAAATAGACAGACAGCACTGTTCCTTATTTGCAGATGCCATGGGGTACCATTATTCTATGCCCTCCATAAGATCCACCAGGAAGGGTTCCCTCCTCCCGACCTCCTGCAGGGTGACTTTTGAAGCCACTAGTGCAATTTTTGGACTCTTTTTTGTTGCCCTTTACTGCTGGAATTCCATCATGAATTAGGGATTCTTCGTATCTTATAAAGATACTTGAGGTGATGACAGTTTCTGTGGATAAGTATATCTGCCCAGCAGATATTCTGTCATTATATACTTCTATTCCATTAGAACAAGATAGCGTAGTGATTGAAGACACTTTGAATTCTAGACAGGTGATTGATCCCCTACAGATTTTTTGATGGATTTGACTGATATTATTTTGGAGCATAAGTTTTTTCCATTTTCAAGACCGTTCTTTTCTCCAGAAAAAAAGGTGTTAGGATGGGATGTTCAACAGCTCCACCCATTGCAATTCTCTTTATGGCTAATATAGAAAGGGAGTTCATCTTTAATCCTGAAAAAAATATTTATAAATGAAATGATTTACTTTGGGAAATTTATTGATGATCTGTTTAGTATGGTTCATAATCGGGATCAGATTCCTTTGATTCTTCAGTGGGTTAATTGTTTTCATCCCAATATTCGATTTACTGGATATTTTGGTAAACAAAACATGCCTTTTTTGGACCTGGCCTTGATTGTTGTACCAAATGGAAATATTGTTTTGAACTGTATAGAAAATCTACATATAGGAATTCTTTATTGCATTATAGCTCTTTTCACCCCAGGCATTTGAAACAGAATTTACCCTTCAGCCCATTTCTGAGGCTTAAACAAAATGATTCATCAGCTAATATGTATGAAGTTCAGGCTAATGATCTTTGCAGGAGATTTAAGGACATATAGAGTCATCTTATCTTCTAAGTAATGAGGTGGTGATAATGCCATTTATAATTTTTGGAGATTGATTGAAGACCTTTTTGTGTGTTCTGAACCACCCCTAATAGCCTTAAAGAGACCTAAAATATTACAGATATTTTAATCCATATTGATTTAAGAAACATACAAAGTGATTCTGAGAGTTCTCTCAGAGTCACAGAGTTCTCTCAGCTCCACCTTCCTCACAAGTATCTGTTAAGCTTCTGCTGAGAGAGGTTAGGGCTTCTCCTTTAAGGGAAGCTTTGCAACATGGGAACCAGGAACTGATGCCCTGGTCAGTCAGGGCTTTTCTACATCATTGGAGGCTCGGCAGCAAGTTATTTCAGGGAAAGCAGAGACAGCTGCATGCTTACTCATGCTGGTCTTTCAAATATCGAGGGTGATATCCACTCCAGAATATCGCATGTTGAAGATGAAAAATTTAAATTGCCCAAAATAAAAATGGAAATCACATTCTGTGTAGACAGCACATACTGAATCAACCTGGGATTAGAATAAATCTCTGTGCAGATTCAGCCCTAGTCAGCCTTGTGTCACAAACAATGGCATTGACGCATTTGCAATACTTCATCAGGAGCCACTAAGCAAGAGTTTAGTGTTACTCCACCCTGATGGGTACATGTCCGTCAATAGAAAAACACAGAATGCAAGGTGTTACTGATACAAATCAAAAGATTTATTGGAAAGCAGTGTGGTACAATATACTGCACAAGCAATCTCACACTCTACAAATAAATGGTCTAAGGCACAGAGAAAATCAAGAAAGATGCAGATATGGGACATATGTACACCAGTCACCATCTGGAAATGAAGATTAAATGAAGAAGAAGAATAGTTGGTTCTTATATGCCGCTTTTCCCTACCCAAGGGAGGTTCAAAACGATTTTTCAGTGGGATTTTGATTCAGCAAATTTTTGCCAGAACCCCCCCCCCACATGGCTTTAAACTACTTGTTAAAAGGCTTGATATCAGGAAAGAAATGTTCACAGTCAGAGTCCAGCAGTGGAATCGGCTGCCCAAGGAGGTATTGAGCTCCCCCTCAGAGGCAGTCTTCAATTGGTGGCTGGACAGATACATTTAATGGATGCTTTAGGCTGTTCCTACATTGAACAGGGGAATGGACTAGATGGCCTTTTTGGGAACAGATTTCCCAGCCCACAGCAAGATTACTGAGGGATTCTTCATCTAAGCCAAAGGCCTTGCAGAACGTTTTCATCATGTCCACCAAGAGGCCAATGACAAAAATAAGAGGGACCTGAGATTGGAAGCACCTCTAAGAAGCAGAACTTTTCCTTGCTGGCCACAGGGAAATGAAGGTTAATGGCAGAATCTTTTGAAGAGGAACTTTACTCAGCCAATTTTGCCAGAAGACTCTCAGCATCTTCCACTGCATCTTCCAGGAAGCGCTTCAGCATGTAGAATGTGGTGGCAAAAGAATTAGCTGCACCAACTACAGAGCCAATGACAGGTATGAAATCTGAAAGCTCTTCCAGCACCATTGCAGAGGAAACCAACAGTGACTTGGACGACAGAGACTGCACTAATTCTGGGTTGATCTGGTTGGCCAGAGGAGTCTTCTTGACAGCAGATTTCAGAACGTCGACAGGTTTGCCAACCCGTTGGGCAAGGTTACAGAGGGAATCTTCATCCAAGCCAAAGGCCTTGCAGAAATCCTTCAATGTTGACACCAGGAGAGCGATATCAAAAAGAAGAGAGAGACCTGGGACAGAAATGCCCCCAATGCCACAAGACAAAAGGGCTTTTTTCCAGATAAGGGACTCCATAGCAGCCTTTTTCTCTTGCAGGTGTTCTCTTGAGAAAGCAGGCATTGCCATAATTAGAAGAGGTCTCTTGAGATCATTCAGTTCATCTGCTAGGGTCTTCTGCAGGAGAGGGAAATCGTACATATTCAAATGCCAGCTGGATACGAGAAAAACCCTTGGATTGACTGCCCCTTCTTCTTTCAAATTGCCAAGGCAGTATTTACGTATCACTTCCAGCGTCTGCTTCTCACAGAAGTTTGGCTTCCTTCTTTCAGACTCTATAGCCTGATCCACTTTGGTGCGAACAAAGTAAAATCTCTTATTCGTCTTCTGAATTTCTGAGGCCAGCATTGAGTCATTTATGGTGAAGCGTTCTGAGGCAACAATGATGAAGAAGTCATACCTGTTAAAATTTACCTTTTCTAGGTATTCTTTTGGTTTAAATTCACGGGTCCCTATTCCTGGTAGATCCCATAATGTTAGTTCTGGGAACTGAGGATGGGGATATCCTTCTGGATCCATAGTAGTCTGGTTCACCCCAGTTTTAGCTGCACCTTCTTCATAATCTGAGATATTCCGAAATGCGTTCACAAGGGAAGATTTACCGGCCCCTGAAACCCCTGTGAAAGCAATATCAAGTCTTGTGTCCTTCAATAATCTTAACTCTTTCTCAACACTTGCTAATGCACTTTGGAGATCTCTTTGTCCCAAAAAGGCCTTCATCTCAGCAAGATCCTTTGTTATGAATTCTTTAGAGTTGCTCCCAGCCATAGCTGCTCTTCGGGATGGTTCAGTTGACCTGAATAAGATCAGAAGGATAATGTTTGTTACCTCATGAAGGATAAAGATGAAAGGACATTTCCCCCCCCCCTGAAATTCTAGATTTCATTGTGTGGGGAATTGTCTTTTCTTACATTAAAAAAAGCATTCCTCCACTGGTGAAAATTTAGATCTGTACTTGATGCATTTGATTTTCATGCCAGAAGAAGGGCAGCATATAAATACAGAAAAGTAAGAAATAGAGGGGATATAGTGTTGTCGTTTTTAAAGCACACTGCAAGACTGGTATTTCCTTTGGCTTTTCCATCACTCATCCAAAAGTATTGAGTTACTTGGGGCAAAGCCCGTTTTAGAAACTGGCTAGAAGCAGGGGGTAAAGGATACCTTAAAACTGGGTTAGAAGCAGGGATGGTCTCCCTGCAGCTGGAGCCGCATTTGTGAGGTCGGGGAGAGGGGGTCGGAGGTCAAATGTTGTAGCATGCCCCAAGGCAGCCTGTAAAGTGGCACTTAGAATTGCATCCCACACGGCGCTCTCCCCATGCTGGTCTTGGGAGCACGGGAGGAAGGGCGGAGGCCACTCCTAGTCTACATTTAAAGCAACCCTGGAGGTAGAAGGTGCCCTCCAGGCTGTGGGGGGGGGGGGGCTGGAGGCCACACAGGTCCCATGCTGGGTGCCGGAAAAGCATGAGTTTCCACTGGCTCTAGCTGCCAGTTCTCCATGCAGGTGCAGCCCCCAGCATCCACCATCACCACAGGAGCAGGGGGACCCAGGCAGCTGCCCGACATGGAGGAAGCAGGTCAGTGTGGAAAGCACTATCTTGCGGTCTTGACTGGAGGGCAGGTGGCAGTAGGGGCGGAGGAGATGGGTGGGCTGTCTCTGCATGGGCAAGAGGAGTAAAGGGCATGGTCAGGAGGCAGGCAGCATCCACAGAGACATGTGTGTGGTGGCAATGGGCAGCCTCCCAGACCCCAGCAGCAGCTAGAAGAAAGGGATGGCCACACTGTGAGAAGTACCCTGCACATCTTTACACAGCCCGCAGCGCCACGGGCGCCGCGGACTGAATAAAGCTGTAAGGGCTTAGGGGAAGGAGTTAGGGCAGGCTCTGTCCAGGATGAGGAAGGGTGCCGATTGGCCCCTTCCTCCGGACAGACCATCGGCTGGGCCAATCGGCAGGCGCTTCGTGGCCGATTCCCGCCCTGCCGACAAGGGAGCAACTGCGAGCCGCAAGGAGCGCTGCTCGCAGTTGCTCCCTTGTCGGTGGCCTGACGTCAGGCCGCCAGCCAAGGGAGCCCCCGCCAGCTGCGCGGCAGGGCTCCCTGCAGGGAAAGGTTAGCGCCCATTATATTTCTGCATACAATGGGCTTTGCCTCTAGTTTTATTATATTAGATACCATTATAGCCCTGGATTTTTTAAAAATTACATTCAGGACACTTTGGGGGGAAGAGGGCAAAGAGAGCAAGGGTGCAGAATGGTTGGATTAAGGGATGCAATGACAACAAAGGTGCACGCAGGCAACGTTTTGCAAAAACCAAGCATGATGGGAGGCTGCCTCCATCAGACTCAGTGCAAAAAGCATGTTGTGAATTTCGGCCTGGGAAAACCCAATTTCAGCCTGAGGAAAGCCCAAATGCAGCTATACTGAAGCCCAATTGCAGTTTTCAAATGAAATCCAAAGGGAGGCTAAAAGAGGGGGTGTCTCCTAATGCAGAAATGGTCTGAGGAACAAGAGCTCAAGAGTAGATCTTTCTTTGACAGAGTTACTGCCCCGGAGGGAGGAATGCTTGGAGCTCTGTGGGTGGAGTTTGGGGAGGGTGGTGCCAGAACAGGCCCCAGCATCCTGAGAAAACTACAAAAGCCAGTTGATTCCAGCCGTGAAGACCTTCGACTGCAAAATAAACTGTGTCTTTTTCATCTATAGAGACAACCTTACTATAGTTATCACAAGGGAAAAACAAATGATGACAAACACTCTTCAAAGGCACCACCTCATTGGCCTTTTCACACGCCTCCCACACCTTCTAGCAATCTGGGCTCCTCCTGCCCCCGACTCAAATACAAAATGGTGGTTCTAATGAGGGCCCTTCCCTCCCACCCCAATTTCCACTTTCCTGAAAGGAGTTGCATGACCTTGTTTTTTTGTGGAATTAATTATTTGGAATATCAGCACTGGAGATAGCGGGTTCCCTCCCAACCTACCGAAGCAGCTACAAGAATATTCTTTTATGCCACAGCTGCTGCAAGACTAATTGTTGCGACCAGATGGAGTCAACCGTCCCCACCTGGACCAGAAGAATGGATAGACAATTTGAATACGTTCGTATCAACAGCGAAACCGATGAGCATTTTAAATCAAGTCATCAAAAGAGTTTCAGCAATGCTGGGAATGTCTACCTAAAGTGCTAAGATTCATAAAGAACACTGTGTTGTAACTTAAGGACGAGACTGTAAAGGGAAAAAATCGTGAACCTCCCCCTACCTTCCCCCTTCCATATCTGACATTCGATCCCTGCATCTTCTACCTTTTTCCGTATAAAAATAAAACAAATATTTAATTAAAAAAAAACAACCACTGGATATTGCAGGTTCTGATAAACTGCATGGCCTGTGAAGAAGTTTGGTATCAAGAGAGACTGGCTTACTGGTTTTAGCTAAGGGATGTCTTCTTCTTCTTCTTTAATTTTTTTTTCTTAAGAAACAGGAGAATCTGTGGCCGTTAGGTATTTGTCTGGGTGGACTTTCTGAGAAATGGTCTCCTGTCTCTTCTGTGTTACTTAATAAATAAGAGTCTGGCGTCTGGATGAAAAGGAAAAAGAAAATACATACGTTTACAACCCAAAGCCCTGTGTGGCCCAGCCAAGAACAGAGCGATGATTTCCTGGAAGTAGCTTAACTTTTTGTCAGCCGCTATATTTATCTTTTGGGAATGCAGGTTAGAAACGTTATTGACTTTCTGATCCCGAGCACAAATATTCATTACTAAAGATACGAATTTCAGATAGGAGTGCCAGCCTCCAGGTGGGAACTAGGGATTTCCCAAAATTACCCCTCATCTCCAGACTACAGAGCTTGGGTTCCCTGAAGAAAATTAATGCCTTGGAAGCTGGACTCCCACTGAAGTCCCTGTCCTCCCCTGGGTCTATCCCCAAATCTCCAAGAGTTTCCCCACCTGGAACTAGCAACTGCATCCCAGCCTGCCCAGCCCTGCTGCCAGCCAGGGGGGATTTTGCAACCATCATTTCAAGGATGAAAAACAGCCTTACAAGAAAAGCACCCAGAGTGGCCAAGCCTATTAATAAACAGAACTACAATCCTTCAGAAAGCTTTTAAACTCTTAGTAAGATTGCCGTGCTAACTCTTCATACTAGGCCTGTCAGTCTGCCCCACATATTTAAAAAGCCCAAATTGCGCGGAAGGAACAAACGGGCAGGATGGAGAACTGAGGAAGCAAAGAGATCGAAGGTGCTGCCAACATTCTGCGTGGCATTTTGAAACTGGGCTGCCATAGGTACCAAAAATGGTGTGGAGATGGCCCAAAAATCAGAGAGATACTCTTGGCTTGAGGATGGAGGCCATGAAGAGAAAGGATATGCAGAGACACATGTCATGAAGGGAACATGCACTGTCAGGTGGGAGGGAGATCAGCAATGAAGTTGCACCCCTGGGACCTCCTCTCTAATTAGCAATTTGGGCGGGGGGAACTACTCTGGCTTGCAACATTCCTAAGGTTTTTGGGCATGGATCCTGAGAAGGGGCCTCAGCAAGACATAATGCTTCAGCAACCATCCTCCAAAGGGTGCCTTTACTCCAGAGGAGCTGACAAATGTCATCAGGAATTCCCTTGTAGAAGAAGAAGAAGAAGAAGAAGAAGAAGAAGAAGAAGAAGAAGAAGAGTTTGTTCTTATATCCTGCTTTTTTCTACCAGAAAGAGTCTCAAAGCAGCTTACATTCGCCTTCCCTTTCCTCTCCCCACAACAGACACCCTGTGAGGGAGGTGAGGCTGAGAGAGCCCTGATATTCCTGCTCAGTCAGAACAGCTTTATCAGCGCCGTGGGGAGCCCAAGGTCACCCAGCTGGCTGCATTTGGGGGAGCACAGAATCAAACCCGGCTCACCAGATTAGCAGTCCGCACTCCTAACTACTACACCAAACTGTAATTCTGGGAGATCTCCAGATCCTTCCTGGCACCCTTAGCTGTGCATAAATGGAGCAGTAGGGATCCCTGCCAAAGGGATAAGTAGCCCCCTTTAATTGTCTGAGGAAGTGTGCATGCACACGAAAGCTTGCACCAAGAGTATAATTTAGTGGTCTTAAGGGTGCCCTTGGACGCATACTGTGTTCAGTAAATCCCTTTGTCTGTTTCCTTTTGAGCAAAACCAGAAGCTTCCTGTTTTGAAGACCTATTATTATTATTATTATTGTTGTTGTTGTTGTTGTTGTTGTATTTATACCCCGCCTCCCCCCCGAAGGCTCAAGGCAGCTTACATAACCCCATCCCCTAAAAACCATAAAATAACAATAAGTTCCAGTAAATTTACAATAGTTGGTAACCATTGGTCACAGTGGCAACAATGATGGCTTAATCTTACTCATTTAGTCTCCGCATCCTCAACTATGGGAGGGGGGGGTGACACTCTCTACTGCCAGTTTGTTGGGGGGGGGGCCTGATCTTCTTACTTAACTATAAGCCTGGCGGAAGAGCTCAGTCTTACAGGCCCTGCGTAAGTGTGGAAGTTCACTGCCTTTACAATTGAGCTTGCCATTTGCCCTCCCTGTGAGTCTTCCTTCTGCCCTCCCCCCCACCCCCAATATAAAATGTTGCCTGGGTTTAAGTACTGCACTGTTTTTTTTAACCAGCAAACCTTCCGAGCATGTGAAAGGGGCATGGCATGCCTTTGTTGAAAGAGTTCTTAAAATACGTTCACAGAGATTTTAAATCCCAGAACAGAGAGGCTTGTGAAGGACCCCCCTCCCCTGAGCCTACCAAGAAATTGGATAGCAGGAGAACTCTACTTACCCTTACAGCCCAGAGATGATTTTGGATGCTGGGGATGAGGGTTTCTGCTTTCACTGCTCCTTGCAACTCTCACGAACACCGAAAAAGAAAGCAAGCGCTTTATATAGCACCAGAAGCCTTCTGTGGTGTCAGGCAACTTAGAGAGAATAAATCACATGGTTTCTTGAATGTAAACTGGCTGGATAGTTTCAACAAAAACACATCATAAACTTGATTGGGCATCCTAGGGATGCCAGCCTCCACATGGGGTCAGGGGATTCAGCCAGAATTTCAGCTCATCTCCAAGAGTGAGAAGTTCCCCTGCAGAAAGTGGATACTTTGGAATATGAATTCAGTGGCATTGTCCCCCGTCCTCCCCAGATCTCCAGGAACAGCCCTATTCTACCCCCCCCCCACTGGTGGCCGAAGGAGGGCACCTGGCAATCCTAACACACACATGTCTGCTCCTTGCTGGGACACTTTTGCTCCCTCTGAGCACCAGTGAGAAACAGGAAGTCGGGTGTAAATGGCTCGAGACATTTCAAGGCTGCAATCCGCAGAACAGGAAGAGTTGGTTCTTACATGCCGCTTTTCTCTACCTGAAGGGGTCTCAAAGCAGCTTACGATCGCCTTCCCTTCCCTCTCCCCACAACAGACCCCCTGTGAGGTGGGTGATACTGAGAGAGCTCTGAAATCACTGCTCAGTCAGAACAGTTTTATCAGTGCGGTGGTGAGCGGAAGGTCACCCAGCGGGCTGCATGTGGGGGAGTGCAGAATCGAACCTGGCATGCCAGATGAGAAATCTGCAGTCCTAACCACTACACCAGACTGGGCTGAGTGTCTGCCTGTGGGGATGACCCTTTTCCCGGCAAGTAGAGGTGGGGATCAGAAAGTGAATAGTAAATGGCTCCAGCCATTGGAATCCTGCAGCCTGGGCCAAATCACTGATTGCAGAGACCGTTTACGCACAGGGGACTTTACTGCCCCAGCTCCCATGCAGGAGCACAAATTGGGGGGCGGATGAGGTGCACCAGGCCAAATGCTCCTTCATGTCGGTGCAGGAAGAGGTGGGGCAACCTTCCACAACTAAAACTCCAGGCTGGAGCCCGGCATGAAACCTCCAGCGTGTAAAGAGTCAGAGAGCAGATTCTTCTGCTGCAAAAGAGCTCAGAGAGATTTAAACCATCAGGTGGATCAATTTGCAAACCACCCTACTGGTTCATGGTTCGGCCATAAGCCACGGAAATATGGTTTTTGTGCATCCCTTGTTGACACTGCAGGTAAAGTAGTAAAGTAGTAAAGTAGTAAAGTAGTAAAGCGGGATTTTTTGTCCGCTAGCTCTCACCAGGCTCAATGGTTTAGTGCAGCTGTCCCTAGCCCGGGGACCGGTACTGGTCCGTGGAACAGTTGGTACCGAGCCGCGGCTCCTCCTCGCCTCCTCAGGGGCTGCCCTGCCACTCTGCCGCTGGCTCACCTTTGGTGCTCTCCGGCGGCCACCATGGTTGGGACTCCCCCTCAGCGTGGCACTGCACAGCTGCTGCTGGCAGCACCCCCCAGTGGGTGGCGGAAAGTCAGGGGGGCTGGCGGGAAAGCCAGCGGAGCAGGGACTCAGGCAGCGGCAATGTCCCTTGGCAAAAGACTACCCCTCCCCAGGCCTTAGTAACATTGCCAAGCGTTGACCGATCCCCAGTGATAAAAAGGTTGGGGACCACTGGTTTAGGGTATTCGGTCTCTTGTCACTTGGCTGGGATCTTCCGACTATGGTTGATACAATAAATGAATTGGAGGCCTGTGTGCTGCCTTTGGAGGTGACGTTTGATGGCTTCAAATGGCTCTCTTTACCCGAAGTGGACATGTTTCTGGGGTCAGTCAAGGCTTCCACTTGTCCCCTTGATCAGTGCCCATCTTGGCTACTCAAAAGCGTGTGGCCAGTGGATAGGAAGTCAGCTCAGGGATATTATAATCTCTCCCTGGTTACTGGGGAGTTCCCTGAGCTGTTAAAGTGGGCAGTGGTGCGCCCTCTCCTGAAGAAGCCATCACAGGACTGGCAAAATCCGGCCAGCTACAACCTGGTTTTGCATCTGGTGTTCCTGGGCAAGGTAGTTGAAAGGGCTGTGGTGGACCAGCTCCTGGCATTCTTGGAGGAAATTTCAGCTCTTAATCCATATCAGTCTGGCTTCCATCCTGGCCATGGGGTGGAGATGGTACTGGTCGCCCTGATGGATGACCTATGTTGCAAGCTGGATCAGGGTGAGTCACCCATGCTCATTTTGTTAGATCTGTCAGCCCCCTTTGATGTGGTTGATCATGAGTTACTGGCCCACCAACTCTCTGGGACGGGGATACGGGGCACAGCTCTCTGCTGGTTATGCTCCTTTCTCCATAACTGGACCCATAGGGTGGCTGTGTCACATTCATATCTACTCGCTTGTGGAATTCCCCAGGATGCAGTGCTCTCCCCCATGCTCTTTAACATCTTCATGCATCTTCAGCTGGTACAGAGTTTTGGGCTGGGCTGTCATCAATATGCTGATGACACCCTGCTACATCTCCTCAAGGATGGCCACCCGGAATCCCCCCTGGAACCAATTGCTAGATGTTGTCATGAACCCCGATTCATTCCATCTAGGTTTCGTTTCCAGCGCCCTCTCAGATCTCTCCGGCCGGTTCTGGCCAAGGCCATAAAGCAATAAACCTATCGCCGAGTTCTCAGCCTCCCTTCCTTTCCCAGCAGGAGATGCTCCATGCGAATGTATCAATCTTACTGTAAGTGTCCTTGTGGAGACAACTCTAAGTCTGCTTGATAAGATTCCGGGCCATCTGGTCGCTTGGGAATCTACCTACCTCTGCTGTTCCCTCGCTCTCCCGCCGAAATGCTTCCGTGCCCCCTCCCTTATTAGGTGGGCACTATAACTGCTTTGCTCATTTGTACTTTGTTATTATCAAGATCTTTGCTTAGGAAGATCTTGGCTTGCTTTAGCGTTCTGTGGACTCTGTCAAATAAAGCTCATCTTGGATTTGCAACTACCCGTTGGGTCTTGGATGTGTCTCTATCGCGGACTCAGTGGGCAGGGCTCAGCCTGATTCCTGACAGATGTTTGGAAGCCATGGCTGAATGGCTAGAGAAGAGATGTCTGCAACTCAACCCCTCCAAGATGGAGATCCTATGGCTAGAGAACTGGAAGGTGTCATGAAACTCATAATTCCTGACCCGCATCCTTTGTTTACCTTGTTCATTCATGCTCCCGGATCTCCCACTGGGTTGTGGCACCTCCTTGGGTCCTCTCCACAGTGCCCCTCCCAACCTTTCCCTGCATTTCAAAGGCTTATCTTGCTGTACTTTCTTATCACTCAACTTCAAAGCTGCCTTCTCCTTCTAAATAGATGACCAACTGAGTGGACTTTTGCACCTCTGAAATCAGAGAACACTATTGCTCTTTTCCTGTGTGAACCCAGGTTCCCAGCAAAAGCCAATTCCCTGCTCCCCTCTCCATGCCCAGGTATATATTCTATGTGAACCCCATCCTGGTGTCTCTGCCAAGATTCCTGTCTGCGAGTACAGATGATGTGTAGAGCCTGAATTCTTCCAAATAAAGACTTTTACTTAAAGCTTCAACCCAGTGGCCAAGAGTGGTGTCTGGGGAATAATTCTGTGAGGCGTCAACCGCTTGGTTCCTGACAGAGGACAGGAAAGGAAGCAGGTTTACCCGCCCTGTCCAGGATGTAACTTACTACCGCATTCCAGGCCAGGAACTTGGGAGTGACCTTAGATGCTTCCCTGACTTTGGAGGCACAGGTCAAGAGTGTAGCCCGCCAGGCAATTTCCCACTTTTACCAGGCACGGCTACTAGCGGCCTACTTGTCTTCTGATCACCTGGCCATGGTGATCCATGCAACAGTCACCTCCAGACTAGATTTCTGTAACTGGCTCGACACAGGCCTGCCCTTGTCCTTGATCCAGAAATGGCAGCTGGTGTAAAATGTAGCTGCTAGGGTCCTCACACCTTGGAGGGCTCATATCCAGCTTGTGCTGAGGCAGCTGCACTGGTTGCCAGTTGTGATTTTATGTCCTTGTTTTGATTTTATTTTAATGGGATTTTATTGGGGATTTCAGTTACGAACTAGGTTGTAACCCACTATGAGCCGGTTCCGGGTGTGGCCGGAAATAAAAATCTGAGTAAATTGTGGTGCAGGCCTAGTGAAGCTTCAGAAGCCCTAACTTCTCTTGGCGGGGATTTGCCTCTTGGATTTATTTCCCCTCTTCTGCTGACTCCAATCCTCTCCTGCCCCCGCTTCAAGAAAAGAAAGAAAGAGACTCCTGCTGAGCTTGGCTCCCCCCTTCTGAGCTTCCCTAATCATGTGCAGAACACTTTTCTGTTTCAATGGGGGGGGGGGGGGATAGAGGAAGACCCAAGTTCAAATCAATCTGAATTCAGAAGGATCCACAATGGAATAAATAAAGTAAGTACAGAATCAGGCTTTCTGGAGACAGCATGGAGATTCGCTTCCTGTTTTCATGTAATGGGAAGGGTGGAAGAGCTGTATCTACAATCAAGCCAAGCAAATACTGAAAGGGAGGTGAGCTAATCTTTTTCAAGATACAGTTTGCCGACCAGACCTTTTAACCAAGAGTAACAAACAAGATTTACTGCAGAACCCCTCCAGTATTTAGTGATTGCTTAGTTACTTCTGTATGGGCCTCTTGTGGTGCAGAGTGGTAAGGCAGCAGGTCCTAGTTTGACAGTCTAACCATGCTGGGAGTAAAGCGGTAACATCACCTTGCATGATCTGGACACTATAGTTCTTTTAATACAGTCCAAAATCCCTTTTCACCACCGAGTCACACTGCTGACTCATGTTCACTGTATTGTCTACTAAAGACCCCCAGATCATAGAATCATAGAATCATAGAGTTGGAAGGGGCCATGCAGGCCATCTAGTCCAACCCCCTGCTCAACGCAGGATCAGCCCTAAGCATCGTAAAGCATCCAAGAAAAGTGTGTATCCAACCTTTGCTTGAAAACTGCCAGTGAGGGGGAGCTCACCACCTCCTTAGGCAGCCTATTCCACTGCTGAACTACTCTGACTGTGAAAAACTTTTTCCTGGTATCTAGCCTATATCGTTGTACTTGAAGTTTAAACCCATTACTGCGCGTCCTCTCCTCTGCAGCCAACAGAAACAGCATCCTGCCCTCCTCCAAGTGACAACCTTTCAAATACTTAAAGAGGGCTATCATGTCCCCTCTCAACCTCCTTTTCTCCAGGCTGAACATTCCCAAGTCCCTCAACCTATCTTCATAGGGCTTGGTCCCTTGGCCCCAGATCATCTTCGTCGCTCTCCTCTGTACCCTTGCAATTTTATCTACGTCCTTCTTGAAGTGAGGCCTCCAGAACTGCACACAGTACTCCAAGTGTGGTCTGACCACAGTACTCCAAGTGTGGTCTGATTCTTTGCACACGTACTACTGCAAAGACAAGTCTCTCCCATCCTATAGTGATGCATATGATTCTTCCTACCTAAATGGAGAACTTTACATTTATCATTATTAAAAATCATTTTTGCCCAGTTTTCTAGCCTGTCAAGATCATCTTGTATTCTGATTCTTCTGTCTTCTGGTGTGTTTGTTGCCTCTCCCAGTTTAGTGTTATCATAAAATGTTTTATAGACTTTATCTGACACCAAGGAAACTATAATTGATGTATAAGTCGATTTCTCTGATCTGCTGGAAATATAATTGTAAAAAAGGATCTTTATTCCATCTGTGAAGGCTATGCAAATCCACTAAAACAGTGGTCCCCAACCTTTTTATCACCAGGGACCGGTCAGTGCTTGACAATTTTACTGAAGCCCGGGGGGTGGGGAGTAGTCTTTTGCCACTGCCTGAGCCCCTGCTCCACTTGCTTTCCTGCCGGTGCCCCTGACTTCCCGCCGCCCACTGGGGGGCGCTGCCAGCAGCAACTGTACAGTGCCACACCAAGGGGGAGCCCCAGCCATGGTGGCCCCTGGAGAGCACCAAAGGTGAGCCGGCAGCAAAGTGTCAGGGCTGCCCCCGAGGCAGCAGCCGGGGAGGAGGACAAGGAGGAGCCGCGGCCCGGTACCGAATGATCCACGAGCCGGTACTGGTCCTTGAACCAGGGTTGGGGACCAATGGGCCAGAGCAGTGCCAACTGGATGTTTCTGTTTATTGTTACTTTAAGCAGAGAGGAGTCTGAGAAATGATATTGACCAAATAACATGAAACCTACCTGCAGGTAAAAGAGGGAACAATGTTCCACCAATGGTACAAGTGGCAAAAGGGTTTGGTACCAGTTCTGCAAGCTGGGCTTCAACCCAGTCCTATTCTCTTGATGATCAGTACGGAGACAATCCCACACTCTGGCTAAAAATGGTGACTCAATGACATTTTATTAGTATATACGTATAACTGTGCCTGTTCTAACACACTTTCATGGGCCACTTTGCTGTACAGCTAAAGAACTGACTAATAGCACAAGCCTCTGTAGGTTTACTCAGCTGAAAGTCTCACGCATCCCACATGGTTTACTCCCAAATAAGCCTACACCAAATTGCAATGACCAACGTATGATGTAGCACAGTGGTCCCCAACCTTTCTGAGGCTGGGGACCGGCAGGGCAACTGCCCCGCCCGTGCATCGTGCATGCACGGGCTGTGCCTGTGCATAGCGCATGCGCGGCCAAAATCGTGCATGCGTGGCACTTTCGCGCATGTGCAAAAGAGCAGCGCATGCGCAATTTCGGCAGCGCATGGCGCATTCGTGCATGCACGGCCCGGCCGCACATGCGCGATGGGCGGCGCGACCCTGATTCCCTCTCCCCGCCCTCCCGCAGTAAGAAGCTTCCCGGGTCGCAAGCTGGGGCCTGGGAAGTATTTTACTGAAGGGGGGCAGGGAGAGGGAGCCGCGGCCCGGCGCCATGGCCTTCGCGGCCCGGCACCGGCCTGCGGCCCGCAGGTTGGGGACCACTGCACTAAAACATTTTAGCAAACGATACACACTAAGACCCTTTATGCATGGTGGCAGCTTCCCTGTGCTGGTGCCGTGCTGTTGCGGCGGGGCATGATACCCCCTGTTTCCCATGTACACACGGGAGTGGGGCATGCTGGGTTGCCCTGACGTAGCACGTGCACGCGCTTTACACCGGAGCCAGGAGGGTCGGATCGCTGCCGGACGAGATAAGTGAAGCAGCAGGGGTGTGGGAGGTGGGGAGGGGCCAGGCCCCCTCCACACACACTTGTGGGGCCAGGGGGCTGCCCCTGCCAGCTCCGTGGCTCCACGGAGCCCACAGGGGCATGCAGTGTCCCTTAAGGGACACCGTAGGGTCGGGCCTGGGCGGGCTGACAGGCCTGGTGCTGGTGATTATGCACAGTGCTGGCCTGCCACAGCCCCGGCTTACCCAGGAAGCTACGGAAGATCCCGTGTTTGCTTAATGCGGGCCTTCCGTAGCCCTGGGCACACTGGTGGCGGCGGCAAGCATTATTGGGGATTTTCCCCGAAGTGCTGCCACCGCCAATGCGGGCAGTACAGCCCGTGCATAATGGGCCTAAGATAGTTTCCATAACTAAAATAGAGATTCCTCTCACCCCAGAATTATTTGTATTGTACATGGTGAAAACAAATAACCAGATAAATTGATTCTGTTCATGATATCGGCTACTAGGTTACCTTTTGCGCAAAAATGGAAGGGAAAGGATATCCCTCCAATAGATCAGTGGTCCCCAACCCCCAGTCCGGAGACTGGTGCCGGTCCCTAGATCAGTCGGTACTGGGCCGCGGCTCTTCCTTGTCCTCCTTCCCAGCTGCTGCCTCGGGGGCTGCCCTGCCACTCTGCCGCCGGCTCACCTTTGGTGCTCTCCGGCGGCCACCATGGCTGGGGCTCCCCCTCAGCATAGCACTGCGTAGCTGCTGCTGGCAACGCCCCCCCCCAGAGGGTGGCGGGAAGTCAGGGGTGCCAGCGGGAAAGCAAGTGGAGCAGGGGCTCAGGCGACCGTGTTGTACCTCAGTCCTCAGTAAAATTGTCAAGGGTTGACCGGTCCCCGGTGATAAAAAAGTTGGGGACCACTTCAATAGATGATTGGCTCCTAAGAGCAATTTCAATGGCAGAGTTGGATAAGCTGTGAAATATCATGAAGGATCAAAATACAGACTCTTTTTTACAGACTTGGAACTCTTTTCTAAAGTTTATGGAACTAACCATGCCTGGAACAGTCTTGGCAGCTTTTAGATTCCAGGTTAAGAGATGGCAAAGATAGATTTGAAATAATATGTTATTTTTCTTCTTTTTTTTAAATTCTGCGTAGACACAAGAATCTGTTCTTCTTTCTTAGAGACTGAAGCACTCCCAATGCTTATTATAGATGATACTTTGAAGACTTAGTGGAGGGGGGAGGTCTTAACTAGGTTTTTGAAATTAGATACATTTCCTGTTTACTGTTCTGTATTCACATTTGTATATAACCACACTTTGCAATCGAAATTTATATCAGTTTGTTTCTTGATTGATTCAACATAACATGAAATATTTTGAAATAAAGGAAACTTGAAATTACATAACCTCCCCCAAAACAGTAAGACACATAACAGTAAGACTTCAGTTGCTTGGAAGGTTTGGTTGGTGGTAAAAATAGTGTGGTATTTAAACAGAGGCAGCATTTCCTGTTTGAGTTGAGGTCAGGCAGGAAACTCACCGAAAGCGTAAAAGGCAGTGTCTCTGTTTCACAGCAAGTTATCAAAACAACACAATACAACAAACTGGTTTTTTTTTAAAGCAAATGGGTTTGGCGTGGATCCCGTCGGCCCAGTCAGAATAATAGAATCATAGAGGTGGAAGGGACCTCCAGGGTCATCTAGGCCAACCCCCTTCAGAATACAGGAAACTACCTGCCTAACCACAGTGACACCAATTCCAAGCCCAGATGATCCCTCGCCCCCAATCAGAATCCTTGGCCAGTCTGGCCTGGAAGGAATTCACCTCCTGATTCCAAAGTGGTGATTGGCATTTCCCCGGGCATGCAAGGAAGGGCCACAAGAGCCAAGCACCATCCCTCCTGCCCATCCACTTACAATCTGCCTAAGTTGAAACGTAGAAGTTTGAGAAGTGTGAATTATTTTATGCACTTGTATTACACACTTTATTGCTCGATGGCCAGCCTCCAATTGTGCTATTGCTTTAAAAGTGGTCCCTGTGACATTATGCCCTTGTGAAGCATAATGTCACTTTATTGCTTTATTGTCAGCCTCCAGGGAGGGACCAGAGATCTCTTAGAATTACAACTCAGATCCAGACTACAGAGGTCTGTTCCCTCCAGAGAACACAATTGCTTTAGAGGGGGTCCCTGTGAGGTTATGTCCTTCTGAGGTCCCTCCCATCACCAAAATTGTTTTCTCCTACGCTCCAACCCCAGATCACCAGGAATTCCCCAACCCAGAGTTGGCAACGCTACCAGAGAAGGAAGTGCTCTTGGGAAATGTTCTTAGAGATGGGAAGAATCTCTGCAGGATATAATGCCACGAAAGACCATTTCTAAAGCAGATTCAAGTGGGTAGGCGTGTTGGTCTGAATTGGCACAGTAAAATCAGTCCAGGAGCATCTTTGAGACCAACAAAGATGTATTCAGGGTCTGAGGAAGAGTGCTTGCACTCGAAAGCTCACGCCTTGAATGAATCTTCATTGGTCTTAGAGGTGCTACTGGACTCTGATTTTATACTTCTTAAGCAGTTATTCAGAGGCACAACAGGCGGTTTCTACTGGCCTCCTCTCTGCAGGACAGCTCTTTCTTGTGCCTATTTCCAGAGAAGGAATTCATCATCAACAGTTGGCACCTTGCATTCCAGCAGGGCTCCTGCTTTGCCTTCATACAGTGTTGACCAGAGGAAGGTTATACTGTGTCCAGTCCACTGACCTCAATGATCTGAGAAGGGTCTAAGACAGCTTTTCTCAACTTTTTTGCCATTGAGAAACCCTCATTCTTCAGGCTTCGAGAAACCCCAGAAGTGGTGCAATTGTGCAGAATATGGTTGGGAAGCAGAGCTGTGGACACGCCCACCCGGGGTCCATCCTATTCCCACCCCCTCTAGGTTCATCATTGGCCATGATGGGAGGTCTACATGGCCATAAATGGCTATAAACACCTGAATAACATTTAATAAATTTTAGAAATGTATATAAAAAAATCAACTCCTACCCATTTGGGAAACCCTTTCAAAGCTATCAAAAAAATTATTATAGTTCCTAACACTGCCAAATTATATTATAGTGACAAATATATTTAAAAGCAAGCCAGGTTTCAGGCATTAGTCTCCCTGCTTTGAGGGATTATCCAAAAGCTTAACCACTTCTGCACGGAGGGCCAAATCACACTATATCTCCTACCCGCAATGGTGGGATAGTACATTGCACTATTTCTCCCCTCTACACTCTGCCGCCCCTCTTGCCTTTTCACCTTCTCACTAGCAAGGAAAAAGGTTCAAGTGAGAGCAATGTGCTGTTGACTCACTGCTCATCCGCCTGTCCATCACTGGAGAGAACCAATCAGAAGTGTGTTTGTCTCCAAAGTTCCCCCAGCATGATCATTTAAATATATATATATGTATATTGACACCTAAGCGTGGCAATGTGTATGTGATGCAATGGATACACGTTGCCACAGAAAATACAGACAAAAAGATCCAAATGCATTAGCAGTGGCTTGGGTGGGCTGGCTGGCTCAGGAAAGCATCCTGCCTGCTCCCAGTGAGAAGAGGCATTCTCACGCCCTCCCCCCCCCATGCCGGGATTTCCATGATCCTTCCTCCTCCCCTTGATGCCTCTGACCACCGCCTCCTTCATATTGCCAGAAGCCCAAGAGGAAGGAGGAGGAGGAAGCCCTCTCCTATCTGTGTTTACTCCAAAACCATGGGGGGGGGGGCTCAAGCATTTCCCCCTCCATATAGTCTAATCCCTTCTTGCTAACTCCTTGCTCAGTGCTGGGACAGACAATAAAGGTCAAGGTAAAGGTATCCCCTGTGCAAGCACCGAGTCATGTCTGACCCTTGGGGTGACGCCCTCTAGCGTTTTCCTGGCAGACTCAATACGGGGTGGTTTGCCACTGCCTTCCCCAGTCATTACCGTTTACCCCCCAGCAAGCTGGGTACTCATTTTACCGACCTCGGAAGGATGGAAGGCTGAGTCAACCTTGAGCCGGCTGCTGGGATTGAACTCCAAGCCTCATGGGCAGAGCTTTCAGACTGCATGTCTGCTGCCTTAACACCCTGCGCCACAAGAGGCTCTGGGACACACAATAAAGGGTGGTAAATCCCCTTTCTTGGATTTACCGCATGGAGGTTTAAAAATGGCCAAATCGTGACATGCCCTCCAAATGTTGTTGACGTCATTTGGAGGGGCTCAATAAGTTGACAACATTAGGAGGCTGCGATGTGAGAAATTCCTTGTGCGGAAGTTGTCCTTGAGTCACAGGGACTCAGAAATCTCACCTCATTTTCTTGAGGGACTTTCGTCCAGAGAAATCTGATTTGCTTATATTATTAGAAAAATGAGTAGAAAAAAATATCAGTCTTATCTTTTTTTCCAATCTGTTCTACCATAATATTTTATTTATTTATATTTATATACAGCTGGTCTCAAATGTCTCGTGGCGGTTTACAAAAATCCATATATACAATAAAATCCCATTAAAACATAGTTAAAACACAATATCAAGATGGGGGATAATAAATATATAACCCACTCCCCTCCCCCTGTTCAGCAAGGCTCATCACTCTCTATCTGGGAGTGAGGTTGGTCTCAGCTAGAGACAATAGCTATTAGTAAAGCCTGTTGCATTCTGTAATACAATGGGCACTAGCTCATGGTTTGGTGTGGGTTTAGTGCCTGACTTGGAAGCTGGAAACCCTAAGAGGAGGCCTCTCTGTGCACAGCAGTCCTGACCCAAGACAGGTTCAATTCCACACCTAGGAAGTGTGGAATTCCAGAACATGAACCTACACCTATCTGGCAACCTTACCTCTTCTCTTCAATGCTTTCTTGACCAGCAAAGCATGGTCAAAGCACGCATTACCTTGTGGGGGGAGTGAGGGTTAATGATGAGAGCCCCTTCTCAGTTCAAGCAAAGAGTGTGATTGTTGTCTCTTCAATGTTACCTGGTAAAGAACTTGATTTCTTCAACTATGACTTCTTAGTGTCTGGGGGGGGGGGCTATCCTCAGAACAGCTATGCTCGTGCCTACTTTCCTTGAATATGAGCCTCAACAGCCAAAAGTGCTGACTCTTACTGCTGAGACTGTGATGTATGTGGCAAACAGATCATCTACATTCAACCTTTAGAACAAAGGGTCTAGCCAAACATTATATGAGTCTGCCTAGGTCTTGCCAAATCAGCCAATTTTCAAAGCTAAATCTTGGGATTCCCTCTCCTGGCCTTCCTGGTCCTAGTATCACATCCCCAACTTGGAGCAGCTTCAGGGAGCTGCTGTCAGGATTCAAGCTGAGCCCTGCCAGTAAAGTCTGTGATAAAGACACATCCGAGATCGAACAGGTAGTTGAAAAGACAAGGGAGAACTTTATTGAACAGACGTGACAGAAATGCTAGACCTCCTAAGCAAGGGTCTTGGCAATAACGAAGAACAATGGACACTGCAGAGATATTATAGAATATTCTCGATAGGGGAGGGGGAACAGGCATTTTTGCGGGAGAGCAGAGGGCAGCAAAGGTGATGGAATTCAGAGGTGGCCAGATTGCCAGGATCTCATCTCTACAGCTATATTTCTGTTGAGTCTTTGCTGTCCATGCAAGGTCGCAGGAACAGCCCGATAAAGAAAAGGAAGGAGGACGCCCAACTGGGAAAGCAGGGAGAGTCTTGGATCCAAAGGACAGATTTACAGGTTTATGACAGCTGGCCTTGCCAGAGTCCAGGAAATGAAAAAGTCATGAATCGGGGCTCATGACAGCTGCTATTTGGCATATTAGGGAAATGTATGTACAGCCTGTCAGCCTACATAAGTTTCTCCAACAGGCAAATATCAGTTCTTTGAGGCAGTTTAGGAAAACAGTATGTGAGAACTTAGACCCTTTCTCCTCACTTAGGGTTACAAAGCTGACCCTGGCAACCAGTGGGATGATTGGAGAGAGGAAAATTGTGATGCCACCTACATCAATATGTTGTTTCTGGGGGGAAACCAAAAGTGATACAGGGATCTAGGAATCACTGGATGTAGAATGTTGCCATTGACTCTCATTGGTGCTGAAACGCTTCGGCCAGTCTGGCTGAGGCCGAAGCAGTCCAAGGCAGCTGCAGCCGCAGCCACAGCGGTCCAGATCGGGACCACTGTGAACAACCCTTCTCCCAATTTGCTGTTTTCTGCAAATTTAATTATTTCCTCCACCCCCTCATTCAGATCACTGATAAAAAATGTTGAAAAGTACCAGAGCCCTGTGGCACCCCACTGCTCACATATCTCGAATCCAATGAAACACCATTGACAACTACTCTTTGGGTGTGGTTTTCTTACCATTTCCCTGGCCACCTAACATCCCAAAATCCAGTCTGCAGTCTCCCAATTTGCCCATCAGAACATCATGGGGAAGCCTTGTCAGAAGCCTTAAGGGAATCCAGGTAAACAACATCAACTGAGTTTCCACGATTGTGTAAGCCCGTCACTCGGTCAAAGAAGGAAACCAGGTTGGTTTGGCTGGACCTGTTGGAGACAAATCCATGCTGACTTTCCCATATCAACAAACTGTTCTTCAGATCGTTGCCGATTAAAATCTGCTTCATTATCTTCCCTGCAACTGAAATCCGTGTCCTGGGTTATCTCTCTTCCCTTTTCTGAAGAAGAAACATTCATTCTCAGCTCACTCCCAGCTTTGGTGTCTCAGATGGCCGACCTACAGTGCCTAGTAACAAAAAAGACATGGGGGCCAAGAGTGATTTACCCTCCTCCATACCACACCCACATCGCACAAGGTTTAAATTATGGGTGTCACTGTCAGGTTTCTTGCCATTCTGATTGTTTGGCTCTTAAGTTTTAGACCTGATGTAAAACCACTGAACTGCTGGAATTCCAGGCTAGAATTCCCCTTTCTCTTTGCTACAGTGAATTTGGTCAATCAGTAAGTCAGTCAGTCAGTGTGTTTTCATAGATGGTTTGACCAGCTTGTTGCGGTTTCTGTTCTCAAGGTTTCGACCACCCAACCAACCCCGGAATCAATATTTGCACAGGGGACAGTAAATATGGCAACTTTAACCCTGAGAGATAAATCCAGGAGATGACCCAAGAAGTCCTGTAATTTATGCAAAACTCCCTCCACCACAGCAGTAGGGTAGGACTTCTGATTGGCACTTCAAGGCCTGATCAGGTAATATAGAGGGGGAACAGGGAAGACAGGACACCCGTTTGAAGCAAACCAGCCACTGCTGATCTCCAGCTTCTGAAAGTGGCATTTGGCCATAAACGGTAAGCACATTTCCCTTGGTTTTGTATCCTTCCCAGATTGAGCGTGGATGTTTTAAATAACTGTGTATAGCTCTTTCCCTCAAATGTGTAATACATAATTGTACAGGAGGACAATTTTATAAAGGCAATGGGGCCGGCTACAACGGAACGGTACATGAAGGTTCTTTTCACAAGGGTTGGACTGCTTGGACATATTAGATATTTTATCCCTGGCATTGCAAGTGGTTGAAGGCACGAGAGCCTTGCAAAAAGAAGAAAAGGTAGAGGATCAATAGAACACAAATTGTGGTGCCAAATGCATGGGTCTTGGTAAAGCATCCAGCATCCCCCTCCCCTGGTCACTAGCAGGGGATAGGGGTAACATTATCTGGTCCAGTTTGAGAAATCCTTGGAGATTTGGGGATGGAGCCTTGGGAGGACAGGGGCCTCAGCGGGGTACAATGCCACAGAGTTTACCAGGGGAACTGATCTCTGTAGTCTGGAGTAGAGAGGTCTCCAGCAGGTAGGTTCCGGGTGACTGCAGGGTTCATCCAAGGATCTCCAGAAGGCTCAGGGAAAAAAAAAAGATCTGTTCTGGGTCCCCCCCCCCCATGAGGTTTTTCTGTGTGCTGCTTAGTCTTTCTGGTGCTCTTCTGAGTCCAGCTCCTCCTTCTCCTTCTCCTTCTCCTTCTCCTTCTCCTTCTCCTTCTTCTTTGCTGCTTTTCTCTACCCAAAGGAGTAGTGGCTTCAAGTGGCTTAAATTTGCCTTCCCTTTTCTCTCCCCACAACAGACACCCTGTAAAGGAAGTGAGGCTGAGGGAGATCTGAAGAAGATCTGGTTCTTATATGCTGCTTTTCTCTCCCAAAAGGAGTCTCAAAGTGGCTTAAATTTGCCTTCCCTTTCCTCTCCCCACAACAGACACCCTGTGAGGGAGGTGAGGCTGAGAGAGCCCTGATATTCCTGCTCGGTCAGAACAATTTTATCAGTGCTGTGTCTAGCCCAAGGTCTCCTTCTTGCCTGTACATAATTCATTCCACTCCCCCTCACAGTGGAAAGGCTGCCGGGCTTCCAGTCTTTCCCTAGAGATGTTGACTTTGAAAAGTGTCAGGTCAATAACTCAGTTTCTGTATCCTTAATAACCTGAGGGGTTTGGTGTCTGCTGCACACCACTCAAAAGGGGATGTTTAGCAGGGACAAGAGAGGGAGCAGGAGAGCTTGGAGGTAGAGTTGCCACCTTTCCTTCTGGCTCCTGCTCCTGTGTCTGCCAGCAGTTTGATCTGCAGATGAGGTTGTCCCACTCCTCTTCCCACAACAAGCAATGGCATCTGCTGAATCTTGCCGATCACACTGTTAAAGGCCCAAGAGCGAGGCCGGATGTTTCCCTGTGCTGGTGGTAACTTCTCCTGCGACCCCACAAAGTCTGCCATAACCTCCTAGTTTGTGCAGATGAAAAAAGAGGGAGATGTTTGCAGAAATGATGAATGATTACTGCCTGGGCTTCCTCTGTGACAGGGACTAGCCATGTGTGATTCATTTTGGATAGTTCAAAAAGTACCTGAATCAGTGTCGATTCAGATACTTTTTGGATAAATCTGGTCCGAATCATGCTTCCCCTTAAGTTAAACTGGCCAATTCAGCCTTGGTTGAATCATCAAATCACAATTTGAGCACAATTAGGCCATTGGTTAGTTTAAAAGGGTAAAATAACTTGAAGAGCTGGAACTTTTTACTAGCCGAAGAAGTCACAGCTTAAAATCTGACTACACACCAAGAAATTGGCATGGACTACGATTACATCTTATCTCTGAATGAGTCTACCATTATTTACCAAATTAAACAAAGGCTCCTTGATCAGGTATTTCAAAAAATCCACCCAACTGTTCCGGCGACTTGTTCTCCCTGTAGTCTCCAAAACCATTTATGCACTGGAAACTTCACTGTTCCACCTCCTGTGCAGGAGCACAAATCAGGGGCGGATGAGGTACACAAGGCCAAATGCTCCCCCATGTGGGTGCAGGAAGAGGTGGGACAGCCTGCCACGACTAAAACTCCAGCCTGCAGCCCAGCATGAAACCTCTAGTGCATAAACGGTCCAAGTGAAGCCTGGAATAATGCCGGCTTATTTCTATAACTTGGCAAATCCTCTTTATCGCAGAGCATTTTTGCTTGCTCGGCTCAACGCCTTTCCATCCAAAGTATTACAAGGGAGATTTGCAAAGATTTCTTTCGAAAACAGACTATGCACTTGTGAATCAAATTCTCCTGACACCATCCAACATATCTTACTGGATTGTCCCTTGTTCATTGTCCAGCGAAGGCATATTATACCTCTTATACCAAAATGGAGAAACCATTCAAGAGACCTGATCTGCCAGTTTTTATTGAATGATAAGGAAGCCGATGTCACTTTTATTATGGCTGAATTTCTGTCTTCAGTTTTTAAATTCAAACTGACTGATGTATCTTGACTTTCTCTGCTTATTTTGTTAATCTGCTTTATGCCAATAAAGGTATTGTGTGTGTTTGACTAAAATGTCCCTTTTATGACTATTCCATGGTAGGGGGAGGTGGGGACGTGAGGTAGAAGCTCCATATTTGAAGCGTAGCTGTGGGAGTCTCTCCTCAAAAGAACCCCCAGGTTTCAAAAAGATTGGGCCAGGGGGTCCAATTCTACAGACACCCAAAGGGAATTCCCATGTCTGACCTCCCGTTTTTCCAATGGTGAGGAGAAAAGACAAGAACACAGAATCTTTTCCCTATGCCATTGGAAACAATGGAGGTTGGATGGGGGCATCCTTTTTAGGGGTCCATAGAATTGGACCCCATAGCCCAATCTTTTTTAAAACTTGAGGGATTCTTTTGAGTAGAGGCTCCTATAGCTACACTGCTAATTTGGTGCCTCTACCTCAAACCCTGCCCTCCAAGACCACAGTATAGACAGAAAGGGAAAAAGTTCTATCTATCTATCTATCTATCTGTCTGTCTGTCTGTCTGTCTGTCTGTCTGTCTGTCTGTCTGTCTGTCTGTCTGTCTGTCTGTCTATCTATCTGTCTGTCTGTCTGTCTGTCTGTCTGTCTGTCTGTCTGTCTGTCTGTCTGTCTGTCTGTCTGTCTATCTATCTATCTATCTATCCATCTATCCATCCATCCATCCATCCATCCATCCATCCATCCAATTTCTAGCCCGCCATTCTCGGTAACCGGTTTGCGGTGAGTTGCATAAAAAGTTAAACAATAAAAACCCATTTGACTGGATACAGGCAAATTGATTCAGCCGAATCCAAGCCAGGGAAGGGTGCTTTGGGTCCTTAAAATTTGGGTCAGATCTGAAATAGTATGAATTTGTTGTTGTTATTGCTCATGCCTAGTCATGATACGGAGGAAGGCAATGGCAAGCCACCTCTGGATGTCTCCTGCCTTGAAAACCCTCTGGGGCCACTTTAAGTCAGCTGTGACTTGACGGCACTCTCCACCCCCACCACATGGTCAGACCATATGGAGGTGGGATGGCATTTGGGGTATGAGGAGAGCAATCACAGGAGACCAACAAATCTTAAAATCTTTTCCGCCAACTTTTCCACCATTAGAAATATCTCACATGGATTTTGTTCTCCAGCTCTGAAGAGCTTCTCTTAATGAATCCATGCCAAATCCATCCTTTCAAAGAAAATGTTTCAACAATGTTTAAAATTTCGTTAACCGTTGGCTTTTTTTTTCTCTCCCTGATCAGTATGCACGAAGAATCAACATGGGATCGGCAATCTCACAAGAAATCGTAAGAGATGAGCTGGGAAAGATGAAGGAAGCTTTGGATAATAACAGTCTCTCAGATGTCATAAAACAAAGTAACATTAACTTGAATTTGTTGAAGAATACCACCCTAGACGTTGCCATCACAGGGGTGTCAGGTGTTGGGAAATCGTCTCTTGTGAATGCCCTGAGAGGAATGACAGACTTTGAAGAAGGTGCAGCTGAGACTGGAACAGTGGAAACAACAATGAATGCAAAGGGATATCCACACCCCACATTCCCCAAAGTAACAATATGGGACCTTCCAGGGATTGGGACACCTTGCTTTAAAGCTGAGGAATACCTGCGGAAGGTGAATTTTGAGAGGTATGATTTCTTCATGATCCTTTCCTCAGAACGTTTCACCACAAATGACATCCTCCTGGCCCGTGAAATTTGTAATATGAACAAAAAGTTTTACTACGTGTGCACCAAAGTGGATCGCAGGGTAAACTCTGCAAGAAGGCAACAAAGCTTCAATGAGGAGAGAACCCTTGAGACGATAAGAAAATACTACTGCGCTAATTTGGCAAAGGCAGGGGAATTCTGGCCAAGGGTTTTCCTCATCTGCAGTTGGGATTTGAATAAGTACGATTTCCCACTCCTGCAAAAGACCTTAGAAAATGACCTGGATGATCTCAAGAGGTATGCTTTAATTACAACGATGCCAAATTTATCAAGAGAAGTCCTGAAAAGGAAGAAGGATGCTATGGAGGGCCTTATATGGACACTGTCCCTTGTGTCCGGTGCTGTTGGTGTCATTCCTATCCCAGGGCTGTCTACTGTCTGTGATTTTGGCATCTTGGTAGGAACAATGATAGATTTTTGCAAGGTCTTTGGCTTGGATGAGGATTCTCTCCATAGGCTTGCGAGCCGCGTTGGGAAACCTGTTCCAGTGTTGAGATCAGCTATCAAGAAGTCTGAAGTGGCCAACAGGATCACACGTGAATTTGTCACTCGTCTTTGGCGGAGGTCAACTGTATGTAGAACAATGACAACAGCAGAAATTTTTCTTGATTTTATACCTGTATTGGGCTCTGTATTTGGTGGAATTGGTTCATTTGCCACTACATTCTACATGCTGAAGAGCTTTCTGAATGATGTTGAGGAAGATGCTGCGAATGTTCTGGCCATAGCTACTGCTCCATACCCATCTTTGCCCCCACAGAGGAAATTCAGACGGGGGGAACTCAAGGTGAAATGATGGAGGGGGCCTGAATTACACAGAAGTAGCACTTGCCCTCAAGGCCAATCTCCCATTTACTTCTATTCTTACCTTTTCTACTTCTCTTCTAAGATCTTGTACGATCTCTAATGCTAGGATAAGTAGTAGAGGTTACAAAGGACCTCCCTGTTATGTTTTACATGCCAGAACTTATTGAGTCCTTCAAACTTTCTGCTTATGCCCTCATGCTAACATGATAAATGCTCATGGGGAAATCAAGATATTAAAGATAAAGCAATAAATATTCAATGTTTGCTATTTTATCAATCACTTTCAAAACTAAAGAAGATCATTAACATGGAAGGTGGAGCTCTAAGAGATGCAACTGAGTTCAAATCGTTGATTGCAAAACTAAAAGACCATTAACTATAATGGATATATAAGATGAATCTTCAACTTGTAACAGAAGAAGTGAAAAATGTATTATCAAATCTATGCAGAATTTTAGAGAGCAGATAACTATAAATCAATGGGAATTCTTATGGGAGAAATAAATCAGGTTTACAGCTAGCTAGGAATTAAGACAAAAATTGGTACAAAATGCTTTTTAGATGGTATAACCTCAAAGGAGATTGAAAAAAATACAGTTAAATGTACAAAGGAAAATGCTGGAAATGCCAAGATGCAGATGGAATTTTTAAAAAATATGTGCTGGACTTGTAAAACAACAACAACAACAACAACAAAAATTGTAAGGACATAGATGGATGTTAGATGGTGGTACTGCCTAGAATTATCTACACAGCTAAATGGAAACTGCATGTCTATCCCTGCCTAGGAGAACGGGAAAATGAACTCATTGAATATACAGCAATGGCAAAATTAACATCTTATTTGAGAAATAGATGAATCAAAATATTTGAGGAGAGATGCAAATAGGAGACAAATTTAGGATGAGAAGTAGTTCAAATAAGATGTACACAAATGTATTAAAATGTTGGTGCAGACCAAGCATATAAATGTATTTAAAAAGTGGATCCTGAGCAGAAATACCCTCTACTTATTATGAGACTAGGCAAAAAGCCCACTGCAGTAGTAAATGCAGTGGGCACTAGTGGCGCATTGGGTGGGGGTTGGGGGGAGGCAGCATGCACGAGGAGAGGTAGGACTCTCGAGGCACGGAGCGGTTTCCCTTCTGTGCCCTGTGTCTTGTACTCTGAGGGCGGCGGGGTGAGCATGTGGTAGCCTTGAGGCTGGGGCTCCGTGGCCTGGGTTCGGCTGCCACTGCCTCACTGCCATGACCGCTCCTGCATGGCTGCCACTTGGCTGCTGTCTTCTTGGCCACCGCTGCACTGCCTGCTGCTGGGCGGGGCTCGGTGGCTGTTGGGGAATGTGTTGCGTGGGCGTTGGTGGGGTGGCCGATGCACAGGAGTGTCTGGCTGTGAAGCTGCGAACGCGCCTCGTGGCTGGCTCCTGGGGGTGGGCACTGTGCAGACCGGCACAATCTGTGTGCACCAAGCTTCGCTGGGCATGCCCGGATTGGCCCAAGCAGCCGGAAGTAGCATCTGGACATGCGGACATGTCCTGGACACCGGTCCGCCCTTAGTGGCTCTTCCAAAATATTAGAGAGCCACTAACGGTTAAGATATATAACAGATTTTCTTTCAGTACTCTGATAGATTCCTTATGGCAAATATATATAATACCAATATGCAGTAAAGATGAAATCAATAATGTAGATGTAAAAAAGATTATTATGGAATTTGAAACCAAAAATGTTGAATATAAACGTACCCCAATAATAGTAAGTGATGATATATTTTATGGGTAGTGTTTTAGAAGAAGAGTTGTTTTTTATACCTTGCTTTTCCCTACCCGAAGGAGTTTCAAAGCGGCTTACAATCAACTTCCTTTCCTCTCCCTACAACAGACAACCTATGAGATAGGTGGGGCTTAGAGAGCTCTGACAGTACTGCTCTGTGAAAACAGCTTTAACTGGACTGTGACTAGCCCAAGGTCACCAGGGAATCAAACCCAGCTTGCCATATTAGAAGCTGCTCTTTTTAACTACACCAATCTAGCTCTCAAAATTAAAAATTACAATGAAGGCGGTTTTGGGAAGGAATGCTTTTTTCCCTTTCATACATCCTGTGTTACATTTTTAAAATAAGGTGACCAGATTTTAACATTGGTAAAGCGGGACACCATGTTACACCTTCATGCACAGAAGCCCATGGCTGGACTCTGAGCAGGTGGCACACACAGAAACCAGCCTGGCAGAGATTGACTATGGAGTCAGTAGGGCCTCTCAACAAACCTAGGAAGCCAGGGCGTAAACTGCACGGAGCTTTTATTCCACTCCCAGGTCGATTCAGTCCCTCCCGTCTGCACTGAAATCGATTTCCAATTTGATTTCCATCGATGGAAATTTTCCATCTGCCACCGTCATGCCTGGACCCGCATTCACCGTACCTTTGCCTCGGAATATCAGAAAGCGCTTATTTTCCGGAATATCCCCCAATTCGCGCCGGATGCACCAAAGGATCCACGTGTAGATGTCCTCGGCACTCGGATTAACCGGCATTCCTCCCCCCGCTCCTCCCCAATGGTGACATTACGGAACTGTCTTTTGCTGATTGGTCAGCCAACCCCCGCGTTTCCAATGCTGACACTGCGTGGTTCTCTCTTGCTGATTGGTCGACAACCCCCCCCTTTCCAATGCTGACTGAACGTGTTTATCTCCTGCTGATTGGTCGACTTGCAGAGTCGAAAGAAAGGGCCATCCTTTGGGTTTATAATAATTGTTTCACGGGTAAATATGCTGTTCAGCTCTGTTTTGAGAGCTTAGATTGTTTGAGACAGCACAGAAATGGAAAAGTGTACAAATACGGTAATAAAAAAAACATATCCAGGCGCACTCTGGTGGGAAGTAGAGCACATAGCAGGGCAGTACATTGCGTGAAACAAAATAAATCTTGGGCTCCACCTTGTGGTTGTTGAGACTGCTCACAATCTCTAGTCTCACGAAATATCACGAGAGCAAACATGGCGACACGTCTGAACGTCAGGAATCGATTTAAACTAACATGATGCAGATGACGCAAGTATGTTAAAGCTGTTTCGTTTCGGAAATAATGTTTGTTGCAGATCACTCATAATGCCCGAGCCCGAATTGGGCGGAGATCGGCAAGAATAAAAGCGGGAAAATCAAGAGATGCAGAATAGGCCCAGACTAGGTCTCCATTTTGTTTGGGCTTCACTAGATGCGAGTCCCTTGGACTGCAAGGCGAACAAACCGGTCAGTCCTAGAGGAGATCAGCCCTAACTGCTCTTTAGAAGGCCAGATCCTGAAGATGAAACTCAAATACTTTGGCCACCTCATGAGAAGGAAGGACTCCCTGGAGAAGAGCCTAATGCTGGGAGCGATCGAGGGCAAAAGAAGAAGGGGACGACAGAGAATGAGGTGGATGGATGGAGTCACTGAAGCAGTAGGTGCAAACCTAAATGGACTCCGGGGAATGGTAGAGGACAGGAAGGCCTGGAGGATCATTGTCCATGGGGCCGCGATGGGTCGGACACGACTTCGCACATAACAACAACAAGATTTCTTACATTTCCTCCTTGCCCAACTGACTGAGCTAAATATGCATGTTATCTAAATCACACCCCCACCCCCAGCCAAAGACCATTAGACTATCTACAGGAAAGGAATATCCCTTCAAGATGCTAACTGCAACTTCTTTTGTCTCTCTTGCCCAGTGTAATTTCTGCCTAGCAGCATCTTTTATCCCCAAATGTCTTCCCCCAGTTCTTCCTGATAAAACAAAGACAGGGCAATTAGCGACACATTATACCTAGCCAAGGTATTGTTCTACTTGATGAGATCACTCCACACCTCCCACTCTACTGACATCACAGTTCAAACCCACCTATCAGGTACTCATACTATCAGAGACCAATCAACAATCACGGACCTCCTAGTGGGCAGTCTCTGGGGCTGGCCCGGGAATTTCAAACACTATATCAAGCCTTGCGCACACTGTGTGTGTGTGTGTTGTGTTGTCCACACCCGGCATCCTGTCCACCCCCTGATGTTGTCAACCCTGTGTCTGGGCTGCTTGGATCCAAGAAAGGTGCAGTATCTTGAACTTGTCCCCCTGTAGAACTTAGTGTAAGTATGTTTCTGCTTCTGTGTGTGTTTTGAATGTACCCTGATATTTTCCCCAAATAAATCCCCTGAGTGTAAGCTTAATTGTCTTCTTCATTTAAAAAGGGTTTCTTCCAGGGAAAGGACCCCGTAAAAAATTGGTAGTAAAGATCCTGCGTTACCCAGCCTCTTGCTATATTAAAAATTCCCCAGCAATTTGGGTAACAACCATTGATCGGGGGGGGGGTTCTTGATTAAAATTTGGTCTATATGGAGCAACAAAATTTTTCATAGAACGTGTAGAACGCAAAAATAAAATTGTACTATATATATTTTTTAATTTCATCATAGCTACAATTTGCCAGGTGCCCCCAGATGTGCCTCCAAAAGTGGGAAAATCTGGTCACCTTATTTTAAAATATACTTAACTGTGATATCCAACTCCTTTTTCATTTCTGTATCCCCTTTTCCTCTTTATTTTGTTTTTTTTGTTTTTTTTAAAATAAACTTATATCTGAAAACGGCAATGACGATACACATGATCTAACTATTGGAAACAATTGGAAGCAAAACTTGAATTTCTGATTGAAAGCTCCAGACTTTTAAGTCATGTATGTGTTCTATAATGGAGTACAATTGTGACTATAGTTCCTCAATGGATGCCCTTTCACAAGTGCTGACGGAATGTTAATGGGTCCGTAGAGAACTTCAAGGGCCAGATGTGCATGATGTGTTCCACAGTTAATTCAGAATTAGTCCCTGCAGCCTTCCATCATGCATCTCATAATTCACATGGATTTTGTTTTTTTACCCATGGGGCCTGTCTGCTTTAGGAGAAAGGGCAGCCAGGAGGATTGCAAAAAGAAGGCAGCTGTGGCCTGTTGGCCGAAGTATTGGCTGACCAAGATCATCAGTCAAGAGCTCTGCTGCATCTACTGCCCCTTCTGCTGGGGAACCTGGTAGCAGAAAGTCTCCCAAGTCCCACCAGCCTTGATGTGGAGATGTTTCCTCCCTGAGTCATCCCCTTCTTCCCTTCCTGATGGGACTCTCACCCCAAGCTGGGCAGCTCCATTCCAAGTCAGCTTTTGTGCTTGAACGAAAGAGCAGTGCAAGGTAACATCTCTTTTCTTGCCATCTTCCCCTCCCGGTTCAACTTTCTCCCCAAGTGGAGCAGTTCTTTCAAGCCCCTTTACTCAAAAGTAAATCTCGACAGAGTCATGTGGGATGCACTGACACAGGTGAGCTTCCAAAAAACGCTCATGTGGAGGATCTGTCCGCTGCAGCCCTCCCTTCAGAAACTTTCTTTTGGAAGAAAACTTTGTTGGTCTTAAAGGTGGCCCTGGACCCAAGCGACACTCCTGAAACCTTAGGAGAAACCATTGCCTTTTGCAAACTGCATGAACTGTGATAGCTTCTGGGTTAGAATCATAGAATCATAGAGTTCGAAGGGGCCATACAGGCCATCTAGTCCAACCCCCTGTTCAACGCAGGATCAGCCCAGAGCATCCTAAAGCATCCAAGAAAAGTGTGTATCCAGCCTTTGCTTGAAGACTGCCAGTGGGGGGGAGCTCACCACGTCCTTAGGCAGCCTATTCCACTGCTGAACTACTCTGACTGTGAAAATTTTTTCCTGATATCTAGCCTATATTGTTGTACTTGAAGTTTAAACCCATTACTGCGTGTCCTCTCCTCTGCAGCCAGCAGAAACAGCGTCCTGCCCTCCTCCAAATGACAACCTTTCAAATACTTAAAGAGGGCTATCATGTCCCCTCTCAACCTCCTTTTCTCCAGGCTGAACATTCCCAAGTCCCTCAACCTATCTTCATAGGGCTTGGTCCCTTGGCCCCAGATCATCTTCGTCGCTCTCCCCTGTACCCTTTCAATTTTATCTACGTCCTTCTTGAAGTGAGGCCTCCAGAACTGCACACAGTACTCCAGGTGTGGTCTGACTAGTGCCGTATACAATGGGACTATGACATCTTGTGATTTTGATGTGATGCCCCTGTTGATACAGCCCAAAATGGCATTTGCCTTTTTTACCGCTGCATCACACTCCCTGCTCATGTTTAGTTTACAATCCACAAGTACCCCAAGGTCTCGTTCACACACAGTGTTACCTAGAAGCGTATCCCCCATCCATTAGGCATGCTTTTCATTTTTCTGACCCAGATGCAGAACTTTACATTTATCTTTATTAAATTGCATCTTGTTCTCATTTGCCCATTTTTCCATTGTGTTCAGATCTCGTTGAACTCTGTCTCTATCTTCCGGAGTATTTGCCAGTCCTCCCAATTTGGTGTCATCTGCAAACTTGATGATTAGTCCCTCCACCCCCTTATCTAGATCATTAATAAATATGTTAAAAAGTACCGGGCCGATCACCGAGCCCTGAGGTACCCCGCTACTCACCTCTCTCCAGTCTGATGAAACACCATTGACAATAACTCTTTGAGTGCGGTTCTCTAACCAATTCCCTATCCACTTAACTATCTGAAAATCCAGATTGCAGTCCTTCAACTTATCCATCAGAACATCATGGGGAACCTTGTCAAAAGCTTTACTAAAATCCAAGTAAACGACACCAACCGAATTTCCTCGATCCAGCAAACCTGTTACTTGGTCAAAAAAGGAAACCAGGTTGGTCTGGCAGGACCTGTTGGAGACAAATCCATGCTGACTTCCTGGATTTGGATCACCTGGATCACCAAATTGTCCTCCAGATGTTTGCAGATCACTCCCTTTAATATCTGTTCCATTATCTTCCCCACAACAGAGGTCAGACTCACTGGTCTGTAGTTTCCCAGTCATCCTTCCTCCCTTTTTTGAAGATCGGAATAACGTTTGCTCTCTTCCAGTCCTCCGGGACATCTCCAGTCCTTAAAGAGGTTCCGAAGATGATGGACAAGGGCTGTGCAAGTTCTCTGAAAAGTTCTTTGAGCACTCTCGGGTGCATTTCATCCGGACCAGGGGATTTGAACTCATCCAGTGCAGCTAAATGCCTCTCGACAACCTCTCTATCCATGTTAACCTGCCACTCAGACACTATCCTTTGGCTACGGCCATCTCTAGATGTGCCTAAACACTTTGACCTGTGGGAAAAAACAGATGTAAAATAGGCACTAAGCCTTTCTGCTTTTTCTGCATCCTCCGTTAAAGTTTGTCCATCCGCACCCAACAGTGGGCCTATTGCCTCCTTTACTTTACGTTTGCTCCTCACATAACTGAAAAATCTTTTTTTGTTATAATGGGCTTCCCTGGCCAATCTTAGCTCACTCTCAGCTTTGGCCTTTCTGATGATTGATCTACAGTGCCTAGTAACCTGTAGGTACACTTCTTTAGAGCTCTGTCTTTCCCTCCATTTCCTGAACATTTTCCTTTTCTTTCTTAGTTCCTCTTGAAGTTCTCTGTTCATCCAAATAGGCTCGTTAGAGCTCCTGCAGTGTTTTCATCTTTCTGGGATAGTCATTGATTGAGCATGCAATAGCTCCTGTTTGAGTAGCGCCCACCCTTCACATGCTCCCTTCCCTTCCAGCATTGTCGTCCATGGTATGACACTCATCATGTCTCTGAGTTTATTAAAGTTTGCCCTACGAAAATCCAACATCCGCGTCTGGCTACAAGCTTCCTTGGCTCCCCATCTCAAAAGGAATTCTATGAGGACATGGTCACTTCCCCCTAGGGTCCCCACCTCCTTCACCTCATCCACCAACTCTTGCCTGTTGGTCAGTATTAAGTCCAGTATGGCTGAACCTCTTGTGGGTTCATCTACCATTTGATAAATGAAATTGTCAGCCAGGCAGGTCAGAAACTTGCATGACTGAGGAATAGGCAGCTATGCTCTGTTTCCTTTCGATAACAGTTTATGCACTGGAGGTTTCATGCTGGGCTTCAGGCTGGAGTTTAAGTTGTGGCAGGTTGCCCCACCTCTTTCTGTATCCACACAGGGGAGCATTTGGCCCGATGCACCTCATCCGCCCCTGATTTGTGCTCCTGCACTGGGGTAGTGAAATTCCCAGTGCATAAACGGTCTTTGACAATCTTTTGTGTCCCTCTTGGAGAAGACTATTCATCTTTGAGAGCAAGGACGCAAACATGAAGTTGCATCTTCCTCCGTCGTAGACAGCTTAGTCTGGATTAGCTCATTCCCTGCCTATACCCCCAGAAGAGCCACCTGCAAATGGCTACGGATCCCTGGCCCTAAAGAAGCACGTCGGGCCTCAACAAGGGCCAGGGCCTTTTCAGTCCTGGCCCCCACCTGGTGGAAAGAGATCAGGGCCCTGCCGGAACTTCCACAATTCCACAGGGCCTGCAAAAAGGAGCTCTTCCACCAGGCATTTGGTGGGGCCGACTGAGCCATAACACCTACAGGTGCCCCCCAGACTGAGGGACCAAACCTACTGAGGGATTGTCAAGTTATTGTTGAAGTGCCGTTCTAATTGTTCCAGTTGATGTGTTGGTGTTATTGTTATACTGTTATATTGATTTTGATAGTGTTCTATGTGAATGTTCAAAAATGTTTTATGTAAACCGCCCAGAGCCGTAGGGAAGGGCGGTATAAAAATAGAAATACAAACAAACAAACAAACAAATACCCTTTCTATCCATCTTGGATTTCCAATAATAAAGCAGATATATTGTAAAAGTGCTACATGGAGGGCGGTATGTGAATATACTAAATAAGCAAACAAATAAATAGAACATGTTTGTTTCCTTCTGTTTTGTAGATAGCCCTCTGCTATCTACAAGCAAGGACTTTTCTGTGTGCGTATTGCAATAGGTTTATTGGCAGAGACAATATTCCAAGAAGAACATCCTCACCATCTTCTGCAGCATCTTGCAGGAAGCCCTTCAGCATGTCATCTCTTTTGTCTTCATTCAAAAACATTCCGTTCTCATTTTAGGGTTTAGTTCCACTATAAGGAACTCTCAGATCCTAAGGTAGTATGTGAGAGTTTTTAACTAGATTTAACGAGAGCCAGTTTGGTGTAGTGGTGAGGAGTGCGGACTTCTAATCTGGCATGCCGGGTTCGATTCTGCACTCCCCCACATGCAACCAGCTGGGTGACCTTGGGCTCCCCACGGCACTGATAAAACTGTTCTGACCGAGCAGTGATATCAGGGCTCTCTCAGCCTCACCCACCCTACAGGGTGTCTGTTGTGGGGAGAGGAATGGGAAGGCGACTGTAAGCCGCTTTGAGCCTCCTTCGGGTAGGGAAAAGCAGCATATAAGAACCAACTCTTCTTCTTCTTCTTCTAGATTCCGGTTCCAAGAGATGTCTTTATTATTGTTCTTGGCTGGCTGCCCGAGATAAGGGTGTGTTGTGTGTTGGATTGACACAGCTTCCTGACTGCCCTCTGTTTTTGTGCTCTTAGAAGCCCTGTGGCAGGGACATCTGTGGTATCTGCTGGAGACCTCGGTTTAACCACGGAAGCCTCCAGAAAAGGTGCGGTGTTTGAACTGTCTTGACCTCTCAGAAATGACATCTGGCACTTGGCAAGGTCTGTTCAGAAAAACAATGCAATGACTTTCTGGAAAACAAATGTGCTTTCTCTTTCCAGGTGCATGAGAATTCAGACTCTTATCAGGTCTCACAGCACATAAGAAGAGGGAGTTTCAGTGGAAGTGGAGGAGGAAACACCCTTGATCGCACAACTGATCACTGCGGATACTGTAGTTCTTCAAGAGGTCCCTTGGCCAAATCCCTTAAGGAAGGACTGCCCCAGGCCAAACAGCCCCTGAACAAAACATAATGGAGTCAGTCAACAGAGACCCTGTGGGTCATACTGAGGACGTGTAAATATCAGAGGGGTGGAGGGCTCAAGCCAGTATTCCTTGTGCCCTGTGCTCACAAAGAGAAAAGAGCGGGTGTGCATCCGGGGGCATAAAGGCCTTGTCTAGGTTACCAACTCAGGCTTTGGAAATTCCTGGAGGTTTGGGGGCATTGCCTGGGGAAGGCAGGATTGGGGGAAGACAGAGAGCCCCATGGGGAAATGATGCCATAGAGCAGACTTTTTCAACCTTTTGAAACTATTGCCTGTAAGGGTCATTGTATGCCCTTGAGTTCTAGTATTTGGGAAGAGGGGGGGAAATTCCCTTGTCATCTCTCCCTGCACCATGCAGAATTCTTAAAATCTCTATCATGTCACACATTAAAATTAAAACTCCCAGACTCTTCAGCTTTTCCTCATAGGTGGTCCAAGCTGATCTAGCCACCGTGATTCATGCAGCATTCATCTTCAGCTTAGACTCTGGATTTTAAGGAACACAAAACCAATGGTTTTCAGTATCTTTCTGGACTTTCATCTGTGCCATAAGATGTGGACTGTTTTATGGTCATTAGTTACTAGGGGCAAAGCCCATTGTATTTTCAAATATAGTGGGCACTAGCATGGGCGCTGGTGGGGCTGGGGGGCTCGCAGGGCTCCTTACATGCCCCCCAGCCAGGCCTTTCCACCCCCCTGGCCTCGGCGCAGTGAAAAGAGCAGGCCCGACGTATCTCCGACATGTCGGGCCTGGTCTTTGCATCACGCTGATGCCTTTCCCCCCCCCTTCCCCCTCCCCCTCGAGGTCCCAGCTTTGGCGGGCCCAGAAGAACAGGCCTGCCACGTCTCTGGGCACATCAAAGCCTCCCCCCCCCCCAAGGTCCCTGGCTTGTCACTGGGAAAGGAGCAGGGCTGCCACGGCTTCGACAGGGCGGTCCTGCTCCTTTTCCGGCGGCAAAACGTCTTCCCCTGGCCCACTCACCTTTTTGTCCAGGACGGGAAAAGTGGCCATTGGGGAGCCTCGCTGCACACAGCTCCCAATTGGCCACTTGGCCAAAAAGTGACACTCGGATGGGCCAATCGGGAGACATTTCACAGCTTCCGATTGGCCCATCTGAATTTTTATAATGGACTCACCCCGCCCCTTTCTCCTCCCACCTAGTCCTTACTGTTTTATTTTTACAGAATAGAAATATAGCCCATTGAACTTTGTAATGCAATGGGTGCTAGCAGGGGGCTGGAAGGGGCCGGGGCAGGCGGACCTCCCTCCCCCGGCCTCCAGTGAGGGGCTGGCATGGGCGTGGGCGCTAGAGGGGACAGGGAAGGCATTGGGGAGGGCAGGCCGGCTCGGGCGCATACCTGAGGAGTTGTAGCAGCAGTGAAGTTTGGTCCAGGTGTGGCTGCATGTCGGGGCGGCGAGGAGCAGCCAGAGGGAGGCGCAAGCAGCGTGGCGGCAATCTCGGGGCGATCTTCAGGCGAAGGTGGGTTGTTCACTGCGGCCAGGGAGGCGGATGGAGGGAGCAAGACAATGGGGGGGGAGGCGCGTTGGAAGTGGGCTTGCGCTTGGGCACCGCCGCATTCGTGCCAGTAGCTGGGGGTGTCAGCACTGTGTGAGGAGGGTAGGAATGGAGGCAGCAGTGGCATTGATCCTGGGGAGAGGGCCAGAGGAAGGTGGGGTCCTGTCACTGCGTGTGGAGGCAGCTCGAGGGAGTCAAGGCATGGGGGGGAAGTGGGCACGCGGGCATCCATGCATTCAGGGCAATGGCTGGGGTAGTCGGCTCTGTGCGCTGATGGAGAATGCAAGGGGGGACCACGAGGGGCAGACTGACATGCTTCGCTCCTCCCAATTGGCCTCTCTGAGTGTCAGTCAGTGGGCAAGGGCCGAATCCATAAGTTTTGATCACTGACTTGGCCCATCCCAACACCTCTTACTGCTTTATTAATAGAGGAAGATGTGAACTTTAAAACATTCCAGAGAATATTATGTGGGGGTTCTAAGAGTCGTGCTTAACTCTGCAGAAGAGCTACTTGTCCACTTGAATAGACTTTCCAGAAGGTAAGAAGATCTGGTTTTTAAATTGTTTCACGTTATTTGTTAGATTCAATTGATCTTCCCACTCTTCATTGGAGCCCTTGGCCCTTAAGGATCCACAGCCTCTGGTAGAACACACCTAAAATTCACCATAGCACCAAGAGGGACTCCGTGGGTCAGTCTGAAGCCATGAAAATTGTAGTGAATAATTGAGTTTGCGGCTGGGTTCTTGATTTTAATCAATATCCTTGTTAAATTTCAGAAAAATCTATGTGATAACTATCAGGCTTTCACTGAAATCCCAGGCAGAGTAAGCAGGGAAAGTAAGACAATGTAACTCTATCATTTAAGATTGGCTTGTTTTCACCTGGGTAGTTATTCTTTTCTTGAAATAACTATGCAGTCTAGAGATGGGCATGAGCCAATCCATGGGTCTCCGCGGACCCAAGAAATGGAGTACTTCGTGGTTCATGAACTGGGCTTATATATCCACGTCCTCAATGACCGTGCACAACCACATACTGGTCTTACCCTTCTGTGCGTGTTCGCGGGCTTTCTCGAGGGTGGAGTTTCTTCCTTTGGTGCACACGTGTGAGCTTGTGAAGTGTGCAAAAATCTATCTTCCAGCATAGATGGGACTTCGGAGGGTTGTCCTTTGGTTTCCGTGGCTACTCCAATGTTTTCCCATCTAGCTTGATTGACATCCTCGTTAGCTTCCCTTGGTTTCAGTGGGTGAGCCTTGGTATATATAGAGCCTGGGGCCATGTGAGAGATGCCATGGAGTCCATCCTCCAAAGCCTCTCCAGGGAAACTGATCTCCATTGTCTAGCCCAATAATTCCAGGGCATCCCCCGGTTTCTCCAGAGATCCTAAGTACTTGTGCCTGCTTAACTGACAGAAGAATCAGTTAAGTGGGCACAAGTACCTAAGATAGCTGGTCTAGCAAACTAGTGTGTACTTTTGAGGAATAATACCTCAGGGTCTACAACACCAAAGACGGATTCTTCACCACCATCATCCCTCTGCCCTGCAGGGCCTTTCACCTCTTTTTTGTCCCTGAGGAATTCAGATACAAATGGGCAGAAAACAGAAGATGCCAACATTTCTTCTGGCAGAACTTTTGGACCCTTACAGCACAATCCTAAGATCTCCACCTAAGGTTGGCTGTTCCCAGGTGAGACCTGAAGATCCCCTGGAAGTTTAGCTCAACTCCAAGAGGCAGAGATCAGTCCCCCTGGGAAAGAGGGCTGCGTGGGAGCATGGATTTAGGGATGCCAACCTCCAGGTAGGACGTGGAGATTCCTTGGAAGTTTAGCTCATCTCCAAGAGGCAGAGATCAGTCCCCCTGGGAAAGAGGGCTGCGTGGGAGCGTGGATTTAGGGATGCCAAACTCCAGGTGGGACGTGGAGATTCCTTGGAATTTTAGCTCATCTCCAAGAGGCAGAGATCAGTTCTCCTGAGGAACATGGCTGCTTGGGAGGTTAGATTTAGGGATGCCAGTCCCAGAGATCCTGTGCTTTGGAGGTGGAGCAAGGAGAGGGCAGGATTTGGGGCAGGAAGGGACCCTGCTGGAGTATAATGCTATGGCATCCACCTTCCAAAGCAGCCATTTTCTCCAGGTGAATGGATCTCTTTGGTCTAGAGATCAGCTGTCATTCCAGGGGATCTGACATTCCCACCAGGGTCTGATATCCAGCATCATTGCCAGTATTAAAGAGTGGGTTAAATCAGGCATGGAGAAACTTGAGATTAAAACTGTTAAGGAGGTAAAGACAAAAGCGTTTTGACTTCTTCATGTTGTTCTAACACCATGAATTCACTTAGCTCTTCTGAGATCATCTCAGACACTAGGGTGACCTGCCCCTCCTTAGTATGGAAAGTGTCAAAGGTCACACCCAAGCTCCATGGCCCTCCATCTTCAGAGGACTGCACCTCAGGCAGCTCTGCTGGAGCCACTCTGTCAAGGCCTCCAGGCATTCGCCCAAATTTGTATAGACAAAGCCTGTTGACACCAGATTACAGCAGTTGTGCCTTACACGATAAGGGTAATACCCTTAATATTGTTCAGCAGCATCTCACTAAACTTGATCACAATGCCATAGTAAATAGTCCCATAAATTTATGCAAATGTCTTTCACAGAAATTAAACCAAAACTGACCAAATGGCATGAAGATCCATTGTTTGTGATTGTACATAAATTGTTTTTCCCCCCGGGGTTTCTCAGTTCAGTTCTGCCTCTTGTCCCACCATGCTGATCTCGCTCTATTCCACTGCTCCAGACAGATGAACGCTCTATCTTGATCTACCCCCGCAGTGGATGAAATGGGAGTGATGTCGGCCACTTTGAAACCCATTTGGAGAGAAGGGGGGTATGAACTGAGTAACAAAAACCAATGATTTGGAAGAACAAGAATTTAGTCCAGGGGCACCTTTAAGACCAACAAAGGTTTATTCAAGGTGTGAGCTTTCGTGTGCAGGCACCCTCTCTCAGAGAAAACTGATTTGGAGGCATCAGTTAAGGGATGTGGGCCACTTTGGGTCCCCCTTGGAAAGAAGGGTGGGGGAGAAGCCAAGAAAACCCATGATTTGGGGGAGGCAACAGTGCCCCCCCAAACTGCTAGCCCTGTGAAAGGGTCATTTGACCCCCAAAGGGGTCCTGACCCCCAAGTTGAGAACCACTGCTGTAGACTTTGTTCAACCTAATCATTTGGTATTCTAACACCTTGTTCCTTGCCATTCCTTATGGTGTTGGGGTATTGCAGTGTAGAAATTTTTATCTAGCAGTCCTAGAAGATACAGGCGGTGGCTGACAAGAACTCACTCTTCTTACCGGAAATCATGCTGGGTTTACCAAGGCAAGATATTTGCTCCTACAAGCAGGCTCATTTTCTCTTTCAATACCAGTGAGGCTTCAGGGTCTTATCAAGCAACACAAACGGGACAAAAGGGAGTTTCTGAGAGCCAGTTGGAAAAGCTCACTCAGCCAAAGAACTAGCAGCCACCGATCCTCCAGTCTCTTAAAGTAGGCTGTGGTTACATCCGGTAAGCCAGTCTCTTTATTCTTTCTTGGTATCAAGTTTCTGCATAGGCTTTGCGGGGTGTTGGCAGCTATTATACCCGACATTCATATTACAAAATATTGTTTCACAAAAACCACAGGGGACGTCCGTTGGGTCCTGTCCGGAACTCAACCAGTGTGGAGGGGAAGAAGGGGCAGGTTAAAAAAAGAGGCACCACTTCATACTGGATTCGGGGGAAGGAGGAAGTGAGATTCACAGAAGGGCTAAAAGGTGTGCTGAATTGCAAAGGGGAAACGGTCTTTGAAGAGTTTACAATAATTGCATCATGCGGTCAACACAGGGCAAAAAGGAAACTTTTAAGAAAGGTCTCCGGTGGAGATTAGGGTTGCCAGATCTGGGTTGGGAAGGACCTGGAGACTTTGGGGCTGGAGATGGGAGCAGGCTGGCAGGGACCTCAGTGGAGTATAATGCCATGGAATACACCCTTCCAAAGCTGCTGTTTGTTTTCTTCAGGACAACTGATCTCCATTGTCTGGACCTGTAATTCCAGGGGATGCCCAGGTCTCTCCAGACACCTTTAGTACCTGTGCCCACTTAACTGATAAAAGAATAAATTAAGTGGGCGCAAGTACCTAAGATAGCTGGTCTAGCAAACTAGTGTGTGCTTTAGAGGAATGATCCCTCAGGGTCTGCAATACCAAAGGTGGATTATTCACCACCACCATGCCTCTGCCCTGCAGGGCCATTCCTGCCTTTCAGCTCTTTCTCGTCCTTGAGGAATTCAGATACAAATGGGCAGAAAACAGGAGATGCCAACATATCTTCTGGCAGAGCTTATGGCCCCTTACAGCACAGTCCTAAGAAGATCTCCACCTAGGGTTGCCTGCTCCCAGGTGAGACCTGGGGATCCCCTGTAATTTTAGATCATCTCCAAGTGGCATTGATCATTTCCCCTTGGGGCAAAGGGCTGCGTGGGAGGGTATATTAAGAGATGCCAGCCTCCAGGTGGGACCTGGGATTCCTTGGAATTTTAGCTCATATATTTGTAATTTAACATCATGATTTATCTGGGATGCATTGTAAAATTTCCTCTGTTATATGTCTGGTGCAAACCGTAATAAAATTTCTATCTATCTGGCTGCTTGGGAGGGTGGATTTAGGGATGCCAGCCTCCAGGTGGCACCTGGAGATTCCTTGGAATTTTAGCTCAACTTCAAGAGACAGAGATCAGTTCCCCTGGGAATAGTGGCAGTTTAGCAGTTTAACAACAGCCCCTTGGGGTTGACTTCACCAAATTAGTTGCTGATTGCAATTCTAGCACATCTGTCTTCATTAAAATCCAGTAACTTAGAAGTCAGTCCATGAAGCCAGTGAACTGAGAGGGGTGAGAAATCTGTTCACATTTGCAGTCAGTTGGGGAGCTGTGCTGGTTTGTAGTAGGCGTGCAAGACTGAAGTGCCGTATAGGGTTGCCAGATCTGGATTGGGACATATCTGGAGACTTTGGGGGTGGAGCCAGGAGTGGGTGGGATATGGGGCAGGAAGGATCCTCCAACCCAGCCATTTTCTCCAGAGGAACTGGCCTCTTTTGTCTAGAGCAGGGGTAGTCAAACTGCGGCCCTCCAGATGTCCATGGACTACAATTCCAAGGATCCCCTACCAGCATTCCACTATTATAAATTCTCAGTGAATGAAGTATATATTGAATAGCAGGTTCAATAAGGTGCAGAGTCGCTCGTGGAGTGAAGGATCAGCTCCTTATTACATCACACCAGCTGAACTAGCCAGCTTGGTGTAGTGTTTAGGAGTGCGGACTTCTAACCTGGCGAGCCAGGTTTGGTTTCGTGCTCCCCTGCATGCAGCCAGCTGGGTGACCTTGGGCTCACCATGGCACTGATAAAACTGTTCTGACCGAGCAGTGATATCAGGGCTCTCTCAGCCTCACTTCCCTCACAAGGTGTCTGTTGTGGGGAGAGGAAAGGGAAGGCAACTGTATGCTGCTTTGAGACTCATTCGGGTACAGAAAAGTGGCATATAAGTACCAATTCTTATAAGTACCAACAGGTAGCAGTCTACAGGCATGGCATAGGATTCCCACTTGGCTGGGAAGACTGGGTCACATTCCTTGATATGGCCACTGGTTGCCGTGGTGAGGACTGGCATGCAGATCCCACTGTAGGCAGATGAGATAAATCAGCAGCAGGGGATGATGTGCAGACCACCTCAGATGATGAGAGATGTGTGATTTAGCACTCCCCCCTGGATGGCAGAGGATAGTTCCCCCTGGAAGGCAGGATGGGTTGACCTCTGCAGTTTCTCCTCAGGAGACAGGAGTAATTTCAGAAGTCCCTCCTCCGAAGGCCAGGAGCCAGTGATTCAGGGGATACTAGCTGGGGCTGCATACACATCTCAGAATCCCACACCCACCCCCTGTATTAAATAGTGGGTTCAATCAGGTGCAGAGTCACTTGTGGAATGAAAGATCAGCTCTTTCTTAGATCACACCAACTGAACTAGAAAACAGCAGCTCATCACTCAAACTTATATACAGTCCCGAGTTCCCACCACAGTTCTGCATGTTGAACAATGATATTAAAAGACCCCACTCTTCGGTGGGTCTGTTTCCCTGCATACACAACAGTATAGATATAGTCTAGAAATCCCTCCCGGAATTAGATTTCTCATATATGCTACATTTATATTGTCGGAGGAAAAGTATTCCTCGGGTGTTATCTGATATTAAATTCTCACTTTCCCCCTTTTTCTTTTTGCTCAAGCGACGCTCAAGCGGACACTCAAGAAGAACAAACATGGGTGGTTCCATCACAAAAGCTCTCATCAGAGAAGAACTTCAAAAACTGAAGGATGAGATGCAAAATAAGAATTTCGCAGATGTGATCGAAGAAAGTAAAAGCAACTTGAAGTTATTAAATAACACCACTCTTGACATTGCCATTACAGGCGTGTCAGGTGCTGGCAAATCATCGCTTGTCAATGCCCTGATGGGCATGACTGATTATGAAAAAGATGCAGCAAAAGTTGGGGTAATAGAAACCACACTGACTAGGAAGAAATACACACATCCCACATTCCCCAAAGTAACATTATGGGATCTTCCAGGAACTGGGACCCCCCAGTTTGTACCAAAGAAATACCTGAAGGACGTACATTTCGAGGAGTATGATTTCTTCATTATCGTTGCATCAGATCGCTTCACTTCATATGATGTTCTCCTGGCCCATGAAATTCAGAAGTTGAAGAAGAAGTTCTACTACGTGCGCACCAAAGTGGATGTGAGCATAGATTCTGAAAGACAAAACCCAAACTACAATGAGGAGAAAAGCCTGGAGAAGATGAGGACCTACTGCTGTGATAACCTGAGAGATGTCAAACCTATCCCAATGGTTTTTCTTATCTCTAGGAGGGATTTGAAACTATATGATTTCCCCCTCTTTCTACAGACCTTGGTGAGTGACTTGGATGGCCTCAAGAGAGATGTCTTAATTGCAGCTCTTCCAGCTTTCTCCAGAGAAGTCCTGGGGGAAAAAAAGGCTGCAATGGAGGCCCGCATATGGAAAATAGCCCTTGTGTCTTGTGCTATTGGAGCAATTCCTGTCCCTGGCCTCTCTCTTGCCTGCGATATTGGCATCTTGGTTGGAACAATGAGATATTTTTGCAACATCTTTGGCTTGGATGCAGGTTCCCTCAATAGACTTTCAAACCGGGTTGGCAAACCTGTTGATGTGTTGCAATCAGCCATCAAAAAGTCCCCAATGGTCAGTCAAGTTACTGCAGAATTTGTGATTGATCTCTTATCCAAGTCACTATTGTGTGGAACGATGGTGGCAATGGAGTTTGCTCTTGATTTTATACCCGTCTTGGGCTCTCTAACTGGCGGAGGGCTTTCTTTTGTAACAACATTCTACATACTGAAGACCTTTCTGCATGATGTTGTGGAAGATGCTGAGAATGTCCTGGCAAAAGCTGCAGAGTAAAGGGCTAAGGCACCCTTTGATAACTGACAATAATTGACAATTACCCTAAGATAATTGACTGAGGCAAACAGCATGTATTGCCTCTGCTGTAATGCCACTTGACCTCCGAAAAATCTCAATGCTGATGTGGAAAGACATAATAAAATATAAATATCAACTAAAGGTTAAAAAAATCTCAGCATTTATTTTATCACCAGCACACGAACGTATCTGGTCGAAATGGCATGACGTTATAGACGCCAAAATGAGGCACTTGAGTCTACACAAAACAGAAAATCTAACTCAAAAGGGACAATCATTACCAACGAGAAACTGTTTAAATATGAATAGATCCCTCTCCAAGGAGATGTTAGGTGGAAATGCTCTCCACTTTATCTTGAAATGAAAAATTCCACTGAATTTGATCTGCCCCTTGATTTCAGCACATTAACAGTTCCTAAATTGAGACTTTCATGTATGATTGTGTAGTGCAACACACTCACAACAGCGCAGATGAAAGGTCATTTTCTCCGAATACCTCCAAACCAATGTTATGGTGACTCCCAAATGGCGGAACTGGAGGAACCATTTTTCCTCCTATTGTCCAAAATATGAAGTAGAGGCAATTTTTTTGGAGAAAATAGATGCTGAAATATTCATCCTTTTCTGATATTAAAAAATTAAGACTGTTTTCGATCAGGGTATATCATAACTGCGTGGCAAATTTTTGTTTTTACATTTAAAAAAAAATCCCGAATTTTTAGTTGTATGATTTATGAGCAAATAAGCCTTAAGAAACTGAAAACTTTCATGCAGAGGACAAGGAACCCAAACATCAGAACTGCTTCTAGATATCATGCCCACATACCCTCCTGAGGAAAAAACAATTCCCTGAAAGGCAATTTCCAGAACGTTCAAGAAATCTGCTGACTATGACGAGTCCCGACTAAGAAGCCATCTGAATAGAAAAGCTCAGGCACTGAATTGCTGAATGATGATCATGTACTATATATTGGAAATGGAAGGAAAGAGGATTTCCATTTCTGATTGGAAGCCCAACCTCCACACATTGAACTGAAACTTCAGTGAACTATGGCCGAGTACCATAGTGGCAAATAAAGGCAATTTCCAGCTTTCTTAAAGGAAGCTCTTCCAGGTGCACTGTCTCAATGTCACAAACTCCCAAAGGGTCCCTGAGGAACTGCGAACATCCTGTGTTGGTTTCTCCTAGTTCTCACTGCAGATCAAGGACCAGGAAGAACAACACATGTGAGCCAGCTCAAAATAGATTGTTTCTCCACAAGTCAATGATGGCTAGAACCTCTTCCTGTTGTGGTATCTTTTTCTCTTTTTAGCACTGCAGTACTAAATCTGGAGCCTCTTGTGGTGCAGAGTGATAAGGCAGCCGTCTGAAAACTTTGCCCATAAGGCTGGGAGTTCAAGCCCAGCAGCCGGCTCAAGGTCGACTCAGCCTTCCATCCTTCCGAGGTCGGTAAAATGAGTACCCAGCTTGCTGGGGGGTAAACGGTCATGACTGGGGAAGGCACTGGCAAACCACCCCGTATTGAGTCTGCCATGAAAACGCTAGAGGGCGTCACCCCAAGGGTCAGACATGACTCGGTGCTTGCACAGGGGATACCTTTACCTTTACCTTTACTAAATCTGGGTGGATCAATAATTGTGAAGTTGCCCATACTGATCCTCCTCAGCAATGTTATTTCCTAAGGGGAAGTGATTTTGGAAGTGACAATATTTGCCGGGGTGATTCTTTTTTAGGTATCAGTTCTCTCTTCTGCCTTTCTAATTTCTTCTAATCATGAGAACAGTTTCCTGGAAATAAGCTCCAATCAATAGATCGGAACAGGATTCTGAGTACCAGCCCTTCGGACTGCTCTGTTTGCCTAGCAACCTCCTAGATCAGCCTTTCTCCACTTTTTTACCATCAAGAAAACTCGGAAACATTCTTCACACTTTGAGAAACCCCAGAAGTAGTGTAATGTTGCAATATATGATTGGAGAGCAGAGTTGTGTACACGCTCATCCAAGGCCCCTCCCATTTCCATCCCCTCCAGGCCCATCATTGGCCATTGGGGGGGGGGGGGAAACAGGTCAACATGACTATATATGGTCATATCACCCAATCAATCAATGTTTAACAGATTTTTTAAAAGAATGAATTAACTCCTACTCATTCGGGAACCCTTTCCAGGGCCGACAAGAGAAAGCGTGTCCCAGACTAACAGCTCATACCACCTAGAAGTAATTATGAGTACAGTTAGGGCTTGGCTTTGCTTTATACTAGGTGGTCTGGAGGACACCAGGAGAAAGCTTGACTTCTAGAACACTTTGACTATTTGCTGTGATGTTATTAGCTTTGAATTGTTTGCACTGCTTTCTTCCTGCTATGTCTTGAAATGTCTTTGCTGTTCACCTGTAGTTATTGGCTTTAATCTTTTAACCTTCATTAATATGGTCCCCATAACACTTCTAAGCACCTTATTCATTGTAACCATTTGATGACTTGTCCATATTTTGGCTTTCTTCTTCTTCTTCTTCTTCTTCTTCTTCTTCTTCTTCTTCTTCTTCTTCTTCTTCTTCTTCTTCTTCTTCGTATTCGTATTCGTATTCGTATTCGTATTCGTATTCGTATTCGTATTCGTATTATTCATATTCATTTTCGTATTGAATTTATTGCCCACCACTCTCATTTCTGGCTTGTGGCAGGTTACAGATTTGTCCAAAATTAAAACCCCCTTAAAAAGGTAAAGGTATCCCCTGTGCAAGCACTGGGTCATGTCTGACCCTTGGGATGACGCCCTCCAACATTTTCATGGCAGACTCAATATGGGGTGGTTTGCCAGTGTCTTCCCCAGTCATTACCGTTTACCCCCCAGCAAGCAAGCTGGGTACTCATTTTACCGACCTCGGAAGGATGGAAGGCTGAGTCAACCTTGAGCCGGCTGCTGGGATCGAACTCCCAGCCTCATGGGCAAAGCTTTCAAACGGCTGCTTTACCACTCTGCGCCACAAGAGGCTCCTAAAACCCCCTTAAAACCCCCTTAAAACTATTCGGACAAACAATATACATATATATGCATATCAGCTCCAACAATAAAAATCGTAACGAAACACCCCTCTGACCCCACCAGAACTAATAAAGGAGTGGGAGGAGGAACGCAGATCTTCAATAAGTATGTGCTCTTAATCCTAGGAGGGGATCCCATCAGATCTTCCTTGCCATGCTGGCCTCAGCCATAGACCTGGTGGAAGAGCTCCATTTTGCAGGCCCTGCAGAAAGCCGAAAGCTCCCACTTGTGTGACCATTGCGTTTATCTCTACTGCTCTACATATTTGGTATGGGCAGACATTTCATTTTATCTGTTCATTGATACTGTGCTTTAATAAACCAGTATGATTATTTCAAGAACCCTTGAATTGGCTTGTTGGCTAACACTGGGTGATAAAGGACCCAGCTATATCTGGTCTTGAACAGGACAAATAGAAGATTTAGAGCATGTCCTTTTGAGTTGCCCCTTCCATGGTAAGGCCCATGCCAAGTTTCCCCTTTCTTTGGTGACAGTAATGCTGGGGCCAATAGCTGTAACCATCACAGCCACAGTGAACCAACTGCTGTCAGACAAATCACCAGCAATTACTAAAACAGTAGCCAGTTTTTGTCTCATAGTTCTTAGAGTTTGTTTAACTAGCTGGGTGCATCTTGTGAACTTAGAATTTCTCTATATCAATCTTAAGGCCTACTAAATTTGGCAAGATCAATGTTTAGATGTTTTCCAGATGTTCTTAAGTATGTATTTTTGTTAGTCTAGGGGCACCCTTAAGACCAACAAAGATTTATTCAAGGTGTGAACTTTTGTGTGTAGGAACTCTTCCACAGACAATGGGATAGGGATCATAAGAGTACAGATATAAGGAGAAAATAAGTTAGTAGCAAATTAGTACGGAGCATCATACGTCTGAATATCCAGTATGATAATTCTTTGCTAGAAAAGCCAATCGGTCCTATTCTATTTCTATTATTAATTAATCCATTTTCAACATTTTTAAACAAAGTTATAACAGGTATTCATTGTATCCTACTTCTCCTGTTTTACTTTGGTGTGAACAAGTTTATTTTGTATTTTTATTATTCTGGTGTAATTCCATAAATAAATTACTACTACTACTACCCAGTCATGAAAGAACTTATTGAGCCAGCGGTAGGAATGCTCTCTCTCTCTTATTTCAACTCAAAACAGTCCATATCCAACTGGGAGCCATCAAATGATATACACACACCTGTGAACCACTGTTTCATAAATCTCCATGCTGACAATACTGTATATCTTGCTGTATATCAGAATCAAATGAGTACCCAGCTTGCTGGGGGGTAAACGGTCATGACTGGGGAAGGCACTGGCAAACCACCCCGTATTGAGTCTGCCATGAAAATGCTAGAGGGCGTCACCCCAAGGGTCAGACATGACTCGGTGCTTGCACAGGGGATACCTTTACCTTTACCTTTATATCAGAATCAATTACCCATAAAATCTGTATTTACGGAGGGTAATTTACATGACTGAATTTCTCAGATTTCTTCTTTTTCATTTGAGGTAAAAAAGGTAAAGGTAAAGGTATCCCCTGTGCAAGCACCGGGTAATGTCTGACCCTTTGGGTGACGCCCTCTAGCGTTTTCATGGCAGACTCAATAGGGGGTGGTTTGCCATTCCCTTCCCCAGTCATTACCGTTTACCCCCCAGCAAGCTGGGTACTCATTTTACCGACCTCAGAAGGATGGAAGGCTGAGTCAACCTTGAGCCGGCTGCTGGGATCGAACTCCCAACCTCATGGGCAGACAGCTTCAGACATCATTTCTGCTGCACAAAAGGGACCTAGGCATTTGTGTTTCTGTCCATGACATTCACCAGAACATGTAACAAGAGCACATACTTCCATGCATATAGGATGTTTGGATCTTAGCTTGTCTTATATATATACATTTGAATTGAATTTTCGCACACTCTCATATTGCAATTGGGCAGAGAGACCCAACCTGGATTTCCACCATTCCTACAATGCTCTCATTTGCAGCTGGTGTGGCTGTCTTGAACTTTCCATTATGTACATCTTAGAAAATTTATGAACATTTAGGGAGTTGGGTGTCTGGGGAGGATGAAATTTGGGAAAGGGGCCTGGGGAAGGGGGGGGTAGAGTGAGGGATGCAGTGCCACTTTGTGATGTCACATCCTGTGAACCCATTTCCAGGTCAATGTCCTGTGCGAGCATGTGCCCCATGAGGAGTATGCACTTTGAATATACCCCAGCCTGAATCTGATTCCCAAATTAGCTATTTCAAGCCAGCTCAGAGACACCTCAAATGAAGAAAAACTATACATATTTCCAGACAAAGGGAAATAGATCTCCCAGAATTTGAGGTTGTTTTGGGAAGGCACAGAAGTGAAGAAGGAAAGAGAAGAAGCAACTGAAGTCAGTGTCCTGAGTCATCTCTGTTCCCTTTTTTGAAGATTGCACTAATCCACCACCCCAACACTATTGCTTGCCTAATACTATCCTTAGAGGTGTAGATATTTTTCTGAGAAAACACAGAGGCAAAATTGGTATGGAGCCCTGGATCCCACCTGGATGTTGGCATCTCTAGGTCTCCAACAGGTAAGTCACTGGCTATTACAGAATCATTCAAGGATCTCCAGAAGGCTCAGGGGGAAAGATCTGTTCTGGGCATTCAGTTTTTTTTGAGGTGGAAACACATCTACTGGTGTGGTCAGGGAAACGGAAGTAAATAAAGGTATGACATCCATTACTCCCAACGCCCTGACAGGAGGCCCGAAAATAACCCACAGGATTGTGGAACCGATCACAGAAGATGGGCAGAGGTAGCAGCAGCACAGTGAGCAGGCCTCAGCACCAACTCTGGCCAGCCACCACCTTGCCCATTATGTGGGACGTGTTTCCACATAAAGGGCGAAAATCAGATTATCGCTTTTTTCCCATAAGATTTTTCTCTGTGCTGCTTAGTCCTTCTAGTGCTCTTCTGAGTCCATACTTGGTTTCTAGGACAGGACAAAAAATATTGCATGTCAAGGCTTGGGACCAATTTAGGATATTATTCATCAGTGAAATGTAACTCTGCTTAAAGGAAAGTGTGCAGACCCCTGATCTAACAGCTGTCATTCCAGGGGAACTGACATTACCACCAGGGTCTGATATCCAGCATCATTGCCAGTATTAAAGAGTGGGTTATATCAGGCACAGAAAAACTTGAGATTATAGCTGTTAAGAAGGTAAAGACAAAAGCCTTTTGACTTCTTCATGTTGTTCCACCAGCATGAATTCACTTAGCTCTTCTGAGACCATCTCAGACACTAGGGTGACCTGCCCCTCCTTAGTATGGAAAGTGTCTAAGGTCACACCCAAGCTCCATGGGCCTCCATCTTCAGAGGACTGCGCCTCAGGCAGCTGTGTTGTTGCCACTCTGTCAAGGCCTCCAGGCATTCGCCCAGATTACCCTTATCATGTAAAACAGACTGCTGTAATCTGGTGTCAACAGGCTTTGCATAGACAAAGCCTGTTGACACCAGATTACAGCAGATCTGTCTTACACGATAATACACGATACATTGGCCATTTCCAGCAAATTGACTGTACAGTACAAAAGTCAGTTAAAAGTCAGTTAAAATGGATTAATTAATAATAGAAATAGAATAGGACCTTAATATTGTTCAGTAGCATCTCACTAAGCTCGATCACAATGCCACAGTAAATAGTCCCATAAATTTATGCAAGTGTCTTTCACAGAAATTAAACCAAAACTGACCAAATGGCTTGAAGATCCATTATTCATGATTGTACATAAATTGTTTTCCCCCCGGGGTTTCTCAGTTCAGTTCTGCCTCTTGTCCCACCATGCTGATCTCGCTCTATTCCACTGCTCCAGACAGATGAACGCTCTATCTCGATCTACCCCCGCAGTGGATGAAATGGGAGTGATGTCGGCCACTTTGAAACCCATTTGGAGAGAAGGGGGGGGGGGGTACGAACTGAGTAACAAAAACCAATGATTTGGAAGAACAAGAATTTAGTCCAGGGGCACCTTTAAGACCAACAACGGTATATTCAAGGTGTGATCTTTCGTGTGCAGGCACCCTCTCTCAGAGAAAACTGATTTGGAGGCATCAGTTAAGGGATGTGGGCCACTTTGGGTCCCCCTTGGAAAGAAGGGTGGGGGAGAAGCCAAGAAAACCCATGATTTGGGGGAGGCAACAGTGCCCCCCCAAACTGCTAGCCCTGTGAAAGGGTCATTTGACTCCCAAAGGGGTCCTGACCCCCAAGTTGAGAACCACTGCTGTAGACTTTGTTCAACCTAATCATTTGGTATTCTAACATCTTGTTCCTTGCCATTCCTTATTGTGTTGGGGTATTGCAGTGTAGAAATTTTTATCTAGCAGTCCTAGAAGATACAGGCGGTGGCTGACAAGAACTCACTCTTCTTACCGGAAATCATGCTGGGTTTACCAAGGCAAGATATTTGCTCCTACAAGCAGGCACATTTTCTCTTTCAATACCAGTGAGGCTTCAGGGTCTTATCAAGCAACACAAACGGGACAAAAGGGAGTTTCTGAGAGCCAGTTGGAAAAGCTCACTCAGCCAAAGAACTAGCAGCCACCGATCCTCCAGTCTCTTAAAGTAGGCTGTGGTTACATCCGGTAAGCCAGTCTCTTTATTCTTTCTTGGTATCAAGTTTCTGCATAGGCTTTGCGGGGTGTTGGCAGCTATTATACCCGACATTCATATTACAAACGATTGTTTCACAAAAACCACAGGGGACGTCCGTTGGGTCCTGTCCGGAACTCAACCAGTGTGGAGGGGAAGAAGGGGCAGGTTAAAAAAAGAGGCACCATTTCATACTGGATTCGGGGGAAGGAGGAAGTGAGATTCACAGAAGGGCTAAAAGGTGTGCTGAATTGCAAAGGGGAAACGGTCTTTGAAGAGTTTACAATAATTGCATCATGCGGTCAACACAGGGCAAAAAGGAAACTTTTAAGAAAGGTCTCCGGTGGAGATTAGGGTTGCCAGATCTGGGTTGGGAAGGACCTGGAGACTTTGGGGCTGGAGATGGGAGCAGGCTGGCAGGGACCTCAGTGGAGTATAATGCCATGGAATACACCCTTCCAAAGCTGCTGTTTGTTTTCTTCAGGACAACTGATCTCCATTGTCTGGACCTGTAATTCCAGGGGATGCCCAGGTCTCTCCAGACACCTTTAGTACCTGTGCCCACTTAACTGATAAAAGAATAAATTAAGTGGGCGCAAGTACCTAAGATAGCTGGTCTAGCAAACTAGTGTGTGCTTTAGAGGAATGATCCCTCAGGGTCTGCAATACCAAAGGTGGATTATTCACCACCACCATGCCTCTGCCCTGCAGGGCCATTCCTGCCTTTCAGCTCTTTCTCGTCCTTGAGGAATTCAGATACAAATGGGCAGAAAACAGGAGATGCCAACATATCTTCTGGCAGAGCTTATGGCCCCTTACAGCACAGTCCTAAGAAGATCTCCACCTAGGGTTGCCTGCTCCCAGGTGAGACCTGGGGATCCCCTGTAATTTTAGATCATCTCCAAGTGGCATTGATCATTTCCCCTTGGGGCAAAGGGCTGCGTGGGAGGGTAGATTAAGAGATGCCAGCCTCCAGGTGGGACCTGGGATTCCTTGGAATTTTAGCTCATATATTTGTAATTTAACATCATGATTTATCTGGGATGCATTGTAAAATTTCCTCTGTTATATGTCTGGTGCAAACCGTAATAAAATTTCTATCTATCTGGCTGCTTGGGAGGGTGGATTTAGGGATGCCAGCCTCCAGGTGGCACCTGGAGATTCCTTGGAATTTTAGCTCAACTTCAAGAGACAGAGATCAGTTCCCCTGGGAATAGTGGCAGTTTAGCAGTTTAACAACAGCCCCTTGGGGTTGACTTCACCAAATTAGTTGCTGATTGCAATTCTAGCACATCTGTCTTCATTAAAATCCAGTAACTTAGAAGTCAGTCCATGAAGCCAGTGAACTGAGAGGGGTGAGAAATCTGTTCACATTTGCAGTCAGTTGGGGAGCTGTGCTGGTTTGTAGTAGGCGTGCAAGACTGAAGTGCCGTATAGGGTTGCCAGATCTGGATTGGGACATATCTGGAGACTTTGGGGGTGGAGCCAGGAGTGGGTGGGATATGGGGCAGGAAGGATCCTCCAACCCAGCCATTTTCTCCAGAGGAACTGGCCTCTTTTGTCTAGAGCAGGGGTAGTCAAACTGCGGCCCTCCAGATGTCCATGGACTACAATTCCAAGGATCCCCTACCAGCATTCCACTATTATAAATTCTCAGTGAATGAAGTATATATTGAATAGCAGGTTCAATAAGGTGCAGAGTCGCTCGTGGAGTGAAGGATCAGCTCCTTATTACATCACACCAGCTGAACTAGCCAGCTTGGTGTAGTGTTTAGGAGTGCGGACTTCTAACCTGGCGAGCCAGGTTTGGTTTCGTGCTCCCCTGCATGCAGCCAGCTGGGTGACCTTGGGCTCACCACAGCACTGATAAAACTGTTCTGACCGAGCAGTGATATCAGGGCTCTCTCAGCCTCACTTCCCTCACAAGGTGTCTGTTGTGGGGAGAGGAAAGGGAAGGCAACTGTATGCTGCTTTGAGACTCATTCGGGTACAGAAAAGTGGCATATAAGTACCAGTTCTCTTCTTTTTCAGTAATATCAGTTCTCTCTCAGCCTCACCTATTTCTCAGACAATCTGCTGTGGGGAGTGGAAAGGGGAAGGCGATTGTAAGCTGCTTTGAGACTCCTTCAGGTAGCGAAAAGTGAAATATGAGAACCCACTCTTCTTCTTTTTCTTCTAAACCAATGGGACCATTCAAACCATCCAGAGGCATGAGGGATCCTGCGCATTAACAAATGGGATTATATGTCCCCACTGTTCTAACAGTGGCCAACAGGTAGCAGTCTACAGGCATGGCATAGGATTCCCACTTGGCTGGGAAGACTGGGTCACGTTCCTTGATATGGCCACTGGTTGCCGTGGTGAGGACTGGCATGCAGATCCCACTGTAGGCAGATGAGATAAATCAGCAGCAAGGGATGATGTGCAGACCACCTCAGATGATGGGAGATGTGTGATTTAGCACGCCCCCCTGGGTGGCAGAGGATAGTTCCCCTTGGAAGGCAGGATGGGTTGACTGAGAGCCAGTTTGTTGTAGTGGTTAGGAGTGCAGACTTCTAATCTGGCATGCCAGGTTCGATTCTGCGCTCCCCCACATGCAACCAGCTGGGTGACCTTGGGCTCACCACGGCACTGATAAAACTGTTCTGACCGGGCAGTGATATCAGGGCTCTCTCAGCCTCACCCACCCCACGGGGTGTCTGTTGTGGGGAGAGGAAAGGGAAGGCGACTGTGAGCCGCTTTGAGCCTCCTTCGGGTACGGGAAAGCGGCATATAAGAACCAACTCTTCTTCTTCTTCTTCTCTGCAGTTTCTCCTCAGGAGACAGGAGTAAGTTCAGAAGTCCCTCCTCCAAAGGCCAGGAGCCAGTGATTCAGGGGATACTAGCTGGGGCTGCATACAAATCTCAGAATCCCACCTCCATCCCCAGTATTAAATTGTGGGTTCAATCAGGCGCGGAGTCACTTGTGGAGTGAAAGATCAGCTCTTTCTTAGATCACACCAACTGAACTAGAAAACAGCAGCTCATCACTCAAACCTATATACAGTCCCGAGTTCCCACCACAGCTCTGCATGTTGAACAATGATATTAAAAGACCCCACTCTTCGGTGGGTCTGTTTCCCTGCATACACAACAGTATAGATATAGTCTAGAAATCCCTCAAGGAATTAGATTTCTCATATATGCTACATTTATATTGTCGGAGGAAAAGTATTGCTCGGGTGTTATCTGATATTAAATTAAGAGTCACGGCTAACTGTTCCATTACCCATCTAAACCGTTTTTTCATCCTTAAAGGCAATAAGTTTGTCCCAGCTGTCTGTCGTGTGTTTGACTCTAAAATTCTTCCCCAAATTTTATATGGTATCCCTCTGTGGATTTCAGGTTTTAACAAAAACATAGAGAGGTTACAGTCTGCCTTTCTCCGGCAGATTTTGAGAACTCCAAATTGCGTCCCTTACTCCTCTTTATGTCTTGAAACTGGACACAATCTTCTCGAAACTAAGGCCTGGATTTTCACCTTTAAATATTGGCTAAAACTGCATTTTAGGGTTCAATCAGATAGTCTATTGGCCTGTTTACTGAGAGACACTTTTAAATTTAAATGGTTCTCTACCATCCTGACTACACTCCAACAAATTGGCATTGACTACGATTACATCTTATCTCTGAATGAATCCTCCATTATGTACCAGATCAAACAAAGGCTACTTGATCAGGAATTTCAAAAAATCCATCCCACTGTGCCAGCAATCTGCTCTCCCTGTGCGCTTGGTCTCCAAGTGAAGCACGGGATAATGCCGGCTTACATCTATAACTTGGCAAATCCCCTCCATCGCAGAGCGTTTTCGCTTGCTCAGCTTAATGCCTTTCCATCTAAAGTATTACAAGGGAGATTTGCCAAGATCCCCTTCGAAAACAGACTATGCACCTGTGAATCAAGTTCTCCTGACACCATCCAACATATCTTACTGGATTGTCCCTTGTTCACTGAACAGAGAAGGCATATCATACCTCTCATACCAAAATGGAGAAACCATTCAAGAGACCTGATTTGCCAATTTTTACTGAGTGATAAGGATGCCGACGTCACCTTTATTATGGCTGAATTTCTGTCCTCAGTTTTTAAATTTAAACTGTCTGACATATCCTGACGTTTATCCTGCTTATCTGCTTTATGCCAATAAAGGTATTGTATTGTATTGTAAATTAAGAGTCTCACTTTTCCCCTTTTTCTTTTTGCTCAAGCGACACTCAAGTGGACACTCAAGAAGAACAAACATGGGTGGTTCCATCACAAAAGCTCTCATCGGAGAAGAACTTCAAAAACTGAAGGATGAGATGCAAAATCAGAACCTCGCAGATGTGATCAAAGAAAGTGAAAGCAACTTGAAGTTATTAAATAACACCACTCTTGACATTGCCATTACAGGCGTGTCAGGTGTTGGCAAATCATCGCTTGTCAATGCCCTGAGGGGCATGACTGATTATGAAAAAGATGCAGCAGAGACTGGGGTAACAGAAACCACACTGACTAGGAAGAAATACACACATCCCAGATTCCCCAAAGTAACATTATGGGATCTTCCAGGAACTGGGACCCCCCTGTTTGTACCAAAGAAATACCTGAAGGACGTACATTTTGAGGAGTATGATTTCTTCATTATCGTTGCATCACATCGCTTCACTTCAAATGATGTTCTCCTGGCCCATGAAATTCAGAAGTTGAAGAAGAAGTTCTACTACGTGCGCACCAAAGTGGATGTGAGCATAGATTCTGAAAGAAAAAAACCAAACTTCAATGAGGAGAAATACCTAGAGAAGATGAGGACCAACTGCTGTGATAACCTGAGAGATGTCAAACCGATCCCAATGGTTTTTCTTATCTCTAGGTGGGATTTGGAACTATATGATTTCCCCCTCCTTCTACAGACCTTGGAGAGTGACATGGGTGGCCTCAAGAGAGATGACTTAATTACAGCTCTTCCAGCTTTCTCCAGAGAAGTCCTGGAGAAGAAAAAGGCTGCAATGGAGGCCCACATACGGAAAATAGCCCGTGTGTCTTGTGTTATTGGAGCAATTCCTGTCCCTGGCCTCTCTGTTAACTGCAATATTGGCATCTTGGTTGAAACAATGAGATATTTTTGCAACATCTTTGGCTTGGATGCAGGGTCCCTCAATAGACTTTCAAACCGGGTTGGCAAACCTGTTGATGTGTTGCGATCAGCTATCAAAAAGTCCCCAATGGTCAGTCAAGTTACCGCAGAATTTGTGATTGATCTCTTATCCAAGTCACTATTGTGTGGAACAATGATGGTAGTGGAGATGGCTCTTGATTTTATACCCGTCTTGGGCTCTCTAACTGGCGGAGGGCTTTCTTTTGTAACAACATTCTACATACTGAAGACCTTTCTGCATGATGTTGTGGAAGATGCTGAGAATGTCCTGGCAAAAGCTGCAGAGTAAAGGGCTAAGGCACCCTTTGATAACTGACAATAATTGACAATTACCCTAAGATAATTGACTGAGGCAAACAGCATGTATTGCCTCTGCTGTAATGCCACTTGACCTCCGAAAAATCTCAATGCTGATGTGGAAAGACATAATAAAATATAAATATCAACTAAAAGTTAAAAACTTCTCAGCATTTATTGTATCACCAGCACATGAACGTAGCTGGTCGAAATGGCATGATGTTATAGACGCCAAAATGAGGCACTTGAGTCTACACAAAACAGAAAATCTAACTCAAAAGGGACAATCATTACCAACGAGAAACTGTTTAAATATGAATAGATCCCTCTCCAAGGAGATGTTAGGTGGAAATGCTCTCCACTTTATCTTGAAATGAAAAATTCCACTGAATTTGATCTGCCCCTTGATTTCAGCACATTAACAGTTCCTAAATTGAGACTTTCATGTATGATTGTGTAGTGCAACACACTCACAACAGCGCAGATGAAAGGTCATCTTCTCTGAATACCTCCAAACCAATGTTATGGTGACTCCCAAATGGAGGAACTGGAGGAACCATTTTTCCTCCTATTGTCCAAAATATGAAGTAGAGGCAATTTTTTGGAGAAAACAGATGCTGAAATATTCATCCTTTTCTGATATTACAAAATTAAGACTGTTTTCGATCAGGGTATACTATAACTGCGTGGCAAATTTTTGTTTTTACATTAAAAAAAAATCCCGAATTTTTAGTTGTATGATTTATGAGCAAATAAGCCTTAAGAAACTGAAAACTTTCATACAGAGGACAAGGAACCCAAACATCAGAACTGATTCTAGATATCATGCCCACATACCCTCCTGAGGAAAAAACAATTCCCTGAAAGGCAATTTCCAGAACGTTCAAGAAATCTGCTGACTATGACGAGTCCCGACTAAGAAGCCATCTGAATAGAAAAGCTCAGGCACTGAATTGCTGAATGATGATCATGTACTATATATTGGAAATGGAAGGAAAGAGGATTTCCATTTCTGATTGGAAGCCCAACCTCCACACATTGAACTGAAACTTCAGTGAACTATGGCCGAGTACCATAGTGGCAAATAAAGGCAATTTCCAGTTTTATTAAAGGAAGCTCTTCCAGGTGCACTCTCTCAATGTCACAAACTCCCAAAGGGTCCCTGAGGAACTGCGAACATCCTGTGTTGGTTTCTCCTAGTTCTCACTGCAGATCAAGGACCAGGAAGAACAACACATGTGAGCCAGCTCAAAATAGACTGTTTCTCCACAATGATGGCTAGAACCTCTTCCTCTTGTGGTATCTTTTTCTCTTTTTAGCACTGCAGTACTAAATCTGGGTGGATCAATAATTGTGAAGTTGCCCATACTGATCCTCCTCAGCAATGATATCTCCTAAGGGGAAGTGATTTTGGAAGTGACAATATTTGCCGGGGTGATTCTTTTTTAGGTATCAGTTCTCTCTTCTGCCTTTCTAATTTCTTCTAATCATGAGAACAGTTTCCTGGAAATAAGTTCCAATCCACAGATCGGAACAGGATTCTGAGTACCCTTCGGACTGCTCTGTTTGCCTAGCAACCTCCTAGATCAGCCTTTCTACACTTTTTTACCATCAAGAAAACTCGGAAACATTCTTCACACTATGAGAAACCCCAGAAGTAGTGTAATGTTGCAATATATGATTGGAGAGCAGAGTTGTGTACACGCTCATCCAGGGCCCCACTCCTTCCCATCCCCTCCAGGCCCATCATTGGCCATTGGGGGGCGGGGACAAGTCAACATGACTATATATGGTCATATCATCCAATCAATCAATGTTTAACAGATTTTTTAAAAAATGAATTAATTCCTACTCATTCAGGAACCCTTTCCAGGGCCGACAAGAGAAAGCATGTCCCAGACTAACAGCTCATACCACCTAGCAGTAATTATGAGTACAGTTAGGGCTTGGTTTTGCTTTATACTAGGCTTTGCTTTATACTAGGCTTTGCTTTATACACCAGGAGAAAGCTTGACTTCTAGAACACTTTGACTATTTGCTGTCATGTTATTAGCTTTGAATAGTTTGCATTGCTTTCTTCCTGCTATGTCTTGAAATGTCTTTGCTGTTCACCTGTAGTTATTGGCTTTAACCTTTTAACCTTAATTACTATGGTCCCCATAACACTTCTAAGCACCTTATTCATTGTAACCATTTGATGACTTGCCCATTGATGCCTTGTAACCATTTGATGACTTGTCCATATTTTGGCTTTCTTCTTCTTCTTCTTCTTCTTCTTCTTCTTCTTCTTCTTCTTCTTCTTCTTCTTCTTCTTCTTCTTCTTCTTCTTCTTCTTCTTCTTCTTCGTATTTGTATTCGTATTCGTATTCGTATTGAATTTATTGCCTGCCACTCTCATTTCTGGTTTGTGGCAGGTTACAGATTTGTCCAAAATTAAAACCCCCCTTAAAACCCCATTAAAACTATTCGGACAAACAATATACATAAATATACATATCAGCTCCAACAATAAAAATCGTAACGGAACACCCCTCTGACCCCACCAGAACTAATAAAGGAGTGGGAGGAGGAACGCAGATCTTCAATAAGTATATGCTCTTAATCCTAGGAGGGGATCCCGTCAGATTTTCCTTGCCATGCTGGCCTCAACCATAGACCTGGCCGAAGAGCTCCATTTTGCAGGCCCTGCAGAAAGCCGAAAGCTCCCAATTGTGTGACCATTGCGTTTATCTCTACTGCTCTACATATTTGGTCTGGGAAGACATTTCATTTTATCTGTTCATTGATACTGTGCTTTAATAAACCAGTATGATTATTTCAAGAACCCTTGAACTGGCTTGTTGGCTAACACTGGGTGATAAAGGACCCAGCTATATCTGGCCTTGGACAGGACAAGTAGAAGATTTAGAGCATGTCCTTTTGAGTTGCCCCTTCCATGGTAAGGCCCATGCCAAGTTTCACCTTTCTTTGGTGACAGTAATGCTGGGGCCAATAGCTGTAACCATCACAGCCACAGTGAACCAACTGCTGTCAGACAAATCACCAGCAATTACTAAAACAGTAGCCAGTTTTTGTCTCATAGTTCTAAGAGTTTGTGGAACTAGCTGGGTGCATCTTGTGAACTTGGAATTTCTCTATATCAATCTTAAGGCCTATTAAATTTGGCAAGATCAACGTTTAGATGTTTTTAGATGTTCTTAAGTATGTATTTTTGTTAGTCTAGGGGCACCCTTAAGACCAACTAAGATTTATTCAAGGTGTGAACTTTTGTGTGTAGGCACACTTACTCAGACAATGGAACAGGGATCATAAGAGTACCGATATAAGGAGAAAATTAAAAAGTAGCAAATTAGTACGCAGCATTATAAGTCCAAATATGCAGTATGATAATTCTTTGCTAGAAAAGCCAATCGGTCCTATTCTATTTCTATTATTAATTAATCCGTTTTTCAACATTTTAAAACAAAGTTATAACAAGTATACATTGTATCCTACTTCTCCTGTTTTACTTTGGTGTGAACAAGTTTATTTTGTATTTTTATTATTCTGGTGTGATTCCATAATAAACTTACTTCTACTACTACCCAGTCATGAATGAACTTATTCAGCCAGTGGTAGGAATGCTCTCTCTCTCTTATTTCAACTCAAAACAGTCCATATCCAACTGGGAGCCATCAAATGATATACACACACCTGTGAACCACTGTTTCATAAATCTCCATGCTGACAATACTGTATATTTTGCTGTATATCAGAATCATTTACCCATAAAATCTGTATGTACAGAGGGTAATTTACATGACTGAATTTCTCAGATTTCTTCTTTTTCATTTGAGGTAAAAAAGGTAAAGGTAAAGGTATCCCCTGTGCAAGCACTGGGTCATGTCTGACCCTTTGAGTGACGCCCTCTAGCGTTTTCATGGCAGACTCTATAGGGGGTGGTTTCCATTCCCTTCCCCAGTCATTACCGTTTACCCCCCAGCAAGCTGGGTACTCATTTTACCGACCTCAGAAGGATGGAAGGCTGAGTCGACCTTGAGCTGGCTGCTGGGATTGAACTCCCAACCTCATGGGCAGACAGCTTCAGACAGCATTTCTGCTGCACAAAAGAGACCTAGGCATTTGTGTTTCTGTCCATGACATTCACCAGAACATGTAACAAGAGCACATACTTCCATGCATATAGGATGTTTGGATCTTAGCTTGTCTTATATATATAAATTTGAATTGAATTTTCACACACTCTCATGTTGTAGTTGGGCAGAGAGACCCAACCTGGACTTCCACCATTGCTACAATGCTCTCATTTGCAGCTGGTGTGGCTGTCTTGAACTTTCCACCAAGTACATCTTAGAAAATTTAGGGAGTTGGGTGTCTGGGGAGTATGAAGTTTGGGAAAGGGGCCTGGGGAAGGGGGGTAGAGTGAGGGATGCAGTGCCACTTCGTGATGTCTCATCCTGTGAACCCATTTCCAGGTCAATGTCAAGGTCTCAGATACCTCCATCCTGTGCGAGCACTTTGAATATACCCCAGCCTGAATCTGATTCCCAAATTAGCTATTTCAAGCCAGCTCAGAGACACCTCAAATGAAGGAAAACAATACACATTTCCAGACAAAGGGAAATAGATCTCCCAGAATTTGAGGTTGTTTTGGGAAGGCACAGAAGTGAAGAAGGAAAGAGAAGAAGCAACTGAAGTCAGTGTCCTGAGTCATCTCTGTTCCCTTTTTTGAAGATTGCACCACTCCAACCACCTAATCCACCACCCCAACACTATAGCTTGCCTAATACCATCCTTTTCTGAGAAAACACAGAGGCAAATTTGGTATGGAGGTATGGAGCCCTGGATCCCACCTGGATGTTGGCATCTCTAGGTCTCCAACAGGTAGGTCACTGACTATTACAGAATCATTCAAAGATCTCCAGAAGGCTCAGGGGGAAAGATCTGTTCTGGGTATTCAGTTTTTTTGAGGTGGAAACACATCTACTGGTGTGGTCAGGGATATGGAAGTAAATAAGGGTATGACATCCATTGCTCCCAATGCCCTGACAGGAGGCCCGAAAACAACCCACAGGAGTGTGGGATTGATCACAGAAGATGGGCAGAGGTAGCAGCACAGTGAGCAGGCCTCAGCACCAACTCTGGCCAGCCACCACCTTGCCCATTATGTGGGACGTATTTCCACATAATGGGCGAAAATCAGATTCTCGCTTTTTTCCCATAAGATTTTTCTCTGTGCTGCTTAGTCCTTCTAGTGCTCTTCTGAGTCCACACTTGGTTTCTAGGACAGGACAAAAAATATTGCATGTCAAGGGGGTGGGACCAACTTAGGGTATTATTCATCAGTGAAATGTAACTCTGCTTAAAGGAAAGCAGATCTAGCAGCTGCTGGGGGCAAGAAGATGTCTTTCTTGCTTGTGCAGAATTCAGTCCACCCCCACCCACTCACTTTAGAAAGGCTGCATAGCTTCAAGTGTTTCCCTTGAGAAGTTTACTTTGCAAATTAATTATTTCCCATCCATTCAGGAATCCCTTCTAGGGCCATCAAGAAACCACAAGGGTTTATGAAACCCTGGTTGAGAAAGCCTGGCATAGGCAATATGCAATCCAAAGAGGAAACACACACTATACCCATCTGTAACATAAGTAAAGCCGGAAAGGTGGGAAGAATTTGATCTCATTGTTTATTGGCCACTTAGGTCACTTGTTCCACCCCTGACTGCCTCCTCCTCGAGCCTGATCGGTTATCTGTCCAATGGGCATCTAATCACATTGCGTGTCCTGACCCTTCTTCAACTTCTCAACCTCAGTGGCTGTTGTCCAACGGACGTCCAGTCATGTTGCATGTCCCACACCGATTGTCTCCTCCTCCAACTTCTCTCACATCAAGGTGCCTGCCCACTCACAAGTATCCTGGCCGGTGAGTGGCCTTGGAGGGAGGGTTGGGAGTCCTTGGGGTCCATTGTTTGCATTGCTCCCTGCCTTTGCACTTCAAGACACTCCCCACTCTCTGCTGCGATCCAGAACGGGTGATCTGAGTGGCCGGTAAACGATGATGTCAAACTCCTCCTACCACCCCTTAATAGCTTTATTTAGGTTACGGGCAGGAGACCAAAACCTTAACATGTGTTTCAAAGACCACCACCTTTTTCACCATTAGAAATACCTAACATGAATTTTATTATCCAGCTCTGAAGCGCTTCTCTTAATGAATCCATTTCCCCCCATACACCTAAATTCGTCCTGTCAAAGGAAGTGTTGTTTCAACCGTGTTTAAAATTTAGTTAACCTTTGTATTTTCTTTCTCTGATCAATACACACGAAGAAGCAACATGGAATCTGCCACCTCACAAAAATTGGTGAAAAAGTTGAAGGCAGCTTTGCACAATAACAGTCTCTCAGATATGGTGAGCTAAAGTTACATTAAGTTGAATTTGTTGAAGAATGCCACCCTAGACGTTGCCATCACAGGGGTGTCAGGTGTTGGGAAATCATCTCTTGTGAATGCCCTGAGAGGAATGACAGACTTTGAAGAAGGTGCAGCTAAGACTGGAATAGTAGAAACAACTATGGAGACAAAGGGACATCCCACATTCCCCAGTGTAACAATATGGGATCTTCCAGGAATTGGGACAGCTCACTTTAAAGCTGAATACCTGCGGAGGGTGAATTTTGTGACATATTTCATCATAATCCATTCCTTAGAACGTTTCACTACAAACGATGTTCATCTTGCCCATGAAATTTGTAAAATGAGCAAAAAGTTTTACCGTGTGTGCACCAAACTGGCTCCACCACCCCTTCTATCATGATAAAAGCCTCTCATGATAAATACACAAGGAAAAAAAAATGACTTTTTAACACGGCCTTTTGTGACACGGAAATGAGTCTTTCTCTTCTTTGGACCGCGACCGGAATGTGAACCGAATTGACTCGAATAAACATATCTACTTTTTGCAGTATACATCTTGAGAGACTTATTCATCAGGCTTCCGTGAGCGGGCAAACTGCTGTATTAAATATCCCCATTAAAAAGAAGTCAGTTCTTAAATTTCAGTCTAAATAGCATTGCTCCTCTTTACTTTCCCCCTTGCTACAGTGAATCCATTCAATCAGTAAGCGCCTTTAGATTTCTCTTTTTCCTAAGAGGTTTGAGCAGCCCCACAGGAATAAATATTTGCACAGGAAACAGTAAACACGGCAGCTGTTTCCCTGCAAATCCAGGAGGTAGCTCACAATTTGTTATTTGGCTGGAAATCTCCTCACTCTGTGGCAGGAGACTGGCAACTACTCTGGCAAACAAACTTGTTCATTCTGATTAGAACTTCAAAGTCTGATCAGGGAACACTGGATATAAGTGGCATTCCGGAGGGGTTGGAATACTTTCCTTATAAGGACAGGCTGAAAAGTTCTGGGGTTTATAGTTTAGAAAAGAGATGTCTGGGCAGGGGCATGATAGAGGTTGATAAAATTATGCAGGGAGAATTGACAAAGGGAACATTTTCTCTCTCTCCCCCAATAAGAAAAATGGAGGCTTCCAAATGAACCTGATGGGCAGTAGGTTCAAGGCAGACAAAAGGAAATACTTCTTTACACAGTGAATTATTAAAACATGGAATCTGCTGCAGTAGTACTGACCACAGGCATTGACAGCTTTCAAAAACCCTCCTCTATAAATGGCTGCTAGCCGTTCACGTGTGCCATCTTTAGAGGAAGACGATACCTGAAGTGCACTTGCAGCAATCTGCAAATCAGGATTCAGGCTACCCCCTCTCCTGGGTGTAAACTGGATGGAGCTTTTATTCCAACCCCAGTTCGATTCAGTCCCTGCCCTCTACACAGAATGCGATTTCCATTTGGATTTTGGGCGATTTAAATTTTCCTTCTGCAGCAAGAAGGATTGATCTGGAGTGATCCTACCTTTACTGTGCAATATCCCAGAGTGCTGTTAATCCTCAATATCCAGTTTGGGAAAGAAAGCTCCGTGGTAGAGAACCTCTGATAGGCTACACCTGGTCATGTGACATGCTTGCCTTAAAGGAGAAGCCCCTAATTTCTCTCAACTTCTGTCGGTCCTGGATTTTTCCTCCCTCCTCTGCCTTTTTCGATCCTCTCCCCTCCAAGAAAAGAAAGAGGCTCCCTGCCTGGCTCCTCCCCCCTTCAAGAAAAGAAAGAAAGAGGCTTGGTTCCCCCCCACACCTTCTGAGCCTCCTAACCACGTGCAGAAGACTTTCCTGTTTCAATGGGGAGGAGGGGGGGGAGAGGAAGACCCAAGTTCAAAGTGATTTGAATTCAACAGGATCGACAATGGAATAAACAAAGTAATTGCAGACTCTGTCCTAGTTTCCAGGTACTTTGAACTAGGAGCTAGAAACCCTAAAAGGGCTGTACTAGGTGCAGCCAACTGAGAGGCCCAGCAACAGTCAGTCAGTCAGTCAGTCAGTCAGTCAGTCGGTCCTTCCTTCCTTCCTTCCTTCCTTCCTTCCTTCCTTCCTTCCTTCCTTCCTTCCTTCCTTCCTTCTCTCTCCTTCCCACCTGTAGCTTGGCAACCCAGCTGCTCAAAGTGTCCCGTCCCCCCCGCCCCAGTAATGATGTTCCCACATAGATTTTCTGTGAAAATCAAATCCTCACATCCATGTACTTTCTGTATTAGAGTGTCAGACTAGAATCTGGGAGACCCAGGTTCAAATGTTCATTCTGCCAAAAAACTGCGTGGAGTGATTGTGGGCTAGTCTCTCCCAGCCTGATCTTCTCCCTGGGAAATTGTGAGGATACAACAGAAGAGAGCAGAATGACATAAGCCACGTTGGGTCCCCACTAGGCGCGTGTGCACACACATACCTTTTTGCATGAATATACCATCACTTTTTCAGATTCAGCCAAACTGAATTCTGAAAAGCTTCTTCTCCCCAAGCAGTAGAGAACATCCCTGATAACGGGGGGGGGGGGGGGGGGGATGGGGGGGAGAGATATGTCAACCTATAAGCTGATAATTGGGACTGTTTAAATGCAAGGTTCAGTTCAGATAGGTCTGAAAAGTACCCAGATCAGCATTGATTCGGGTCCTTTTTGGCTTATCCAATCCAAACTGCCCATGCCTAGTCCCCACTGTGGAGAAAGGTGGAGGTATTATGCATAATTTGTTATGGGGAAGGTGGCTCAGATTGTAGATACTTATTATTTGGTCCTATCCCCTGCTTCCAACAGGAACCTTTTCCTGCCCTCCTCTAAATGACAACCTTTCAAATAATTAAAGGCAGCAATCATGTCCCTTCTCAACCTCCTGTTCTCCAGGCTGAACATTCCAAAGTTTTCCTCCTAGGGCTTGGTCCCCAGGCCCTGCATCACTTTCTTTGCTCTCCTCTTAACCCTCTCAATGTTGTCCATGTCCTTTCTGAAGTGAGGCCTCTAGAACTGTGCACAAAGTACTCCAGGTGGGGTCTGACCAAAGAGGTATTTAGTGGGACTCTGATTTATTGTATACAGCCATTCAAACAGGCAAAACTGGAGGAGAAAACTCATTTTCGACCATGATCTTCATCAGTGGCTCTGTAATAAATTGTGAAGTACATCTGAAAAATGTTGTACATTTGATCAATGCAAACCTTACAATGCCTACCTTAACGTTGAACTCATCAAAAAGAATAAGTTGTTGTATTACTTTGTATGCTGGGAGTGATCGAGGGCAAAAGAAGAAGGGGACGACAGAGAATGAGGTGGCTCGATGGAGTCACTGAAGCAGTAGGTGCAAACTTAAATAGACTCCGGGGAATGGTAGAGGACAGGAAGGCCTGGAGGATCATTGTCCATGGGGTCGCGGTGGGTCAGACACAACTTCGCACCTAACAACAACAACATTACTTTGAATGGTAGAACACCTATGATACAATATAAGATCAGTATAAGAACCAAATTAAATACAAAACATTCATTTTTAATTAGATACAACACCAATAATGATAGACACTCCATACGTACCTCAAAATATCCACTGGACCTGTAAAAGATTCTTAATTTTTAATTGTGTGTTAGGGATCCTGCAGTCATAGACCTACAAGTATGGTCTCAACATGCCCAAATAAATACAGTAACTTATTAACCTCATTAATTAACTTCCATTAATCTTAAAGAGAACAGAGCCCAATTGTCAGGGGCTTTTCGCACGCCTTCAAAATCGCACAATGGTTGCCAATTGAAAACACTACTGATTTGCCATTATACACAACGTCGTTGACAATCTGCCACACACCTGAAAACGATCTGCAAAAAGCGCTTCCTTGTAGCGCTTTCAGGAAAATCCCCAAAAGTGGATTCACCCTCCGGAAAGCGATACAGTCCTGCAACCAATCTGCAACACTAGCGAAAAAGACCTGTGCATTAACATTGTTGTGGTTTCTACAAAGTCCCTCCCCCTGGCTCTCTCCTCTGATCTTCCGGCGAAACGATCGCCATTTTTTTTCTCTGAGCGAGCGGGGATAAACGCACCAGCGAGCCTCTGTTTAGAGGCTTCCCCGGCTTCAGTCCCTCCCCTTCAGTCACTAAGCACAAACAAGAGAAGCCCGTTTGCTGATGTATTTTCCCTTTATTTTTTACACATTCATTCAGCCGAAAATCGGGCCCGTGAGAGGGGGGGGGGTTCACTCGGAGGGAGCGTGGCAACGAATAAATGACAGCTCAAACACACAAGGCAGCTGGATGGGTCTCTCCGTTGCAACGAATCAACACAGATTCGTTGCAATGGGTCTGGTTTTTTTTTTTTTAAACTTTCTAAAAGGGAAAGGGGCTGTTTGGGAGCATGCTAACGGCTGCCCATTGGCTGCTTGACGGCCAGGGGCGGGACGAGCTTGGCAAGAGCGCTTCCTTTCTAGCGATTTTTGCCGAGACCGGAAGCCTGTGGGAAACGCTACAAAACGCAACTGGATTCCACTACAAAGGCAGGTATGCATAAGGACGAATTCCACTATTTTAAATGGCGATTTTTCATTCAGCAACCAATTTGCTACAAAGATCCCGGTGCGAAAAGCCCCTCAAAGTCTTCCACAAAAAACAAGATGAATGCAATGACTGATTTAGTCCAGCAGGTGTCAGTGTTCCCATTTTGAAGATCAGTTGGGATTCCCATTGTAACCGTCTCTATGTTATGTTGGCTTTCAGAAGTCCATGTTCTACCAGCCTTTCAAGCCTGCAAAATCTTAAATCCTCAGGATTATGATTCATCTCCAGAAGATCAGGGAGGCATCCAAAACAGCGTTTCTTTTTATTCGTGAGATGTGCTCAAGAACTGTAACCTTCGGTATGCGCCATATCATGGGCCAAAAAGACTTTATGCTTCATGCCTGCATTCCAGGTACAACCTGGACAATGGGACAACTCTTTTCCTTCACAATCTACTGTGGTAAATGGGGCACAGTCACTTTAAGAGAATTAGAATCTTAAGAGAGCCTGGAAACCCTTGGCGACAAGTTGGAACACTGTTTCTTTGTGCTCAGTGTCGGTTAAGATGAGGGCATTTCTCAAAAAGCTGCTGAGCATTCCTTGCTTTTGAAGGTAACAATTCAGCCCCCAAACTTCTCCTACTGGACATTCCTATGGAGAGACAGCAAGAAAAGGGTATACATGAAAACAGTAATAAGAATGATCATAATAATAATATTCCTTCCTCAAACTTCTCCATCTTTCATCCGACGGAGTCACCTGCCCATCTCCCCACAATTCTCTCCCACCCTCCAGCTCCCACTGTCCTATCTTGGTGGAGAGACCTTCGCCAAATCTCACCCCCTTTGACTTTCCCTAGAGGATTTGTGTCTCTCTTGTCCTCTTGACCACATTCTAGGTCATCTAGGGATGAAGCTAGAAGGCTGTTGATCCAAAGGTAAGTGACCACAGCATGCACGCGCTCACATAGTTAGTCTACTAAAGAACAAGGAGAGTTTTGAATTTTGGGAGCAAAATTATTTTTGCAGTTCTGAAGGAGGTGGTAGATTTCCAGCTCCTTATCTAGTTGCATGAACCACATGGAAAGTCACCCGATGGGATTTTGTTACAGATCCTGAGAAACTGCCTCATCAACAAGAGCTTTGACATCTGCTCTCATACTGTCCACCACCATCGAGATGCTCCCAAGGCTCTTAGTCTTCTCTGTGCTTCTCACAACAGGTAAGGGAGGGGGTGAGTAGCCCCTTGGGTAAAGCTTCCGATGGCTTCTCTTGGGTCACATCCCACTGGTGTCTCTTGGCTGAAATTCCCAAGATCTGTCTCCTTCCCAAGCCCCTTCTCAGAACCCATGAGCTTAACCTTCTTGTGGTTATCACCAAAAGGAAGCCTAGTTATGGACAGGCGAAAGCCTAGTATGTGGGTCCTTAGCACGGATATGGAGCTCCAGACCACAAATCTGTGTTTGATTTGCCCTTGAAGAGCTCCAGCTGTCCATTGGGAGAAACACCAAGCAAAACTAGCACTGCCACGGCTCTCCTTTTCACAAATTTGTGCTTGGTCTGCCTTGGAGAGCTCCAGCTTTCCATGGGAAGAACCATCAAGAAAGACTAGCACTGTTGTGAGGCTCCATTTTTACAAATCTTTGCTTGATCTGCCCTTGGAGAGCTCTAGTTTTCTATGGGGAGAAACACCCTCCAAAACTAGCTCTGCTAGGGAGCTCCATATCGCATATCTGTGCTTGATCCGCCCTCGGAGAGCTCCGACTTCCCATTGGGGGAAACACCAAGAAAAACTAGCGATGGTAAGAAAGAGAGCAAGAACCCCCAGTCTGCCCTGAAACTCCTTGGGTGACCTTGGGCCAGTCACTCCCTGTCAGTCCCATCAACCTCGGGGCGGGCGGAGTGAGGGTAAAGCAGAGGAGAGAAGCATGCCCTTCGATATGCTGCCCTTTCTTTCTGTCTCTAGGAGCTTTTCTGGAGTGTGAGGTTTGTTCGAGCCCTGGCAGCAGCTGTAGTGGTGAGCCCGAACTCTGTGACGCTAATGAAGACACCTGTGCCATCATCTCTATAGAGAATTCTCTAGGTGGGTGTGAGGGACCACAGGTTGATCCAAGGTGGTAGACAGGCTGCAGATCCAGGCAAGGGGAGTTCTGCTTGGATAGAGAGTGAGGTTCCACCCAATCCACCTTCAGGCACTTAGGTCATTGTCCTTGCATGAGCCCCAATTTGGATCAGTCCTGTTCCTGCTCAGGGCTCATCACATCTGCATTTGCAGGGAGCCAGCATGGTGGAGTAGTTAAGAGGGTGAAGAGGAGTGAATGCTAATCTGGAGAACTGGGTTTGATTCCCCTCTCCTCCACATCTGGGTGACCTTGGGCCTGTCAACAGTTCTCGTGGGGCTCTCTCAGCCCCCACCTATTTTAATTTATTTAGGTGATTTTTAGGCCACCTCTTGGGTGAGCGGTAGGTGAGAGCAGTCAAATCCAAAACCCTTAAAAACAACACAATTCCATTTTAGACACTTTACAATATTTCCTATCGTCTAATTGCTTCGTCCCGAAATCAAACCCTAATGGGCCAGGTGTACGTTTCATGATGTACTGCTATATGGCCTGGCTCAAGATGGGAGCAAATAGCCCTACCTCACAGGATGTCTGTTGGCAGGAGAAGAAGGGAAGACCATTGTAAGCCGCTTTGAGACTCCTCCAGGTAGTGAAAAGTAGGATGTAAAAACGAATTCTTCTTCGTCAAAAGGGACAATTCAAGGGCCAATACAAATGCAGCTGTCTCCTGCATCAAACTGTTCCTAAATGTGTGCCCCCCAGTCTGCATAGAATAAAATAAAATTAAAATATCATTATTAGTATCATTATAACATTCATATTTGTATAACACCCTACCCTGAGTATACTGCCCTCCCCATGGCAGTACATGGTGCTTTTTCCCTATATAACATATAAAATGGACTGCAACAATAATAACAGTAATAATAGCAATCGTAACCGAAGGGAACAGTCTAAGCAGAATAATGGTTCAAACAGGTTCAGTTGGGCATATGGATTCTTGGGAGGAGGCTTTAAGGGCTCTGCAGATGTTGCTGATTCTGGTTGACCTCAACCAATTGCCTGGCGGAAGAGCTCCCTTTTGCAGGCTCTGCGGAACTGCTTTAGTTCCGTCAGGGCCCTGATCTCCTCCCGGAGCTCATTCCACAAGGTGGGGGCAAGAACAAAGTACCCAGGTGGGCTGAGGTGTTTTAGAAACATCCGGAAGACAGCGTTGGCAGCTGGATTCTCATTAGCCCTGTCCAGAAGTTTAGAACAGTGGTCCCCAACCCCCGGTCCAGGGACCGGTGCCGGTCCGTAGATCAGTCAGTACCGGGCCGCAGCTCCTCCTCCCTGGCTGCTGCCTCGGGGGCTGCCGGCTCACCTTTGGTGCTCTCCAGCGGCCGCCATGGCTGGGGCTCCCCCTTGGCCTGGCACTGCACAGCTGCTGCTGGCAGCGCCCCCCAGCGGGCAGCGGGAAGTCAGGGGCACCAGAGGGAAAGCAAGTGGAGCAGGGGCTCAGTCGACGGCTGCGACGTCCCTTTGCAAAAGACTACTCCCCCGGGCCTCGGCAAAATTGTCAAGCGTTTACCGGTCCTCGGTGACAAAAAGGTTGGGGACCACTGGTTTAGAATACTACAGATGCACTGGGAAATCAATATGGCAATAAAATATCCGAATTAGACTTATATAGTGTCGTCTCTCTTCAGTTTCGATAATTCTTTTATTCTTATTTCACACAAGTCCCGACACGTTTCGCCTTACAGGGACGGTTTTTATATTTAACAACCTACTTCAACTTATTAAGGAATCTCTTGACAGAGTATAAGGTCATACAATAGCTTAGCTTGTGGCGCTTCAGACGCCATATTGGTTTCCCAGTGCGTCTGTATTATTCTATATTTGTTTCTTCACTGGGACCCACCCCTCCCAGTTCATTATTTTTGCTGTCCAGAAGTTTGGCTATCAGCTTGAACACTGAAGAATGTAGTAAGAGTCTGTAGTAGCGAGAAGGGAAGTTAAATTCCGTTGGATCTAGAATATGGTTCATTGGGCTAAGCTGTTTTCTTTCCAATTATTTTGGTCAAGCCCAGTACTGAGGACTGACCTCCTTAGTGATACCCATGTGATACTATTCCCCAAATTATGATCCACACACATGACTAATTTTCAAAGATCAGACCTAAGCAGGCCTGTTCATTGGTAAATCCCACCCCCTCGTTGTTGTGCCCTAAGACTGAGGAATGTGTTGCTTTCAGTTGGGTTCACCAGTCTAGATCAGCCAAATCCACCATGGTGTTCAATGGGGTGACAGATGTGGCAGCCAGACCACCCTCACATCCATGTTGGGTTCCAAGAAGGTTAGGGTGGATACTTTATGTATGGGACAGTAGATGTGGAGAATGGCCTTAGACCCTCTCCAGTGCTGTGTATTCCTCCACAAGTGGAGCATTGCCATTCATTGCTATGGGAGAACAGCTATGCTGCACTTGTGGACAGAGTTTTGGCCCATCTCTGACCAGGTGTGGTTCTTGAGAAAGTGCTCTGAGGGATCCTTGTGACCCCCATGGCAACCCCAGGGCAGCCCACCCTCCTCACCCCAGGGACAGTGGCCTTCCTGGTCACTACGCAACTGTCTTGCTTTCTGTCCTTACTGCAGAAGACGTCACGGTTCAGACAATAGCGAAAGACTGTGAATCTGCCGAGGCCTGCATGACGCCTGGGAAGTCCATGAACATGGGGAATGGAAGAACCATCCAGTCCTACTCTATCTGTTGCATCGATGATTCCTGTTTGATGGAGACACCACAATGTAGGAGAACCTTTTATTTATATATTTATTTGGTTCCACCCTCGTCTTGTTCCACCCTCTGCTTTGTCCTTTCATCTGTTGTGTCTGATGCAGCACATTCCATGGGCTCCTTTCTGCAACTGAGGCTGCATCCCTGGTGGGTGATACAGGCATGGTTGTATGCCTTGAGACCAGCGCAGTGTGATGACAAAGAGTGTCAGCTATGATCTTGGAGGCCCAGGTTCAAATCCCTGCTTGTGCCATGGAAACTTAGAATCATAGAGTTGGGATTGGGTTATCTAGTCCAACCCACTGCACTATGCAGGACACTCACAACCCTATCGCTCCTCCATTGTAACCTGACAGCTGCTTGAACCTTCACAGAATCTTCATCAGATGGCTCTCCAGCCTCTGTTTAAAAATCTCCAAAGATGGAGAACCCACCACCTCCCGAGGAAGCCTGTTCCCCTGAGAAACTGCTCTCACTGTCTGGGACTTCTTCCGGATGTTTAGATGGAATATCTTTTGAATTAATTCCATCCCATTGGTTCCGGTCTGTCCCTCTGGGACAAGAGAGAACAACTCTGCTCCGCACTCTACAAGGCAGCCTTTTAAATACTTGAAGATGGTTATCAGATCCCATCTCAGTCATCTCCTCTCCAGGCTAAACAGACCAAGCTCCCCCAACCTTTCCCCCAACCTTTCCTTGGTCTCCAAACCCCTCACCATCTTTGTTGCCCTCCTCTGGACATGCTCCAGTTTGTCTACATCCCTTCTTTACTGCGGTGCCCAAAACTGAACACAGTACTCCAAGTGGGGCCGAACTAAAGCAGAGTAAAATGGTACCATCACCTCCCGTGATCTGGACACGATACTCCTTTTGATACAGCCCAAAATCCCATTTGCCTTTTTAGCCACTGAGTCACACTGCTGACTCATGTACATTGTATGGCCTACTACTAGATCTTTTATGCAGATGCTACTGCCAAGACAAGTCTCCCCCATCCTATATTGGTGTATATGGTTTTTTCTACCTAAATGCAGAAAGAACTTTACATTTGTCCCTTTTGAATTTCATTTTATTCAATTTAGCCAACTTCTCAAGCCTATTAAGATTATCCTGTATTCCGATTCAGTCTTCTGTTGTGTTTGCTACCCCTCCCAGTTTAGTATTGTCTGCAAATTTAATAAGTATCCCCTCTAAACCCTCATCCAAATCATTTATAAATATGTTGAACAACACAGGCCCCAGGGCAGATCCCTGAGGTACTCCACTTGTCACTCTTCTCCAAGAGGATGCTGAACCATTTACAAGTACCCTTTGGGTATGATCAGTCAACCAGTTATCGATCCACCTGACAGAATTAGGATCCATACCACATTTTACCAACTTTCAACAAGAATATCATGTTGCATGCTCTTAGGCTAAGCTACCTCACAGGGTTGTTGTGAAGGTAAAATGGAGGTGATGAGAATGACACAAGCCGCTTTAGGTCCCCCTTGAGGAGAAAAGTGGTCCTTCTCTGCTCTCTTGGCTCCCCCAGTAAGGTGTAGGGCAGCGGTAGTCAAACTGTGGCCCTCCAGATGTCCATGGACTACAATTCCCATGAGCCCCTGCCAGAGAATACATGAACATTTGGAGGACCACAAGTTGACTACCCCTGGTTTAAGCCACCTTGATCCTGCTGTGCAGGGAGGGGCATCTAGAAATTAAATTAATAATAATATTTTTTTGGGGGGAGATTTGGGTTTCTGAGCTGCCCCTCACCATAAAGGTCTTGGGGCAGCTTACAACAGATTATTAATCATACCAAAAATCATAACCATAATCATGGGAGATTCTGTGATGAGTAATAAATAAATGAGGATAGCAAGAAGAGCATCAAGCCTTCTCTTTCCTCCTTTGGGATTTCTTTGGCAAGATGGAATGAGGCATGGGATCCCATCAGGGGTCCTGATAAAGTTTTGAGATAATGCTACAGGGTCATTTCCTCTAAGACCTTCATACAAGGCAGAAAACAAAACAGGTTTTGCAGAATGTCATGAGCTGTGATAACTGGGACATGCATTTTTTTAAAAAGTCACCCTGACCATTAAATAGTGCCGTGGTTAGGAGTGTGGACTTCTAATCTGGCATGCAGGTTCTATTCTGCACTCCCCCACATGGAGCCAGCTGGGTGACCTTGGGCTCACCACGGCACTGACCAAACTGTTCTGACAGAGCAGTAATATCAGGGTGTGAATGGCCTCAGCTTCCCCTCCCTCACAGGGTGTATGTTGTGGAGAGAGGAAGGGGAAGGCGAATGTAAGCCGCTTTGAGCCTCCATCGGGTAGAGAAAAGCAGCATATAAGAACCAACTCTTCTTCTTCTTCTGTAATCTCAGGGCTCTCTCAGCCTCACCTCCCTCACAGGGTGTCTGTTGTGGGGAGAGGAAAGGGAAGGTGACTGTAAGCCGCTTTGAGCCTCCTTCGGGTAGAGAAAAGCAGCATATAAGAACCAACTCTTCTTCTTCTTCTTCTGTAATCTCAGGGCTCTCTCAGCCTCACCTCCCTCACAGGGTGTCTGTTGTGGGGAGAGGGAAGGGAAGGCGATTGTAAGCCGCTTTGAGACTCTTTGGGTAGAGAAAAGCGGCATATAAGAACCAATTCTCTTCTTCAGTAATATCAAGGCTCTCTCAGCCTCCCCTCCCTCATAGGATGTCTGTTATGGGGCAAGGAAAGGGAAGGCAGATGTAAGCTCCTTTGAGACTCCTTCACATAGAGCAGGGATAGTCATGGGAATTGTAGTCCATGGACATCTGGAGGACCACAGGTTGACTACCCCTGGCGTAGAGAAGTCACTATATGCCAAAACCTGGCAGATGCACTGTCTATAAATAATTAAAGAATAATGGAATCCTGTGCTTTGTTTAGCCCTCAAGCTTGGCTGTTCAAATGAAGACGGAAGCGCAAAGTGCCAAGAAGAAAGATTCTTGGATTGAAATGTATTGCTCAACACCTCAATACCTCTGCTCCATGTTCTGCACTGCTCATTTTTGCTCCATTTTTCATTCTGCATGCAGTAGCCCCAGCGGAAAACGTCACGAATGGAATACAATGCCCGGCCTGCTTCTCTACCAATGGAACCTGTGATCCCCAAAAGATCAATTGTACTGGAGATGAGGATTTTTGCTTTGAGATGGTCTCATCCACACGTGTTGGTAAGTCTGATTTTGCATGCAATGAATGAGCTTGGGGAGCACTTCCCTCTTTCTTAGTCAGGTTGACTTTTGGGCAATGATTTTTATTTATAGGGACATTTAGATGGCATTTTTTCCCTCCCCGGATCACTTTGCCCCACTTCCATGTTATCTTCACAACAACCTTGTGAGGTTGGTTAGGCTGGGGGTGTGTGAATGGCCTCAGGTCACTCACCCAGTGAACTTCCATGGCAGAATGGGACTTTGAAGTTGTGCTCACAGGTCTTGGGGCTTTCCCACACTCTTGTTTTCATTGCTTGTGAGTCCCTGTTTCTTCAAAGTGGGTTTCTGTTCCACACATGTCTTGCTTCCCCTAATGGAAATTAGATTTTTCACTGCAGGTTTTTATGCTGGACATGCACTGCTCTAACATAGAATTGACCACTAGGGGGAGAAATTGAAGAAGAATGAGAGCCATTCCGCATTCGTCCAAAATAGCACAATGGTTACTAATTGAAATCGCTACAGTTTTGCCATTATGCACGTTGTTGACAATCTGCAACACTCCTGAAACTGATCTGCAAAAAGTGCTTCGTTGTAGCGCTTTCAGGAAAATCCCAAAAAGTGGATTCACCCTCCGGAAAGCGCTACACTCCTGCAACCAATCAGCAACACTAGCGGGAAAGTTCTGTGCGTTACCATTGTTGCGGTTTCTGCAAAGTCCCTCCCCCTGGCTCTCTCCTCTGATCTTCCGGCGAAGCGATCGCCATTTTTTTTCCTCCGAGCGAGTGGAGATCAACGCACCAGTGAGCCTTCGTTTACCCAGTGAGGCTTCCCTGGCTGCAGCCCCTCTGTTTAAAGACACCAAACACAAGCATCAAAGAGGCCCGTTTGCTGGTTTATTTTCACTTTATTTTTCACACTGTTTTTGGCCGAAAATCGCGCAAGTGAGGGGGGGGGGTTTACTCGGGGGGAGCGTGGCAACGATGAAACGGCAGCTCAAACACCACCTGCTAGCTGGATGGGTCTCTCTGTTGCAACGAATCAATGCATATTCGTTGCAACGGGTGTGTGTGTGTTTTTAAACTTTCCTTAAAGGGAAAGGGGTTGTTTGGGAGCATGATAACGGCCACTTATTGGCTGCTTGATGGCCAGGGGTGGGACACAGCTTAGCAATAGCGCTTCCTGGCTAGCGATTTTTGCAGAGACCGGAACCCTGTGGGAAACGATAGAAACGCAACTGGATTCCACTACAAAGGCAGGTATGCGTTACGCCTAATTCCACTATTTTAAATGGCGATTTTTCGTTCAGCAAACAATTTGCCACATGGATCCCGGTGCGGAATGGCTCTGAGAATAGGAAAGCCCCTAGCCAGGGGTGGCCAAACTGTGGCTCCCTAGATATTCATGGACTACCATTCCCATGAGCCCCTACCAGTGTTAGCTGCTATTGAATCAACTCTCTAAAAAAATCTACACGGATGATCAAACCACCAGTGGCCAATTAGACACCTTGCTGGGCAAATTCCAAACCAAGTCCCACCCACTTCCTCAGAACATTTGGTAGGTACTAGGAAAGGGTGAGTGGGTGGTTGCTCTGGCTTTCACAGTTGCCATGCTGGGGACCCCTGGACTGGGTTAATGGACTTCAGAATCAGAGCAGACACTCCCCCCCCCCCAGTGTGATAGGCCATTCTATTTTCTTATATGTTTATGATCTTCAGGAAGCAGTTCCTGGGAATGGAGGGAGGCCTTGACTTTTCACCTTGTCTTCTGTATCCAGGTGAGAAAATCATTGATACCATCATGAAGGGCTGCGCCACCAGGCATATTTGCTTAGCAATAGAAGAAGGACGGTCTTCCCCTATCCGAGGGGCCGGTCTGGCTTTCAAAGAGGGCAAGTGTAGCCCTAAAGCTTCTAGGGGATTTCAGACCACCGGGCTCCTCTTCCCAACCTTCACTGGACTTCTGCTGATGAAGATTATCTTGTAGGAAGGCGCCTGTCGGAGCTTGTGTCACCTGCTCTCAGTCAGATCTTCCTCCCACCTGCACACGTATCTCTCCAAAGGCAACATCAGCAGTACATGCAACGGCTCTTTTCTTTGTAGTGGCCAGGGAAAATAAACATCTGCTATAAAAAAAGAATGTCAATCTAATCCGTGTCCTGTCTACAGGGAGGGAAATGTGTTTGTGTGCGTGAAGTACAGTCAGGTTGCCTTCAGATTATGGCAACCTGACTGCAGTTCATTACTATTACTATTACTATTACTATTACTATTACTATTACTATTACTATTACTATTACTATTACTATTACTATTACTATTACTATTACTATTACTATTACTATTACTATTACTATTACTATTACTAAACTAGAAATTAAGCCCGCTGTAGGGTAAATACAGCGGGCGCTAGCGGGCCTGGTGAGTTGGGTGGGGCATCTCTTGGGTTTTCGCACCCTGCACCTGCACCTGAGGCTGGCCATAGGGGGTCGTGTGAGGCAGCAGCGGCTCCCCCGTCCCCCCCGGCTTGCCTGCGTTGCATGTGCTCTGGAGGCCAGGACACACGCGATGGGCCCGGTCTTCTTTGGCCGGTGTCTCCTCCATTGCTGCGGCTGCGGGAGCTGGCTGCGCCACGGCTAGTCCTTGAGCCGTCGCCGCCGGCCGCACCTGCCAGTGTGGGGCAGTGGGCAATGTGTGGTGTCAGTGGGCGGGGCGGCGGGTGGGGCGGTGGGCAGCAGTGGCGCCGCTGGAGCGTGCATGGCCGCCGGCTGCTGCTGCCGCTCCCAGAGCTGGGGCCGCAGGCCGCTGCTGGCTGTGTGGGGCGGTGGCAAGGTGTCTTGTTGGTGGTCGTGGCCGCACCCGCCGCCGCCGTCGCTGGGTCCTCCAAGCTGGTGACCTGCCCTCTCCAAGACGAGACAGGTAATGGCGGCAGGGGGCCGCATGCGGCCGAACTCGAAGGGGGGGAAGATCAGGAGGCGCTTCATGCCTCCTGATTTGTCAGTCCGGCGGCAAGGGACCAATTATGAGCCGCATGCAATTGGTCCCTTGCCGCCGGACTGACAATCGGAGGGCCCAGTTGGCAGGTGCTTTGCATGTGCTGATTGGGTCCTCCGATTGTCACTCCAGGGGAAGGGGCCTATCGGCACCCTTCCTCATCCCGGACAGGGCCCGCCGACGGAGCCCTTACTGTTTTATTTTATCTGCTCTGCAAGGAGCGATTAAAGATTTGTTACAGATGTCCAGTTAAAATCTCCCATTAAAACCCCATTAAAATGGACAGAAAAATACAGATACAGTAGACCAACAACCCAACAACATGGCGGAGAAACCCCCCTAACCCAAACTCCAAACCCTCCTCCTACCTCTAGAGGGAGGAGGAAGGAGAGACGAGGTAACCAAAGTTGAAGCTTGACATTAGGGTGGCCCCATCAATCTTCCCTCACTGCCCCAGCCTCAACTGTAGACCTGGTGGAAGGGCTCTGTTTTGCAGGTCCTATGGCATGCTGAAAGGTCCCACAGGGCCCACAGCTCACCCGGGAGCTCATTCCACCAGATCAGGCCCAGGACTGATGACTTCCCTTATCATCAACAGACTTGCTCAGTTCTTGCAAACTGGTGGCCATGACTTCTTCAGTGGAGTCAACCCATCTCATGTTAGTCTTTTCCAGCTGCCTTCAACTTTTCCTTGTGTTATTGTCTTTTCCAGACCCGACAGCTTGTCTTCCTATCATATTCCTAAAATATGATAGTCTCAGTTTGGCCCTTTAAGCTGCCAGGGAGGGTCCATGCTCTAGAACCTGCTTATTTGTCTTTCTGGTGGTCCACAGTATCCATAAAACTCTTCCGAAGCCACATTTCAAATGAATCAACTTTCTCCCTGGCAGATTTCTTCATTGTCCATCTTCCACACAGTCATAAGGAATCTCTATTTTTCCCCCCTTGAACGGTTTCTGCACAGCCAATTAGGCTCTGATCGCTATTTATTTGTGTCCATTTTTTTTCTTGGTTCTACATCAAATTGGGCCCCTGCTGGCAGGGTCCCAGAGCTGGCCCAACTTGCCCCCTCGGTTGCTGCACATCAAGGGAACATGGAGAAATCCACATTCCGTTTTCTGCTGTGGGATCCAACGGGGTGTCTGTTGGGACAGGGCTCTCCCCAGTAGTGCTTTCCCACCCTTGCACAGGGCTCTTAAGCCCCTGATTGGTTTGGGGTTCCCTGACCACCCCAGGAGTCTGGCAAGCTCATGCCCAAGTCCCCAGAGGCAGGCGGAATGGAATGGTGAGCGAGAGGTTTCGTTTTCCTAATTCACACAAATAAAATATTTCTATTTATTTGCCAGCTCTCACTTGGAAAATTGCTGGAGATTTTTGAGGAGAGAAAGCTTGTGGAGGGGAGGGACTTTAGCGGGGCATAATGCTGATGGCCTGGTGGTAAATAAAAGGACAGCAACCTTCTGATTGATCATACGGTTATTACGGATTGGCTCTAATTCTACATCCTGTCCTGGTTCAAGTCATTGGTTCTTAGCAGGGAGAGAAAACAGCCTGTTCCTCTCCAGAATGTAGTTTTTGATAAGCTCTCTCACAAGACCAAAGTTTATGTCATAGCCGAGAGAGTCCTTAAGGCTAGAGAAATGGAAGTAGAATGTGCCTCTACCATTTATGTAAAAAATGGAGGCTGTGTGGGGGGCGGGGAGCATGTGAGCATCTTTTTGGACCTGTCAGCAGTTCCTGGAAGGCTGGCGTAAGGGCTGTAGGGTGTTCCCGGGAGGTGGAGTGGGGAGGTAGAGACCCCAGGCTATTGGCTCATCCTGCAAGCTCAACCTCCAAGGGAAAGGTATTTAATATGATGTGATTCTAGTGTTCTCCGCACAGATTTGGGAACTCCCCTGTGTCTATATTTCTTCTGCAGTAAAAATATAAAAAGGTTTTTCTCTCAGTGTGATTCACTGAGGCGGGGCAAAAGAACCTTAATTTAACAAATTGGCTACCAATGCCTTAGAATCCACCTTGCAAAGCTGTTCTTTTTTCCAGGTGAATATTCGAGTTGTAATTCCAGAAAAATGCAAGAGTACACTCCTGGAGATTTCCCCATCACTATGGCCATTTTTCGAAAAAATGTAACATTGAAGAAGAAGAAGAGAATTGGTTCTTCTATGCCACTTTCTCTACCCAAAGGAGGCTCAAAGTGGCTTACAATCACCTTCCCTTTCCTCTCCCCACAACAGACACCCTGTGAGGGAGGTGAGGCTGAGAGAGCCCTGATATTATAGAAGAAGAAATAGAGAATTGGTTCTTATATGCTGCTTTTCTCTACCCGAAGGTGTCTCAAAGCGGCTTACAATCACCTTCCTTTCCTCTCCCCACAACAGACACCCTGTGAGGGAGGTGAGGCCGAGAGAGCCCTGATATTACTGAAGAAGAAGAATTGGTTCTTTCATGCCGCTTTTCTCTACCCAAAGGAATCTCAAAGTGGCTACATTCACTTTCACTTTCCTCTTCCCACAAAAGATACCCTGTGAGGGAGGTGAGGCTGAGAGAGCCCTGATATTACTGAAGAAGAGAATTGGTTCTTATATGCCACTTTTCACTACCCAAAGAAGTCTCAAAGTGGCTTACATTCGCCTTCCCTTTCCTCTCCCCACAACAGACCCCCTGTGAGGGAGGTGAGGCTGAGAGAGAGTCCTGATATTACTGAAGAAGAAGAGAATTGGCTCTTATAGGTTCTTATATGCCACTTTTCTCTACCCAAAGGAGTCTCAAAGTGGCTTACAATCACCTTCCCATTCCTCTCCCCACAACAGACACCCTGTGGGGTGGGTGAGGCTGAGAGAGCCCTGATATCACTGCTCGGTCAGAACAGCTTTATCAGTGCTGTGGTGAGCCCAAGGTCACCCAGCTGGTTGCATGTGGGGGAGTGCAGAATCGAACCCGGCGTGCCAGATTAGAAGTCCGCAATCCTAACCACTACACCAAACTGGCTCTCATTAAAAGAATGTGTTATTTGTTTATATCTGCTGGTTTTGTGTTTAATAATGTAAACTCACTGTATTGATATTTGAAATATTTGAAATATTAGGTAATGACTATTGGATTACTATATATCTCACAGGGTTTGTTTCTTGTTTTATTGGTAAAACAACAGAAAAATAACATTTTTGACATGAGCTTGGTTTGCTATAAGGGGGCTTAAAGAGACATTGGGCTAGTGTTTGCAAATTGCAAATCTCATGAGAACTTTTTATGCAACATAAATTCATAACATGCCTCAGTATATGGATGGCTTATCACAATAATGATCAGCTTCATAGGCAACTGCTCAATTGTAGTGGCATCCGTTTATATGAGTCCCCAATGAAAGCGTGAAGTCAAAAATATACAAATTAAGAAAAATATTTCAAACGTTCTCATGAGATTTATAATTTTATATAGTTAAGATTATATATATTTGCTTTACGATTTGCGGAAGTAATCACTGAGGAAGCTCCTGGAAAATGGGTTTATTATCGGGGACTCAATTTTGCTTGCTCGTGATATTGCTGTAAATCAAACAGGTTTGTACTTTGAGGTTTGTATAATTTATTCATCAGCCTTTCGATTTCCTTTGTTTCTTCGCCTTTGACAATGTGAGAAATCGTTGGTTCTTTTTTAGCTAGCCTGATCTTGACAGACCTTGGAAACTCAGCAGGGTGAACTCTGGCTAGTATTCAGATGGGAGACCAGCAAGGAAGTTTGCCATGCAGAGGCAGGCAAGATCAAACAATCTTTGAATGTCTCTTGGCTTTCAAGCTCTAGAGGAGGGGTGGCCCAGGTGGGTGTGTACACCGCTATGCTTCCCAACCATATTCTGCACAATCATGCCACTTCTGGAATTTCTCAAAGCCGAAAGAATGTTTCAGAGATCTCAATGGTAAAATAACGGAAAAAAGCTGAAAAGAGAGAGAGAGAGAGAGAGAGAGAGAGAAAACTATCTAGGTAGCTGTTGTCTGCAGTCATTCTTTTATTCAACTGCTATTCTGGAGGCAAACAAGGAGGAATTGTGGTCAAGTGAGCAGGAAGTGCCCTGTGGAGCCAATCAGATCACTGGAAGAGATCAATTGAAATAACCAGGAAGTCCTGTTTTATCTATGCTAAATCGGCATCTCCTCTGACACACTTTATATTCTACTTAATTATGCACATTGCAGATTTTGCATATTCCAGCACATTTCCTCTACGGATTATGCATTTTAAATTAGCCAAGATGTCCCCCTCCCCCTTGATGTTACGATTACTGAATTTGGATTGCAGAAAGAGAAGGGCAAAGACCATTTCCTTAAAATGGAAGGAGCTGCAGGCAACGCGAAACTGGATTTCTGCCTGCTCGGTCCGGCGTCCTGTGGACATGAAATATTCTTCTGTAAGGAAGCGCAGAAATTGTATGTAGAGTTGTGAAAAGCTAACAGGGTTTTAGCCAAACTAAATTGTCCTGTGGTGCACAGATGCCAAGTTATTTTCAAACAGGCTCTTTCACATGCTTCAGAGTTAAGGCAGAATATTGGGAATCGGTCTGATTCCAATATCCCTTTCTCAAAAGCAACTATTGTCTTCCCAGGAAAAAAAAAAAAACCTCTCCCCCAGCCCCTCTTCTTGCCAAATATCACATAGAAGCAAGGACGTCGGTGCATTCAGGCTTTCAAACCCAGCTCTGATATTGGCTTTAGGACACATCTGGACTTAGGAAAAGCCTTCTTGACATCTCTTTTTGTGCTTGTGTTGCACTGGAGGTGAGTGTTCTAGGCAGAGGAGAAAGGAGACTTTGGGTTCTAAGAGGGGGAATTGAGGTGTCCCACTTTGAGATTCTAAGAGGAAGGGTGGGATCAAAGTGTAAGAGACAAATATATCTCCTTTCAGGTTATGAAATGCCTTTCCTGTTTTTATAGAATTGCGTCTTTAGTGAAACGAAAAGAGAGAACAACGGAACGTGTGTGTTGTGTTTATCCCCAGCTCACCCTGCCCGGCATGTCGCCATGCAGACTTTCTTGGCTCTCTTCATCTTTTCCGCACTTCTGGCTCGAGGTAAGAAATGCCTGATAGCTGCTTCAAAGAAGGAAAGGGGAATTGATCCATTAAGACAGGGGTAGTCAACCTGTGGCCCTCCAGATGTTCATGGACTACAATTCCCATGAGCCCCTGCCAGCGTTTGCTGGCAGGGGCTCATGGGAATTGTAGTCCATGAACATCTGGAGGGCCACAGGTTGACTACCCCTGCATTAAGGTCAAGGGGTAGGGTTGCTAATTTGGGGTTGGGAAATAACTAGAGAATTTGGGGGCGGGGGTGAGTCTGGGGGTATGGGAAGGGGAGGGAACTCAGGAGTGTATAATGCCATCAAGTCCTCCCTCTAGAGCCATTTTCTCTGGAAGAACTGTTTTTGGTCACCTGGAGGTCATTGGTAATAGTGGGAAGATCTCCAGGTGCTATCTGGATGTTGGCAACCCATCTATGGGGCTGAGTAGGCTCCAAGCCATTGTTTAGTGATGACTGATGGATGCTTACACAGCTCTTCAAATCCACAGAAAGTCATTTTGTCTCAGGCAGGCAGAGAAGCAGAAGGGATTGACCGGGGAATTCTCAAGGGTCCCATGAAGGGTTCCAATAGAGACAGTGGAATATAGCAGAAAAGAATTTATTTAAGTAGCACGAACTACAAAGGGATCCTGACCAAGACACAACGTTCTCCAGAGTTCTAACAGACACATCATGCATTATATAGTAGGATCTTTAATCTTTAATCTCAAATTACCCTATGCCCTATTCAGAATGCGTCTACCATGTTTTCATGATCATCTACTATGTTGCCCAATTACATTTCTTTAACTCACATTTCAGCAACCTAACCGGCAGATAAGATGCAATTACTCACAGCAGGCAACTGTTCATGGTTTCTCTCTTCGTCATCTAACTTCTGCATCTTGTTTCTGAGGCTAGCTCGGGACAGGCATCACCTGGCAGTTATTTGTCGTATTGAGCACAGCTCTAGATCAGACACCTGCATTCTGAATGTTGTTGTTGTTGTTGTTAGGTGCGAAGTCATGTCCAACCCATTGCGACCCCATGGACAATGATCCTCCAGGCCTTCCTGCCTTCTACCATTCCCTGGAGTCCATTTAAGTTTGTACCGACTGCTTCAGTGATTCCATCCAGTCACCTCATTCTCTGTCGTCCCCTTCTGCTTTTGCCCTCAATCGCTCCCAGCATTAGGCTCTTCTCCAGGGAGTCCTTCCTTCTCATGAGGTGGCCAAGTATTTGAGTTTCATCTTCAGGATCTGGCCTTCTAAGGAGCAGTCAGGGCTGATCTCCTCTAGGACTGACCGGTTTGTTTGCCTTGCAGTCCAAGGGACTCGCAAGAGTCTTCTCCAGCACCAGAGTTCAAAAGCCTCAATTCATTGACGCTCGGCCTTCCTTATGGTCCAACCTTCACAGCCATACATTTCAACTGGGAAGACTATAGCCTTGACTAGACACAATTTAGTTGGCAGGGTGATGTCTCTACTTTTTAGGATGCTGTCTAGATTTTATGGTTGGGTGTTCACCAAAACATGAGGAACTGTATTAAAGGATCATGACATTAGGAAGGTTGAGAACCACTGCCCTAAATGATGCTAACAGCATTTCGGACATTAACAGAATTCAGACGGAGTTCAGGAATTCAAGACATACAAAGATTTGAGGTTTTAAGTTACAGGACATGGATCCTCTTTTGTTCATTTCTCCATCAGGATCAAAGATCCTCTGGTTCTACCCCCGGAAATAAGAAGGAGCCTTGGATTATTTATTGATTTATTGTATGGCATGTGTGTAGTATAGTCGGGAGATCCTAACATTGCCTGGATGCCAGGCAAGAGATGCTCAGAGTAAGAGTGGTTGAAGGATTTGTGGGGCCCATAGCACCAGAGCCAGTTTAAGGATTTGCAGGGCCTAAAGGTAAAGGTAAAGGTATCCCCTGTGCAAGCACTGAGTCATGTCTGACCCTTGGGGTGACGCCCTCTAGCGTTTTCATGGCAGACTCGATACAGGGTGGTTTGCCAGTGCCTTCCCCAGTCATGACCGTTTACCCCCCAGCAAGCTGGGTTCTCATTTTACTGACCTCGGAAGGATGGAAGGCTGAGTCAACCTTGAGCCGGCTGCTGGGATTGAACTCCCAGCCTCATGGGCAAAGCTTTCAGACAGCTGCCTTACCACTCTGCGCCACAAGAGGCTATTATATTTGCAGGGCCTAGCAGAGTGCAATTGCATGAGGATCAACCAGTTTGGGAGTGGAGGTCCCCCAACAGTGGAACAGGGTATCACTCTGAGGGTACTTCCATACCTGATAAATATAGTGAAATGCTTACCTTATGAAGACACCATATTTTTGGCATTTTGCATGACGTCACCAACCTCCTGTGTCCATCCAGCAAACCTCAAGCAACATCTGCCATTTTAAAGCGCTAGTAGGGGAATCGCATAAAGTGGATTCCCAATCCTAAAAAGTGTGAGCTACAGGAGAGCAACCAGCAGGCCACCAGCAAAAGAAATGCATGGAGGCGAAGAAGTGCCATCTCCGCCTCCAATGTCCTGTCCTCACATGTGCCTCCTTCTCCCCTATCCCGGGGAGGTTTTTTTTCTTCTTTTTTTAAAGAGCAAATTGCCTGGAGCAACAAATTGGCATGCAATTGTGCAGGCAAAGCCAAAAAGAATTCTTCCCTAAACTTTTTACACAAATCATGCTTCTCTAAAGTCACTCCCCCCCCCAAAAAAAATCCAGAGCCAGAAGGTGAGGAATGGCCAGAGGCACGATAATTTTTAGCACTTCCCTATTTTGCTGGTGTAACTCTATTTTATTTCAGTGTGTCTATAGACAGGGGGAAAGGAGGGAGTCCACAACCCTGATCCATAGGGGGGAAGGCACTGTGTGGGGCCCTTGGAAACACGGGGCCTGTAGCGTGTGCCAAGTAGATAAACTGGCCCTGATTCAGAGGTGGTTTGCCACTGCCTGTCCCCATGTCATGACCTTGATCTTCTTTGGACGCCACCCTTCCAAATGCTAGCAAGGGACATGGCTGCTTAGCTTCTGAGATCTGTCAGGATCAGACTTGCCTGGGCTTGTTTGGTTTTTAGCATGGGAAATGCTAGTGGTAAAAGAAAAAGAAAAGATCCAGGTAGTTTAAAAGAGAGATCAGGCAGCTTTGGCCCTTTACCCTGCCAGCTGAATTAGAAATCTTTCTCATTCAATATATATTTTGTGATAATCCTATTTCTTTCCTTTGCAGGTTCCTCTTGGAAGTGTGAAACCTGCACCGCTCAAGGCAAGAGCTGCTCCGGCCGGAATGTGACTTGCCTCAGTGGGGAAGATCACTGTGTGAACATAGGGGTGGAGCTCACAGTGGGTGAGTAGAGCAATGAGCCAAATCAGGCCGGTGAATGGGCTGGAGGATTGTTCAAGCGCATACGAAATACCTGAAGCAGCCCAGGACGACTCCTGAATCAATCTGACCACCAGCAGCCTGAGTCCTAACCAGCAGTTTTGCTACCTTAGAGCTGTTGGATTGCAGCAGGACTGGGATTTAAAAGGAGAGATGAATGTAGAAAGAGGGAGACTCTTATTATTATTATTATTATTATTATTATTTATTATTATTATTTTATTATTTTATTATTATTTTATTATTATTTTATTATTATTATTATTATTATTATTATTATTATTATTATTATTATTATTATTAAATTTATTCCCCGCCACTCCCTTGCGGCTCGCGGCGGGTTACAGCATCTTAAAACCCCATTAAAAGCCCATTAAAACAATAATTACAGTTTCACATTATTAGCTAACTAACTAACTAACTAAGATGGCAAGATCGGCTAATCAACTTCCCCCTCCTACTACTGGCAGGTGGAGAGGGGATAGTGATGGTTCCTAATTCTAGATCCCAATCCCAAGTCCCGAATCCCGAATCCCGGGGGGGGCATAGGTGTCAGCCTTGGCCTCAACCATAAACCTGGCGGAAGAGCTTCGTTTTGCAGGCCCTGCGGAACGATGGAAGGTCCTGCAAGGCCTGCAGCTCTCCTGGGAGCTCATTCCACCAGGCAGGGGCCAGGACCGAAAAGGCCCTGGCCCTGGCCGAGGCCAGGCATGCTTCCCTAGGGCCAGGAACGACCAACAGATTTTCACCCGCAGAACGCAAGGCCCTGCGGGGGGCATAGGGCGATAGGCGGTCCCTCAGGTATGTGGGTCCCAACTCACGTAAAGCCTTGAAGGTTAGAACCAAAACCTTGAACTGGATCCGGGCAGCAATTGGCAACCAGTGCAGCTGCCTCAGCACTGGCTGAATGTGGGCCCTCCAAGGTGTATCAGTGAGGACCCTAGCAGCTGCGTTTTGCACTAGCTGAAGTTTCCGGATCAAGTACAAGGGAAGGCCCGCGTAGAGCGAGTTACAGAAATCTGTTCTGGAGGTGACCGTTGCATGGATCACTTTGGCTAAGTGTTCGGGGGACAGGTAGGGCGCTAGTAATCGGGCCTGGCGCAGGTGGAAAAATGCCTGGCCTGCTACTTTTTTGACCTGCGCCTCCAAGGTCAGGGAGGTGTCAATGATCACACCCAGATTCCTGGCCTGGAATGCGATGGTAAGGTGCGTCCCTCCCAGGGTGGGTAAGCGCGCTTCCTGGACCCGCCCCCTACGTCCCAGCCACAGGACCTCCGTCTTGGAAGGGTTGAGTTTCAGGCGACTCTGCTCGAACCATTCTGTCACCGCTTCCAAACATCTGGCAAATGGTTCCGGGGGAGAGTCCAGGCGGCCGTCCATGAGGAGATAGAGCTGGGCGTCATCAGCCCAAAACTCCGCACCAGCTGGGCCAGAGGGCGCATAAAGACGTTGAACAGTGTGGGGGAGAGGACCGCGCCCTGGGGGCCTCCACAAGGAAGTCTGTAGGAGCATGAGAGCTCATCCCCCACTGCTACCCTCTTGGTCCGGTCCTGTAGAAAGGAGCATATCCAGCGTAAAGCTGTGCCCTGTATCCCCGTACCGGCGAGGCGGTGGACCAACAGTTCATGGTCCACGGTGTCAAAAGCGGCCGACAAGTCCAGAAGAACCAGCACTGCCTACCCGCCCCTATCCAGCTGGCGACGGAGGTTGTCCAACAAAGGCGACCAGCACCGTCTCTACCCCGTGACCAGGTCGAAAGCCAGACTGATATGGATCGAGTGCCGAAGTTTCTTCCAAGAATGCCAGGAGCTGGTCTGCCGCGGCCCTTTCAACCACCTTGCCCAGGAATGCCAAATGCGATACTGGGCGGTAGCTGGCTGGGTCCCGCGGGTCCAGCATAGATCTTTTCAGAAGAGGGTGAACCACTGCCCCCTTCAGCTGCTCAGGGAACTCCCCGGAATCCAGGGAGAGGTTGATAATGTCCCTGAGCTGGCCTCCTATACTCTGGCCACCTCCCTTGAGGAGCCATGATGGACAGGGATCAAGGGGGCAAGTGGTCGCCCTAACCGAACCTAGCAACTTGTCCACTTCGGGTAAGGAGAGCCATCTGAAGCCATCGAACATCATCCCCAAAGGCGGCCAGCAGGTCTCCAGTTCGTTTACTGTATTAACTGTGGTGGGAAGATCATGGCGGAGTGACGAGACTTTGTCCGCAAAATGGCTCGCTAAAGCCTCACAGCCTAGTTCCAATTTGCTACTATTTTGGTGCCCCTCAAGGGCGGTAAGAGATCTAACTACCCTAAATAGTTGGTCCGGGCGAGAGCTTGCGGACGCGATTTCCGCGGCAAAAAATTCACGTTTTGCCACTTTCACAGCCATCTCATACGCCCTCATAAGCATGCGATAAGATGTTCTTGTAGCTTCGTCGCGAGTCTTCCGCCACACTCGCTCCAGTCATCTCACTTCCCTTTTCTTCTCCCGAAGCTCCCTGGTGTACCAGGGAGCCCGTTTGAGTCGAGGGCAGAGAGGACGTTTAGGGGCAATCTCATCTATAGCAGCCGATAGACGGGACTACCAGTCCGCTACCAAGGCTGCTAGTGAGTCGCCAGGAGGCATCGGGTCCTGCAGAGCATTCCAGAATCCAGTTGGATCCATAAGTCTCCGCGGGCGGGCTAAAATGTGCCCGCCGCCCAACTGGGGAGGGGGTGGCATCCTGAGCCGGGCCCGCAGGGCATAGTGGTCTAACCACGGCACAGCTAAAGCTGTATCCAGATCCACTTCTATCCCAGCACCGAAAATCAAGTTGAGCGTGTGGCCGGCGTGATGGGTGGGCCCAGCAACAAATCGCGAAAGTCCTAGTGTCACCATGGATGACACCAGGTCTCCGCCATGGACTGAAGGGGGCACATCTGTGTGGACGTTGAAGTCACCCAGGACCAGAAGCCTGGGGTACTGCAACGCCCAGGCGGCCGCCGCCTCCAGCAGGTGGGGCAGGACATCTGACGGCGCGTTGGGCAGACGGTATACCAACCAGATAGCCACACTCTTGACCGAGTCCCATCCAATACCGACACACTCCACCCCGTCGATTTCCAGCGCCGGGAGAGCCCTGTAGGTGAGAACCTCCCGGACCACGATAGCCACTCCCCCTCCCCTCTTGTGGGTCCGAGATTGGTGGAGGACCGAGTAACCTTGTGGGGCTAGTTCTTTCAGGGCCGCTGACGCACCTTCCCTTACCCAGGGCTCGGTCATGCAAGCAAGGTCCGCCTTCGACTCCGCGATGAAATGTTGCAGGGTCGAGGCCTTGTTCTTAATCGACCTTGCATTGCACAAGACCAATGTTGGACCCTGTACCCTAGCCTCCACCCTCACATTCCTAGGGATGGGCTGGAGGTTAGAAGGGGATTGAGCACACCCAGGGCGCCGGTTGTGTCTCCACGGCCGGGTCCTATACGGGACACCAGTGCTCCCACCCCTTCTCTTGTCCAACCTCCTCCCCCAGCCATAATGCCCCTGGCCAGTGATCATTGAAATTCCGGCCCCAGTACAAGCCTCCCCCACTGGTTGGGCCTCCCTCTCCATAATCCTGCTCCCCAGAGAGAACAACCAACTAATCTCCTATCTTCTCCTCCCACCTAGCTGCACTAACCCGCCCTAACCCCCCTGCCCTAATTTAGCTATCACCACCCAACCCTCCCTCCCCCCACCCTAATCTGTACTAGCAGCTGGTGAGGTACGGGCTAAGCTGCAAGGGTGAGATCCCACCTATGAGGGGTTCTCTCAACCCTTCCTGTTCGCTCCCCAACACCGCTGAGCTTGCCCTAATGTCTAATCCTCTCTGGGTAAAAAATCCCTATCCACTAACCCACCCTGATACCAAGGAGGGCCAATCCAGACAACCACAGGCAAAGGAAAATTAAAAAAAATTGGTGGCAATTCTTCACTTGGCCACCAGATGGTGCAGAAGGGCGATTCTCAAGCAAGACCAACTGTAATCCTTGCAGTTCTTCCGGTCGTCACTAGGTGGTGTTCAAGGCCAACTCTTCACTCCAAGTCGAGGTCATAAAGTGGAAGCACCGATGTCTTCGCTCTCCTCAAGGCAGCAGCTCCACTGGTGAAGATGGAAAGGTGGAGAGCAGGCCTCGGAGCGTTGCTGGCAGCAGGGGCCCATAAAAGCCATCCACCACCAGTCGATGGATTTTGGGCCGTAAGCCCCGTGTGCCGCTCCAGGGCCACGCGGCAGGGGCTGGGCTTCAGGCGAAGGCTCCCACCATCGCCGCACTCCGCCACAACTCGCTGCCTCGGCCGGATCAGCTGCCGTGAGCCCAGGAGAGCCCCACAAGCCCAGGGAAGCCTCGCACAATGAGAAACCCCAGCAAGCCGAGCCCAAGGACCTGCGGAGGGCCGGGAAGGGCCGAACATGGGAACAAAGCCAGCCCCAACGCCCCACGCTACCGTGCCGAGTCTCCCGGTGAGCTGTCGGTCTTTTTCTCTCCCCTATCGGGGGGGGGAGGGGTGCGCTGAAGACATTTCAGCTTCCAGGAGGAGGGTAACAGTCTGAGGGGGGGGGCTGAGAGGGGGTGGGTCTTCTGCGGGTGTTCCCGCTGCGGCCTCTCTTTGTTGCGCCTCAGGATTCGCATAGGTTCCCTTTTCCTCCGCCACAATGTCTTCTGCTGGAAGGCTTCCATACGCGAGTCCGGTAGTAAAACCGGCGCCCTGGGCCGCTGTTCTCCCCCTCTTTCTGTTGCTTGTTCTTTTGCCCTGTTGTGCTGGAGGTGGTCCAGTCCCATGGTAAAAAGAGGGGAGGGGGATGGAGCTAACTCCCGGTCCCCCAAAACCGCGTTGGGGCAAAAACCCCAAGACTCAGGGGCTCTCATAGCCCAAAGGCCGGGTGGGAGCTCTAAATCCCAGCGTCCGGCCGCGCCGCCATCTTGCCATTAGCTCTCTCTTCCTTGCTTCACTGCTGCACTGTACACTGCTTTTAGGAAGGTTAGGAGGCAACGGTACAATGCAAAATTGATAATAATGTATTAAAAAGAGACATTTAATAAGCACAGTGTCGGTTTATACAATCAGTGTCAAGAGACATCAAGTGAGCCATGTGTGTGACGGAACTACAAATCCAGGGACTGGCACATTGTGCCCAACTACCCCTCTTCATCAATCCAAGCTTATGCTGAAGCCTCCCTCTTCCCTCTAGCTTGACCCAAGCCATAGTATCAACATGACAGCTGCAGCCTGTGACTATGTCCTGCCTCCCCCCCCCCCCCCGCCCTATCTCAAGTGGCCAGCAGAGTCAAGTTTGCCTAGAGGCTTCTAGGTGATCTCTTTTGTCTACACAACGCTGACTCATCCTAAGGCAATATGCCAGGGGAAATCTCTCTCCCACCCCAAAGATCTAGTCTATAGAAATCCTTGAATACCTATTGAGACATGATGGTTTCCTGTCTTTAAGCCCATTATCATCTATCTTGTCACCCAACCAGGTCATTCCCCCAGCATCTCACTCTTGGAAAATTCCATCATACTCCCATCCTGCTTCCATCACACCCCCATCATGTGCCAAGCATGACCCCCTCCTCTCAGAAGGGTACAAAGACCCTTGCTTTGCCAAGCCAAATTGTGCTTGTGATCCAGGATCTATTCAGATCGCCCTTCACGCTGCTGACAGGTTATATTGCCTCTCTGCCTCTCTACTCTCCAGGACTGGTAAATATCTCCCTGATTCACTGCAACTCTTTTCTCTGTTGATTTCCCTATCTAATAGTCTGTTAGTGTGCCTGATATATGTTTGTCTATTTCTGTCACTATTTTCTTATAAATAAAGATAGCTCATTATTGCACTACTATTTGTTGCCTGCCTTGAGTTCGTATGGGTTCAATTACCTCCTAAAACATAAGCATTTGATCCTTTCGCTACGTTACCAACCACTTGCAAGCCATCCCTTACTTTGCACGTGTCCTTGACATACACAATTTTGTTAACAGAACTGGTGTTGAATGCAGGCATCTGAGAGTGTGTGATGCAGACCGGGAGAGAAGGTTCCACTGCACGGGTGGGGTGTGTGTGTGTGTGTGTGAGGCTGCAGTTTGTTTTTTTTTTGGGATTGCATTAGAATCAATCCCACCTTCCAGGGAACCCCCCACCCCAAAATGTCCCAATATGCACTGTGGCACTGCAAAGCACCATGGAGCTGAATGGAGCATTTTCTACCCCCCCCCCCCAGGGGAGGCCCATCCATATGGGCCTCTGCCAGGGTAGGCACCATTGGCTCTAGCAGCACTTCAGGGAACATAGAAAATATCCATGTCCCCTTAAAGCATGGCAATGGGAGCCTAACACACTCTAGGACCAGTAGAGGGCCAGCCTAGTGGCCATGTCACGTGGAAGTGAGGATTAGCCCCACTTCTATATGGCTGCCCTCCTGGTGTTTTCCACTCATGCGGAATCTGTCCTTGTGTCATTTATTTGCTATCATTCTTTAGCTTGCATTCTTGGTATTTCAAGGGAAGTTTGCTTTATCACTTCCCTATGGCAGGTTTGTGGCATGGGAATGCTTAATGATAGCATCTGGGTTTTTGGCCCTGAAGGGTGCTTTGGGGAGTCCCTTTGAAGCAGCAGTATAGCCATGAGGACTTGTGCTCATTTTAATTTCAGCAAAGGGCATCAAGTACCTGTTTCATTAACTCTTCAATAAAGAGAATTCTTCAACCAAAAGTCTGTTTATTTGGGAAAAACTGACTGGCACCTGACAGCGATCTCTTACCCTGAAGCTTGTCCATGGAATGATCTGATATAAATCCAAGATGAATGAACCCATTTGGATAATGGTTATTAGAAATGTCAGACTTCCCAGAACTCTCATCTTTGTTTTTCAGCTCCGGAAGGGAGGCCAGCCGAAATCATGACCAAAGGTTGCTCCACAAAGTCTGCCTGTGATGATATAAAGTCTAAAATGCAAAAGGTCCTTCTGCGCACCGGGTCAGTGATTACCAAGGTGGAATGTCACTTAGTTGATGCAGCATCCAGATCTCGCCTTCCTCCCCTCCAGCTGACCGTCCCTGGGCTCCTTCTCCTGAAGTTACTTTTCGAATGCAGCTTTTGAAGAAAGGAAAGATGCATCCTTCTCACCTCCATACAGTCTTCTGTCACTTGATCCTGTCACTTGGCCCTTCAGAGAGAACTGCTGTCCCTCCTATTAGTTCAGTTCCGTTTCACAGAGGGCTGCCAAAATTGGATTGGGAAATTCCAGGAGACTTTGGATGTTAAGCTTGGGGATAAATCTCAGGAGGGTATACTGTTCTAGGGTCCTTCCTCCAAAGTAGTTATTTTGGAGCTGGGGCATCAGTTGTCATATTGAGGGATCTCCAGGCCCCAACCCTCGTTCCATGCGCACAGCAGAATTCTGGTTCTCCTCAAGGTTGGCCAAATTGTGGCTCTCCAGATGTCCATGGACTACAATTCCCACGAGCCCTTGCCAACACATGTGCTGGAAAGGGCTCATGGGAATTGTAGTCCATGGACATCTGGAGACCCACAGTTTGGCCACCCCTGAGATGCAGACTGCAAAGTCCATAATGCAAAAGAAAACAACAGAAAACCAACAGCAAACATTTCTATGTGCAATCCTACCAAACATCAATAAACTATCGCTTCTTGCAGATTTTAATGTTATTTTCACTTGGGGCGTATGACTTTCCAGTCAGGAATACTTAGATACTCAGTATTCCGATTTGGATTTAAACCTGAGGGGAGTATGTTACTTACCATCTTTAAAACTCTGTATTTTCACTTTGTGCCTAAACCAGGCACCACACCAATAGCTTCATATCAGACGTACTCAAGGACTTTATTGAAAGGCATTCATGATTAGAGGTGAGCATGTAGATATCCCTGAAATGAAAATACATCTGAAAAATAATGATAAGGTATTTTGGGATATATTCAGCTTCCTAAATACCAGTCTGGCTTCCATCCTGGCCATGGGGTTGAGACGGTGCTGTTCGCCCTGATGGATCATCTCTAGCACCAGCAGGATAGGGGCGGTTTGGCTATCCTCATGATGTTAGATCTGTTACCCGTGTTTCACATGGTCAGCCAGGAGTTTTTCACTCACCGCTTTGCCAGGGCTAGGATACGTGTGACAGCCCTCCAGTGTCTGATCTCCTTCATTCAGAACTGGAGGGTCACAGTGAGGGAAGAGTTATCACATCCTTTTCAATTCCCTTGTGGAGTTCCACAGGGGGCGGTTGTCTTCCCCACACTTTTTAACATCTCTATGCACCCTCTGGCCCAGCTGGTCTGGAGTTCTGGGCTGGGTTGTCACCAATATGCAGAAGACACCTAGTTCTACCTCCTGATGGGTGGCTGCCTAGACTCCCCTCCGGAAACATTTGCCAGATGTTTGGAAGCTATAGCAGAGTCACCTGACACTCAACCCCTCCAAGATGGAGGTTCTGTGGCTGAGTAGGAAGGAGTCAGATCAGGAGGAGAGCTTATCCAGTCTGCCCGGGGTGTAACTTAACGTCTTGCCCTCTGCCAAGGGTCTCTCTCACGATGGAGATACATCTGGTATTTCCCCACCTATGCCAGGTGAGGCTACTAGTGCCCTACCTGTCCTCAGAGCACCTAGCGACAATGATCCATGTGATTGTCACCTCCAGGATAGATTTCTGTAACTGGCTTTATGAGATCTTCCCCTTCTCCTTGACCCATAAATTTAATCTGGTGCAGAAAGCAGCTGTTAGAGTCCTCACTGGAACACCCTGGAGGGTGTATTGAAGGTTCTGGTATTAACCTTGAAGGCCCTCCATGGTCTTGGCCCCATATATCTGAGGGACCACGTATTACCGTTTGTCCCCTGCAGGGTGTTGTGCTCTGAGGGTGCAAATCTGTTTGGGGTGCCCACCCCTGAGAAGTATGTCTGGCCTCGACCAGTGCCAGGGCCTTTTTGGTTCTGGCCTCGACCTGGTAGAATGAGCTCCTGGAAGAACTGAGGCTCCTGATGGAGTGTTCAGATTTCTACAGGGCCTGCAAGATGAAAATCTTCCATGACACATTTGTCTAAGGCCAGGGCAGTTGAAGAAGAACAAGAGTTGGTTCTTATATGCTACTTTTCTCTACCTGAAGGAGACTCAAAGCGGCTTATATTCGCCTTCCCTTTCCTCTCCCCACAACAGACACCCTGTGAGGTGGGTGAGGCTGAGAGAGCCCTGATATTACTGAAGAAGAGAATTGGTTCTTATATGCCACTTTTCTCTACCCGATGGAGCCTTCAATCACCTTCCCTTTCCTCTCCCCACAACAGATACCCTATGAAGGTGGGTGAGGCTGAGAGAGCCCTGATATTCCTACTCGGTCAGAACAGCTTTATCAGTGCCGTGGTGAGCCCAAGGTCACCCAGCAGGCTTTATGTGGGGGAGCGCAGAATTGAACCCAGCATGCCAGATTAGAAGTCCGCACTCCACTACACCAAACGGGCTCTTTATCAGTGCTGTGGCGAGCCCAAGGTCTCCCAGCTGGTTGCATCTGGAGAAGGAGTGGGGAATCTATCCCGGCTCACCAGATTAGAAATCTGCATTCCTAACCACTATATTACGCTGGACCAATCATTTTGAAATTTTGAGGGAAGTCAGAGAAGAGCCTCCCAGATCTACCCTGAAAGTTTGGAGGTTGAACCTCAATCTCCCCCCCCCACAGGCTCCAGGAAATGTGGGAATGCCGACATTCCCATTATAGTTTATGGCGCCATTGACTTCCATAGGTGCCAAAGCCAAAGCAGCCCAGCCCTTTGATAAATGAGTAAATTAATATCGTTCCTGATTTTGGGGCAGGGGAGAAAACTTTCGAGAGCCACACCTTGTTGAATGAAATATTCTTTTATTTCTGGCATTGCCTACATGCGGATCCACCTATTCGTTTCTCCAGGAAGTTCACCGTTGTTTAAAAAGTAATTCCCATCCCTGGGAACAAGGGAGAGGGAGGCAGGAGTGAGGACGGGATGCTGCAGACGACTTTAGCGTGTTTGAGCCTCCATGCCTTTCTTCTGCTGGTTGCCTGCTGGTTGCTCTCTGATCGCTAGCGCTTTTTAGGGTGGTCAATCCACTTTTGGGAATTCCCAGAGAAGTGCTTTAAAATGGAGGATGTAGCAAGCAATCAGCAGGCTAGACAATGGATGTAAGCTATGTCATGTGAAGGGGCTAGAATAGTCAGCTTGGATTTGACTGGCACAACGCTACATTTAAAGCGTGCGGAAATCCCCAGCGTGTTGGACTGGAAGGGCCACTGGCCTGATCCAACATGGCTTCCCTAATGTTCTTCCAGCCTCACAGGTGATAAGTGGTATATAAATGAGGCAAAGGACATCTGTGTCATTTTTGTTTAAAATTTCACTAGCAGGGACTTGAAATTTCACAAATCCTTACTTCTTCTTTCTTTTAACAATGACTTGTGTCATATATAGTTCCTCTCTTTGCATTATTGCAGTTACTTCCTGGTAGAGACTGTTGTTTTATCAGAAGGGTTCCCCGCGCCTTCCCTCCTGGGGCCCGAAGGCATGACTGTGTCCCCTATGAAGGTGGAGAAACATTCCTGGCAAAGTCTGGCTTTATTTGAAGCAAAGTTCAATACTGCTGCTGGGGGAGCCAAGCATTTGTAGTGCAAGTGGAACTCTGCTATATAAAAGGAAAATGTCTCACTTCGCTGTGAAATCTTCCTCAGCATCATGGGTCCCTTGGGAGGAACACGGCAGTCAAACAGATGCCTGCAATGAGGAAGTGTTGACAGCTGTCCCCCAGTTTGTTGGGTGGGGGAACATTTCACAAGGGCAAAAGGTGGTTATGATCCAAGATGATGAGGCTGGTGAGGCTTCTCCTTTTCAGTTTTTTAAAACGGTACTTGGATATCTTTGCAGATAAATAGAATATTTCAAACTGTGTACCCTTCTTCATTAAATCCTTTTCTAAGAGCCAGTTTGGTGTAGTGGTTAGGAGTGACTTCTTATCTGGCATGCCAGGTTCGATTCTGCACTCCTCCACATGCAGCCAGCTGGGTGACCTTGGGCTCGCCACGGCACTGATAAAGCTGTTCTGACTGAGCAGTGACATCGGGGCTCTCTCAGCCTCACTCACCTCACAGGGGTTCTGTTGTGGGGAGAGGAAAGGAAAGGCGACTGTAAGCCGCTTTGAGCCTCCTTCGGGTAGAGAAAAGTGGCATATAAGAACCAACTCTTCTTGTTCTTGTTCTTGTTCTTGTTCTTGTTCTTGTTCTTGTTCTTGTTCTTGTTCTTGTTCTTGTTCTTGTTCTTGTTCTTCTTCTTCTTCTTCTTCTTCTTCTTCTTCTTCTTCTTCTTCTTCTTCTTCTTCTTCTTCTTCTTCTTCTTCTTCTTCTTCACCTGGTTGTCACCTGGTTATCACCTGGAGGAGGACAGGATGCTGTTTCCGTTGGCTGCAGAGGAGAGGACGCGCAGTAATGGGTTTAAACTTCAAATACAACGATATAGGTTAGATATCAGGAAAAAATGTTCACAGTCAGAGTAGTTCAGCAGTGGAATAGGCTGCCTAAGGAGGTGGTGAACTCCCCCTCACTGGCAGTCTTCAAGCAGACCAGCGACTCCCTCTCCCTGAGGGTCCAAAGTTGGCCCATCCTGCACGATTCCATCTGGCAAGCCCTGCATGCTCTGCAGCAGAGCCGCCGCAGAACCCCCCGTGGTTAAAAGAAGGAAGGAGAGAAGCAGTGAGCCAAGGGAGCAAGACACGTGCCGAAGCCTAACCCGGAACAGCAAGCAATGTGGACACCATGGCGACAGCAGACCCCTCACCCGGGCAGGGCCCTCACCCCCTGTGGCCACGTCTGGGGGGGGGGGGGTAGCGCTATACTGGCAGTTCCTCCAGCTGGGTCCCCGCTGGGCTTTAGCGCCAAAGTTGGGGTCGCGGCAAAGAAAAGGTTGAGAACTGCTGCCTTAGACTATCTGCAGAGGCTCTGCCACGGAGCCACAGCCCTCCCCACGTAGAAACCTCCTGTCCTAAGTATTGCAATCTTAAAAAAGAGATTTTAAAAATCCAGTTGTGCAATAGGAAGAAAAGTTTACGAGGCCTTGCCACCACCGCTGCCCCCCCCCCCACGCTCACCTCGTGGATGGCGTGGAGGCTACGTGGGAGGGATGCAGACAGCGCCCAGCTTACAAAGTACTTGGGAAGGAAAGAAAGGGACTTGTTAAATGACAGGGGGGGGGTCTGCCTCCTTTGCTCTGCAGGGAAAGGTGGGGGAGAGGGCAGGAGCGAGGCTAGGGCAAAGCTGATAGGCTACAGTGTGTTTCCCCCTCCGTACCTTCCTACTGCTGCATGAAGGCTGGTTGTATGCTGGGGGATCGTGCCTTTTAGGGTGGTGAATCCTCTTTTGGGGATTTATCAAGTTGTGAAATAAAATGGAGGACTTCGTGAGCTGGATGCTCGCCAGCCTCTGGAGGTGTGCAAGGTCTTGTGAAGTGGCCGTAATATACCGCCTGCCTCCGGGGGCTCTACGGCTACGTTTTCAAGGTGCGGAAACGTCATATGTGTCCATTAGTCCTCCTGTTTTAACTAAAAAAATGGCTCATGGAAGGCAAATCTCCCTTAGGCCTTAAGCGTTGCAAGGCAGGTAAAAGGAAGATGCTAAGTTTTCTTAATTGCGAAAGTGTTTGATGATGGAACAATTCAGTATGGATATAAGGAAATCCTGGATTGTTATTACTGTGCTTTCATGCTTCAGTTACAAACATAGGAGCCCTGCTCAGCAGGCTACCCACCCAAAACCACTTCCCTATAACTTCCTGCACAGACCAGCTTTCTTCACCAGAGAGACCAGCTTGTTTTGCCTGCATTCAATGCTTGGGTGATACCATGGCAGCTCCTGTGTCCTTCTTCACCTTGGCTGTCCTACTTGCTATAGCTAGAACAGGTACGTGGTACATGTGTGCAAAGGTTGACGTTTATTCCAATTTATCCCTCAAATTGTTTTCTTTTTAAATCTCTTTTGTTTCTCCTCCTACTTGCTCTCGCTTTCCTTGGAATTCAATAGGAAGGAGATGTCTTGATGCAGCTCAGTTCGAAGGAGAAGAAATCATAGCCCTATGGCAAGGGAGTTCCCTGTCAGATCTGAGGTAGAAGGGAGCCCTTGGGTGAGGCATACAGTTTGATCCCAACAGGATGGAAACAAAACACAGCTGGAAAATGAATCTAATGTGTCTTGACTTGATTACCTTTTTAAACGGGATGCTTTCTCCAATCTCTTTGCAATTGGACAGACATGATGCCTGGAGGAGGAGGGTAGAATCCCTGACTGACCTCAGCAAGGGAAGGAGAACTTCAGAAATGGCTTGTTTTTCTCCATGAGGCAAGCATGGTTGATCTAGTTTGGTGTAGTGGTTAGGAGTGCAGACTTCTAATCTGGCAAGCTGGGTTTGATTCTGCACTCCCCCACATGCAGCCAGCTGGGTGACCTTGGGCTTGCCACGGCACTTGATAAAGCCGTTCTGAGTGAGCAGTAATATCAGAGCTCTCTCAGCCTCACCCACCTCACAGGGGGTCTGTTGTGGGGAGAGGAAAGGGAAGGCGACTGTAAGCCGCTTTGAGCCTCCTTCGGGTAGAGAAAAGTGGCATATAAGAACCAACTCTTCTTGTTCTTGTTCTTGTTCTTGTTCTTGTTCTTGTTCTTGTTCTTGTTCTTGTTCTTGTTCTTGTTCTTGTTCTTCTTCTTCTTCTTCTTCTTCTTCTTCTTCTTCTTCTTCTTCTTCTTCTTCACCTGGTTGTCACCTGGTTGTCACCTGGAGGAGGACAGGATGCTGTTTCCGTTGGCTGCAGAGGAGAGGATGCGCAGTAATGGGTTTAAACTTCAAGTACAACTATATAGGCTAGATATCAGGAAAAAATGTTCACAGTCAGAGTAGTTCAGCAGTGGAATAGGTTCCCTAAGGAGGTGGTGAACTCCCCCTCACTGGCAGTCTTCAAGCAAAGGCTGGATACACACTTTTCTTGGATGCTTTAGGATGCTTAGGGCTGATCCTGCGTTGAGCAGGGGGTTGGACTAGATGGCCTGTATGGCCCCTTCCAACTCTATGGTTCTATGATTCTATGAACATAGGAGCCCTGGGCAGAGTCTGCACTTACTTTTTTTATTCCATTGTCAATCCTGCTGAATTCAGATCGCTTTGAACTCGAGTCTTCCTCTTCCCCCCCTCCCCATTGAAACAGGAAAGTCTTCTGCACGTGGTTAGGGAGGCTAAGAAGAGGGGGGGGGAGGTAAATGGAGACTCTTTCTTTGCTTTCTTGAAGGGGGGGAGAGGATCCAAGAAGTCAGAGGAGGGAGGAAAAAAATCTTTTCTTTTCTTGAAGGGGACAAAAAAAATCCAAGGCCAACAGAAGTTGAGAGAACTTAGGGGCTTCTCCTTTAAGGCAGGCTTGTCACATGACCACCTGTAGCCAATCACGGGTCCTCTACCATGGAGGAGAGCCCAGATTCAAAACAATGCGATTTTCTGAATATATTCAGGAATAAAAGCACTCCGAGATAAAACACAATAAAGGTAGGGTGACTCCGGATCAATCCTTGCTGCGGAAGGAAAATTAAAATCGCCCCAAATCCAAATGGAGATCGCATTCTGTGTAGAGGGCAGGGACTGAATCGATCTGGGGTTGGAATAGAAACCCCGTGCAGTTTACATCCTGCTCAGCAGGCTACACACCCTAAACCACTCCCCTATAACTTCCTGCGCAGACCAGCTTTCTTCACCAGAGAGACCAGCTTGTTTTGCCTGCATTAAATGCTTGGGTGATACCATGGCAGCTCCTGTGTCCTTCTTCACCTTGGCTGTCCTACTTGCTATAGCTAGAACAGGTACGTGGTACAGGTGTGCAAAGGTTGACGTTTATTCCAGTTTATCCCTCAAATTGTTTTCATTTTAAATCTCTTTTGTTTCTCCTACTTCTTGCTCTTGTTTTCCTTGGAATTCAATGGGAAGTGGATGTCTAGATGCAGCTTCTTTCCAAGGAGAAGAAATCATAGCCCAATGGCAAGGGAGTCCCCTGTCAGATCTGAGGTAGAAGGGAGCCCTTGGGTGAGGCATACAGTTTGATCCCAACGGGATGGAAACAAAACCTCATAGCTGGAAAATGAATCTAATGTGTCTTGACTTGGATTACCTTTTTAAATGGGATACTTTCTCCAATCTCTTTGCAATTGGCCAGGCATGATGCCCGGAGGAGGAGGGTAGAATCCCTGACTGACCTCAGCAAGGGAAGGAGAACTTCAGAAATGGCTTGTTTTTCTGCACGAGTCAAGCATGGTTGATCTAGTTTGGTGTAGTGGTTAGGAGTGCAGACTTCTAATCTGGCAAGCTGGGTTTGATTCTGTGTTGCTTGTGCTTGGTGACTTTAAACAGAGGGGCTGCAGCCAGGGAAGCCTCGCTGGGTAAACGAAGGCTTGCGGGTGCATTGATTTCTGCTCGCTCGGAGAAAAGAAATGGCGATCGCTTCGCCGGAAGATCAGAGGAGAGAGCCAGGGGGAGTGACTTTGCAGAAAACGGAACAATGGTAATGCACAGAACTTTTCCACTAGTGTTGCAGATTGGTTGCAGGAGTGTAACGCTTTCCGGAGGGTGAATCCACTTTTTGGGATTTCCCTAAAAGCGCTACAACAAAGCGCTTTTTGCGGATCGGTTTCAGGAGTGTTGCAGATTGTCAACGACGTTGTGCATAATGGCAAAACTGTAGCGATTTCAATTTGTAACCATTGTGCTATTTTGGACGAGTGCGGAATGGCCCTCAGTTTCTGGGGTTTACAGCCTGGGCTTTTCCCATTGTTTTAGGCCAAATAAATCTCACAAACAGACTTCAGTAAGAAAGTAGGTTTATGTTTGCGCAACCAGGAGCAAAGCTTAGCGTTTTTTGGTGAAAGCCAAGACTTTACTCAAAACCTGTTGGTCCAACGGGATGGAAACAAAACCTCACAGCTGGAAAATGAATCTAATGTGTCTTGACTTGGATTACCTTTTTAAATGGGATGCTTTCTCCAATCTCTTTGCAATTGTCCAGGCATGATGCCTGGAGGAGGAGGGTAGAATCCCTGAAGGATTGACTGACCTCAGCAAAGGAAGGAGAACTTCAGAAATGGCTTGTTTTTCTGCACGAGAAAAGCATGGTTGATCTAGTTTGGTGTAGTGGTTAGGAGTGCAGACTTCTAATCTGGCAAGCTGGGTTTGATTCTGCACTCCCCCACATGCAGCCAGCTGGGTGACCTTGGGTTCGCCACGGCACTGATAAAACTGTTCTGACCGAGCAGTGATATCAGGGCTCTCTCAGCCTCACCCACCTCACAGGGGTTCTGTTGTGGGGAGAGGAAAGGGAAGGCGACTCTAAGCCGCTTTGAGCCTCCTTCGGGTAGAGAAAAGTGGCATATAAGAACCAACTCTTCTTCTTCTTCTTCTTCTTCTTCTTCTTCTTCTTCTTCTTCTTCTTCTTCTTCTTCTTCTTCTTCTTCTTCTTCTTCTTCTTCTTCGTGAGCGGTGGAATGTTTCCCTTCTCTCGCTATGCAACTTCCTTTTTGCTTTACTTTTCTGAACATTGATAAGAATTGGGTTTTAAAATGTCCTACAGCAGCACAAGTTCCGCATTCTTTAACTCCAAATGTAAGCTAAAAATTTCAGTTTCTGGGGTTTACAGCCTGGGCTTTTCCCATTGTTTTAGGCCAAATAAATCTCACAAACAGACTTCAGTAAGAAAGTAGGTTTATGTTTGCGCAACCAGGAGCAAACCTGAGCGTTCTTTGGTGAAAGCCAAGACTTTACTCAAAACCTGCTGGTCCAAAGCAATCTTTTATACAGTTCAACCAAACTGTCCCTCCCAGGGCAGACCTGGGCCGGGCTCATGCTCTTTTTCCTATACACCCCAAACATACATTTTCCATACATGTATGTGCATTAAAATGAGCTCTAATTCCACCCAGGGTCGGTGATTCTTCTATGCCTAACTATACTTCTGAGCAAGTGTCAATATTTATGACTCTAGCCTTTTCTCCCCCCCAAAAATGGTTTCTTTTACAGCAGAGGGGCACCAGGTTTCTAGTTAAACAGCTTCTTCAACCCATTTTATTACCATGAGACGATGATGGTACTCATCAAGAAATCTAATTCTGACCCTTCAATCGCAGTTCCAGCTCTGTGGCATGGGCTCTCTGAAGACAGGGGAAGGCTCCCTTCAGGAGCCCTACCTAGCTGTCAGACTTTTTTGGGAGTCTGAATTGACTGGCATCTTTTAAAGGGGGAGAGATCTGGAGTTTGTTTTGGTTTCAAAATGAAACTGTCTAACTATTATTGCGTGCATTCCTGAACCATGAGAAAATATGGAATACGGCCTTACGTGATGTGGGACTTGCGTACCTGAGGGACCGCTTCTCCAAATACATTCCCTGGAGTGCTCTCTGCTCAGCAAATTCCAACTTGCTGATGATCCCCAGACCCAGATATGTGTGCTTGGCCTCAACCAGAAGAAGAAGCACACAGTGTGAAGAAGCACACAGGCGCTGCCATGGTATCACCCAAGCATTTAATGCAGGCAAAACAAGCTGGGCTCTCTGGTGAAGAAAGCTGGTCTGCGCAGGAAGTTATAGAGGAGTGGTTTAGGGTGTGCTGAGCAGGGCTCCTATGTTCATAGAATCATAGAATCATAGAATCATAGAATCATAGAATCATAGAATCATAGAATCATAGAATCATAGAATCATAGAATCATAGAATCATAGAATCATAGAATCATAGAATCATAGAGTTGGAAGGGGCCATACAGGCCATCTAGTCCAACTCCCTGCTCAACGCAGGATCAGCCCTAAGCATCCTAAGCCCTCATGGAGCTTCCAAAGTATTGAAGGGCTTGGCAGATGGTGCTCTTACACCAAGCATTTGATTGAGGCAAAAGACCACCATTACCAAGCCAGACCCTCAGCACCCTCCATTTAGTGCCTGGTTAATAGCTGTAAATGTTTTTAATTTCCAGGTGCATAGGGATAACTGGAGCAATGATAAATGACATTATAAATACATTAAAAAAATAACTGTCATTTATGTGTACTAGTTTTTAACCCAGCCTATAATAGTATAAATGAATGAATGAATGAATGAATGAATGAATGAATGAAAGAATAAAAGAAAGAAAGAAAGAAAGAAAGAAAGAAAGAAAGAAAGAAAGAAAGAAAGAATGAATGAATGAATGAATGAATGAAGGAATGCTTGACAGACAGACAGACAAACTCTCTTAGAGCTCAGCATGATATTATCGTATGAGTGAAGGAAGCAGGGAGCCCCTAAAGCAGGGGTAGTCAAACTGCGGCCCTCCAGATGTCCATGGACTACAATTCCCATGAGCCCCAGACAGAATATAATATCCCCATTAAAAAATACTCTAGCAGCAAATTATCTCCAGACCTGACAGCCGTTAAGGCTGCCTCCCAGAGTGCCGTAGGGCAGGGGTAGTCAACCTGTGGTCCTCCAGATGTTTGTGGACTACAATTCCCATGAGCATTCACAGGCAGGGGCTCATGGGAATTGTAGTCCACGGACATCTGGAGGGCCGCAGTTTGACTATCCCTGCCCTAAAGGGCTGTTGCAAATCAGGGGTAGTCAACCTGTGGTCCGCCAGATGTTCATGGACTACAATTCCCACAAGCACCTGCCAGCAACCGCTGGCAGGGTCTCATGGGAACTGTAGTCCGTGAACATCTGGAGGACCACAGGTTGACTACCCCTGTTGCAGACAATATGCAGTGTATCTGGGAGATCTAAGAATTGTCTGGCTGCCAGGCAAGGGACATTCACAGGTGGTTTGCTGTTGCTTGTTTCCAGCTCCATCCAAATCTGCGGAGGTCTCCCATCCAAATACTAGCTAGGCTTGGCCCTACTTAGCAGCCAAAATCTGACAGGATCAGTGGGCTATTCAGGTTAGGGTGTAGGTAGAAAATGTTCACCAGGGGTAGGATAAGGGCTCTGTTTTCACTCTGATTTATCGGTTTTCCTTCTCGTTCTCCCGGTTCTTCTAGGTTCCTCAATTGAATGTCAGACGTGTTTTGCTGCAAATAGCAACTGTTCCGGCCCCATAAGGGTCTGTGGCCCTGAGTTTGATGCCTGCCAGTCCCTTGTGGTTGAAACAAAAACACGTAAGTAATCTGGTCTCAAGTCAATATGTGCCACTGAACTGGCCAGATATGATCATTCCAAGATGGCAGAATGGGAGACTAATATTGCAGGCCACTTGTGGTCCTATTGGGGAGAAAAACGGGACATAACTATCTAAAATAAACATTGTGTCACAGTAGAGCAATAGAACCACTTGGTGCCCTTACGTTATTCTTTATGACCATTCAAGTTTTATTTAAAGGCCTAATACTAAAGTTAAAAAAAATCATGTTGTTGTTGTTGTTGCTACTGGAGATCCAGGTTGGAATAGTGGTTAGGAGTGCAGACTTCTAATCTGGTGAGCCGGGTTCGATTCTGCGCTCCCCCACATGCAGCCAGCTGAGTGACCTTGGGCTCGCCACGGCACTGATAAAACTGTTCTGACCGAGTAGGAATATCAGGGCTCTCTCAGCCTCACCTCCCTCACAGGGTGTCTGTTGTGGGGAGAGGAAAGGGAAGGTGACTGTAAACCGCTTTGAGCCTCCTTCAGGTAGAGAGAAGCGGCATATAAGAACCAACTCTTCTTCTTCAGTCGTATCAGGGCTCTCTCAGCCTCACTCCCTCACAGGGTGTCTGTTGTGGGGAGGGGAAAGGGAAGGTGACTGTAAACCGCTTTGAGCCTCCTTCGGGTAGGGAAAAGCAGCATATAAGAACCAACTCTATCATGATCATGATCATGATCATGATCATTATTATTCACCATCATCATCTTCCCTCAGAGCAGATAACAACATATAATACACAAAATTTGCTAGCATTACACACATAAAATCTTAATGCTAAAATTAGTTGATACCGTTTTCTAAAACAGTGTGGAACCAATACAGAAGGGCAATACAACCCCCCCCCCCCGCTCTTTGCAGACACGGATTTCCCCAGGCAGAGTGTTCCACCTGGCCCTGGTTGAGGCTAGTTTGACTTCTTTGGAGCCAGAGGTCCTGAGCAGATTTTGTTGGATGAGGTGCTCTTAAGTCACAGAGGAGTGGCAGAGAAGGCCTGCAGTGATGTGGTTTCTGTCAGCTGGATTGTGCTTTTTTGTTGTTGTTTTTTGCCACTGACTGAGGTTCTGTAAAGAGGGGGTGAACCTCCAGATGTGCTTGGACAGGAAAGAGAGAAAGAAAGGGAGGAAGCAAGAGCATCAGAAAGACTGGAGATGGGGGGGCTGAGGAAATCAGCAAGCCAATGTTAGGTGGGAAAACAAAAAAGGAAAGGCTGAAGAGGGAGTGAATCAGAGCAATAAGAAGAGAAGAACACAAAAGGAAGGGAGACCTCTTCTCTTCTCCTCTCCATTGCCTCCTGCAGCTTCCCCTTCTTGCCCCTCCCACTGTTAAGGTGGCTTGTAAGTTAATTGGAGCGAAGCAAGAGTACATCATGGAAACACTAGTTTGACCCTAAAACTGCTCCTCATCTTTTACCCAATTCACTAAAGGGATAAGTGTAACATGGGGATTGTTGGGTTGACAGACCGGAAATAACTACTTCTTTAAGACAGTAGTCCCCAACCACCGGGCCACGGCCCGGTGCCAAGCTGCAAAGGCCCTGGCACCGGGCTGTGGCTCCCTCTCCCCACCCCCCCAATAAGAAACTTCCCAGGCCGCAAGCAAATCGGCCGCAAAAACAGCCGATTAGTTTGCGGCCCGGCAAGCTTCTTTTTGAGGAGAGGGGGGAGAGGGAAGCAGGGCCGCACATGTGCGGCCGCAAACGTGCATTCATGGGAGTGCCGCGCATGCACGCATGCCCTGGAGTGCCAGCATGTGCAGCATGCGCAGCATGCGTGGCCGGGCGATCGCCCTCCCTGCCGACGGCGGTCCACAGCCTCAAGAAGGTTGCGGACCACTGCTTTAGGAGAAAGGGTTTTATTTTGCAAGCAGATCGATACTTCAGACCAAGGGTAGTCAAACTGCGGCCCTCCAGATGTCCATGGACTACAATTCCCAGGAGCCCCCTGCCAGCGAACGCTGGCAGGGGGCTCCTGGGAATTGTAGTCCATGGACATCTGGAGGGCCGCAGTGTTGACTACCCCTGCTCCAGACGTTCAAAGCCGAAACTGACTTGCACTGACTTGCACTTCTAAAATACAGTATTTTTACCCAAAAGTTTCCCGCCCAGAGATGTTCTCACTCCCAGAGAGGGTTCCCCCTCCCAAACCCAGGTGCCGTCCAGGAAAACAGCCAAGGTGATAACCCAAACCTCCTCGACCTTGGTTCCACCATCTGGTAATGTTTCAAAGAAGAGCAAGGCAGTTCAGAATTACAGTTTACCGAAGGCCAAAGCGGACCCTGCATTACAAGCTGGTTATACAAAATCAAAGATGGTTACACTTTGGTACTCGAAGACCACGGCAGAAATCACGTGAATCTTACAGGGACGACACTTAACCAAAGTGTCCAAGCTTTGTGGAAACAGCAATGGACAAAGGAGGAGACTTTTTTTTGGTTTGAAGTATAATAAACCTCTGCGCACGTGCAAAGTACATTTCTTTCAGGGATAAGAGAAGCGCCAGAAACTCCGAGGCTCAGCTGTAAGCCCCGGATCGAAACCTGCACACCCTGTTGCTTTTGGATTTTTCAAAAGATGTATTTATCACATTGGTTCTTGCCTTTTTTGCCACAGCGGTCATTCAAGGTCTTGTGCAAAACAAGCTAAATTAAAAGCAAGAAGTGAAATTGTTCCACAATTTCTAAAACATCAACAAGAGCAATTCTAATGTTCCCCTTCCCAACACGGTCATGGGTCTACCATGCAATGTAATGTCTTTTGTAATGATATAGATACAATTACTGGAACGTGATAGAGTTGGGAGGAAATGAGGCAGGATTTAGGGTAGAATTTCTCAGTTGCTGACCAGTAGGAAGTTCCTTAGGTGGGTGAAATGCATAGCTTTGCAAAGATTCAAAAATAATTCAGTGTGACATTTCCAAAGGTCAAATTTGCGTCCTGACATCAAGTTTTACTCAGACATTCTGACTGCATCTCCCTAATCCAGGGGTAGTCAAACTGCGGCCCTCCAGATGTCCATGGACTACAATTCCCAGGAGCCCTTGCCAGCATTCGCCAGCGAATGCTGGCAAGGGCTCCTGGGAATTGTAGTCCATGGACATCTGGAGGGCCACAGTTTGACTACCCCTGCCCTAATCATTTGGGTCTCAAAGGAGGTGCCAAATCGAACTATCAGCAATACCTGGCCTCTTCACTTTCAATTTTTAGGATGGAGTTACTAAGCGATCCTGAATTGTGATTTCTAATTGTTTCTCATGTAAGTTATGTATTTTGTCTACATTGTAAGCTGCCTGGAGTTCCAATGTATAAAAGCAGCAAATAAATGTTTTAGACCGAATACAATAAGTAAACAAATTAAAGAATTACTGTCAAATATCACCCAAAGAATATTGAACATTAACAAACAGTGGGGGGGGAAGATCGATGGGCCTCCCTGGTGTCTAGAGACAACTTTTGGGTATCTTGTCTCTCCCTGGAGGTAGTAGTAGGAATCGGGGATGGGGGGGGGTATTCCGCCATGTTGCTGGGTTATCGGTTTCTGTATTGGTATTTCTTCTCCATTTTAATGGGTTTTTAATGGGAGTTTTAATTGGACACCTGTAACCCGCCATGACTCTGCTTGAGAGTGGTGGGTAACAAATTAAACAACAACAACAACAACAACAATGAAGAGTGGAACAGAATTGGGGAGGTGGGAGTCTGTATTGTTTTTAGTGGACTTTCTGAAATCCTGATCTTTTAGAGATGAATTTCTGTTTCACAGCTAGAAAGACCCACAAAACCATCAAGAAAACGTGTACGAATCTCAGTCGGTGCACTCCTGGGGCCATATTTATGGATCTTGAAACAGGATATCAGGAGTCAGGGAACAACATCTGCTGCAGAACGGATGGCTGTAACACAGACTCTCTTACAGGTATGCGTTCTGAGCATGGATGAAGTACTTGTGCTTGACAGAGTGTAGATCGACCATATCTTGTGTCTGGTTGTCTGTTCTGCTTGGCAATGGGTCTCCAAGGTCTTTCTCATCTCTAATTTCAAACCAGTATCTTTTTATATATTTAAAATTTGACCACTACCTTCCCAGGCCCGATTATATCACAGAGCAAAAAGGCAAAGAAGTTGACCACGACAAAGTATAAAGTAGAAGGGTAGACTTTAATTCAGATCAGTACATAAAACTAAAATGTAGACCGGTTAAAAGAAACGTTTTCACAGCTTTCCTCACTGGTTTAGCTACAATATGAATAATATCAGGATTACCAACCAAACATTGTTGTATAAACTCATACAAATGATCGTATTTGTGTGTTCTATTTACTACTTACTTACAAATATTATTGTTTCTATGAGTTTATACAACAAGTTTTAGTTGGCAATCCTGATTTTTTTTTTCATATTGTAGCTAAGCCATTGGGGAAAGCTGTGAAAATGAGTCTTTTAAACGGTCCACATTTTGGCTTTATGTACTGACTAGCTTCAAAGCCCATTTGTTATAACGGGCTTTGAAAGGGCCCCCCCCCCAGCGCTGAGCACACCCAGTGGCCCAGGAAGGCTGCAGGTGTGCTCTGGGGCCAAAGGGAAGCCATCCCCAGCCCCCTCCCTCCCCGGCAAGGCCACAGCTTTCCCAGGGCCCATGGAGTACACCCGGAGCCCTCCCTCCCCACCGAAGCCACAGCTTTCCATGGGCCCACAGGGAACGGAACCCCCTACCTTCCCCCCACCCCAGGGCACTTACATGTGTCCTGGGGTGTGTCTGGGGCAAACTGCTGACAATGGCGGCAGAGAGCCCCTGGTCAGCTGGCTGGGTGGGAGCGGGCGTGGCCAGTCCGGGTGAGGGCCCAATCGGGGCATGCAAAGCACGTCCCAATTGGGCCCTCATCCAGACTGGCCATGCCCACTCTCCGCCCACTTAGCCCTTAGCCAAATATGCATAACGCTCCCTCGGAGGTTTAAAGATCTGAATTAAAGCCTACCTGTCTACTTTACACTTCGTTGTGGCCAGTCTGTCAGCTTCTTTGGCTATTTGCTTTGCAACTACTGACAGGTCACTTTCTATCCAATTATATCGCATCGCAGCCTTAATAACTACCCATCTCCCATTTGTGTGCACTCATTATCCTGATCAGTTTTTCCACATGGTTTGCCCAGTTTAACTTCTTCCAACATCTGTGAGATACTGGTACGGGATTAAAGTATTTATTTTTGGTTGAATACTTTTACACTAGTATTAACAGCTGCAGGTGGGATGGCTGACTATTGCACATTCAGAGAGCTTTTGTCCTCCTTTGTCTCTGGAAGGTGGTAGAGTCCAAAGGTCTCCTCTGGGCCACCAATGGAATGGCTGGTCTTTCTTCTGCAAGGGGTACCATATGATCAGCGATCTCTATGATAGATGAATGTGTGTTTCCCTGAAGATCCACCAAACAAGACTTTACTTGGATGTTGCCTCTTAGTCCTAGCACCGGGTTTCAGAGGCTTACTGCTTCTCCCCAGGTTCTTGGGAATATTCCAAGTCTATTGATCTAAAATCCTTAACCGCTCTGCGGGAGTGGTATAAATAAAACAGTAAGGGCCCTTGGGGTGGGCCCAGTCCGGGATGGGAAAGAGCACCCATGGCCCCTTCCCCCTGGACTGACAATTGGAGGGCCCAATCAGCAGGCGCTTCGCACCTGCCGATTGGGCCCTCCGCTTCACAAGCTGGGGCCAAGGGGCCAATCAGCAGCCACTCGCAGCTCGACTGCCGATTTGCCCCTTGGCCCAGCCTGATGAGTTGGGAGGTGCTTTGCGCCTCCCGATCCCCCCACTCCCCAATGTCAGCTGCCTTCCCCCTACTGCCACCATTACCAGGCTGCCCTGCACAATGACAGGTAGCTGCCTGGCTGGGCCAGCCTGGTGGAGGCGGCGAGGGGGGGGAAGGCTTTGCCCCCCACCAAGGGGACAGCCCTGCTGTGGCTGTGGAGCTTCAGGGCCAGCAAAGGGACAGCCCTGCCCCATCACTGATGGGGCAGGGCTGTCCCTTTGCCATACCGGAAGTCCTGTGGCTGCCCGGGAGCCAGTATGGCTGGGAGCCTTTGGGGCCAGCAAAGGAACAGCCCCACTGCATTGCTGACGTGGCGGGGCTGTCCCTTCGCCGGCCCCGAATCCCTGCAGATGCCTGGAATCCAGCTGGGGCCAGGAGCTTTCAGGACTAGCAAAGGGACAGCCCTGCCGCATCAGCAACGCGGCGGCCCTGTCCCTTTCCCACTCCCAAAGCCCCGCGGCCGCCCGGAACCCACCTAGTGCCCACTGTATTACTCATACAGCGGGCTTGATTTCTAGTCTAATGTAAAACAGATTTAGGTTTGAAAGCATGAGCTTTGCTATTGTCAGAATCCTGCGTCTTCTGCCATGAAATAGGTTTGTTATCTTTGGCCTGACCTGCCATCAGCTATCCATTTTCCTTGCTTTTGGCCAGCTTCTTGCATTTAGATGCTGCTCACAGCTTCAAGGTCATGTATCTCGTTAGTGCTGCAGCTTCTCAAAACATCCCACATTGGCATAATTCCCAGAAGCCCCACCTGACACAGAGATAGCTCCATGTTATGTCTCACCCTTACACCCGAGTTGCCACCTGCCCAATGGAAGAGTGATTGGCTTTTATATTGTAATGCAGTAATGCAGTATCTGGGAGATCCAAGAATTGTCTGGCTGCCAGGCAAGGGACATTCACAGGTGGTTTGCTGTTGCTTGTTTCCAGCTCCATCCAAATCCGCGGAGGTCTCCCATCCAAATACTAGCTAGGCTTGGCCCTACTTAGCAGCCAAAATCTGAGAAGGCTATCCAGGTTAGGGTGTAGGTAGAAAATGTTCACAAGGAGTAAGATAAGGGCTCTGTCTTCACTCTGATTTATTGTTTTTCCAATAAATAAAGTGGTCCCCAACCTTTTTATCACCGGGACCACTCAACGCTTGACATTTTTACTGAGGCCCGGTGTGGGGGGGGTAGTTTACTCCTCTACTCTCAACCAATGACACCCAAAGTGTGTTGTAAAGGGCCGGGGGGAATGAAGTAAAGGGCTGGAGGGGGGGAGGCGTTCCTCCACCTCCAGTTAGTTGACGGACCACATGTGGTCCGGGGCCCACAGGTTGGGGATCGCTATTGTAATGCGTTAACTGTACTATTTAGTTCCGTCTATGCAATGCTAGATGCTGCAGCTTGAAATAAATAAACTTTCTACAAAGACGTTTTCTTGTTTTAAGTCTGGAGTTCTGAAAGCTATACACTCCAGTTCTTTGTCTCACCCATGAAACTGTTAAAACTGATTCCTAGTTTTTCCATTCTCAGTGCCAACCAGGAACGAAACCCTAAATGGGCTACGATGCCCTTTCTGTTTTGCTGAGGAATCCGAGCCATGCAAAAAGGACGATGTCATCAACTGCAGAGGATGGGAAAATCAGTGTTTCACCAGGGGAGCAGGAAGACAAACAGGTAATTCTGAATTTTTAAAAGGATGCCGATATCAAATATTGACATGCAACTTGAAAAAAAAAATTCTGATAGGAAAGCTTACAATTTAATGTGAAACACATGGGAGGCAATAAATGCTATGTCATAATTTTGCATGCCACACTTCTATAGCAGCCCAGAGTTGTTTGTGTTTCTTCCTCCTCCATTTTATCTTTACAATGATATTTAAAGGTAAGCTAGACTGAAAGAAGGAGCCTCTTGTGGTGCAGAGTGGTAAGGCAGCCAACATGCTGTCTGAAGCTCTGCCCATGAGGCAGGGAGTTCGATCCCAGCAGCCGGCTCAAGGTTGACTCAGCCTTCCATCCTTCCAAGGTCAGTAAAATGAGTACCCAGCTTGCTGGGGGGTAAACGGTCATGACTGGGGAAGGCACTGGCAAACCACCCCGTATTGAGTCTGCCATGAAAACGCTAGAGGGCGTCACCCCAAAGGTCAGACATGACTCAGTGCTTGCATAGGGGATACCTTTACCTTTACCTTTAGACTGAAAGACTAGGGTAGGTTTTCCAGGTTTTCCTGGCTGAATGGGGCTTTGACTATAAGTCTTCCTTGTTTATTCTGAAACTAGAGCTTCCCTATATCTCACGTTCCGGGGCTAATTTTTGCTGTGACTCTTGGTGAGCAGTCAGAAAAGATCGCTGTGTGTAAGAAAGATCAGTACACAGAGGGAAGGCAGCCGAAGGAAGAGAGATTAAGGGAATTAGAAGGGTAGTCTGAGGAGAATGTTTGGAGGGCAAGGCAGCGGAGGAGATAGAATTCTGAGGTGATTCGTCTTAGGTTAGGGTTATGGTTGCGATTGAAGTCGGGTTGAGGGATGGCCAAAGAGATTTCCTATGCTCTTCATTCATAATCATAGTCAGAAAAAGATGTTTGGTTGACTGGTGCTTTCCCCCGGTGGCATCATTCCCCCGGAGAGCCAGTTTGGTGTGGTGGTTAGGAGTACGGACTTCTAATCTGGCATGCCGGGTTCAATTCTATACTCCCCCACATGCAGCCAGCTGGGTGACCTTGGGCTCGCCACGACACTGATAAAACTGTTCTGACCAAGCAGTGATATCAGCACTCTCTCCGCCTCACCCACCCCACAGGGTGTCTGTTGTGGGGAGAGGAAAGGGAAGGCTTTGAGACTCCTTCGGGTAGAGAAAAGCGGCATATAAGAACCAACTCTTCTTCTTCTTCTTCTTCTTCTTCTTCTTCTTCTTCTTCTTCTTCCCCACCATCCTTGAGAAAGTCAGAATACCGTATATACTTGCATATAAACTGAGTTTTTCAGCACAGTTTTAACACTGACAAAGCCCTCCTCGACTTGTATGTGGGTCATTGAAATAACAGCCTGCTCCCAGCCAGCCAATTGTAGCATTGCCTTCTGCAAAGGTCTTGAAAGTTGATCTTGCTCTGGCAGCTTGTAGGACATCAATGGTCTGACTGAGGTTGGATTCCCCCCCCCCTTCTTTTCCAAATCACTTCTTCCAGATTATCCTTTTGGTTTCTGTGTGTGGGGTGGGTTTTGGGGGTGCTTCGCTTTGGGGTTTACTGTTTCTTTCTCCTAGTGTTTCTTTCTTTTTTTTATATCTGAGGGGCAGCGTTGTTTGCCTTTTCTTCTTGGGGTTGTGTTTCTTTTAGAAGTTGATTTTTACAGTTCTTTCTTTCAGTGTTCAGTTTTACAGTTTTTATTTCAGTGTTTTGTTCTGGGGAGGGCACTGTAGCTGTAGTGAGCGTAGTCCCTTCTCCCAGTTTGGTAGCTGTTGTAGTTGTTGCAGTGGGTCACCAACTTTGGGTACTGTTGTTCTGCTCTGATTTGTTGGCCTGGGGAGCACTGTTTGCTTCTCCTACCAGAGCTGTTCTCACAGAGTAGTTCTGTCAGAGCTCTCTCAGGGTGTCTGGCATCAAGAGAAAAATGGAAGGCAATCTTAAGCCACTTTGAGACCCTTGTAGTTAGTGAAAAGCGGGGTACAAAAACCAGCGGCTATTCATCCTCTTGACTTTTCTGTATTTGTTGCGGGGGGGGGGGGAGGTTGGATGGGAGAGCCTGGGATTATGGAGCATGGATTAATCGCTTAGGCAACCCTGTAAATTTCCCAGCAGCTGCTGCATTTCCCACCTTCGGTTTATATGCGAGTCAATAAGTTTGCCGTGATTTTGTGGTAAAATTGGGTGCCTCAGCTTATATGCAGGTCAGCTTATATGCGAGTATATACGGTATTATACCCAAGGTCACCCCCTACTGGAAAGGCCCCTACTGGAAAAGTGTTTGGGCTAAGAAGAAGGAGGCAGTGCTGCCGTAATGCTGGAGCCAACCTTGTTGTTCAATCAATCAAACTTTATTACAGTCATTCAGACCAAGTTATATGAAGTCGATACATAAGAGACCAAGAGAATATGGTCATTTAATGTAATGCAATTCAAAACAGATCGGCACAAAACTTAGCCAGCTGAGTTGTCACCTGGGGTAACTCATCACTTAGCAGCCTGTTTGTTTGATCTACATCATGATGTTATGGCAACTTTTTAAGGAGTGGTTCAATCAACTTGCTACAAAAGTCTACATAAGCAGGGCAGTGGAACAATATAGGCTCTCTTGAATCAATTCCGCCACTCCCACAAGAACATTGTCTCAGTGTAAGGGGAATGTACTTATAAGAGCTCTACAAGAGCTGAAGGCAAGACGGAGCATCTTGCAAGGGTAAAAGCCCTTCTTTGTTTACTTATTAGCAGCTGAGTCAAATATGTGGCAGGGGCCAGAACGTATCTTCTTCAACCTTAAAGGTAAAGGTAAAGGTATCCCCTGTGCAAGCACCAAGTCATGTCTGACCCTTGGTGTGACGCCCTCTAGCGTTTTCTTGGCAGACTCAATACGGGGTGGTTTGCCAGTGCCTTCCCCAGTCATTACCGTTTACCCCCCAGCAAGCCGGGTACTCATTTTACCGACCTCGGAAGGATGGAAGGCTGAGTCAACCTTGAGCCGGCTGCTGGGATTGAACTCCCAGCCTCATGGGCAAAGCTTTCAGGCCTTACCACTCTGCGCCACAAGAGGCTCTTCTTCAACCTTGTTGTTTCTTAAACTCTGTTGGAGTTGTGCTTCTGATGAGCAAAGTGGTCTGAATGTTGTGCTGATTCTCTGATTTCTCTCTTGGGCTTCACAGTGACCACCATCAACTCTGTCACTACCGTCTCCTACGAGTTTACGCAAAAAGGCTGTGCCACGAAATCGTTCTGTTCCCACGTTGCAGAAACAGGAACCTTCATTTCAGGGGGCAGCACTATTTTGGGTGCTCAGGTTATACAGTGCAGAGCTGCCTCTCATGAAGCAAGACCCACAGGCTCTGAAGAAGGAAACTCCGGGATGAGCATCACACGGGCACCAACTCACCTCTGCCTCCAAGCCTTTGCTGGCCTTTTAATGACGACCTTTTTCAATCGCTGCCCTTTTTAGGACACACATCATGACACTCTCCTCTAGGGCTGTGCAATTTGGCTTAGCGGAGGTAAAAATAACCCCCTGAATCAATGCTGATTCAAGGGGATTTTGGTGTGGAATGTTTAAGCAGAACCACGATTCTCCCGCTTGATTCGGGAGTCGAATCGCTAAACCCAAACCAACGAGGTTTTTGAACTAGCAGGGTTCGGCATTCCCGAATCAGCTCCATTACATCCTGTGGAGCCATTCAAGTCAATGGAAAATCTAGCCTGTTCATCAATCTGGTGATGGCAGCGTTTGAAGTAGGGGTGGAAAACAAAAAAAAATCCTAACTGGAATTAGCTAGGTCCCTGAAAGGTTGGATGCCTGTGCAATTGTTTACAAAATTATATAAGCATTTATTGTGTGCAGCTTTAAAAAAAAGCTAAAGTTAAAACGTACATGTAGCCCATAGGCTATTTAAAATTATCGTACATACTGTACAATCTATTAGGTATTAGATCTGATGCATTTCAACCCTCACTGGGTCTTCCTCAGAGGTCTAATTTTGACACACTTACACTGATAAAATATAAAATATACAGATCAGCCAGTAAAATAAATACATTATAAGAACTTATTGTGGGAGGGGTGGCAAAAAATCAATCAAAATGGATCAGATGGAAAATGTCCATTTATCCCCTTCTTTCAGGCTGCCAGGAAATTCTGATGTACCGCCATGAAATCAGTGCATCAGTAGGGGAACTATTTTGGCAGCATAGCTTCTGGAGTCCATCCTCAAAAGAACCCCCAAGTTTCAAAAAGATTGGATCAGGGTGCCCCTACTTCAATCCCTGCCCCCACCAGAGCGCCTTTCTCTGGAACCAGACTCAGGGTGGCTGTGCGGAAGGAGTTATCACATCTCTATCGATTCCCTTGTGGAGTCCCACAGGAAGCGGTACTCTCCCCCACATTATTTAACATCTTTATGCGCCCTCTGGCCAAACTGGTTTGGAATTAACAGGCTGGGTGGTCTCCAATATGTGGATGACACCCAGCTCTATCTCCTAATGCACGGCCGCCCAGGTTCCTCCCCTGGATACATTTGCCAGATGTTTGGAAGCAGTCACTGGATGGCTAGAGCAGAGTTGCCTGAAACTCAACCCCACCAAGATGGAGGTTCTTTGGCTGGGCAGAAAGGTGGCTGGACAGGAAGCACATTTACCCACTCTGGCTAGATGCAGCTTAAGATCACTCCCTCAGCCAGAAATCTGGACGTGATCCTGGATGCCTCCCTTTCAGTGGAGGGCCAGGTCACAAGTCTAGCTCGCACGGCATTTTACCATCTTCGCCAGGCGAGACTAATAGTGTCCTATCTGCCCTCAGACTGTCTGGCTACAGTGATTCATTCAACGGTCACCTCCAGATTAGACTTCTGTAACTTGTTATGTGTGGGCCTGCCCTAGTCTTTGACCCGGAAATTACAGCTGGTGCAAAACGCAGTTAATAGGGTACTCACAGGTACATCTTGGAGGGCCCATATCCAGCCTGTCCTGAAGTAGCTGCATTGGTTGCCAGTTGTGGCCCAGATCAGGTTCAACCTGCCACAAGTCTATGGAAACTGGCGGGATAGAAATCTAAAGAATAAATAAATAAACAAATAAAATTGAATAGACAGGCTAGATTCCTGTAGATTTTAATGGCTCTATAGCAGGGGTAGTCAACTTGTGGTCCTCCAGATGTCCAGGGACTACAATTCCCATGGGCCCCTGCCAGCTTTTGCTGGCAGGGGCCCATGGGAATTGTAGTCCATGGACATCTGGAGGACCACAGGTTGACTACCCCTGCTCTATAGGGTATAATGGGGGGTGAATCGATTTGGGAATCCTGAATATTACCAAACCTGAATCTCTATACTGATCCTCGGATTCAAGTGATTTAGCCTAAACTGAACCGATTTGGCATGAGTCTACCTGAATTTTTTAAAAAATATATATCTTTACACACACCCTTACTCTCCTCTTTGTCAGGATTGCTGCTGAACCCTGCCATGAGTTAGCATGAGTCTCTCCATGATTATTTGTTTAACCTTTTGCTTGCTTTGTTCTTTAGGCCCCAGGCCCATATATTATGCTTGCATGCTTGCTTGAAACTGAAACTATGTTGTGCACCCTGTTATCTCAGAGAGCTGTGAATTATTTGTCTTTTGAACCTCTTGGCCGGGTCTGCCTTTTGCAACCATAACATCTTATCTTGTTTCCGGAGAAGACCAAGGACGTGCGAATTGTGACACTGTGTTTTATGGCACCTGCCACCTCCTTTCCCCCTCCCTTGGGAACTTTCAAGTTTTAGGCGGGAGAACTGCCTTGATAAGGGAAGGCAAATCTGTCCTCAGGCAGATTTGACTTTTTTAGATTAGGTGTATGAAGTAACTTCTCAATAAACACTTTCTTTATTAAAGAAGCTTGTTGTGAGTTCTTGCAACGCTTGACATTAAGTCAAATCTCACAACACCTTTCGCCTGCCCAAATGCAGGACGAAGGCAACAATTATGGTGAGCAGGACAAAGACCTGTACGGAGACTACACCCAGGACGAGCTGGGTGCATCTGGCTCCTTTGGCTCGGGGATGGCCAGAGCCCTGGGTGAAGCAACCCCGGGGCCTTCAGATTTCCTGGAGAGGCACATCACTGAGCGCAGGCGGTTGTCGAAATATGACCGCTTGACCGGGGACGAGCTGTGGCCAGACAAGCTGCCCGCGGGGGTCCCAGACCGAGGGATGGCGGCGACCCTGGAGGTGCAGGAGCTGCAGCAACAGATCAGCCGGATGACCGATTGGTTGCAGGCGGTGTCAGGAGAACTGGCGCCGGAATCACAGATTCAGGCGGAGAGATGCAGGCGGAGCCCCGAGGGGTGAGCGGCTGGCGGTCGGCGGGACTTCCAACTCTGCGAGAATGCATGGCGACGGCTGAAGGCGCCGGGGCCGAGGCCAAAATGGTGGCTCTGGCGGCCGCAGAAGCGGCCGCGCACCTCCTGGACGAGGAGGAAGACTACGGCGACTTGGAGGCCGCCGCAGCCGCCAGGAGAGAGGAGCTCCAGGCGGGGGCTCGAGGAGAGGCCGCGGCGAGAGCAGATGGAGCTGGACTCTCCTTTGGTTCTTTTGCCTGCCACCCTCATGGAACCCAACTCGGGGAAACAAGTGGGGGTGCGCTGTATTGTGGACTTGGGCTGCACCAAAACCCTGGTGAGCCCCGCGTTGGCCGAGACTTTGGGGGTGGGGAAGGTGCCTTTGAGGGAGCCCCTACCCATTACCCAGCTGGATGGGGAGTGCGCCCCGGGAGGGGAGGCGACAGAAAAAACGCTCCCCATGGACTTGGACATTGACAAACATTGGGAGCAGATTCAGCCCTTGGTGGCCCCCCATTCTGCTTTTCCTTGCGTGCTGGGTCTGGACTGGCTAAGGGAGCATGACCCCACAGTGAAGTGGAAGAAGGGGATCGTAAAATTTTCATCTCCGGGATGCAAGCAGCACCAACGGCCCCCACCGAGCCCGGATGGGCTGGTCGTGGCCGCGGTGGCGGGGCTGGGGTGCCAATGCTCCCGAAGGAGTATCGAGGGTTTGGGGATGTTTTTGCGGAAGCAGAATGTAATCAGCTGCCGCCCCATCGCAAGACAGACTGTGCGATCGAACTAAAAAAGGGAGAGCCCTTACCCAAAGCCAAATTGTACTCCATGAGCCCACGGGAGATGAAGGAGCTCAGGGAGTTCTTGGACAAAAACCTGGCTAGAGGTTTCATTCGGCCGGCCACCTCCTCCCTGGCAGCCCCGGTACTTTTTGTGAAAAAGAAGGATGGTTCCCTCTGCCTTTGCACGGACTATCGTGGGTTGAACACCGTTTCCACCTGCAACGCCTACCCCTTGCCGCTCATCAAAGACTTGCTGGGGCACTTGGGAAAGGTGAGGATTTTTACAAAATTGGACCTGAGGGAAGCTTACTACCGGGTCCGTATTAAGAGGGGGCACGAGTACCTGACGGCGTTCAACACCCCCCTGGGCCAATTAGAGTACATTATCATGTCATTCGGCCTTGCCGGCGCTCCGGGCGTATTCATGAATATGATAAATGAAATTATGCATGATTTGCTGTACCAGGGGGTGTTGGTGTACGATGCGAGTTCCATCGGGAGGCGGTGGAGTTCCTGGGGTTCAGAGTCCCAAGGCAGGGATTGAAATGGACCCGGGGAAAGTACGGGATCTATTGGCCTGGGAGCCGCCCAAAACTCGGAGACAACTCCAGAGTTTCTTGGGGTTCGCCAATTTCTACAGAACATTCATCCCCAACTTTGCCAAAGTGGCCCTGCCCCTTACAGACTTGTTAAAGACCAAGGAGGGGGGAAAGGCGGCAGGTCGGCCGAGCGCCCCACTCCAGTGGTCTCCGCTCTGCCAGGGGGCGTTTGAGGAACTGAAGCGCCTTTTTACGTCTGAACCGGTGCTAGCCCATGCTGACCCAGCCAAGCAATTTACGGTGCAAGTAGACTCTTCGGATGTGGCCATGGGGGCTGTGATCCTCCAGGAAGGGGAGGATGGGAAATTGCACCCGCTTGCCTATTTATCTAAGAAGTTTTCGGGTCCAGAATGCAATTGGGCGATCTGGGAAAAGGAGGCGGAGGCGGTGAATCTAGCCCTCGCGACTTGGAGGCATTGGCTGGAAGGGTCTGCGGTTCCATTCGTGGTGTGGACGGATGATAAAAACGTGCAGGCACTCAAACAACCTCGCTCCTTGTCCGCGAAACAGATGCGGTGGGCGGAGTTATTCTCCCTGTTCAACTTCTCCCTCAAACATTTGCCCGGCGTGGGGAGAGGTTTTGAAGTTGTGCCACGATGCAAAGACCGCAGGGCACTTTGGTTTTGTGAAAACTCTGCACTTGGTCAGGAGACACTACTGGTGGCCATCCCTGAGGGGGGATGTGGAGAAATACGTGCAAGGGTGCCCCACCTGCCTTGCTTCCAAACCGTTGGGGGGCAGAAAGCGGGGGTTACTGCAGCCCCTGCCCACCCCCTCCTGTCCCTGGTCCGACGTGACGATGGACTTTATAATGGATTTACCCCTAAGCCAGGGAAAAAACGTGATTTGGGTTGTGGTAGATGCCTTTTCGAAACAGGCTCACTTCATCCCCTGCGTGGGATTGCCTTCAGCGTCCAAACTTGCCTCCATGTTCATTACCCACGTTTTTAGACTACATGGTATCCCTAGGAGATTGCTCTCGGATCGGGGCCCCCAGTTCATTGCCAAGTTCTGGCGGGAGTTTTTGAGATTGCTGGGGGTGGAGCAAGCCCTTACTTCAGGCTACCATCCGGAATCCAATGGGCAGACTGAACGGGTGAATCAAATACTGGAACAGTACTTGCGCTGCTTTATCAACCATCAGCAGAACGATTGGGTCTCCCTCCTGCCTTTGGCCGAGTTTGCTTATAATAACGGGGTTCATGCGTCCACTGGGGTGTCCCCGTTCAAAGTAGGGTTGTGCGATTCGGCCGCCGAAGCGGCCGTTCCGTCCGGGTGCAGCCAGCGCCGCGCCGCGGGGGGGGAGGGCGGTGCCGGCAGCGGCATGACAGCAGGCGCAACCACGCAGGCGCGGAACTCCACTCCTGCGTGGTTGCGCCCGCTGTCACCCTGCTGCCGGCACCGCCCTCCCCCCCCCGCGGCGCGGCGCTGGCTGCGCCCGGACGGAACGGCCGCTTCGGCGGCCGAATCGCACAACCCTAGTTCAAAGTGGTCTATGGAACTGACCTACTCGCAGCTCCCACCTGGGAGCTAGTTTCCCCCCAGGCCCCTGAGGAGGCTAAACGTTCTTATAAGTCCCACGCAGACAAGCGCCGCGCTCCTGCCCCGGCGTGGGTTGTGGGTGACCAGGTCTACCTCTCTACAAAAAACCTGCGTTGTCAACAGAAGTCCCGCAAATTGGGCCCCAATTTCGTGGGACCTTTCCCTGTCACTAGAGTGATCAATGCTGTAACTGTTGAATTGGGGCTACCAAAAACTTACAGGAATGTGCATCCGGTTTTTCATTCCAGCTTGCTGCGACGTGCCCCCCTGCCGGACGCCTGGCACCCTCCGCACTCAAAGCCTGTTCCAGTCTTTATTGATAAAGACACCCACTACGAGGTCAACCAAATCCTGGACTCCCGCATTCATAAAGGGCGGCTTCAATACCTAGTGGACTGGAAGGATTTCCCCTCAGGGGAACGGGAGTGGGTGGAGGCTACTGATGTAAAAGCCCCTCGCTTGCTTCGTGCTTTCCATCGGGCCTTCCCGCTGTGCCCTCGGCCAGTGGATGCGGGGTGAGGGGTGGGGGCTATTTTTAATGCGGAGGAATGTCAGGATTGCTGCTGAACCCTGCCATGAGTTAGCATGAGTCTCTCCATGATTATTTGTTTAACCTTTTGCTTGCTTTGTTCTTTAGGCCCCAGGCCCATATATTATGCTTGCATGCTTGCTTGAAACTGAAACTATGTTGTGCACCCTGTTATCTCAGAGAGCTGTGAATTATTTGTCTTTTGAACCTCTTGGCCGGGTCTGCCTTTTGCAACCATAACATCTTATCTTGTTTCCGGAGAAGACCAAGGACGTGCGAATTGTGACACTGTGTTTTATGGCACCTGCCACCTCCTTTCCCCCTCCCTTGGGAACTTTCAAGTTTTAGGCGGGAGAACTGCCTTGATAAGGGAAGGCAAATCTGTCCTCAGGCAGATTTGACTTTTTTAGATTAGGTGTATGAAGTAACTTCTCAATAAACACTTTCTTTATTAAAGAAGCTTGTTGTGAGTTCTTGCAACGCTTGACATTAAGTCAAATCTCACAACACCTTTCGCCTGCCCAAATGCAGGACAAAGGCAACAATTATGGTGAGCAGGACAAAGACCTGTACGGAGACTACACCCAGGACGAGCTGGGTGCATCTGGCTCCTTTGGCTCGGGGATGGCCAGAGCCCTGGGTGAAGCAACCCCGGGGCCTTCAGATTTCCTGGAGAGGCACATCACTGAGCGCAGGCGGTTGTCGAAATATGACCGCTTGACCGGGGACGAGCTGTGGCCAGACAAGCTGCCCGCGGGGGTCCCAGACCGAGGGATGGCGGCGACCCTGGAGGTGCAGGAGCTGCAGCAACAGATCAGCCGGATGACCGATTGGTTGCAGGCGGTGTCAGGAGAACTGGCGCCGGAATCACAGATTCAGGCGGAGAGATGCAGGCGGAGCCCCGAGGGGTGAGCGGCTGGTGGTCGGCGGGACTTCCAACTCTGCGAGAATGCATGGCGACGGCTGAAGGCGCCGGGGCCGAGGCCAAAATGGTGGCTCTGGCGGCCGCAGAAGCGGCCGCGCACCTCCTGGACGAGGAGGAAGACTACGGCGACTTGGAGGCCGCCGCAGCCGCCAGGAGAGAGGAGCTCCAGGCGGGGGCTCGAGGAGAGGCCGCGGCGAGAGCAGATGGAGCTGGACTCTCCTTTGGTTCTTTTGCCTGCCACCCTCATGGAACCCAACTCGGGGAAACAAGTGGGGGTGCGCTGTATTGTGGACTTGGGCTGCACCAAAACCCTGGTGAGCCCCGCGTTGGCCGAGACTTTGGGGGTGGGGAAGGTGCCTTTGAGGGAGCCCCTACCCATTACCCAGCTGGATGGGGAGTGCGCCCCGGGAGGGGAGGCGACAGAAAAAACGCTCCCCATGGACTTGGACATTGACAAACATTGGGAGCAGATTCAGCCCTTGGTGGCCCCCCATTCTGCTTTTCCTTGCGTGCTGGGTCTGGACTGGCTAAGGGAGCATGACCCCACAGTGAAGTGGAAGAAGGGGATCGTAAAATTTTCATCTCCGGGATGCAAGCAGCACCAACGGCCCCCACCGAGCCCGGATGGGCTGGTCGTGGCCGCGGTGGCGGGGCTGGGGTGCCAATGCTCCCGAAGGAGTATCGAGGGTTTGGGGATGTTTTTGCGGAAGCAGAATGTAATCAGCTGCCGCCCCATCGCAAGACAGACTGTGCGATCGAACTAAAAAAGGGAGAGCCCTTACCCAAAGCCAAATTGTACTCCATGAGCCCACGGGAGATGAAGGAGCTCAGGGAGTTCTTGGACAAAAACCTGGCTAGAGGTTTCATTCGGCCGGCCACCTCCTCCCTGGCAGCCCCGGTACTTTTTGTGAAAAAGAAGGATGGTTCCCTCTGCCTTTGCACGGACTATCGTGGGTTGAACACCGTTTCCACCTGCAACGCCTACCCCTTGCCGCTCATCAAAGACTTGCTGGGGCACTTGGGAAAGGTGAGGATTTTTACAAAATTGGACCTGAGGGAAGCTTACTACCGGGTCCGTATTAAGAGGGGGCACGAGTACCTGACGGCGTTCAACACCCCCCTGGGCCAATTAGAGTACATTATCATGTCATTCGGCCTTGCCGGTGCTCCGGGCGTATTCATGAATATGATAAATGAAATTATGCATGATTTGCTGTACCAGGGGGTGTTGGTGTACGATGCGAGTTCCATCGGGAGGCGGTGGAGTTCCTGGGGTTCAGAGTCCCAAGGCAGGGATTGAAATGGACCCGGGGAAAGTACGGGATCTATTGGCCTGGGAGCCGCCCAAAACTCGGAGACAACTCCAGAGTTTCTTGGGGTTCGCCAATTTCTACAGAACATTCATCCCCAACTTTGCCAAAGTGGCCCTGCCCCTTACAGACTTGTTAAAGACCAAGGAGGGGGGAAAGGCGGCAGGTCGGCCGAGCGCCCCACTCCAGTGGTCTCCGCTCTGCCAGGGGGCGTTTGAGGAACTGAAGCGCCTTTTTACGTCTGAACTGGTGCTAGCCCATGCTGACCCAGCCAAGCAATTTACGGTGCAAGTAGACTCTTCGGATGTGGCCATGGGGGCTGTGATCCTCCAGGAAGGGGAGGATGGGAAATTGCACCCGCTTGCCTATTTATCTAAGAAGTTTTCGGGTCCAGAATGCAATTGGGCGATCTGGGAAAAGGAGGCGGAGGCGGTGAATCTAGCCCTCGCGACTTGGAGGCATTGGCTGGAAGGGTCTGCGGTTCCATTCGTGGTGTGGACGGATGATAAAAACGTGCAGGCACTCAAACAACCTCGCTCCTTGTCCGCGAAACAGATGCGGTGGGCGGAGTTTTTCTCCCTGTTCAACTTCTCCCTCAAACATTTGCCCGGCGCGGGGAGAGGTTTTGAAGTTGTGCCACGATGCAAAGACCGCAGGGCACTTTGGTTTTGTTAAAACTCTGCACTTGGTCAGGAGACACTACTGGTGGCCATCCCTGAGGGGGGATGTGGAGAAATACGTGCAAGGGTGCCCCACCTGCCTTGCTTCCAAACCGTTGGGGGGCAGAAAGCGGGGGTTACTGCAGCCCCTGCCCACCCCCTCCTGTCCCTGGTCCGACGTGACGATGGACTTTATAATGGATTTACCCCTAAGCCAGGGAAAAAACGTGATTTGGGTTGTGGTAGATGCCTTTTCGAAACAGGCTCACTTCATCCCCTGCGTGGGATTGCCTTCAGCGTCCAAACTTGCCTCCATGTTCATTACCCACGTTTTTAGACTACATGGTACCCCTAGGAGATTGCTCTCGGATCGGGGCCCCCAGTTCATTGCCAAGTTCTGGCGGGAGTTTTTGAGATTGCTGGGGGTGGAGCAAGCCCTTACTTCAGGCTACCATCCGGAATCCAATGGGCAGACTGAACGGGTGAATCAAATACTGGAACAGTACTTGCGCTGCTTTATCAACCATCAGCAGAACGATTGGGTCTCCCTCCTGCCTTTGGCCGAGTTTGCTTATAATAACGGGGTTCATGCGTCCACTGGGGTGTCCCCGTTCAAAGTAGGGTTGTGCGATTCGGCCGCCGAAGCGGCCGTTCCGTCCGGGTGCAGCCAGCGCCGCGCCGCGGGGGGGGAGGGCGGTGCCGGCAGCGGCATGACAGCAGGCGCAACCACGCAGGCGCGGAACTCCACTCCTGCGTGGTTGCGCCCGCTGTCACCCTGCTGCCGGCACCGCCCTCCCCCCCCCGCGGCGCGGCGCTGGCTGCGCCCGGACGGAACGGCCGCTTCGGCGGCCGAATCGCACAACCCTAGTTCAAAGTGGTCTATGGAACTGACCTACTCGCAGCTCCCACCTGGGAGCTAGTTTCCCCCCAGGCCCCTGAGGAGGCTAAACGTTCTTATAAGTCCCACGCAGACAAGCGCCGCGCTCCTGCCCCGGCGTGGGTTGTGGGTGACCAGGTCTACCTCTCTACAAAAAACCTGCGTTGTCAACAGAAGTCCCGCAAATTGGGCCCCAATTTCGTGGGACCTTTCCCTGTCACTAGAGTGATCAATGCTGTAACTGTTGAATTGGGGCTACCAAAAACTTACAGGAATGTGCATCCGGTTTTTCATTCCAGCTTGCTGCGACGTGCCCCCCTGCCGGACGCCTGGCACCCTCCGCACTCAAAGCCTGTTCCAGTCTTTATTGATAAAGACACCCACTACGAGGTCAACCAAATCCTGGACTCCCGCATTCATAAAGGGCGGCTTCAATACCTAGTGGACTGGAAGGATTTCCCCTCAGGGGAACGGGAGTGGGTGGAGGCTACTGATGTAAAAGCCCCTCGCTTGCTTCGTGCTTTCCATCGGGCCTTCCCGCTGTGCCCTCGGCCAGTGGATGCGGGGTGAGGGGTGGGGGCTATTTTTAATGCGGAGGAATGTCAGGATTGCTGCTGAACCCTGCCATGAGTTAGCATGAGTCTCTCCATGATTATTTGTTTAACCTTTTGCTTGCTTTGTTATTTAGGCCCCAGGCCCATATATTATGCTTGCATGGTTGCTTGAAACTGAAACTATGTTGTGCACCCTGTTATCTCAGAGAGCTGTGAATTATTTGTCTTTTGAACCTCTTGGCCGGGTCTGCCTTTTGTAACCATAACATCTTATCTTGTCTCCGGAGAAGACCAAGGACGTGCGAATTGTAACACTGTGTTTTATGGCACCTGCCGCCTCCTTTCCCCCTCCCTTGGGAACTTTCAAGTTTTAGGCGGGAGAACTGCCTTGATAAGGGAAGGCAAATCTGTCCTCAGGCAGATTTGACTTTTTTAGCTTAGGTGTATGAAGTAACTTCTCAATAAACGCTTTCTTTATTAAAGAAGCTTGTTGTGAGTTCTTGCAACGCTTGACACTCTTGAGTCATAATCCTACCATTCATGTCTCACACTTTTCCGCTTCCGGCTTCCTGTCTAATTTGCTTGGTTTTGTTTTGGCTCCTCCCTCATTCTGGAGGTCTGCTAAATTCTGAACCTGTAGACATCCTGGAAGCAACATGAGAGCATTTTCACAGCACACACACACACACACAAACATTTGTTTATATTTCCCATATACACAACTAGAAGATAGAACCCTGCATTTGCTTGACAAATAGCTCCTTTCCTATTTAAGAGCTTTTCATTTTGTAATTTTTTCATATTAACTACTTGTCAAAGTAATATTGCAGTACTGAGCATGCTGTAATGGTGAAACTAAGAATTCAGATCAGTTATGAAATTTGTATAATGTATAATGTTGAATATCAGTGTATTGTAACAAAGTAATTATTGTAACAAAGTAATTAATGCAATGAAGGGGGTGTTGCATAGAAATGTTTTCTATTTCTTATGAAATGTGATCGCTTTTTGCTATATATATGGTGTCTAATCACTTTTTTTTCCTGTATTTTTTAAATATCCATTTTCCAAAAATAAAATATAATCTACAAATAGCTCCTTTCCTATTTTTCATCTGGCCATAACCGCACAGCACAGATAATGCCTGACCAATTCAGTGGTGCTTTTGGTCTCGTGTCAAAATGTTAAACATTTTGAGATTCTTGTGTAAAACCTTCATGTTAGTTTATAAAATTTAGATACCCTATGTATTGTCTTCCTTTCAGCTTGGTTTTTTTTTTTTTTTAATTTCCAAGCACTCCTTCCTTTCCCTTATTCATGAGATTTTTCAAGCTCAAAGTTTCAAGATCAAAGAATTTCAAGGTCAAGGCTGAAATTATACAGAATAGGGTTGGGATTCTTACCACAAAATCTCGGCAAACTTATTGACTCGCATATAAGCCGAAGGTGGGAAATGCAGCAGCTGCTGGTAAATTTACAGGATGGCCTAAGCGCTTAATCCATGCTCCATAATCACAGGCTCTCCCATCCAACCTCCCCCCCCCCAACAAATACAGAAAAGTCAAGAGGATGAATAGCTGCTGGTTTTTGTACCCCGCTTTTCACTAACCAAAGGGGTCTCAAACCCTGAATGACCAACATGTGCGTGTTCTGAAGACCTCATGGAATCTATGAACTGACCTTTGGAAAACAAATCCTTATTGAACTGTATATACAGCAAGGCAACTAAGCGAACAATTAGCAGCCGGGCCTTACCACAGCCACCATTGAAGAAGCGGGTGGCGGCCGATGGAGACGGCGAGTGGGACACCGGGACGCACGTGGCTGCAGCATGCATGGGAGGCGGAGCAAGGTGGACTATCTAGACACCGCATGCTTCCACCTCTCCTTCTTTGTGCCTTCACAGTGATCAATTCATGTTCATCGCAGCTTCGGCTTAGGCACGGTTGGAGCCTGTTGGCAGGGAGCCCAGTTTGCATACTGGACTCTCTGGGAATTGAGGGTCTCCTTTACAAGACTGGCAGAGATGTGAGCACGGCCTGCCCGGCTGGAAAGTCAGGGGCTCATAGCTTAGTGACCAAGTTGAGGTGGACGCCTGGTGGGCCCCGTTATGGTCGTTTCCCAGTGAGAGATTCTGGATGCGCAAATCCTGCTCTCCCGGCTGGGATGGAATGGGCCCAGAGCATCCCACGAGCCTCGGGTGCAGCAGCCGGATGGCTCCTTCACATGCTGGGCCACTATGGGAGGCATAATAAATTGGCTGAGGCCATATGTACTCCAGGGAAGTGAGTTGAGGATTCATTGGCAGACGTGCCACCCTGCTCATCAAACGTTCATCGTAAATATTTCTTAACTGAGGAAAGAGCTGGGTAACCGAACACTGCAATTCATGTCAGTTATGAGGTAACCACAGACTGCTATTGCATTCCTGTCGGGTTCTGCCGAGAAATGCAGAGGTTCCTGACGAGCAAGGTTTGCCTCAGCCAAGAAGCCACTTGCCTATAAATGCTGTCATAGGCCACCTTCTTTAATCAGAGAACGCAACCTGATGGGTCTGTCTGCATTGCAAGCTCTGTCCTGACGGGCATCATGGCTGCTCCTGTTTTTTTCTTTCCCTTGGCCGTCTTGCTTGCTACAGCTAGAAGAGGTATGTTGTCCGATTGTGCAAGTTTCGTTTTTAAAATTTCATTTTGCCGCTGGTGGATTGCCAGCATTTGGAGTCCCCTACGGCAGGGGTAGCCAACCTGTGGTCCTCCAGATGTCCGTGGACTACAATTCCCATGAGCCCCTGCCAGCAAACGCTGGCACGGGCTCATGGGAATTGTAGTCCACAAACATCTGGAGGACCACAGGTTGACTACCCCTGCCCTACGGCACTCTGGGAGGCAGCCTTAACGGTTGTGAGGTCTGGAGATAATTTGCTGCTAGAGTATTTTTTAATGGGGATATTATATTCTGTCTGTTTTTATGTGAGGTTTTTATTCCGTGACCCACCACGAGACGGCTTGATTCACTGCTCCTCCACATGCAGCCAGCTGGGTGACTTTGGGCTTGTCACAGCCCTGATAGTGCTTTTCTAACTGAGCAGTCCTGACAGGGCTCTCTCAGCCCCACCTCCCTTGCAGGGTGCCTGTTGTGGGGAGAGGAAGAGAAGGTGATTGTAAGCTACTTTGAGACTCCTCCAGACACTGAAAAGCAGGGTATCAAAACCAATACTACTACTTCTTCTTCAATCTCTCTGCAATTGGGTAGACATGATACCTGAAGTGACAGGTGCAGTCCTGGAAGAATTGGTGGACCTCAGCAGGTGAAATATTGGGGAAGGAAAATGTCAGTTATTGCTTGAGAGCCACCTTGGTGTAGTGGTTAAGAGCAGTGGCTTCTAATCTGGAGAATCAGCTTAAATTCCCCACTCTTCCTCCACATACAGGCAGCTGAGTGACCCTGGGCTAGTCAAAATTCCCTCGGCGGTCTCTCAGCCCCACCTACCTCACAGGATGTCTGCTGTGAAGAGAGGAGAGGAAAGGAAAGGTGTTTGTAAGCTCCTTTGGGTAGTGAAAAGCAGGGTACAAAAAAACAGTTGTTCTTCCAGCTTCTGCACAGGTTAAGCATTGGAGGAGGCAGGATTCATAAAGGTAGTAATGGAAGAGTTTTCCTTTTGAGTTGCAGACTGGCACTGTGCCAAGTAAGACATGACATGGCCGCAGCTTTATTAATGCCAACCCATAACAGAGGGTGGGCCCCAATTTGGGAATGAAGGAGGAAGCCCGTCACCCACACAGCCGTCTAGCTGCAACAACCCGGAACCCAGAGGCACCCTGGTACCGCCCTTCCCAGCCGGGAAAGACAGCCCTTGCCTCTGGAGCTCTCCACGCGGGAAACAAGAGAGCTTTGAGAGAACTGTGAACGACCCAAGGTTACCAGCAGACTTCTTGTGGAAGAGTGTGGAATCAAACCCAGCTCTCCAAATTAGAGTGTACCTCTCAACCTCTGCATCTCTTAACATTTTCCAAAATGACTAAACATTCCCCTAGACCAGCCTTTCTCAACTTTTTTATTGTTGAGAAACCCCTAAAACAATCTTCAGCCTTGGAAAAACTCCCCAGAAGTGGTGCAATCATGCAGAATAGGGTTGGGAAGCATTTCTCAACCCCGGGGTTTCTTCACAGCCTTGGAAGAGTTTCCCAAATGGCTAGGAGGATATAATATTTATTAGGTGATATCAGCACATATGTCATGCCAACCTGCCTCTTTCTCTCTTCTGCCCCCCCCCCCCATGGCCAATGATGAACCTAGAGGGGGTGGGAAGGGGAGGGTTGAGAAAGCCTGCTATAGACAGCCAACTTTCAAATAGAGGCTGCCTGCAGTGGCTCTGCATGACTTCCTGGCCTTGCCCCCTTTCAACAAACCAGTTGTTGCATGGAACAGGTCTTTTCCTTCCTTGAAAGTTTGAAACAATAGTTTTCCTCTCAGACTCGAGAAATGACAGTGTGGTTTTGCATAAAGATTGTAGTGTGTGTGGTGAAAGTAGGCTGGGGACTACATGAAGCCTGTCTTTGCTCTGCCTTATATACTATTTCCCCTCTTCATTCTCTTTTTTCTTCCAGGGTCTTCAATTCAGTGTCAGAAATGCAACCACATAGATGGCCCCTGTACTGATCCGGTTACAGCCTGTGAGCCTGAATTTGATACCTGTGGGGCCATACTGATTGAAACAAGGAAGGGTAAGTTATCAGAATCTTAAGGCAACACTTCCCATCAAATTGACCAGACATGCTAATTCTAAAATGGCAGAAGGGGAGAATGTTGTTGTAAGCTACTTGGGGAGAAAAGCAAGGTATAAATGTCTAAATAAATGTTGCGCAGAGGCAAAGAATTTAGGCCACTTGTTGTCCATGTATTGATCATTATAACCATTCAGTGTGCTGATTTTGAGACTAATACTCACATGAAAGTTCAAGTAATTAATTGTTTAGAATGTTTTCCTAAGTGAAAATGGTTTCCTTGCAGAGTTGATATGATGGCCCTATCCATTTCCCTCCCTCAGAGGGAAGATTTTTCCCTCCTTTTTTTCTTTCCCTTCTCTGACTGAGCCACCTTAGTTACCTGTTTTCTTCTTCTTTGAAGAATTCTGGCTGTCTCACCATGTCATATTTTGGATTTTTGCTCAGTCCTGGAACCCAAGGGAAGGAATGGAAGCCACCTTGAGCTTATATGACTTAAATGGCACTTTAGATGTTTTTATATCTCCATTTAGCAAAATATTTTATTCAAAATAGAGGGGAAGGATCAGGTGAAATCAGGGGTTGAAATTTCTGAAGTAATTAAATATAACTCCGAGGTAAAACCAATACATACACAGACTTGAGTCCTTATGTTTCAGGCTGAGAGTTTTTTAAGCTATTTAGAATGACTTAATTCTTTTGTTCCAGTGTTTTCCTCAAAGACTTCAGTACACTTTCTTTGAGTATTCTCTCTTTTGGTCTCCAGTAGGTTGGAACACTGTCTCCAGCACCCCAATCCGTTCTCTTGAAACATCAGTAGTCTTGAGATTTGAACTGATTCTTAAAGTCCCTAAAGGCAGTTTCTAACCAGACCAGAGATCTCTATACTCTTCAGAGCTATCACCCCATTTAGACTGTGTAGGGAAATTTCTTCTATATAAGATCTGTCCCCTTTCCTTGGCCCAAATGTCTTCATCGAACTTCCTAAACTTCCTCAGTTCTCCCCCAGTTCTCCTGTCTGTGTTAAACTGCTCTCAGTCAGGACTGAATTCTGAAATTGTTAGTACTTGACACTTCTCAGCTAGGGCTGAAAACAGTAAATCCTCATCAACATCTAAATCTGAAGTTTTCCTCTGCTCTGCTTATGCTAACCAGTCTGATCTCTTGGAACAGCCTGTTACTCAAGGCTTTCAGGCTCTGTGAATAATTAACACTTCACAATCCTTTATTGTTTAGACAGTACATTGATTGTCTCCATTGACAATCTTTTGATTATTCTAGACTCAAATGTACAGCCAAATCGCATTGTGTCATATGAAATAGGACTGGAATACTATCTATTGCCCAAAGAATATTGAACATCAACATTTGCAGAACAGAATTTTTGAGGAGCGATGTGTTGCTTCTGGTGAAATCCTCATGTCTTAGAAATATATTCCCAATTTCATCCTAATGTATAGCTTCGATGAAAGTGAAAATCACCAGAAAATTTTGCACAACTCATCATGAATGCACTCCTGGTGCAATATTTATGGATCTTGAAAACGGATTCCGGGAGTCGGGTAACAGTGTCTGCTGCAAAACAGATGGCTGCAATACAGCAACACTTACAGGTATGTGTCCTGTGCAAATGTGAATTATTTGTGCTGTGTAGATTGTTGATCCACATTGCTTAGTGTTGTATACTCTGCTTTTCAGTAGCTCACCCTTTAATGAAGAAGAACAAACTGGTAGCCAACCCAGGATGCAGAGTATGGTTCTGTTCACAAATCTGCCCACCCACCCACCCACCCGCCCACCCGCCCACCCGCCCGCCCATCCATCCACCCGCCCACCCACCCATCCATCCATCCATCCATCCATCCATCCATTCAAAGCATGATCACTTTGGCATATCCTTCAAAAGAGGCATCCATTTAACTTCAGGCCTGGAGGGTATATAGGTGATGTGGCTCTTTGGGCCTTTCCCCAGGCCTATCGTATCATAGTCTTAATAACTATCCATCCTTCACTCATTCTCATTATCTATTTCTCCAAATAGCTCTCACAATTTAACCTATTCTCACATCTATGAGAGTGACACATTTGGCAATGCATAAAGCACCTTTAGGTAGCCCCTAAATTGTGTTTTTTTTTTTACTGAGTATATTTATCAGTTGCTTTTCCACTTGAAAAGTTTTCCCAAGGAGAAGAACCCCATGGATAATACTACTGTTAGTAGAAAGGCTGCCTGTTATACCGTTAGGGAACGTCTGCCATCCTTAGTCCTCTTGAAGGCGGCAGAATCCAAAACATGTACTCATAATCTCCTCAGCAGCCTTAGCTGGTATGGCTGGCCTTTTCCTGCAAGGGATACCATGTGAACAGTGATTTGTGTGGCACACGAATACAGTGGCTAAATATATACAGAGACACAAAGTCTCTTCTCTTCAAGAAGTGCTGCCAATTTGCTGCCTGACAATCATACATTCACCAAGAACACTTAGGCATGTTGTGGAAGATATATCACCATGTCTGAACCTCTGTGATATCTTTGAACCTCTGAAGCAGTGATATCAGTGCTCTCTCAGCCTCACCCATCCCACAGGGTGTCTGTTGTGGGGAGAGGAATGGGAAGGCGACTGTAAGCCGCTTTGAGCCTCCTTCAGGTAGGGAAAAGCAGCATATAAGAACCAACTCTTCTTCTTCTTCTTCTGGTCCGGTTCCTCACTACATCCTTTCACTCATATTCTATCCCCAATTGAACTCCTGCGTGTTTGATCAAGAGAGACAAGGAAGATGAGTGACAGGATACAGCAGTGGAGCAAGAGTTTCCTGCACCTAACTTGGAGCATTGCAATTGCTAAATGTAATAACATCAACTTCATGGTGCATCCTAGCTACCATGCCTTCTATTAATGTTTCTTCCAGGAACTGTCTATATGAGTTCAGTGAACCACACTGGCCACTTGCTCCATGCCAGTTTGAAGATTTAAGCCCAGAAGCTGTTGACCCAAATGCAACCCCCAGTGGTCCAAGAGAGCTTTCACAGAGCTTTTCCATTTTGCATCTCTTAATCTTCTCTAATAGAAGCATAGTTGGAAGAGGCCATCCGGGCCATCCAGTCCAACCCCCTGCTCAGTGCAGGATCAGCTTAAAGCATTCATGAAAATCCAAATTTAAATCAATGCAGGCAGAGTTTAACTTTCCAAAGACGGGTTAAGGACCAGTCTGCTTAAAAAAATTAAATATTTTTATTAAGAAGAGATACAACTGTGCTTAGAAAGATGAGAGAAGAGAGACCTAACTAACTGTCTAACTGTTGTCTACAGTCATTCTTCTGGAGGCAAGCAGAGAAGTGTGCTCAGAGGTGCAGGAAGTCTCCAGATGAGCCAGTTGGGACATAGGAGGAGATTATTTGAAAAATACCAGGAAGTACCTGGTCTAAATATGCTTAATAACTACACATCTCCCCCAATGCCCCCTGTAGGAGAATCTTTATATGCTGTTGAATCATGCACACTACACATCTTGTATATTCCAACAATCACGTGATGCTTCCCCATTTAGCATCTCTTAATCCTCTCTGCTCCAAACTCAGTCACATGATGCCCCTGTATGTGACTGGATTATCATGTCAGGTTCCTGAAGGGCCAGGTGGTTACCTGGCTGAGTCACGTGACGTTTTTATCAATCAGATCCTTGCATCACTTCATCATCTTATCGGCAACTGCCTGTTGCTTTCAACCCAGGTTGGTGATGGCTGCAACTTCACACAATTTCCACTTTGAAAAGCAGTAGTGAAATATATTGGGGACACTGCTTTAACAATAAAAAATGTTTATTATAACAACAACTCGGTCCACTCACAAATGGCAAAAGAGAAACCACCACTCCCACTAAGTATAGGCTCAAAGGTTTTTATTCTTGTTAGAAGAAGTGTTGGTTTTTATATGCTGCTTTTCTCTACCCGAAGAAGTCTCAGAGCGGTTTACAATCCCCTTCCCTTTCCTCTCCACTATGAGGGAGGTCAGGCTGACAGAGCCCTGATATTACTGCTGGTCAGAACAACTTTATCATTGCTCTGGTGAGCCCAAGGTCACCCAGCTGGTTGCATGTGGGGGAGGAGCGGGGAATCACACCTGGCTCACCAGATACTCCTAACCACAACACTAAACTGGCTCTTAAAAGAACAGTACTCCCTTACTCAGTACATTACAGCCCTCCCCCCTATTTCACAAAATCCTGTAAATATTTCATCTTAAATCTTAGTGGATGGGACCTACAAAGTGTATCCCCAGTCTCCTCTGGAGAGCCTGGGCTAACTGGGTGAGCTGGGTAGTGTTCTTGATCTCCTGCAAAAGGGGCCAGGATTGCATTTTCAGCTGGAGTGTTGCTTGCTACACCGGGCTGTCTCTCCTCCTCTCGGTTGGCCACCCCTAGTTCTGGGGCCAGCTTGCCAGACCTAGGCCTATTCTACACACAATAGATAATGCACGTTCAATGCACTTTAGAAGTAAATTTTCCTGTTCTGCACAGGAAAATCCAGCTGCCAAAGCACAATGAAAGTGCATTATCCTATGTGTGCGGAATGGGCCCTACTCACATTTCCTCCCATTGCCCTGTGCCTCCTCTGATCGACGTGGAGACGGAATGCCCTGCCATCAGGCATTACTGCCCAATCAGAAACTGTCATAATGTTCATGATAGGAGTTGCCGATAGTGACGCCAGGGACACCAATGCTTTGGCCAACTTGTGAGTCTTGAACCTGCAGGTACTAAAGAAAACAGCTCCCTTGGAGCCTGTATCTGCCGTCATATTTGCAGTCACGTAGAACTCGAATTGTTCTGCATTGCTTCCCCACAAGCTGGGTTCTGCCAGGTCAAACTCTTCTATGCAGCCTTGCCTCACCAATTCTGCTCTGCTGGCACAATGATGTCCGTGGGTGGATTCCTTCGGCTACTCCTCCAGGCTTTAGAACAGCAACTCAGTCAACTCACAACTGGCAAAAGAGAAACCAACACCCCCCACTATATACAGGCTCAAAGGCACCAAAACATCCCATGCACAGGGACCAAGTTTCTTCTTCTTAAAGGAACAGTACTCTATTATGCAGAACATTACAAATAGATCTCTAAACACAAGCAGCATAAAATAATGTAAAAAAAAAAGTAAGGCTACTTTTGCATATGGGATCCCTGCCCTCCTCAGAAATAACATAAGAAGAGCCATGCTGAACAAACCAGTGGCCCATCCAGTCATAGAAAGAATAATAGAATAATAGAGTTGGAAGGGACCTCATGGGTCATCTAGTCCAACCCCCTGCACTATGCAGGACACTCACAACCCTATCGCTCATCCACTGTAACTTGCCACCCCCTTAAGCCTTCGCAGAATCAGCCTTTCTGTCAGATGGCTATCCAGCCTCTGTTTAAAAATCTCCAAAGATGGAGAACCCACCACCTCCCGAGGAAGCCTGTTCCACTGAGAAACCGCTCTGTCAGGAACTTCTTCTTGATGTTTAGATGGAATTTCTTTTGAATTAATTTCATCCCATTCAATCTGGTCTGTCCCTCTATACAACTCTGCTCCATCCTCTATATGAAAGCCTTTGAAATACTTGAAGATGGTTATCAGATCCCCTCTCAGTCGTCCCCTCTCCAGGCTAAACAGACCAAGCTCCCCCAACCTTTCTTCATATGTCCAAACCCCTCACCATCTTTGTTGCCCTCATCTGGACACACTCCAGTTTGTCTCCATCCCTCTTCAACTGGGGTGCCCAACACAGTACGCCAAGTGAGGCCCAACCAGAGCAGAGTATGTTGTCCAGCATGTTGCTTCATGCAGTTGCCAAACTGTTGCTTTGGATGGCCAGCAATTAAGGCACAGAGGCCAAGGTCTTCACCTGATGTTGCCTTCTGCCTCTGGGTTTTAGATACTACTCTTCACAGTTCCTTGGGAATATTCCATATCAATTGATCTAAAATCCAGTGTTAAGCAGATTGAAGTGTGGAAGTGTAACCTTTGTTCTATACAGCTCTTTGCCTCATCCATGAGATAGTTAGAACTGATTCCTGGCTTTTTTTGTTTGCAGTACCGACCAGGAATGAAAACTTTAACGGGCTATGGTGCCCTTTCTGCTATGCTGCGGAACCTGCCACATGCAAAGAGGAGGAGATCATCAGATGCAGAGGATCGGAGAATCAGTGTTTCACCAGGAAAGAAGGAAGAGAAATAGGTAATTCTGATGATTTTTTTTAAAGCCCTGTTGTCATATCAAATAAAGACAAGTGGGCCATTTGAATCATTGCTGAGAAGATACTTAGAGCAGTGTACAAAGTTGGGCATAAAATACAATCATTGGAATGATAAAATTAATTAAAAATAGGTCATCAACAGATTAAAATTGGCAACAGCAATTCCCCTGCAGCACATCTATTGCGGAATCCTTTAAAAAGGGTCAGGCTAGTATAGGGCTGATTCTGCACTTACTTTGTTTATTCCATTGTGTATCCTGCTGAATTCAGATCGAATGAAAAAGCCCTGGCTCGGTTTGAGGGCCGTTTTGCTTCTTGTTTTGTCGTCCCTTAAACTAGGGGTAGTCAAACTGCGGCCCTCCAGATGTCCATGGACTACAATTCCCAGGAACCTGGGAATTGTAGTCCATGGACATCTGGAGGGCCGTAGTTTGACTACCCCTGCCTTAAACCCTAATGGCGTGGCGCTTTGAATGCACAGGGGAGGCTTGAAATGCTATGCTGATCCTCTGATTTCTCTCTTGGGTTTCCCAGTCAAAACAGACTCTGCTGACATTAAGATCTTGAACGCGACCACTCACAAAGGCTGTGCCACTGAATCGTTCTGTGCCAACGTAGCAGATACGGGAGTCAGCATTTCGGGAAGTACTTTGGTAGTGGGTGGTCAGACCATAGAGTGCAGAGCTGCCTCGAACGGAACAAGACCAGCGGGCTCCAGGGAACAAAACGCCGTGAACTCTGGACCAAGGATAGAGATGGAAGCAACCCAGCTCTGCCTCCAAGCCTTTGTGGGACTTCTGATGACAACATCTTTCTATCGCCCTCTTTTTTAGTACGCGAGCCGTGACACTCTCCTCAGGACCCATAATCCCGCTATTCTCATGGCGCCATCTTCCCCTTCTCCTTGCCTGTCTCTTTTGCTTTGTTTTGTTTCAGTCTTTCTCTTTCCTCCCTCCCTCCCAGCAGTTCTCAACCTTCCTAATGCCGCGACCCTTTAATCCAGTTCCACATGTTGTGGTGACCCCCAACCATAAAATTATGCAAGGGTTCTTTCACAGAAATTAAACCGAAACTGACCAATGGCGTGAAGATCCATGGTTCATCATTGTATATAAATTAGGTTTTCCCCAGGGTTTCTCAGTTCAGTTCTGCCTCTTGGCCCACCATGCCAATCTCGCTCTTTTCTACTCGATCTCGATCTACCCCGCAAGGCTGTTGTGCGGATGAAATGGAACAGGAGCGATGTCAGCCACTTTGGGACCCCCTTGGAGAGAAGGGCTGCTCGCCCTGCTGCGACCCCTGTGAAAGGATTGTTTGACCCCCAAAGGGGTCCTGGCCCCCAGGTTGAGAACCACTGCGAGGACTGCAGAAGTCAAAGCCTGTGATCATCCTGGAAGAACGTGAAAGCATTTGCACACCACTCTGAACACCACATTCGCAACTATTAGTTGCCATCTACACAGCGGAAAGTAAAACCCACACTGGCACATCTGCATGCTCAATGGACAAATGGCTCCTTTCCCATTTTTTTCTAGCCATAGCTATACATGGCACAGGTTAAAAAAGAGGTTTCGTGTTAAACACATGGAACCATTTGTTCCCATTCCTGTTTTTCAACCCTGGCGTTTCTTGTGGGCCCAGGAAGGATTTCCCAAATAGGTGGGAGTTAATTTTTAACATATTTTAGACATTTGCTTCTGCTAAATATTAGTTTTGGGAAACAGCTTCATGCACCTTTGTTAACCTTTCAATAAAGAGATTTATTCAACTAAGAGTCTGCTTATTGGGGTAATCCTACAGAAATGTGACAGATTGCTGAAATTAACTTCAGTCCAGTTTGTGCCTCCCAACTATGCAACCACCATGGCTGACAGTAACAGAGAGGCCCCAGAGGCCAAACACACTGATGACCAGGGCAATGGCATGCAGGCTGATAGTGGAACTCATTCAGGCCTAGAAAAAGACAGGTTGAAGGTAAGAACGGTCAATGGCAGCATAGCGCTGGGGGTCACCCTGTTAGTCTGACTGGAGACCGGATCATGATGCCAAATCCAAAAGGTTTTTTGGGTGGTGTTTCTGTGCACATGCTTTCCTCATCCTTTCCAGAGAGCAGAGAACACTGCTAAACAGCTGAGAAGGGGGTAAGAGAGTGCCTGCTAAACAGCTGATAATGACAGGCATACCAAACCCTTTAAATGGCTCTCCAAGCCTTCCAAGCAGCACTGCCTGCAAAGGCTTGGGGAGGCATTTAAAGGGCATGGTGTGCCTGTCATTATCACTTCTCAGACATAACGGTGATCTGGGCAAAGCAACTGGTCTCCTTCAGCCCTGGCTGGAACTGTCTCCTCTGGCAGCAGAAGCAGAATGTAGGCAGAAATTCTCTGTGCAGAAATGGGCAGAGAATGGGTAGAGTGCCAGGCTGAGGCAGGAAGATCAAGCCTTAGAAGGGGCCAGAATTAATGATCTCCAGACTACAGAGATTGGTTGCCCAGGAGAAAATGGCCGCTTTGCAGGGTTAACTGTATGGCATAAAAAGCCGACTGAAAACTCTCCCTGCTGTACCCCAAATTGTCCAAGAATTTCCCACGTGAAGCTGGAAACAGCTAGGGGCCCAAGTGAATGATAAGTGCCAGGGAATAAGTGAGTGGCAGGCTGCTGAGTGTTCTTGATCACCATGGAGATAAGAGAACCCGGAGGAGGGAGGGAACAGTTGCCTAGGCAACTGAAAGCTCACAAAGGCCCATAGAGATCCCACCAGGTTTCCTCTTCAAATGACCACACCCAACCCAAGCATAATATGAAAATCCATCACAGAACTTGCTCATTTCCTTGAGCCCCTGCAATTCGGCCTGGCGTCCATGGAGATGGGTACCGGATAACTCTCTGCCTGGTTCCGTCCATATCAAGGTAATATTGGATGGAGAGGGTGTGGAGGTTGATTTAGTATCCGGGGAGCACTTAAGTCTGGAGAAGGATTGTCTATTTATATAGGGTAGGTTAATCCGCCGCAACCTACTAGGAAGTATTGACATAGTTTTGATAAATTTATACTTAGAATCTATGCTTAGTTACCCAGTCTTTGATCCCTTTTGTCCAAATGATGAATATGTACTTTCATTGGTGAGCAATTCCATCATGTCTTACAGTCCTGCACAATTACAGCTTTCTCAGGCACGGCACTATAACCCTGGACCTTTTTTGTTTGCCGCTCCCTCAGTAAGTGCTTAGTTTTAATTGGTGCTTTAATGTTTTTGGTATGTTGTTTTATGTCAGATGTTTATGGTTTTAATGATGTGTTGTTTGATGGTTTTTATTTTGTGATTTTATAAGATGCGATTTTATTTTGTATGTAATCTGTCAGCTGCCTTGGTAGTCCTCATGAAGGTTAAAGAGCAGACTTTATATTTTGTCCATTGACCTAGGATAACCTGTCATCATCAGATACCAGAAGTTAAGCTAGCGAGGTGTTGTGGTTAAGAGGGACAGATTCTAATCTGGCAAGCCGGCTTTGATTCTCCACTCCTCCACATGCAGTCAGCTGGGTGACCTTGGGCTCCTCACAGTCCTGTTAGTGCTGTTCCCCCAAAGCAGTAATATCAGGGCTCTCTTGGCCCCACCTCCCTCACAGGGTGTCTGTCATGGGGAGAGGAAGGGAAGGGGATTGTAAGATGCTTTGAGACTCCTTTGGGTACAGAAAAGCGGCATATAAGAACCAACTCTTCTTCTTCTAAGCAGTGTCATTCCTGGTTAGTGATCAGATAGGAGACTGCTATAGAGGTCCCTTCCAACTCTATGATTCTATGATTCATTGTGATCACACTGGTTTGATTGTAAGGGCCTAACCATGCGTTATATTTTCCCCCAGAGTACCCAAGTATAGCCAGTTCTCTGCTGGGAACTCAATGTCCAGGTGTATGAGGCCCGGTTTGGATCAGGACCACAGCAGGCAGGGAGAAGAAGCTGATGCTTTCACCCCTTATCAGTTTTTTTGACCTGGCTATGCGGTATCGGAAATGGTTTAAGGATTTGGGAGGCCCATAGCACCAAAGCCAGTTTAAGGATTTGTAGGGCCTTAGCAGAGTGCAATTGTCAGACTGGGTGGAAGCCCCCCCCCCCTAGTGGAAAGGTCCTTAAAGAGGGAAAGTGTCCTTAAAGAGGGAAGGGGGGGGGAGAGGCTATGGTCTTCCACCTGATCCATGGGTGGAAGGCATCATGTGTGAACCCTAGAAGTGCAGGTCCCGTAGCTTGTGCTCCATGGATAAACCGGCCCTGTGTGGTATGATCACTCCATTGGTGGAGAATTGTATGCACCCTCATGGAATTTTTTTTCATTTTTTTATTGTCAGGATATTGCATTTGATCAAATAAAAGCAACACTACAAGGAAGATCGGCACGCCCTTGGCCATGCATACTCTCTTGGGACTGCTCTTGTTCTCTGCATTTGTCACTTCAGGTGAGAAGTAGGTGATGTTCCCTGCCGAGGAGTGGAGAAGGTTGGTTTTATTGAGGTTAGCAGAGCCAATGAGATCCAAGCTGCCATTGTTCAGGATGTTTTCACACAGGCTAAACAATCCACTTTCAATCCACTTCCAATGTATTTTGCAACTGGATTGGACTGTGAAATGGCAAACTCCTCTTGCAGATGGTCACTGGAGGTGGCCTGAAAGGGCATTATTTAGCATCTGTGAAAATGCCCTTAGGTGTTCCTGGCTAGCACCAGTGTCATTCCTCAAGACTGTTTTATTTGAGGCGGATATAGTGTTGGAAGGCATCAAATATGTGAAGAATGAAAGGACTTTGCCACCATTCATTCCTGCCCCATTCATAATTCCAGGGCTGGCTGCTGAATTCAAATATCATGACAGGACTTGGCTGCTGTATTCAGATTAATCCCTTGATGCAAAGACATGGCCATCGTCCTTCTGTGCGAAGCCAAATAGCTGACACTGTAGGAAGAACTTCTCTTCAAGATGCCTTTATATTATTGTGCCTAGCTATTAATACACAGTTTGTGTCTTTTTTTTTTGAAGCCAAATAGAACTATAAGACAACCAGGCTACATGACGAGGACCTCATGCCCGTCTGGTGGCTGAGGATGGATCCGATTCCATAGGCAGGCATGTGCAATTCGGTTCAGATAGTCCAAAACGAGCCTATGTCAAGGTTGATTCAGACACTTTTTGGACGAATCCAGTACGAGTCACCCTTCCCCCATAGTTAAACTGCTGGAATCGGCTCTGGCTAAATCACCAAACCACAATTCAAGCATGATTTGGCCATGCGGAGGTTGGGCAGTAGGCATATGCATTTTGGACCAATTTGGACAAAAATTACCTTAATCAGGCTTGATTCGGACATGGATTGTCCAAAAACAGTCTGATCTGAAAGGTGAGGTCCTGTCGAGTGAGTAGGGACCGCTGTACTCGTTAATCCCTCAAGCCACATGCTAGCCAGTCTTGGAGCATGCCTTCAAGGTTGGGGAAGTTGCAGTGCCAATTGGCCTGTCTCAGTGTCACGATGGACATAGCCACTGATTCAGTTGGGCCTTGCTCTCTCTTGTAAAATTTACGTTGGTGGGCAATCTCCACTGATTGTAGAGCAAAGTGCTTTCTTTGCGTTGGGATGATGGCATCCTGGTTCACCATGTTTTGTCACCACCATCAGATCTTGCTGTAGTTTGAACATGGCACCCTTCCCTATACACACACTGAGCAGCATATCTTGCTTCAGTTTGGGTTCCGAAATCTCGTTTGCTGCCAGGAAACACCTGAGGCAGGCCATGTAAGAGTCCCATTTTTCAAGAGGTCGAACTGTTTAAGGTGGCCTCTGGAGGCCATGACCTCAGCTGTCTCGTTGATCTCCACCATGGTTGGACAACAGTGATTTCAGCTCAGCTGCGGGGTACTGGCCCTGGCAGTGGGGTTCAGCTCTGATGAAGAATGTCCTTGTGATTTCAAGGGAATTAGCCTGGGCTGCCTAACTACCCTAGTGTCCTGTCCTTGTCACCAGTATTATCAATGTGGGTCCAAATGTGATGCCAGAACACTTCAGCTCCAACATGAATGAAACTTTATTAAGGCACTAGCTTCAAAGCCCGTTTCTAAGAATGGGCCTTGAAAGGGCCCCCTTCCCTGGCCCCTGGCCAGGCAGGTAAGGTGGCTTTGGGCTGCAACTCGCAGCCAGATTGTGGGGCAGGCGGGGGCTGGTCAGCTCACTAGCAGGGCCAGGACAGAGCTCCTTAGCAGGTAGTCAGCAAGGCGGGAGGCCCCCGTCAGCAGGCCCAGCCTAGCAGGCCAAGAGGCCCTCGTTAGCAAGCCTTCCACCACGACCCTTTGCCCAGGGCCCTCTCCCGTTACTTGCTGCTGGCTCCAGGCACTGAGGCATTTGAGAGCAAAGAGGCTAAAGTTCAGGGATGGAGGGCGGGAGCTGCAGGGGCAGGGCCAATCAGGTCAAAGCTGGCTGCACCCTGTTTGGCCCTATTCTAACTTGGACAGATCTAAAAGATCTGTTGTCTGCTATGATATGAACGTATACTTCCATGATTCAGATTCAGAAGAAAACAGGGGAGGGGGGAAATCAATCCATGTCTCTTTACCACCCTCCCTCCCTCCCTCCCTCCCTCCCTCCAGGTATTGCTTTGGAGTGTGAAACTTGCTCTGCACTTGGTAGTAACTGCACAGGCATCATGAAAACTTGTGATTCTGACCAAGACACCTGCGCCATCACCTTAGTGGAAAAATCACTACTAGGTGAGAGAGAGAATGCAATCTCATCAATGTATTTTATTTTCGCTGTCTTTCCTCCACTGTCCACTCTGTCAGAGTGGCTATTGTAACCTATTAAACTCAAAGGGCTTAGAAAAGGTGTAACTTAGCTGTGGGAGACTTTGCAAATGTACCCTCTGGAATCAATCTGAAAACCTAAATCTGTCTTATGAGCCTCACCTTTGTGTCCCATCCAAGTATAACTCACCTGAATAATCCAGGCTAGACTGAGCTGAATCTGCTTGGGGCTTTTATTCCAAACCAAGGTCGATTCCATCCATGCCGTCTACACTGAATGCGATTTCCATTTTGGTTTTGGGTGATTTAAATTTTTCATCTGCACCAAGCATGATTGATCCAGAGTGACCCTAGCTTTCCCCCGTGATATCCTGGAGTGGATATAACCTTCAATAGTGGGAAAAATCAGCATGAATAAACGTGCAACTGTCTGCTTTCCCTGAAATAACTTGCTGCCAAGCCTCCAACACTGTAGAAAAGCCTTGATTGGCCAGGACGTCAGTTCCTAATACCCAGGTTGAAAGGCTTCCCTTAAAGGGGAATCCCTAACCTCTCTTGACAGAGATTTGCCTCTTGGATTTATTCCCCCTCCTCTGCTGTCTCAAATCCCCTCCACACACACACACACACATTCAAGAAACGGAAGAAAGAGGCTACTGTTGCTCTTGGATCCCTCTCTTCTGAGCTCCCCTAATCACCTGCAGAACCCTTTTCTGTTTCAATGGGGAGCGGGGCATAGAGGAAGACCCGAGTTCAAATCGATCTGAATTCAGCTTGATCCACAACGGAATAAACAAAGTGTGTGCAGATTCAGCCCTGATCTCATCAGAAATGAAATCTAAGGCTAGTTAGCCTTTGCCAGTATGTGGCTGGGCAATCTCCAAGGAACACTGGGGTTTGTGGTGTGGAGACAGCCAATGGCAAACCACCTCGTAACCTATCTTGCATAGAAAACTCTACAGGATTGCCATAAGTCATCTGCGTGGGCAGTTTCCACCACCATCATGAATTCAGACTTCTATGGGCCTGACGTGGAGCTAGACCAAACTATGACCCTCTATCACCACCACCCCTGAACCTCCACAGACTAACTCTTCACATGACCACATGGCCTTGAATTTGAGGCCCTGGCAGTGAACAGGAACAAGGTTAAAGCAGGTCCTTCTTCCACCCACACTCTCCTCCAAGCCCTGAAGACACCCAGGGTTGTGATGCTGAGGCAAATAATGGCCAACCAGGTCTGAAGTCTCTTGGCTTCAAACACTATGCAGCCATCTTAAGTCTGCTGAGGCTTGTGAACAAAATAACACAAATATGAAATCTAATTAGTCTATGAATCCTACTGATCATAAACCACCTTCCTATGTTCAAAGAAAATTTAATCTGTGAGGCAAAGGTAGGATGAGTCATTTGGGAAAACGAGAGCATGCACAGCAGGGAATTTGTTTTCTAAATGTATTTTGTTTTTAGCTGATGTTTAAAAATAAATACTGGGCTGTATCCAACTTTCCTTCAGCGTAAATGGCTTTCTTCCAACAAAAAGAAGAGACAGTTAAGTGGCCAGAAATCTCCTTAGGCTGCAGGAATAGGTCAAAACATTACTCACGGGAGAGGGAGGATAGCTTGGGAAATTCCTGGAAATTTTTTTGCGGGGGCGGTACCTGGGGAAGGGAGGGGACTCAGCAAGCATGTGATGACGTCTGCTGCCATTCCCTCCACAAGAACTGGTTTCTCTAGTCTGGTGATCAGTTTGTAACTCAGTCAGAATTCCAGGCTGTATATGGAAGTTAGCAATCTTCGAGGATAAGGGGTAAGATCCACCTCACAGTCTGAGAAACGTCAGCAATATTGAGGTATATTTAATAATATGTAATAATAGAATTACCTGACTGGTCCATATCCAATTCTTGTCTTAACTTCATATATTAATTCTGGCAAACTTTTGCCCTGCAGTTCTTCTATACACTTAGGATTTGGAGAGAGGTATGGTGTCTCACAGTGCTTCACAAATTATCAAAGTGCCTTTGTCATATGTAACAAATAATCCATCTTCTCTTGGAATGCTACCGATAATTTCGTTATAACCTCTCTTTTTTGTGGTTTGACTGCTATTAGTTTCCTACTATTTCCAGTAGCATTGTTTCATGTAAAGCATATTTTTGTAGAGTTGTTTCTAATTCTAGTTTCCTTTTGTTTTTCTAGGGGAACCATCACATGGTAAGATTTTCCTTGCAATATTTTAATGATATTCCTTATGATATTTTCATGCTGTTGTCATTTTCACCTTTTTCTTACTTTTCCAGAGACATGTTTGTAAGACACTTTGAGACTACTTCAGCTAGACCGTTTATGCACTGGAGGTTTCGTGCCAGGCTGCAGGCTGGAGTTTTAGTCGTGGCAGGTTGCCCCACCTGTTCCTGCACCCACATGGGGAAGCATTTGGCCCGGTGTGCCCAAATGGCTACATGTGGAGGAGTTGGGAATCAAACCAGATTACAAGCCACTGCTCTAAACCACTATACCATGCTGGCACACATATAGCACTCATTCCCAACCAGGTACTCTGGTGGTAAGAGATTCATCATGTTGAGACTGATCATATAGTATTAATAATAGTGCTAGTGCTGCTTGTGTGTGGATGCCACGACCTCACCACCCATGACCTTGGTTAAAATTATCTTGGGTTCTGCACAGATTAACCCCCCGGTAAAGCACAGAAAAGTAACTCCGCCACACAGGAATGAAACACCCACATACCTACTGTGCAGCTGCAAAATGATCTGAGGGGTGTTTGCGGTGGATGGTAGACAGATAAATATATAAAATATTTGACTAATGGTCAACACAGCTATGTCCATCATTGAATATCTTTGTTGCCAAGTTCACAGCAGCCCTAATTAGCCTAAAGAGGGCCACATCTTAAACCAAAATGTAACAAAATTATTAACCTACTAATTGTGATCACAGACATTCAAAGGTTAAACTTTAATGCAATCCATTTTGGAACAAGATTTTACTGTGGAATCCTTTTATTTAGCTACACATGCTTACCTAGGCAGTGTGATTTTTGTGGCTGTTTTCAGCCAAGGCATTGAAGTCCAAGTCAAGGGCTGCACAGAAAAAGGTCAGGGGCCACATGTGGCTCTTGGGAATCAGGTTGGGGACCCCTGGCCTAGATAATCTTAGTAACTGTGTGTTGATTTTTAAAGTAGAATGTTCTCCTTTGAGTTGTAGCTTTGGTTAATGTCATTTATAGATCACTAAATATTTCATCTATATTTGCAAATCATATGTGTGTGCATGCATAACTGTATTGCTTTGGCCTTTCTTTCTGTGATCTATACTCAATGTTCTCATTTTAGACTTACCAAACCCATTCACACTGAATCCAAGGATCTCAAAACCTGGTAATGTATCAATTATCAAAACATAATTCTACTAAAACAAGGTTCTCTATTTCTATCCATTAAAAAAAAAAAAACTTCCCTTCCTTCAGCGTTAGTGTGATAGCAGTTTTCTTCGAATCTCAATATAAATTTAGATTCCATACCCTCTTACAAGGCTCACCTAAGTCCCAGAGTCCTTAATAGAAGACGCAGCAGCGACTCACCGTGGGTGCAAGTTGACGTCATGGAGAGCGGGGCCGAGCAGGGCGTGATGGGAACAGACATTGCTTCAAGTGCCACAGGTGGGGAGGCAGGTGTGGGCAGCTATAAATAGCCACCATGAGTGTGAGGCCCACCTCTCCATCTGCAGTGGCCACAGGGACAGCTTCCCTCTCTCCCACCCATATTGTAAAGTTTGGAGTTTACTATAACAATTTGTTCTGAGTTTTTGTTCAAAATTTATTTAGTGCATGGGGAAAAGCCTGTCGACAAGGAGTCTGATTTGCGTGGCGGACTCCCTGGTGGTTTGGGGAACCTCAATAAGAGGTTGGCTGACAGCAAGTATGGCTGACCCGGCTGGGAGGCCAAAGGCTTGTTGCCCAGGTGGCTGCAGGGAAGCCAAATGAGGTGGGGCCCCCATTGGAACAAGGCTGCTTCGCCAGGATCAAGATTCATGAAGCAAGGGACCTGCTCTCCTGGCTGGGAATGCTGCGGGTCCCAGGGCACTTCAGGGAACTAGATTGAGCATCCAGATGGCTGTTGGTAAGGCTTCACCCCTCATGCTGGGCCAATTTTCCAGTGGGAGGATGTTTGTATGAATAAAGCTGCGGTCTTATTTAATGCCATTAATAATGAGTTGAGTCCCTTTGGGCCCTGAACACTATCCTGCCAGTCAATGGAATCCTCTGGAATCATTTCTTATCATTTCTAATGGAAGTAGTTGTTCATATGAAGCATCACGTCATTCTCATACATAGATGATCAAGTACTGCTATTGTGTGGGAATCCATCCTCTTTACCTATTGTCACAGCCTTGTGAAAATTTGAATTTAATACTCTGGTAAATAATTTCTGAAGACGTCCTGTCAGCTGTCCTTCTCTGTTCTCTTTCATGCCACACATTACTAGGTTATATTTTCCAGATGCATTATCGAAACCTTCTATTTTGTCTTCCATATCTCCACATCTTTTATTTTTTTCCATCCAAGTCGAACAAACACTCGACTTGCAGTCGTTTAGACTAGTACAGTCCATGCTGCGATATTGAAATAAGAGTTAAGTGCTGAATGAATTTAAAACTAAGAATAATCAAATCATAAATCAACATTAATTTGTATAAAACTTATAAGCTTACGTTATAAAAATGCACAAAAATTATTTCTCTGTGAGCTTCTCGCTGTGGGGGGGGGGGAGAGGCAGGCGTGGCCGCCGGCGGCCCGCTACCAAGGCCTTTGCGGCCCGTTACAGAGGCCTTCGCAGCACGCTACCGAGGCCTTCCGGGCCTCGGACCGGGGGTTGACGACCCCCGGGTTAATCAATTGTGAGTTCTCGTGCACTGGCCATTTAGGAGGGAAAATGTTATATAAGGGTTTTTTCCAGGTTTCTCTTTTGTCAGTTGTGTTTGGAGTGTTAATAAAAGTCTTGTTGGTCAGTGATCCGTGGTTGTATCACTGTATTGCTGTCAGATGCCTTGCCCTTTTTCTCTGGATCCCTCCCCACAAGTTCTCCTGGAGGGAGGTGGTCTCCTCACTCCTGTATGTGATTCTCCCCTTCTTGGGTGCCTCTTACTATATGCTGATGTTCTGCTGAAAGTGTGAATTCAGTTATCTCTCCCTGCATCTTTGAAAAGGCAAATTAGTGTTGTGTAGCCTAGAGGAGGGCATCTGGCCAATTTTCCCAGCCCGCTTGTCTCTAGATTTTGCACCCAGCTAGGATCAAAGTTCTTTTATGGGAAAGGTCTTCCTGTGTCTTAGGAGGGACCAAGGTGGTGATGTCTTATGCCTATATTATCCCAGCTCGAACCCAGGGCTTTGTTACAGTCAATTCTTCTGTTTGGGTTACCTTTGGGGAAGGGATCTCCTGTATTTCTCTTATTCAGTAAAGTAACTTTGGTTAAGTACCTGAGCCATGGTATTTGCCATGTTAGGGGATGGAAAGGGACTTTACAGTGGTGCACACCTAAGGTTGTGAAAATTGCACATTCTATTATTCATTTTCCTCCAGTCTTTTGATTTATCTTCCTCTTATTTTCTAGAGATGCAGAAGATTGGGCAGAGGGGATAGATCAGGAACACAGAAGAACCTAAATTCCCATTGATCCCTGCAATCAGCTGAAAGTTGGCTCCTGTCCTTTGTTAGGTACACAGTAAAATTTTCAAAGCAAGAGATCTGAAGCTGACTTCCAGCTGATTCCCCATCAGCAGGCAGTGGAGTTCTGGTGACAGCAGGTAGCTTCTTCCTGCAAAAGGACATGACAAACACCCTTTCAGTTCTTTGGCTGCATAACCATTCATGGCAAACAGGATGTGAACTGGACTGGCAGGTCTTTGAGACTCCCTGGTTTTATAGCTAGGATCTTTGCTTATCATGGAAAGAACACTAAGTAACTGGGCACTGTTTATTCATGTGCAGGTACCAGAGACCTAACATTATTGAACCAATTTCTGTACATTCTCTTCTTTCTCTCCAAAAAAGTACAATCAGGGTGCCTCCTCATAGTTTCTTAAAGCAGTGGTCCCCAACCTTTCCGAGGCTGGGGACCGGCAGGGCATCGGGCCGCGCCCCCGCGGACCGCGCCCGCGGATCGGGCCGCGCCCGCGGGCCGCGCCCACGCCGCGCCCGCGGATCGGGCCGCACCCGAGCCGCGCCCGCGAGCCGCGCCCGGGCCGCGCCCGCGGATCGGGCCGAGCGGGCGTGGCCCGCACGGGCGCGGCCCGGCCCTGATTCCCTCTCCCCGCCTCCCGCAGTAAGAAGCTTCCCGGGCCGCAAGCTTGCGGCCTGGGAAGTTTTTTACTGCGGGGGCGGGGCGGGGAGAGGGAGCCGCGGCCCGGTGCCATGGCCTTTGCGGCCCGGCGCCGGGCCGCGGCCCGCAGGTTGGGGACCACTGTCTTAAAGTTTTCTCTATGCAGATGAATCAATTTAGATACCAGAAAACCAGCTCTTTGGTAAGTGTAAAATGTCTTGATAATATTTTCAAGTTTCCTGAGCCCCCTGGGAGGGAGGTATATAAATATAATAAATAAATAAATATGCCAGAATTTGATGTCAGGGTCCAGACTGAATGAATCTCTTCACCTCTTATGGAGACCTGGGAATTACTAAATACATCTTCTTCTATCTGTGCAGGTAAAATAATCCAGAATATAGTAAAGGGGTGTGAATCCTCTTCCATGTGTACATTTAAAACAATTTATATGAATATTGCGCCAAACAGGACCCTCAGGGCAAGTACCTTCTGTTGTAAGGGGACCGACTGTCAAAAAGTATCTCCAGAATGTAAGTATTTTTCTCCCCTTGGGTCTATTTTCCACTTTGTTCCTCTTTCTCTCATTCTTTTGTCTTCTTCGTCCTCTTTGCCAGTGCTGATTACAACATTTATATGTTGCCACTACAAAAGACTGATCAAGGTAACGGACAGTTAAAGCAAATAAAGCCGTCCAAACGTAGCCATTAGAAACTGAACAAACACATTACAAACAAACCATTAAGAAAGAAGCCAGAGTACCATGAAACAAAACAAAGATCTTAGAAAACCTATGAATGAAGAAACCTATCCGAAAGCAGCGCCAGGGACTTGGCTCTGTCAACTTCTGACAATAACTCAACTCAGCCTCTTGGTCACTGTCCACTAACTTGTATCAGTCTCCTGACCACATTTCTACATTAATTTGCCATCCTTTTGCTTTGCAGTGCCACCGATACACACCACACTCAATGGCAATCAATGTCCAGCCTGCTTCTCGTTGATGTCCTACTGCGTAAATGATACAGTAAAGTGTGTTGGGCCAGAGAGCCACTGCTTTACTATGGATTCGAACGTTGGTAATCCTGATTTTATATACTCCATTCCTTCTTTTTAAGTCCTTTGTCCTTTTAAAAGAATTATGTAGATTGACTTTTCACTCTGGTGACATCTGAGTGTCACAGAGAAAACAGAGCAACACACACAGTTGGGGACGACTGAGAAGGGATCTGATTACCATCTTCAAGTATTTAAAAGGCTGCCATATAGAGCAGTGGTCCCCAACCCCCAGGCCGTGGCCCGGTGCCGGGCCGCAAAGGCCTTGGCGCCGGGCCGCAGCTCCCTCTTCCCGCCCCCCCCCCGCAGCGGGAAGCTCGCCAGGCCACGAGCAAATTGGCCACCGAAGCGGCCGATTAGCTTGCGGCCCGGCAAGCTACTTGCTTCGGGAGGGGGGGGGAAGAGAAGCTTGCTGGCCCGCAAGCTAATCGGCCGCTTCGGTGGCCAATTTGCTGGCGGCATGGAGGGGCGGGGAGAGAGAGACTGCTGTGCATGCACGCTTGCGTCTGGCAGGGGCGCAAACGCGGCAGTTTTGCGCATGCACGCATATGCAGCGCAGCCGCGCATGCGCGTTTGCGCCCCTGCCGGACGCAAACACGCACGCGTGGGCCGCCCTCTCCTCCCACTCACTAACAGTGGTCCGTGGCAGCAGGAGGGTTGCGGACCGCTGATATAGAGGATGGAGCAGAGTTGTTCTCTCTTGCCCCAGAGGGACAGAACAGAACCAATGGAATGAAATTAATTCAAAAGAAATTCCATCAAAACTTGAGAAAGATGTTCCTAACAGAGCAGTTTCTCAGTGGGACAAATTTCCTCGGGAGGTGGTGGGTTCTCCATCTTTGGAGATTTTTAAACAGAGGCTGGAGAGCCATCTGATGGAGAGGCTGATTCTATGAGGGCTCAAGGGGGTGGCAGGTGACAGTGGATGAGCAATAGGGTTGTGAGTGTCCTGCATAGTGCAGGGGGTTGGACTAGATGACCCAGGAGGTACCTTCCAAATCTATGATTCTATGATTCTGTGGTTAGCCCTGGCAAGAGACCTCCAAGGACTACCAGGTCCGTGATGTGGAGTTAGGCCATGCCAAACCATCTCTGAATCTGTCTTACGTTGAAAACTCTACTGCGTCTCCGTAAGTCAATTGTGACTTGTTGACACTGACTAACCACCACAATGGATGCAGACTTCTATGGACCTGACTCACAAAAACGTACGCAAACATAAATTGAGTCACCATTACAATATCTACCAGCTCCTGTGTAACTTAATAGGAATATGGACTCCTCTGACAACTCCTCTTTGCTTTTCAGGTTCTACGGGTCTTGCCGTCAAAGCAATTATGAAGGGCTGCAGCTCTAAGTCTTATTGTGATATATATGACACTCGCAAAACAAGCTATAGAAGACTGGGTTTTGATGTGGAAAGACTTGATTGCAGAGCTTCCAAGAGCACAGGCCCTGAGTCAACTGGATCCCCCTTCCTGCTTTTCTCAGGTCTTCTACTCATGAAGGCCCTTGTGTAATTCACCTCTGGCTGTTAGACAACACTGAAGAATTTCTCTGTGTTCCCGTACTCAACCTTTTCTGGATCCGATATGGAGCTTTCTGCTAGAAGGACTGGCCTTCTGTGTTGTGAGAGCCAGTTAGAAACAAAGAACAAAAGAAAGACAATTCTTTCTTCATGTAGCACTGTCAATTCTTGAGTGCAGGGAGAAAGGGTTTTGCGTTGTTTTAAACATCCAGTTACTTCAAATGGTGTTACCAAACGGGTGTGGTAAAGAAAAAACATTAGCTAAGTAAACGCAGTCAAATTGACCTAATGCAAGTGTTCTGATTTCTTCTTTTCCGTTTGCCTTCCTACGTCGCAAGAAGCGACCGAATTCATAGGCCAGCATCTCCGTGAGAAGGGCATCCTGAGGGAAAGGGCTCCTTCTGTACTTGAAGATGTTTGAAGCCACCCCAGAATCCTTTGTGCTCAAATGAGCATTGCCCCCTAACCCTTCTCAATAACCATGATTAAGCTGAACTTTAGGTTATGCAAAGCAGCTTTGGACTGATAAATTTGGCAGCTCATATTACACCCATCTTTAGACACTGCTGAGGGAGCGTCTCACCGTACAAAACTAAGCATTCTTTGAGATGTTTGAGCTGTGACTTACTACTTAGATGTCTCCATGGGCCGTTGATATCAGTCATGAATCTCGGAATCAAAGGGAGTGGTTTTGGAATTGATCAGTTTAATGCAGGGGTAGTCAAACTGCGGCCCTCCAGATGTCCACGGACTACAATTCCCAGGAGCCCCTGCCAGCATTCGCTGGCAGGGGCTCCTGGGAATTGTAGTCCATGGACATCTGGAGGGCTGCAGTTTGACTACCCCTGGTTTAATGGAATGAAGGGTTGTGTGTGATTCCTTCATGAAGAGATTCCTCCAACAGCACAGGCACAACGAGGCATGAACTGTGAGTGATTTTGTAATTCATCAGGTTAGACCAGTGGTTCTCAACCTTCCTCATCCCATGACCCTTTAATACAGTTCCTCATGTTGTGGTGACCCTCAACCATAAAATTATGCCAGTGTTCTTTCACAGAAATTAAACCGAAACTGACCAATGGTGTGAAGGTCCATTGTTCGTGACTGTATATAAATTGGGTTCTTTTCTGGGGTTTCTCAGTTCAGTTCTGCCTCTTGACCCACCATGCCGATCTTGCGGCACCAGGGGCAGCGCCCCCCCCCCCCCCGGCCAAGCTACTTGCCCTGCTGCAACCCCTGTGAAAAGGTTGTTCGACCACCAAAGGGGTCCTGACCCCCAGGTTAAGAACCACTGGGTTAGAAGAAGAAGCGAAGAAGAGTTGGTTTTTATCCCCTGCTTTTCACTGCCCAAAGGAGTCTCAAAGCTTACAATCACCTTTTCTTCCTTTCCCCAGAACAAACACTCTATGAGGTAGGTGGACAGGACTGCTTGGTCAGAACAGCACTATCAGGGCCATAATAAGCCCAAGGTCACCCAGCTGGCTGCATGTGGAGGAGGAGTGAGGAATCAAACCCAGCTCACCAGATTAGAAGCTGCCACTCCTAACCACTATACCACTCTGGCTCTCATAACTTGACCATGATCCTGGGGGATATATTCCTCTTCTCTGGTATCCAAAGCACTGTGTTAGCACAACAAAGAACTGTAAGCTGCAGTTTATTGGTTCCCTATTCCCAAGGCACAGTCTTATGCTGTAGCTTAAGCAACTGCTGTGCAGAAACAAAACCTCTCACCGCAGTATTTGGCTCAGAAACTCACCTTTTGTGCCCTCCAGGAAGTTTGATTGAGGTGAGACTGCCTAGCAGCATGCCTAAACATCGAGTGTTCCTTAATACAATTACTGCTAGTTATGAAGGATGCCCATACATAAAAGGTAAAGGTATCCCCTGTGCAAGCACAGAGTCCTATCTGACCCTGGGGGTGATGCCCTCTAGCGTTTTCATGGCAGACTCAATACAGGGTGGTTTGCCAGTGCCTTCCCCAGTCATTACCGTATGCTACTATAGGATATAAAAATGAGCCTCTTGTGGCGCAGAGTGGTAAGGCAGCCGCCTGAAAGCTTTGCTCATGAGGTTGGGAGTTCGATCCCAGCAGCCGGCTCAAGGTTGACTCAGCCTTCCATCCTTCCGAGGTCGGTAAAATGAGTACCCAGCTTGCTGCTGGGGGGTAAACGGTCATGACTGGGGAAGGCACTGGCAAACCACCCCGTATTGAGTCTGCCATGAAAACGCTAGAGGGCGTCACCCCAAGGGTCAGACATGACTCGGTGCTTGCACAGGGGATACCTTTACCTTTACCTTACTATCGGATATAAAAACTTGTTACCACACACAACCACTAGAGGTCACCACATATCCTTTGTCAATGAGGCAGTACTGGAACCAAATGAGATACTGCTATAAGAGCAATGTTCTGGTTGCCATCTCTGGGTTGGGAAATGCCTGGAGACTTTGTGAGCAGAGCTGGGAGTGTGCGGGATTTTGAGCAGGAGGGGACCTTGTTGGAATATAATGTTGTGGAGTCCAATGTCCAAAGCAGCCATTTTCACTAGGGAAACTGATCTCTTTGCAATGGTGATAAGCTATGATAACGGGATTCTCAGGTCCCCCTTGGGGGACTTGCATCCTTGAGCAAAATAGATAAAATCATTGATGTGCAACACATCTTCTGGCATGTCCCCTGCAACGGAAATGGCTACAGATAGGATGTCCATAGTCCCGCTCCCGGGAGTGTGCCGGTAGGGAGACCTGTTGCAATTCCATCAGATTTCTAACCATTGCCTGGATTAGCAACCCTCGAAGGAAAGAAGGGATCAGGAAAACAGGAGAGCCTATGGGGCTTTTAGGAAAGTGAAAGAGGAAATAGTGGTTATGGGGAAAATAAGATACCTTCCTGATGTTCTTGCAGGTTCTTTCTTGTTATACAAGTAACAGGATCACAGAGTAGAGAAACTAGAAGAGAAACACCCAGGTGTCATTGTGTATAAAACAGAAAGGAGGAAGAAGAAACATGGAAACATGGAAAAGAGTAATACAATTATATGGTCAGTGTTGGGACTTCTGGGTCAGACTCAGTCCTAAGTCCCTCCAGAAAAATAGAGCTGCAGAGTAACAGCGTTTGCAGTTATTGGGTACCTTTGTAGATTAGGCAAAGATCCAAATTAATGGCACTTTGAGATTTAAAAGGAATAATCTTTACTTGAAAGAATATATATGAATATGTCCATGAATATATATCATATGCTTCAGTCTTCTTACTGAAGCAGTGCACAAAAGCTTAACAGACAGTTAAGAAAGCTTAAGAGCCAGTTTGGTTTAGTGATTAGGAGTGCGGACTTCTAATCTGGCATGCCGGGTTCGAATCTGCACTCCCCCACATGCAGCCAGCTGGGTGACCTTCGGCTTGCCATGGCACTGATAAAACTGTTCTGACCGAGCAGTGATATCAGGGCTCTCTTAGCCTCACCCACCTCACAGGGTGTCTATTGTGGGGAGAGGAAAGGGAAGGTGAATATATGCCACTTTGAGCCTCCTTCGGGTAGAGAAAAGGGACATATAAGAACCAACTCTTCTGCTTCTTCAGTGATATCAGGGCTCTCTTAGCCTCACCCACCTCACAGGGTGTCTGTTGTGGGGAGAGGAAAGGGAAGGTGACTGTAAGCTGCTTTGAGCCTCCTTCGGGTAGAGAGAATGGCATATAAAAACCAACTCTTCTTTTTCTTACAAAAACCACACACTGCAAGCCCCTAAGGCGGGGGTGGTCAAAAACCACACACTGCAAGCCCCTAAGGCGGGGGTGGTCAAACTGCAGCTCTCCAGATGTCCATGGACTACAGTTCCCATGAACCCCTCCCAGCATGGCCAACTGGTAGGTGCTCATGGGAATTGTAGTTCATGGACATCTGGAGAGCTGCCCTATGTCTAGGCTGCAAACAGGACTACATGCCCATACAGCAGCAGATGGAGAGAGCTAACGGTGGATGGTCTTTCCTCCTTGCTAGCAGAGATCCTTCTTTACCTGAGTAAGAGGACAGTCCAGGTAAAGATGCTGACCCACCTATTTAGTGTTTATCTCCATGGAAGTACTTTCTGGTAGGAAAACCCATTGGAAGTGGCTTGAATGTGCACTATTCAGCATGTATGGAATACAAAGTGCAAGGATTAGGATCAGTGATCTTCACACCCCTCTCCCCTCCCAAGCAGCGGAGAAAGCACAACAATACAAACCTTCTAAGGACAGCAGCATTTGTTCAATTTCTTTTCCATTGTTGCTACCTGTTCCTTTGCTGATTCCATGAGCCACGATCAAGGTTCTTTAAGAGCTACAGTTGCCCCATTTCCTGGAATGGTTTGTGACTTGTGATTAATGCAAACAGCCATAAAAGAGACTGAAAAGTGCCATCAAATAATGACAGGACTCCAAGATAAGGACAATATTGCCACAATTATGGGCAATAAAATCTGAGTCCAGTAGCACTTTTAAGACCAACAAAGATTTATTCAGGGTGTGAGCTTTCAAGTGCAAGCACTCTTCCTCAGACTGTGAACTCCTTACATGGCAGGGAATATATGGCAAAACTCAATTCTGTGACATCAGCAGACTGTGTCACACAACCAAATGCGGCCAATGATAATTCTTTGTCAAAACAGCCAATCAGTCCCCTGGAATTCAGTGTAGTTTACAAAAACAGAAGGAGAAACCAACTATCTGTATCAGTGATCAAAGGCTCTCACCTCACCATATGTTCCATTTATACATGGGCTTGATGGCTGATTCTTTGTTGTTTGATTTAGGCAGGGGTTGGTATTCAGAACACAGAGATAGAGCAATGCACAGCTGACTTTGTTCTTCCTGCAGGTACTCCGACTCCCCAGGAACTCAGCCGTGCATTGAATTGCACTGAGGCAGCAGCATTGACTTTGACTGATAGCATAGGCCTTTCAGAAATAGTTTGATTGCGAGATGTCACACAGCAGCCTACTTACCAGCAGGCACCATTCCCCTTGGGGCCCTCTGTGAGGCCAGGAGCAGCACTGCTCTTCGCTGGCTGCATGCCATTCTCCTAGGTCCGCCCAACTTCTGCAGGGATTCCTTACTTCCCTCTGAATATATAAGCTAGCCCCAGTTGGTCAATTAGAATGTTTCCCACAAAGAAGGCCACCGTTGCATTTCCACTGCAATCGCCTAGTGCCCATTTATTATCTTTGTACCGAAAGATAATCCTCTTAGAATGAATTGGGGGGGGGGGGAGGGTTGTAGACCCAAAGTGATCAATACTGGGATGTAGGCCAAAAATAGAGTGCATTTTTTTTTTCATACAGGATATAAAGAAAGCCAGCTTGGCGTAGTGGTTAGGAGTGCGGACTTCTAATCTGGCGAGCTGGGTTTGAATCTGTGCTCTCCCACATGCAGCCAGCTGGGTGACCTTGGGCTCGCCTCAGCACTGAGAAAGCTGTTCTAACCAAGCAGTGATATCAGGGCTCTCTCAGCCTCACCTCCCTCACAGGGTGTCTGTTGTAGGGAGAAGAAAGGGAAGGCAAACGTAAGCCGCTTTGAGACTCCTTCGGGTAGAGAAAAGTGGCATATAAGAACCAACTCTTCTTCTTCATTGATATCAGGGCTCTCTCAGCCTCACCTTCCTCACAGGGTGTCTGTTGTGGGGAGAGGAAAGCAAAAGGTGAACGTAAGCCGCTTTGAGATTCCTTCGGGTAGAGAAAAGTGTCATATAAGAACCAAATCTTCCTCTTCAGTAATATCAGGGGTCTCTCAGGCTCACCTTCCTCACAGGGTGTCTATTGTGGGAAGAGGAAAGGTAAGCTGCTTAGAGGCTCCTTTGGGTAGTGAAAAGTGGAACATAAGAACCAATTCTCTTTTTCTTCTTCAGTAATATCAGAGCTTTCTCAGCCTCACCCACCTCACAGGGTGTCTGTTGTGGGGAGAGAAAAGGGAAGGTGATTGTAAGCAGTTTTAAGCGTCTTCCGTGTAGAGAAAAGTGGCATATAGGAACCAATTCTTCTTCTTCTTCTTCTTCTTCTTCTTCTTCTTCTTCTTCTTCTTCTTCTTCTTCTTCTTCTTCTTCTTCTAAATGAGCACGAGGCATACAAAAAGGCAAGATGAGATTGCTAAGTCCATCTTAGATAACATGAAGCAAATGTTATAGAACACATTTCTTCCTGGGCCGATGAAAGCAGAAAGCTTGAGAAAGCAGAGTTTAACAGACATGGAAGCCCAAAAGGCATTGGCTGCTCTAAATGAGAATTTACAATCAGATCTGACCATTACCCCAGCGTTGTATCTTGGTCAAATCACAAGACCAAAATTTAGATGGGCCTTCGGAGGGGCAAGGCTAATGCTGTTCCTTTGGCAGTTCTACAGGGTAGATTTTCCTGTACCTGCATGCACTGGCGGCATTGTTCAGTGGAGACAATCAAGTTAATTGCCCATGTTTTATTATTCTGCCCACTATATTTATTTATTTTATTTTATTATTAGATTTATATACCGCCCTCCCCGAAGGCTCAGGGCGGTTTACATCAAACAGGAACAATACAAATAACAATAACAACATTATAAACAATAGAACATTGGGGAGAACAATAAATCAACGCTTACTGATAGCCCAGTGGGTCAGGCGGAACTGCAGTGGGTGCCATAGGAGGGAGGCTCAGAGGAGGGCCTGTGGGAAGCAGTGGTTCAGGTCAACCTCAACCAAATGCCTGGCAGAGGAGCTCCCTTTTTCAGGCCCTGTGGAACTGTTTGAGTGATCTCTGCAAGATCATTCTACCAGGTGGTGGCCAGGGTGGACAAAGCTCTGGCCCTGCCCCTCCTTGCACATTTTAACCCATTTGAAAAAATATTCAAACCTGCTGAGGGCCTTATATTGAGATATCTTTTGGGCAACAGGCATAAGAGAATCTCACATATGGTTGCAAAGTTTTGCCATGCCGTGATTTACAAATGCAACACATTATGATATTGATGTAATTTTACAACTTTTATTATAGACTAGCAAGAAAGCCCATTGCAACCAGGAATGCAATGGGCGCTAGGACCCAGGGGACACCAGGAGGTGCTTTTTTTTTCTGCTGCGTGGAGCTGTGAAAGGCTCCTACAGGGTTTTTTTTCTGCTGCTTGGAGCTGGGAAAGGCTCCTACAGGGTTTTGTTTTCTGCTGCTTGGATCTGCGAAAGGCTCCTACAGGGTTTTTTTTTCTGCTGCTTGGAGCTGTGAAAGGCTCCTGCAGGGTTTTTTTTTTCTGCTAGCTCTCGTGGGCGTGCCGGCTTGGAGCTCCTACAGGGGTTTTTTTTCCTGCTGCTTGGAGCTGGGAAAGGCTCCTTCAGGGTTTTGTTTTCTGCTGCTTGGATCTGCGAAAGGCTCCTACAGGGTTTTTTTTTCTGCTGCTTGGATCTGCGAAAGGCTCCTACAGGGTTTTTTTTTCTGCTGCTTGGAGCTGTGAAAGGCTCCTGCAGGGTTTTTTTTTTCTGCTAGCTCTCGTGGGCGTGCCGGCTTGGAGCTCCTACAGGGGTTTTTTTTCCTGCTGCTTGGAGCTGGGAAAGGCTCCTTCAGGGTTTTTTTTTCTGCTGCTTGGATCTGCGAAAGGCTCCTACAGGGTTTTTTTTTCTGCTGCTTGGAGCTGTGAAAGGCTCCTGCAGGGTTTTTTTTTCCTGCTAGCTCTCGTGGGCGTGCCGGCTTGGAGCTCCTACAGGGGTTTTTTTTCCTGCTGCTTGGAGCTGGGAAAGGCTCCTTCAGGGTTTTGTTTTCTGCTGCTTGGATCTGCGAAAGGCTCCTACAGGGTTTTTTTTTCTGCTGCTTGGAGCTGTGAAAGGCTCCTGCAGGGTTTTTTTTTCCTGCTAGCTCTCGTGGGCGTGCCGGCTTGGAGCTCCTACAGGGGTTTTTTTTCCTGCTGCTTGGAGCTGGGAAAGGCTCCTTCAGGATTTTGTTTTCTGCTGCTTGGATCTGCGAAAGGCTCCTACAGGGTTTTTTTTTCTGCTGCTTGGAGCTGTGAAAGGCTCCTGCAGGGTGTTTTTTTCCTGCTAGCTCTCGTGGGCGTGCCGGCTTGGAGCTCCTACAGGGGTTTTTTTTCCTGCTGCTTGGAGCTGGGAAAGGCTCCTACAGGGTTTTTTTTTCCTGCTGCTTGGATCTGCGAAAGGCTCCTACAGGGTTTTTTTTTTCCTGCTGCTTGGATCTGCGAAAGGCTCCTACAGGGTTTTTTTTTTTCTGCTGCTTGGATCTGCGAAAGGCTCCTACAGGGTTTTTTTTTTTCTGCTGCCTCTCGTGGGCGCGGCGGCTTGGAGCTCCTACAGGGGTTTTTTTTTCTGCTGCTTGGATCTGCGAAAGGCTCCTACAGGGGTTTTTTTTTCTGCTGCTTGGATCTGCGAAAGGCTCCTACAGGGTTTCTTTTTTTCTGCTGCCTCTCGTGGGCGCGGCGGCTTGGAGCTCCTACAGGGGTTTTTTTTTCTGCTGCTTGGATCTGCGAAAGGCTCCTACAGGGTTTCTTTTTTTCTGCTGCCTCTCGTGGGCGCGGCGGCTTGGAGCTCCTACAGGGTTTTTTTTTTCTGCTGCTTGGATCTGCGAAAGGCTCCTACAGGGTTTCTTTTTTTCTGCTGCCTCTCGTGGGCGCGGCGGCTTGGAGCTCCTACAGGGGTTTTTTTTTCTGCTGCTTGGATCTGCGAAAGGCTCCTACAGGGTTTTTTTTTTTCTGCTGCCTCTCGTCGGCGCGGCGGCTTGGAGCTCCTACAGGGGTTTTTTTTTTCTGCTGCCTCTCGTCGCGCTAGCGGCGAAAGGCTCCTCCGGGGGTGTTTCTTTTTTTTCTGCAGCTTCTCGGCGGCTGGAGTCTTGTGTTGTGTTTGCGGCGGGGGCTTCCTTGGGGCCGGCCTGACGCGGTGAGAGACGCTTCGCGCCTCTCACCACGTCAGGCCGGGAGCAACTGCGAGCCGCGCTGAGCGCGGCTCGCAGTTGCTGGGGCTGGGAATCGGAGGGACCAATCGGCAGGCGCTTCGCGCCTGCCAATTGGTCCCTCCGATTGTCTGTCGTGAGGAAGGGTCCAATTCGGACCCTTCCTCATCACGGACAGAGCCCTCCTCAAGGCCCCTTAACCATTTATTTAGTCCGTGGCGCCCGCGGCGCCACGGGCGGTGTACAGATATTATCATATTTCTTATTGGAGACTTTTAAAATTAGTTACTGACACCTTAGTATCTATGCCTCATTGATTTAATCCCTATACATATTTTTGGCATTTTTTAGCGCTATAGAGCCTCTTGTGGCGCAGAGTGGTAAGGCAGCGACATGCAGTCTGAAAGCTCTGACCATGAGGCTGGGAGTTCAATCCCAGCAGCCGGCTCAAGATCGACTCAGCCTTCCATCCTTCCGAGGTCGGTAAAATGAGTACCCAGCTTGCTGTAATGACTGGGGAAGGCACTGACAAACCACCCCGTATTGAGTCTGCCATGAAAACGCTAGAGGGCATCACCCCAAGGGTCAGACATGACCCGGTGCTTGCACAAGGGATACCTTTACCTTTACCTAGTCAACCTGCGGTCCTCCAGATGTCCATGGACTACAATTCCCATGAGCCCCTGCCAGCATTTGACTACCCCTGGATTAGGAGACGTGTGCTTCGACTTGCAAAGTCGAAGGACAGATATCCCTTCTACTCATTCATGTGGCAAACCACCCTGTATTGAGTCTGCCATGAAAATGCTAGAGGGCATCACCCCAAGGGTCAGACATGACGCAGTGCTTGCACAGGGGATACCTTTACCTTGACCTTTACTTATATGAACAAACAAATCCTTAAAATTAGATATAAACATATAGGAATTGAAAGATTGGGCATATAATCTAGAAATAAAAGTATCCAGGTCATAGGATTTTACTCATTGGATTCTACTCCTCTCAATAGGGAATCCAATGGAGGAACAAGACATATGTGGGTACGTAGTCTCAATTGGTATGCTTCACATGGCACCAGGCAGAATCATTTGTTCCCACATGAATGAGTAGAAGGGATATCTGTCCTTCGACTTTGCAAGTCTTTCCAACCTTTACATGACATCGTTGATTCTTGTGCCAGGTAGACAGAATACCTCCCGAGACAAGACTGGCCAACACACTGTGGATTCTACTCCTCTCAGTAGGGAATCCTCAATTACCAGCACATGTCTCCTAATCCAGGGGTAGTCAAATGCTGGCAGGGGCTCATGGGAATTGTAGTCCATGCATTTGACATCTGGAGGACCACAGGTTGACTAGGTAAAGGTAAAGGTATCCCCAGTGCAAGCACCAGGTCATGTATGACCCTTGGGGTGACGCCCTCTAGCGTTTTCATGGCAGACTCAATACGGGGTGGTTTGCCAGTGCCTTCCCCAGTCATTACCATTTACCCCCCAGCAAGCTGGGTACTCATTTTACCGACCTTGGAAGGATGGAAGGCTGAGTCAACCTTGAGCCGGCTGCTGGGACTGAACTCCCAGCCTCATGGGCAGAGCTTCAGACTGCACGTCTGCTGCCTTACCACTCTGCGCCACAAGAGGCTCTTACAGGTTGACTACCTCTGTCCTAATCCTAATACATTGGTGAGCAGAAGAGATAGTCCTCTCATCCATAGGTGAAACATCTTCTCATGTTGAGGGAATATCCCTTTTTCCTGTGTTCCAGAATCACTATCTACAGGCAGATCCTGGAAATGATTTCTGAGAATCAGAGGGGCAAAACATCTCCTTATTTTTTTGACACCTCTGGGTAACATCCTTCCATCCATTGTCCTCTTGTATTACGTTCTCCTCTAATTGGTGCGACACCTTTGCCACCTTTCCCAATTGCCCTCCAAAAAGTGCTCCATGAGTTCCTTCGAACTCATCCTCATTTATAGAATACATTGTAGACAGGCATTCTTCTAGGTTCTGAACCTTCTCCTACAGGAGCACTACTAACTTGTTCTTGGCGGGCGGTATATAAATATAAATAAATAAATAAGTTTAATTTAAAAGATCAAAAAAGTCTATGTATACCAGCTAATTGCACCCTATGAACTCTAGGCAGAGAACAGATATAGAAGAATAGAATAAGCAGCCTTTATTTAATAGAAAATAAAATAAAGAGACGTCGACCAACATGTAACAAGCACACTATCAGTCAAGCAGATGGGGAAATAAAGGATCGAAAGGAAAATAGTCTGGGCTAGAGGGTCAATGGGAGGATAACTACCAGATCCTGAAGAGGTGGGAACAGAGTCCAGCAGTGTGTCAGGCTCTCTGGAGGGATCCAAAGTTCCAGAATTGGCAGAGTGGCTTGCCAGAACCGGGACTTTTATACCATATTGGAGGGTGCTGTGTGCTAGGGATTGCTTGTACATAGGGTGGGCTGTCTCGCGATTGAGACAAATGGGTGCTAATAGCTCAGGAGATGGGTGCGGGTGGGGATTGATGGCTCTGAAGAAAGGAAACCATCTTAGTACAATGGGAAAGTTCCAGAGGCCTCAAGAGCCTAGCTAGCTGGGTGAAGAGAAATTCCCTTCTGGCAGAGTGGTTTAGGTTGAGTCACAGGTGTGAAAACAAAGACGCTGGGCAAGAGCCCTCAGGTGCAACGGACTCTCCTGGCACTGGCTTAGCAATACAATGGAGTGGGGGAGGAATGAATGCCGAGCACGAGGGTCACAGCTGTCAGGTCAGACCGGTGGCTTTGGTCAAGCTGAGAATGGAGTCTGGCCAGAATCCTGGCTTAGAGAACCTGGAATCTGGCTTTGGCAGTAGCCTAGACTGGTAGATGATGCCACAGGGTCATTGGGCACTGTATACCAATACAGCGATGAGGAGTTCCATCATACATAACAATTTGTTTGTACTCCCTCGAGATTGAATGGCATGGGAAACATCTTGGGTTCAATGATTGTGTCCACATTAGGTAAAGGTAAAGGTGTCCCCCGTGCAAGCATTGGGTCATGTCTGACCCTTGGGGTGACGCCCTCCAGCGTTTTCATGGCAGACTCAATACGGGGTGGTTTGCCAGTGCCTTCCCCAGTCATTACCGTTTTACACCCCAGCAGCAAGCTGGGTACTCATTTTACTGACCTCGGAAGGATGGAAGGCTGAGTCAACCTTGAGCCGGCTGCTGGGACTGAACTCCCAGCCTCATGGGCAGAGCTTCAGACTACACGTCTGCTGCCTTACCACTCTGCGCCACAAGAGGCTCTTACAGGTTGACTACCTCTGTCCTAATCCTAATACATTGGTGAGCAGAAGAGATAGTCCTCTCATCCATAGGTGAAACATCTTCTGATGTTGAGGGAATATCCCTTGTTCCTGTGGTCCAGAATCACTATCTACAGGCAGATCCTGGAAATGATTTCTGAGAATCAGAGGGGCAAAACATCTCCTTATTTTTTTGACACCTCTGGGTAACATCCTTCCATCCATTGTCCTCTTGTATTACGTTCTCCTCTAATTGGTGCGACACCTTTGCCACCTTTCCCAATTGCCCTCCAAAAAGTGCTCCATGAGTTCTTTCGAACTCATTTATAGAATACATTGTAGACAGGCATTCTTCTAGGTTCTGAACCTTCTCCTACAGGAGCGCTACTAACTTGTTCTTGGCGGACGGTATATAAATATAAATAAATAAATAAGTTTAATTTAAAAGATCAAAAAAGTCTATGTATACCAGCTAATTGCACCCTATGAACTCTAGGCAGAGAACAGATATAGAAGAATAGAATAAGCAGCCTTTATTTAATAGAAAATAAAATAAAGAGACGTCGACCAACATGTAACAAGCACACTATCAGTCAAGCAGATGGGGAAATAAAGGATCGAAAGGAAAACAGTCTTGGCTAGAGGGTCAATGGGAGGATAACTACCAGATCCTGAAGAGGTGGGAACAGAGTCCAGCAGTGTGTCAGGCTCTCTGGAGGGATCCAAAGTTCCAGAATTGGCAGAGTGGCTTGCCAGAACAGGGACTTTTATACCATATTGGAGGGTGCTGTGTGCTAGAGATTGCTCGTACACAGGGTGGGCTGTCTCGCGATTGAGACAAATGGGTGCTAATAGCTCAGGAGATGGGTGCGGGTGGGGATTGATGGCTCTGAAGAAAGGAAACCATCTTAGTACAATGGGAAAGTTCCAGAGGCCTCAAGAGCCTAGCTAGCTGGGTGAAGAGAAATTCCCTTCTGGCTGAGTGGTTTAGGCTGAGTCACAGGTGTGAAAACAAAGACGCTGGGCAAGAACCCTCAGGTGCCACGGACTCTCCTGTCACTGGCTTAGCAATACAATGGAGTGGGGGAGGAATGAATGCCGAGCACGAGGGTCACAGCTGTCAGGTCAGACCGGTGGCTTTGGTCAAGCTGAGAATGGAGTCTGGCCAGAATCCTGGCTTAGAGAACCTGGAATCTGGCTTTGGCAGGAGCCTAGACTGGTAGATGATGCCACAGGGTCATTGGGCACTGTATACCAGTACAGCGATGAGGAGTTCCATCATACATAACAATTTGTTTGTACTCCCTCGAGATTGAATGGCATGGGAAACATCTTGGGTTCAATGATTGTGTCCACATTAGGTAAAGGTAAAGGTGTCCCCTGTGCAAGCACCAGGTCATGTCTGACCCTTGGGGTGACGCCCTCCAGCGTTTTCATGGCAGACTCAATACGGGGTGGTTTGCCAGTGCCTTCCCCAGTCATTACCGTTTTACGCCCCAGCAGCAAGCTGGGTACTCATTTTACTGACCTCGGAAGGATGGAAGGCTGAGTCAACCTTGAGCCGGCTGCTGGGACTGAACTCCCAGCCTCATGGTCAGAGCTTCAGACAGCATGTTGGCTGCTTTACCACTCTGCACCACAAGAGGCTCTAACGTCCAAATTTTTAAGAGAATAATGGGCAACTAAATAATCCATTGTTAGCAGCAGTTAGCAGAGACCTTGCCCTTTTAATACTAATGCACAGTATTCCTTAACTTGTGCCTGTCAAAAGGACTGGCATTGTCCACTGGCATTTCCCCAGTAATTACTTTCCTGAAGGCACCTTCTTTGGAGAGGACATTAATAGGACCCCATAAATCCAAGTCTCACCAAAACAGCAGGGCAGATAGAGGGGAGTCAGTAAGACATTTCCTGTTAGTTTGGTCATCTCTAACACACTAAGAGGAAGCGTTGTATTTTATCAGGAGCATCACAGTCTGTTCAGCCCCTTAATGTTTGCGACTGTTTGTGTTCTGCAAACCAGGCATACCGGTTTGTGGCCTGCCATCCACAAAGCAAACTGAACCTCATTTTTCTTGTTCATGCCTATCCCTTGTCTCCACCTCATGTATTTGGTGAGTCCCTTTCTCTTTTTTGCACAGGCACCTCCCTGGAATGTGAACTACGCAATTCCATTGGAAATTTCTGCAGTAATGAAAAAATACTTTGACCTGAAGGAGATACTTGCCTGACTATGGTGTTCCAACAATATGGGACTGCAGGTAGGTGCAGAGGATCCTCAACCAATCCAGGCCAAAGATTAGGGTATATCCTTGGTACAGCATTTATTCATTTACCTAAAATATCTGGAGCCCACCTCACATTACAGGCAATATGGTATCATGGTTACGAGAGAAGCTTCTAATCTGGAGAACCAAGTTTGATTTTACACTCCTCCACATGTAGCCAGCTGGGTGACCTTGGATCAGTCCCAGTTCTTTCAGAGCTCTCTCAGCTCTCTCAGTTCTTTCAGAGCTCTCTCACAGGGTATCTGTTATGAGGAGACGAAGTAAAAGTGATTGTAAGCTGCTGTGAGACTTCTTCATTCCCTGGCATTTCTGCTGCCTTCAAGAGGTTCCACCAGCTGAAGAAGGGGATTCTTGTTTGCCATATTTCGCTTCTTTGGATCCTTTTTATATTGTTATTCATGACAGTACCCTTTCCTCAAGTGATTCTGTTTCCCAAACACCAGGGAGATATTGTCCTTCTAGAGGCAATTAAAATTTTCAGAGAAGGTGCAGGGTTTGAGTGTGTCATCCTGACAGGTGGAGTAGGTATTTCTTTTAACCATGAAACTGGGATGGATGACACAACCAAAGGCAGAATAAGAATACTGGATGATCTTGACAGGCTTGAGAAGTGGGCTAAACTGAATAAAATGAAGTTCAATAGGGACAAATGTAACATTCTGCATTTAGGTAGGAAAAACCAAATACACCAATATAGGATGGGGGAGACATGTCTTGGGAGTAGCATGTGCGAAAAGGATCTAGGAGTCTTAGTAGACCATACATTGAACATGAGTCAACAGTGTGACTCCGAGACTAAAAAGGCAAATGGGACCTTGGCTGTATCAAAAGAAGTATAGTGTTCAGATCGCACAAGGCGATGCTTTACTCCGCTTGGGTTAGACCTCACTGGGAGTCCTGTGTTCAGTTTTGGGCACCCGAGTTGAAGAGGGATGTAGACAAGCTGGAGCGTGTCCAGAGGAGGGCAATGAAAACGGTGAGGGGTTTAGAGACCAAGTTGTACAAGGAAAAGTTGGGCGAGCTTGGTCTGTTTAGCCTGAAGAGAAGATGACAAAGAGGTAATATGACATACAAGTCAAATACAAATATTAAAACAGTCCTAAAAATGAAAACAACCAAACATATCTCAATAGCAGCATCATTATAGTAATCCTAGAGATGATAGCTTGCTGTACTGCCAGTTCATTGATGTTAACTCCCAGCTGGCAGAGGGGTAACTTTGTTCAAGGAAGGGCATGGATGATGTTAATGTCCTTATCCTGGCCTCAACCAGGTGCCTGGTGGAAGAGCTCCATCTTGCAAGCCCTCTTGCAAGCCGTCAGAGCCCTCAGCTCTTTTGGGAGCTCATTCTACTAGGCAGAGGCCAAGACCAAAAAGACCTGGACCTGGTCAAGGCCAGGAAAGCTTCCCTTGGGCTTGGGGCAACCAACCTGTTGGTATTCAAAGACTGCTCTCCAGGAGGCTTGGCAGACAGATGGTCTCTCAAATACACTAGACCCAGACAGCAAATGGCCTTAAAGGTTAAAACCAATGCTGTGAATTGGATCTGGAATTTAACTGATAACCAGTTCAACAGCCACAGCATCAGCTGGATGTGGACTTTCTAGGGTGTTTTGGTGAGAACCCTGGCAGTTGCATTTTGTACCAGTTGCCATTTCTGGGTCAGAGACAAGGGTAGGCCCACGTAGAGCAAGTTGCAGAAGTCTAATCTGGAGGTTATCATGATCACTGTGGCTAGGTGCTCCAGGGCCAGATAGGGCATTAGTAGCCTAACCTGATGAAGGTGGAAAACACCATTTGGGTTACTTGAACGATCTGCACTTCTACTGAAAGGGAAGTATCGAAGATCACGCCCAAATTTCTGGTGGATTGAGAATACAAGGAAGCAAAAAGCAGGAAATGCAGGGAAGCAACAAAATGTATTTGCACAGTTATTTTGTTATTAGTTCAACTTTGGAGCCAGTCAAGAGCCTTGGTAGCCATTGAGAGCTCCTGGTTAAGTGGTATGTATGGTTGGAGATTTAACTTTTAACTTTATGCACTAAGTACCTGGGTTTTTAGTATCTTATTTTATTTTATTTTGTTAAATTTCTATACTGTCCTCCGTTGAGGATCAGGGCAGTTTACAACAAAGTTTGTAGCTAGCAGTAGGGTGTGATGCTAGTACATTACAGAGAATAGAGCTTTATACATATAGTATTAACATAACAATACCAGGAAATATATCAGTCCTTCTGAACTTAACATTTTGAATAGCATTTTACAGTCATAAAAAGCGGCCGCGGCTCGACGGAGGCCGCAGTTGACGGGGCTGATGGGCGGGCCCAAGAAGATGCGACGACGCTCGGCTCGGAGAGCGTCGTCGCGGAAGAAGTGACGGCAGCGGCAGGGAGGGGCCAGGCGCTTTATAAGCGCCACGCGGCCGGAAATCCCCCTCTCTGCTGCTGTTGGAGCCGGAGGACGGACCGGCTCGTGGTTGTCGAGAAGGAGTGCTGCGTCACAGCGGCCCGGCGGAGCGGAAGGCGGCTGTAGGCGGACGGCGGAGCGGCGGCGGAGCGAAGGCACAGGCAGCAGGCTCGGAGGAGCGGTGTGCCTGGGAGGAACATGCCCGGGAGGCGCTCTATGTCCCGCCGCGGCGCGGCTGGCAAGGCAGCAGCGGGGGGCCGTCGGCCGAAGGCGGCAGGCCTCGATGGGGGCGCAGCTGGGGATGGAGGGCGGGGCCGCAGCCGGGCGAGCGCCCTCCGTGCCCGGGAGGCGTGGGCCGCGGCGGTGCCCCGTGGGAGGTCTCGTGTGGTCGCGAGGGACCCCGGCCTGGCGGGGGGGCCAGAAGGGGGGCCTGATGGTACGCCCGCCCCTCCGGCCAGGCCTCGTTCACCAAGGCGGGCCAGGGGAGGGGGGAACAAGACGCCTTCCACTGCGGGCAGCCCGCGAGGGGGGAGAAGGCTGGGGGGCGACTCGGCCAGGCGGGGCCCCGAGGTTCGGGCCCCTCAGTTACCCGGGAGCTCGGCCAGTCCCCGCAGGGGGCGGGGCACGGCCGGGGGAGGGGCCAGGACGGAGGGCACCGGGCAGTCTACCCCGCGGGGGAGGTGGGGTGCACGAACCCGTGGATCCCCGCAGGAGCGATCGCCTGACTTGGCCCCCAGGAGGGGCAGGCGCAGGCGTCCAGCCTCCGCTTCCGAGGCACCTGCCTCCAGCGCAAAGCGGCCCCGGGGGCGGTCTGGGAGGGCCTCCGCCTTGCCTCCCGAAGACGCGGCCTATTGGCGGGGGTACTCGGAGGCCCTTGCGCAGATGGCAGGAGGGAGCCGCAGCGGGGCTTCTGGGTCCAGCCCTGGCTCGTTGGGGTCGGGCTCGGGGGAACTAACGGTGTCCAGCCAATCCCCAGGCATCAGCACTGACCGGGCAGGGCGGCGCAGGAAGGACCGTTTGACAGCAAAGGACCGGAAGTCCAGGCGGGTCCGGACCCCCTCCTCTGGTGAGTCAGCGTCCTGGGACGGAGATGAGGACCTTCGCGAAGGCTGGTACTGGCTCGAAGGGGCCTTTGTGCCAGGCCTACCACGCTGGCTGCTGAAACGGAGAGAGAATTCGTTGAAGCTTTTGGACGAAGAGGGGATCGCTGAGGAGGATCGATGGCCCCCGGTTTGGTATACGGCTACGGATGCTCCCCCGGGCATTCACCTGGCCCCCAAGATCCGCGAGAGGGCCCTGGAGGGGTTCTTCGTGGATGTATTCGCTATGCTGCGGGGGCAGGGAAAAGGGGGGGCCACGGGGAAGCGGGCGGAGCCTCATAAGAAGGCGAAGCCGGCCGAAAGGACCTTTGATAATTGGATGAGTGGCCTTTCGGAATATATGGCGTTGGTCACGGCCGCCTACCCTGAGAGGGGGTGGCACACTTGGAGGTATCTATCTCATGTCCTGGAGGCTAGGAGGATGGCGGGGGATGAGGCCGCCCTCGAATACGACAGGGTGTTCCGGGAATTGGCCTCCCATAACCCCCAGGCACGCTGGGACATTAAGCATCACGATACGTGGCTTGTTCAAGTGGGCCCTAGCGTTCGCCATCAGAAAGAGCAGCTGAAGTCCCCGGTGCCTAGCAGGAAGCTTGCGGGCTTCGTCTGCTGGGATTACAATAGGACAGGCTGCAAGCGGCGGCGGTGCCGCTTCGAACACAAATGTGAAGGTTGCGGAGGGGGGCATGCCTTGTCAGCTTGCTCGCAGGGTGGGGGAGGGCCGCCCTTTCGAGGGACCCGGCTCGCCGGTAAGAAGGACGGCGGGTCGGGAGCGGCAGGTCCCTCTTCAACCGGAAAGCAGGCATGAGGTGCCCCTGGTCCTGCGGAAGCTGGCCCCCACTCCGATCAAGCTGGGGCCCCTTATGGACTGGTTGGAGCGTTACCCCAAGAAGCGGGAGGCCCTTTATTTGGCTAAGGGGTTCACGGAGGGCTTCCGGATCCCTTACACGGGGGACCGGATGGTAACCTCTTGTGGGAATCTTAGGTCAGCCAGGGACTTTCCAGATTTGGTGGCCGAGAAGCTGAAGAAAGAATGTGATGCGGGTCGGATGGCGGGGCCTTTTGATAGCCCCCCGCTGGAGGCCCTCCGGGTCTCACCCTTGGGGGTGGTGCCCAAAAAGGCCCCAGGGCAATTTCGGCTTATCCACCACCTGTCATATCCTCATGGTGGTTCGGTCAACGACGCCATCCCCACGGATATGTGCTCCGTGCACTATACCTCGTTTGATACAGCGGTGTCCATGGTGCGGGCATGTGGACCTGGAGCGCTTTTAGCAAAGAGCGACATCCAGTCGGCCTTCCGGTTGCTGCCCATCCACCCCGAGGATTTCGATTTGCTGGGGATCAAGTTTGGAGATAGATGGTATGTGGATAAGTCCATGCCAATGGGGTGCTCTATAGCCTGTGCGGCATTTGAGGCTTTTAGTTCCTTCCTCGAATGGGCAGTCAGGCGCAGGGGTCGCTTCAAGGAGATGGTCCATTATTTGGATGATTATCTCTTTGCGGGCCCTGGGGGGACTACAAAATGTGCAGAGCGTTTGGGGTGTTTCCAGTCCTTGGCGGCTGAGTTGGGGGTTCCACTGGCCCAGGATAAGACTGAGGGTCCGTGTACCAGGCTCATGTACCTGGGCATTCAATTGGATACCGTGGCTGGTACGTCCAGCTTGCCCAGGGAGAAGCTTGATACCCTGTTGGGCCTTGTCCGAGGCATACTGGGAAAAAGAAAATGCACGCTGCGGGAAGTGCAGGTCTTGCTTGGCCACTTGAACTTTGCGTGCAAGGTGGTAGCACCGGGGCGGGCTTTTTGCGCGCGTCTGGCACACGCCACCCGAGGGGTGACCAAGCCACACCATCGCCTGCGCGTTTCTCGGGGCATGAGGGATGACTTGTTGATCTGGGAGGAATTCCTGGCAGCTTTCAATGGGGTGTCTATTTGGCAAACCAAGCTGCACCTGGGACCGGAATTGCAGGTTCGGTCGGACGCAGCAGGGGGAACGGGCTTTGGGGTCATTTACAGGGACCGGTGGTGTGCTCGGGCCTGGCCATCGGGTTGGTCCCCGGAGGTCCGGCGAGACCTGACCTTCTTAGAATTCTTCCCGATCCTGGTGGCGGTGGTGATCTGGGGGGAGGAATTCCGGGACAAAAAAGTCCTGTTCTGGTGTGATAATCAGGCAGCAGTCCGTATCTTGAACAGCCAGACTGCCAAGTCGCCCCGGGTCATGCGCCTCGTGCGCAGGTTGGTACTGGTTTGCTTGGAGGGCAACATAACCTTCCGGGCCCGCCACATTGCGGGGGTGCAAAATGTACTGGCTGACAGTTTGTCTCGGTTGCAGGTCGAGAAATTTCGGTTGCTCGCCCCACAGGCCCGCCAAGAGCCGGACGACTTCCCGGAGGACCTCTGGGCCCTTGGAGCCGTGTGATATGGGACGGCGTACTCGGGTCGGTGGCTCCTTCGACGAGGCGGAGCTATGAAGGGGCTGCCCGGGATTTCTTGAATTTTGCACGGAGAAAAGGATGGCGCGGAGGATGGCCGATGTGCGAAGGGGCCCTGCTGAGCTACTTGGCCTGCTTACAAGGCCAGGGGCTGTCGCACAAAACCATCCGCGTGATGATGGCTGGGCTGACTTTTTTCAGCAAAGCCTTTGGGTCTTGGGACCCTGGTTCCTCCTTTCTGGCCAGGAGGGCACTCCTGGGGTGGGGGAGGACGGCTACGCCAGTAAGGGATAAAAGGCGACCCATCACCAGGGAAGTGCTTACGCAACTCCTGGGTCAGTTGGGGAAGGTTTGCACCTCTTTTTACGAGGAGGCCCTCTTTCGGGCAGCGTTTTTGGTTACTTACCATGGAGCATTTCGTTGCGGCGAGGTGGTGGCGGCCTCTAAGGCCATGCGGAGTTCTCCAGCCATTCGGGCAGGGGACGTTCAATTCTCAGACCAAGGTCTGCTCATCTGGATCCGGCGGTCCAAGACAGACCAGGCGGGGAGAGGGGTGTCCGTTTTCCTGCGCAGGGACGGCCAGCACGGGCTTTGCCCTGTGGGTGGCTTGCGGCGGTACTTGGCGCTTAGGCCCGCTACCCCGGGGTTGTTGTTCATTCACAGGGATGGTTCCAATCTTTCCCGCTTTCAGTTTGCAGCGGTGATGAAACTTTGCCTGAAGGGAGCTGGGTTTCAGCCTGGGTGGTTTGGGACTCACTCATTTCGGATCGGGGCCGCCACGCAAGCTTTCCAAGATGGCAGGGGAATGGGGGACATCATGAGGCTAGGAAGGTGGCGTTCGCAGGCAGTTAAGTCGTACGTACGGCTGGGGAAGCGGAATTAACCTATGCCTCGTTACAGGTTCGGGCCCTGGGCTGCCCACTGCATTAGTGGTGGGGCACAGCATTGTATTTTGGTCCGGACGCCACGCGACGTCTTCTGGATGGGAACGGCGTCAGAAACTGGATGGTGTGTTGCGGATCCTGTGGTCTGGTCATCGAGGATTGCGGTGGCAGGCGTTGCTGGACGTGGTGGCTGGAGAGGTTTTCCTGCATGGGGCCCCGGCAGTCCTGGTGATTCAACTTGGAGAGAATGATCTGCCGGCAGTATCGGGTTTGGAGCTCCGGAAGATGGTATTTCGGGATGTGCGCCTGCTGAAGCAGAGGCTTCCCAATACATACCTGATCTGGTCCGAACTTTTGGATCGGAGAGTGTGGAGGTCGGCCTCTCGACCGGAGAAGATTCACCTTGCTAAGGAAAAGGTCAATAGAGCAGTTCGGAAACTGATGGCGGAGGTGGGGGGGGCTGTCATTCGACATCCCGGGATTACATACGGTGCAGTTTCCGTGTTTCGCGGTGATGGGGTTCACCTCTCGGAAAAAGGGGTGGAGTTATGGTTGGATGGTTTGGGTTCAGCCCTCCAGTTATGGGGCCAGGGCAATGTGGGGTTGGCGGGAACGAGAATTGGCAATTCTCGTCCTGTGGCGGAATAGGGGGCACGAGGTAGAGTATATGGTGCAGGGACCGGTTTGCGCACTGGAACCTGAGGTGGGGGTCTCCTTAAGAGATCGGCAGATACCGAGCGCGGCCTTACCCGGCTGGGGAGGCCAGGGGCTCGGTGCCAAGAGGTGGGAATGATTGCATGTGGCGGACGCCCAGCAGCCATGGCTCGCCTCTTCCCGGGGGAGGGCTTCAAGGGGCAAGGGATCCTTCCTCCCGGCTGGGAGGAAGGGGGACCCAGGGCGCCCCTTGAGCCCATATCAGCAGTCGGACGACTGCGTGGGAAAAATTCTACCTCGTGCCAGGCCAACCCCAAGGTTGTTGTGTTAATAAAGCTGTGGCCCGTTCATGCCAAAAAGCCGACTCGTGTCTTCTTTGGCCAGATACATCATGCCAGTCAACTGTATAACACTTAACTTTTGACTATTCACCTGTGAGTGCTGCTTTCATTTGATGTTGGCCAGGTCAGGAGTTGCCTTATGATTCTGTCTGTTGGGCGATTGCTGGTATTTGGTCATTGGGAGGGGGCTTCTGGGTTGGTGTGGCCCTCTTGGCCTCAACCAATGGTTTGGCAGAAGAACTCCATTTTGCAGGCCCTGTTGACTGTTTCAGTTCTGGCAGAGCCCTGATCTTGTCTGGGAGCTTGTTCCACCAAGTGGAAGCCAGGATGGAGAAAGCCCTGACTCTGGTGGTGGCCAAATGCACTTCCTTCAGGTCAAGGATCTCCAGTTTGTTGGTATATATGGAGTGGAATGCTGGGCATATTCAGAGAGGTGGTCCATCAAGTATGCAAGGTCCAAACTGCATATGGCCTTGAAAGTGATTACCAAAACCTTAAACCTGATCTGGAATTCAATCAATAACCAGTGCAGATGTTGGAGTGTGGGCCTAACCTGATGGGGCATTAGTAGCCTAACCTGATGAAGGTGGAAAACACCATTTGGGTTACTTGAACGATCTGCACTTCTACTGAAAGGGAAGTATCGAAGATCACGCCCAAATTTCTGGTGGATTGAGAATACAAGGAAGCAAAAAGCAGGAAATGCAGGGAAGCAACAAAATGTATTTGCACAGTTATTTTGTTATTAGTTCAACTTTGGAGCCAGTCAAGAGCCTTGGTAGCCATTGAGAACTCCTGCTTGAGTGGTAGGTATGGTTGGAGATTTAACTGTTATCCTTATGCACTAAGTACCTGGGTTTTTAGTATACCTTGTAAGACTCTTTCAGTATCTTATTTTATTTTTATTTTGTTACATTTCTATACTGTCCTCCCTTGAGGATCAGGGCAGTTTACAATAAAGCTTGTAGCTCTCAGTGGGGTGTGATGCTAGTATATTACAGAGAACAGAGCTTTATACATATAGTATCTAACATAACAGTACCAGGAAATATATCAGTCCTTCTGAACTTAACATTTTGAATGCAATAGCATTTTACAGTCATAACTGTGTAACACTTAACTTTTGACTATTCACCTGTGAGTGCTGCTTTCATTTGATGGTGGCTGGGTCAGGAGTCGCCTTATGATTCTGTCTGTTGGGCAATTGTTGGTATTTGGTCATTGGGAGGGGGGCTTCTGGGTTGGTGTGGCCCTCTTGGCCTCAACCAATGGTTTGGCAGAAGAACTCCATTTTGCAGGCTCTGTCAACTGTTTCAGTTCTGGCAGAGCCCTGATCTTGTCTGGGAGCTTGTTCCACCAAGTGGAAGCCAGGATGGAGAAAGCCCTGACTCTGGTGGTGGCCAAATGCACTTCCTTCAGGTCAAGGATCTCCAGTTTGTTGGTATATATAGAAATCTAAATAAATAAATATATGGAGTGGAATGGGGGGCATATTCAGAGAGGTGGTCCATCAAGTATGCAAGGTCTAAACTGCATATGGCCTTGAAGGTGATTACCAAGACCTTAAGCCTGATCTGGTATTCAATAAATAACCAGTGCAGATGTTGGAGCGTGGACAGAATGTGGTCCTCCAGATTTTTCCTGTGATAACCCTGGCTGATGCATTCTGTACCAATTGCAGTTTCCAGAGCAGGGATAAGGGTAGGCACGCAGAGAGCGAGTTGCAGAAATATATTCTAGAGGTGACTATTGCCTGGATCACTGTAGTTAGGTATTCTGGAGCCGGATAGGGTATTAGTAGCTTAGTTTGGCGAAGCTGGAAGAACACTGGCCTTGCTACATTTGTGACCTGTTCCTCCATGGAAGGGAAGGCATCAAAGGTCACATCCAAATTCCTGGCTGAGTGTGCCACTGATAGTTGCATCCCATCCAGGCAGAACAATCATGCTTTCTCACTGGACCCTTTCTACGGAACCACATGACCTCCATCTTCAATGAGTTGAGTTTCAGATGGCTCTGCTTGAGCCATCCTGTCACTGCTTCCAGAAATCTGGCTAATGAGTCTGTGGGTGAATGAGAGCGGCCATCCATCAGGATGAAGAGCTAGGTGTCACCAGCATATCGATGACATCCCAATCCGAAACTGTAGACCAGCTGGGCTAGAGGGCGCATAAAGACATTAAATAGAAATGGCGAGAGAACCACTCCCTGCGACATCCTGCATGGGAGATGGCAGTGCTGAGATTGGTTGTAACCTCTGCTTGTAACCCTGGAGGCAGGAGATCAGCCATTGTAGGGCTGTCCCATGTATCCCAGCATTGTCAAGGCATTGAGCTAGCAGCTCATGGTCAACTTTGTCAAACACTGATGTGAGGTCTAGTTATGCGAGCAGTGCTGACCCTCGGTCTAGCTCATTGTGCAGGTCATCCATCAGGGTGTCTAGTTCCCTTTCAACCTCATGGCCCGGCTGGAAGCTATGTCCAGGACTGAAGCTTCTTTCAGGAATGCTGCTAATTGGACCGTGGCAGCCTTTTCCAGTACCTCTCCTAGAAACGCTGGGTGCAAGACAGGGCAGTAGTTGGCAGGTTCCCTTGGGCCCAAAGATGGTTATTTCAGTGTTGTGATGTTATTTTCCATGTCCTGAAAGGCAGTATGTCTGTACAATTTAGACAACTGATAAAAATATGCACTACGCCCATAGGCCATTCTTGAAAAAAAAAATCAGATGCACCATACTGTCTTAGGCATTAGACTGGATGTCTTTCATCCCACACTGGGTCTTCCTCAGAGGTCTACTTTTTGACACACATCTTTGGATAAAATAAAAAGTACACAAAGCAGACAGTAAAATAAACACCAGCTAGACTGGAAAATGTCTTGCTGTATTAAAAAGGGAATAAACCCCAGGAAATACAATTTTGGTTAACAATGATAATATCTTTGCAGGCACTTCAGTTACCGAAGAAAGAGTTTTTGCACTCCTCCTTACGTGGTGCACTTCCCATCACCATGGAAAACTTCTTCAGGCTCTTCCTCTTCTCTCTGCTTCTCTCTACAGGTAGGATTACAGCTGTTAGTAGCTGAGACCGTGCTCAGTTATATCCCAGGAAAAGGAGTCCAATCCGTATCTGTTGTTAGATCATTTTGGTATTCCAAACAGTGGTTTCAAAATTAGGGTTGCCAGTTCCTGGTTGACAAATTCCTAAATGCTGGGGGTAGGGTTTGGGGTGTAGGACTCCCAACTCCAAGTTGAGAAATTCCTGAAGGTTTGGGTATAGAGCTTGGGGAAAATGGGTTTTGTGAAGATGAGGGACCTCAGCCAGCCATAATACTGTAGAATCCCACCTTTCAAAGAAGCCATTTTTCATAGGGAAGCAACTCTGTAGGTCGGAGAACAGTTATAATTCCAGCAGTCCTCCATACTCCTTCATTAGAAGCTTTTTTGGGAGGAGATTGGATGAGCGGCTGCCAGGAGTGTAGAACTTTTAAGTCCCTGAGAAGGTGGGAGGCTGGAATGGATGGCCCTTGGTGATCTCTTCCATATCTGTGAGATTCTGTAATTCTGAGTCATCTAGAGCAGGGGTAGTCAACCTGTGGACCTCCAGATGTCCATGGGCTACAATTCCCATGAGAATGGGAATTGTAGTCCATGAACATCTGGAGGACCACAGGTTGACTACCCCTGTTCTAGAGATTATTTATGAGCGGATGTCTCCAGCTTGCATTCATTCTACACACTCTTGAACCATCTGAACTTGTACCTCTCAAAATGACTGCTTGTCCATGGTCATTTCCCCAACAACTACTTTCCTGAGGGCACCTTCCTTGGAGGGGACACAAAAAGGACCTTATAAATGCAATCTTCACCAAAACTGCAAGAAGGAAAGAGTCAGCCAGAAATTTCCTGGCAGGGATTTGCTGTATCACGAGCTTCACAAGCATAACCAGTTTGTTTAGCCCCTAAATGTTTGTGAAAGTTTGTGGCTCGTGAATCGGGCAATGCCATGAACTATGAAACAAACTGAACCTCATTTCCCATGTTTGTGTCTATCCCTGGTCTCCATCCCATATATTTTGTGAGTCCCTTTCTGGTTTTTTGCACAGGTGCCTCCCTGGAATGTGAAATGTGCAGTGCCGCTGGTAATTTCTGCCACAGCCAGAAAATATTTTGTCCTCGAGGAGATACCTGTATGACTGTGGTGTATATGGGGGGACCTGCAGGTAGGCAAAGAGGATCCTCAACCAATCCAGGCCAAAGTTTAGGGCAGTGGTCCTCAAGCTGCGGGCCGCGGCCCGGCGCCGGGCCGCAAAGGCCATGGCGCCGGGTTGCGGCTCCCTCTCCCCGCCCCCCCTGCAGTAAAAAACTTCCCAGGCCGCAAGCCTGCGGCCCGGGAAGCTTCTTACTGCGGGAGGGCGGGGAGAGGGAATCAGGGCCGGGCCGCGCCCGTGCAGGCCGCGCCCGCGCGGGGCAGTCTGCGGGCGCGGCCCGATCCGAGGGCGTGGCCCGATCCGCGGGCGCGGCCTGCGGGCGCGGCCTGATCCGTGGGCGTGGCCCGCACAGGTGCGGTCCCCGAGGGCGCGGCCCGATGCCCTGCCGATCCCCAGCCTAATAAATGTTGGGGACCACTGGTTTAGGGCATAAACTTGGCCTAGCATTTGTTCATTTAACTAAAATATCTGTAGATCATTTTCCGTATGGTGGCATAGTTAGGATAGGCAGACTGTAATCTAGAAAGCCAGGTTTGATTCTCCACTCCTCCTCCACATCCAGGCAGCTTGGTGACCTGGGGCGAGTGACAATTCTCACAAGGTACCTCTTCAAGAGCTGCCAAAATCTAGCCCAGCCTTTCTCAACTTTTTTTTTACTGTTGAAAAACTCTTGAAACATTCTTCAGAGCGATCGTGCAGAATATGTTTGGGAAGCATAGCTGGATAAGTGCCTACCCAGGGACCTTCCCCTTCCCACCCACTCCTGGTCCATCATTGGCCATTTTGAGGGGGGGGTCATAGTACCTAATAAATGTTTAACACATTTTAAACATATATGAAATGTTAATTAATTCCCACTCATTTGGGAAAGGCTTCCAGGACAATCAAGAAAGCCGAGGATTTCCTGAAACCCTGGTTGAGAAAGCCTGATCTAGTCCCTATAACTTATTCTAGAATAATAAATGAAAGAAGTACTAGAAAAATAGGAAGGGTTGTAGAGACCATCCACTCCAATATCCACATTCAGTATCCCTGACAAAAAACCATCCAACACTGCTTAAACATCTCCAGTGAAAGAGAATATACATGATCCTTGGGCAAGGGAGTCTACAGAAAAGTCCTTCTTGTTTAAAAAGCTTTCCCTAATATCCAGCTTACACATCCCCGCCTGTAATTTGAACCCATTATTATGAGTCTTTTCCTGGGCCTATTCCACACACATTGGATCATGCACTTTCAATGCACTTTCAAAACAGATTTTTCCTGTTCTGAACAGGAAAATCCAGCTGCAAAAGCACATTGAAAGTGCATTATCCAATCTGTGCAGAATGGGCCCTGGTTTCCAACAACTACCTTCTCTCCTCTAACTTTGGCCTTTGACTTTTATTCACTGGCAGGCTCATAGAGGAGATCCTCCCTTGGGTCCCCTGATCCCAAAAATAAACAGACTTCCAGGTGGTACTTGACATGGTATTGTGCTCAAACGAACAGCCAACAGAGAGTTCGAGCTCTTCTGCTGCAGACCAACCTGGTTACACACCTCAAATAAGACAGCTAGATAAGTAATTGTGACATGACAAGTCATCATCATCATCATCTCCAATCCGTTAGGAAGGGTCAAATGTCACACTGAATTACGATATTGATAGTATTTCCACATGCTACTAGGTATCTGTATATACTCACAGTCATTTAGCTCTAAAGAGACTGGCTATTTAGCAGATAAAAAAATAAGGCAACATGCAACTAAGTGTGCATCCCATGAAAGTGAGCTTTCAGTGCCAATTGTTGTCTCCTCTCTCCCTCTCCACATATAGCATTTGCCACACTCAGGGGTGCAAAGAGATCTGCAATATGGCAATCTAGGGATTGAGGCTGCTTATCTACTAGAATGGAATCAATGCAGCTCAATGCAGGATCAGCCTAAAGCAGTGGTTCTCAATGTGGGGGTCATTCGGCCCTTTCCTGGGGGTCACCGAGACAGCCCATGGAAGCTGCGGAGATCACTGAGGCTGTGTGGAGGAGGTGAGCACTGTGGCATGCAAAAGCAGCGGCGGTGTAAGCACATGTGTGCCTGCACACGTGCCCACGTGCACCCACATGTGTGCCCATGCCCATGCCAACGTCGCCCCTGCTATAGGGAACACGGCATTAGGGCAGTTGAGAACCGCTGGCCTAAAGCATTCATGATCAGACTGCCACTGTTTAAAGGCTGCCAATAAGGGGGAGCTCCCCACCTCATCATATAATATGTTGATGTCATTTCCCCTAGATGGATAAGGGAAAGCCATTACTTTTGAGCAGCATGGATATATTGCAAGGAATGATACCTTAATTCAATCCATGGCATTTGTGCTGCCTTTGAGAGGATCCACCAGCTGAAGAACGGAATTCTTGTTTGCCATATTTCACGTCTTAGGAGTCTTTTTGTATTGTTATTCAGGATAGGGCCCTTTGCTTAAGTGATTCTGTTTCCCCAAATACAAGGGTAATGTATGGCAATATTGTTCTTCTAGAGGCAATAACAATTTTCAGAGCAGGGTTTTGAGTGGGTCATTCTGAAAGGTGGCATAAGTGTTTCTTTACATCATGAAACTGGCCTGGATGAACTTCTTTTGGTGTTGTTACTAACCTCAGGTCTCACCTTTGCTTTTTATTCCCATGAACAGCGAATTGTACCTGGACATCGAAGCAATGCGTCTTTCGATCTATGTGTTCTAAAACAACGTTATATATGGGACCCAATGCTGTAATTAAAGAACTTACATGCAGCAAAGCTCTGGCTTCATCAGGATCTGTCCTCATGGCCCTCTCAGGGCTCCTAGTCTTAAAAGTCCTCTTCTGAAGGATCTCTCAAAGCATTGGATGGATTTTCATCAAGGGGTGATATTAGGGTGCTGTCCACTTCCACATATTTACCCCCCAAAACAGCAGGAGATGCAGTAATACAACACACACAGCAAAGAAAAACTATATGGAACATGAATTAAAAACAACTTTTTTCTTTCTTGCTTGAAGCTGTTATTTATTTTGCATGCAGTAAATATAAAATGTTTCAGTGTATTCCCTTTCCAGTTATATTGTACAGAGTACAACACAAATTATACCTGCTTAGGTGTAATCAGTCCCATCTACTGCGGGAGAATTTGGGTTTTCATGGCTTTAACCTACAGGCCTCTCCAGTAAGAGCCCTGGAAGACTAATGGATGGGTTTGCTATATGGGTTTCCAACAAACTGAATGTTAGGTGTGAAGATCTCTTTAAAATCTCAGCTGATGGTAGTCCTTTTTCAATGGGGAAACAGAGATTTTTGTCAATATTTATTTCTCCCTGGGAAAAAGAAAGCAGAAGAATACTTGGTTTGAGCTAGAATATTATACTTCATTATTCTCGTTAGAATTATCTGAAGCAAAGGTGTTTTTTTAATGGGGGACTTCAATGCCCAAATGAGGCCAAAAGACTCCCTCCCAGAGAATAAATAGACGACCACTTTTAAAGATCCAGATTATGAATTTGGATGTTATCTTCTCCCACAAATATCAAAAGATCAACTCTTGGGGGATTTCCACACCCTTTAAAAATAATGACATCACCAACATGTAGTGTCTGAGCTGGCTACATCCTCCATTTCAAAGCACTAGTTTTTAAATCCCAGAATGTGGATTCACCAACATATGTAGTGCCAGGTAATGAAGAGAAACCAGCAAGCCACCAGAAAAAAAAATGTAGGGAGGTGAAGAGGCTATCTCTTCCTCCAGTGTCTCGCCTTCACACCTGCCTCCCTTTCCCTTCTCCTGGGGATGGGAGGTTTTTTTTTTTTTAAGTGAACTGCCTGGAGCAACGAATAGGTGTTCAATTGTGCAGGCAAAGGCAAAGGCAAAAAAAAAAAATTCCCCCCCAAAGTTGTAGCATAAAGTATGCCTCTCCAAGGTTCCTTTCCCCCCCCCCAATGAGGAATGAGATTTATTTTTAAAACCAGTATGACTCGTGATTCCATAAGGGGTGAAAATAAAGAAGCAATATGCATCTATGATTAGATGCATAGGCATTTCAAAGGAGAAGTATTGATTTAAAAAAAAATAGCAGGCATCACAGGCCCTTTAAAGCATGGAGAAAGGGGATTGGCTGCCTGCCTTGACTGACAGGTGAAAGAGAGTCACGTATAAAAAAATATTGCTCTCTTATGCCATTTCCATCAGCACTTCTAGAGGGGGGGTAGCAGCAGAGAAGAGCGAGACAGTAAAAAAGTGAGGAGAGGTCCGGGCGGCGCGATTATATGTAGCATTATGCCACTCAGCTGGTGTAATGCTATTTTTAAAGATGTGCAGAAATGCCCTTCAACTTCTCTGGTTTCTGCCTTATAAAATTAGCTTTGAAACAAAGTCTTTATAGTCTCAATGGAGCTTTTAATGGTGACCACCCAGGGGAGTTAATTTTTTTGGTGGGTACCAAAGCTATTGACAATATTCTGGTTTGTTCAGAATTATTAACTTTGGTGAAGAATTTCCAAATTCACCCATACTTAGAAGGTGACCGTCTTCCTCTGTTCCTACAGCTGGACTTTTCAACTATTCAGTTACATCTTGAAAGGTTGCACCAGACTAGACTTGACTCTGCAAACCAGAAGAGTTGTAGAATAAAGTGGTCCCTGAGTCTTCAGTGAAACAACAAAAGAGGGAACAAAGTAACTCAGCCTGAATACACAAGCTAGGAACCTGTAAGGTTGAGCAGCAACTGAATATATTAAATATTACAATGCAAATATGTATTTCAATACATGTACACACATAACATTTTAAGACGACATATATCATGCATTACTGGACAAATCCAAAGCATTCTGACACATGGATAATTGACAAAAAAAACAAACAAACAGAAAACCAAACACGTTTCAACCACATGTGGACAGATGTGTTATGCCTTCGTCTGGCCCACACGTATGGTAAAGCACCACAATGCTGACTGGGGCATTTGTTGCTCCCTCTGGGCTACTATAGGCCAAGGAGGAGATGGGCCTTCTAAGCCCGGCTCCTCCCTGTCCACACGGGCTATGTGGGGGGGGGGGGCGCTCTAGGGGTTATTTTTCAGGAACGTGGGATTGCATGGAACACAATCCCACATTCCCACAAAATAAAAATAAATGCCCAGTCTGCCCTGCAGCATGGATAAGCACTTCAAAACTGACTAGGGAATTCTGTGCCCCCTCTGAGCTACTGTAGGGCAGGGAGGAGCTGGGCCTTCCAGGCCACGGCTCTTCCCTGTCCACACCAGCCTGCTGCGGGGCAGGCCCCCACAGTGGGTTAAGGGAACTCATAAGATTCCTCATTCCTTAGCCAGGGGCTTCTGGGGCCTCATTTGTGCCAGGCCCAGGTGTGCAGCGGTCTGGCAGCAACATCATTTAAAAATGGGAATTTGCCCTATTTCCATATGACTGCCCTCTCAGCCTTTTCCACCCATGCAGAATTGGCCATCGTGTAAAAAAAGAAAAGGGTTTAAGAACTTTGTTATCCAGAAGAAGAAGGCCTATTTGAGAGAATTGTGGGGAATAATGATTCAAGTAGCCAATGAGACAAACTCAGCCATTATAATTATAATTATTATCATTATCATTATTCAATTTATTTCCTGTAACTCCGTACAGGCTCGTGGCGGGTAACAATAGTCTTAAAATTCCCCATTAAAACCCGCATTAAAAGACTATAAAAATACCCAACACGGCGGAAAATACCACCCTCCCCTACCCGAACAAGGGCATTGGGGGATGGAGGGTGATGATGACTACTTCAAACCCCCCAGGGGGGCAATGTTCTTCCTTGCCAATCCCAGCCTCAACCATAGACCTGGTGGAACAGCTCCATTTTACAGGCCCTGTGGAACGCTGACAGCTCCCGCAGGGCCCGCAGCTCACACAGGAGCTCATTCCACCAGGTGGGGGGCAGGACAGAGAAAGCCCTGGCCCTGATGGGACTAGGCGCACTTCTCTGTGACTGGGAATGATCAGTGGGTTTTCTCCCTCAGAGCGTAGAGCACTGCGGGGCACATAGGGCGACAGGCGGTCCCTCAGGTATGTGGGTCCCAACCCGCGTAAAGCCTTAAAAGTTAAAACCAAAACCTTGAACCAGATCCGGACAGCAATTGGCAACCAGTGCAGCTGCCTCAGCACCGGCTGGATGTTGGCCCTCCAAGGTGTGGCAGTGAGGACCCTAGCAGCTGCATTTTGCACTAGCTGAAGTTTCTGGATCAAGGACAAGGGCAGGCCTGCGTAGAGCGAGTTACAGAAATCTAATCTGGAAGTGACTGTCGCATGGATCACTGTAGCCAGATGGTCAGGGAACATTTAGGGTGCTAGTAGCCGGGCCTGGCGAAGGTGGAAGAATGCCTGGCCTGCTACTCTCTTGACCTGCGCCTCCATAGTCAGGGAGGCATCGACGGTCACCCCCAAATTCCTGGCTTGGGGCGCAATGGTAAGTGAGAAGTGCATCCTGAGGATAAGGGCTCCTTCTGTACTTTGAAGCCACCCCAGAATCCTTTGTGCTCAAATGAGCATTGCCCCCTAACCCTTCTCAATAACCATGATTAAGCTGAACTTTAGGTTATGCAAAGCAGCTTTGGACTGATAAATTTGGCAGCTCATATTACACCCATCTTTAGACACTGCTGAAGGAGTGTCTCACCATACAAAACTAAGCATGCTTTGAGATGTTTGAGCTGTGACTTACTACTTAGATGTCTTCATGGGCCTTTGATATCAGTCATGAATCTCGGAATCAAAGGGAGTGGTTTTGGAACTGATCAGTTTAATGGCAGGGGCTCCTGGGAATTGTAGTCCATGGACATCTGGAGGGCCCCAGTTTGACTACCCCTGGTTTAATGGAATGAAGGGTTGTGTGTGTGTGTGTGATTCCTTCATGAAGAGATTCCTCCAACAGCACAGGCACAACGAGGCATGAACTGTGAGTGATTTTGTAATTCATCAGGTTAGACCAGTGGTTCTCAACCTTCCTCATCCTGTGACCCAGGGGAGGGGGGTAGTCTTTTACTGAGGAATCATCACCACTGCCTAAGCCCCTGCTCTACTTGCTTTCCCACTGGTGCCCCTGACTTCCCATTGCCCACTGGGGGGCGCTGCCAGCAGCAACTGCGCACAGCAATGCTAAGGGGGAGCCCCAGCCATGGCAGCTGCTGGAGAGCACCAAAGGTGAGCCGGCAGCAGAGTGGCAGGGCAGCCCCCGAAGCAGCAGCCAGGGAGGAGGATGAGGAGGAGCCACGGCCCAGTACCAACTGATCGACGGACCGGTACCGGTCCTCGGACCGGGGATTGGGGACCACTGTGCTATAGGATATAAAAACGTGTTACCACACACAACCACTAGAGGTCACCACATATCCTTTGTCAATGAGGCAGTACTGGAACCAAATGAGATACTGCTATAAGAGCAATGTTCTGGTTGCCATCTCCGGGTTGGGACATGCCTGGAGACTTTGTGAGCAGAGCTGGGAGTGTGCGGGATTTTGAGCAGGAGGGGACCTTGTTGGAGTATAATGTTGTGGAGTCCAATGTCCAAAGCAGCCATTTTCTCTAGGGGAACTGATCTCTTTGCAATGGTGATAAGCGATAATAACGGGATTCTCAGGTCCCACTTGGGGGACTTGCATCCTTGAGCAAAATAGATAAAATTATTGATGTGCAACACATCTTCTGGCATGTCCCCTGAAACGGAAATGGCTACAGATAGGACATCCATAGTCCCGCTCCCGGGAGCGTGCCGGTAGGGAGACCTGTTGTAATTCCATCAGATTTCTAACCATTGCCTGGATTAGCAACCCTAGAAGGAAAGAAGGGATCAGGAAAACAGGAGAGCCTATGGGGCTTTCAGGAAAGTGAAAGAGGAAATAGTGGTTATGGGGAAAATAAGATACCTTCCTGATGTTCTTGCAGGTTCTTTCTTGTTATACAAGTAACAGGATCACAGAGAAACTAGAAGAGAAACACCCAGGTGTCATTGTGTATAAAACAGAAAGGAGGAAGAAGAAACATGGAAATATGGAAAAGAGTAATACAATTATATGGTCAGTGTTGGGACTTCTGGGTCAGACTCAGTCCTAAGTCCCTCCAGAAAAATGGAGCTGCAGAGTAACACCGTTTGCAGTTATTGGGTACCTTTGTGGATTAGGCAAAGATCCAAATTAATGGCACTTTGAGATTTAAAAGGAATAATCTTTACTTGAAAGAATATATATGAATATGTCCATGAATATATATCATACTCATATGCTTCAGTCTTCTTACTGAAGCAGTGCACAAAAGCTTAACAGACAGTTAAGAAAGCTTAAGAGCCAGTTTGGTTTAGTGATTAGGAGTGCAGACTTCTAATCTGGTATGCTGGGTTCAAATCTGCACTCCCCCACATGCAGCCAGCTAGGTGATCTTCGGCTTGCCATGGCACTGATAAAACTGTTCTGACCGAGCAGTGATATCAGGGCTCTCTTAGCCTCACCCACCTCACAGGGTGTCTGTTGTGGGGAGAGGAAAGGGAAGGTGACTGTAAGCTGCTTTGAGCCTCCTTTGGGTAGAGAAAAGTGGCATATAAAAACCAACTCTTCTTTTTCTTACATAAACCACACACTGCAAGCCCCTAAGGCGGGGGTGGTCAAACTGCAGCTCTCCAGATGTCCATGGACTACAGTTCCCATGAGCCCCTCCCAGCATGGCCAACTGGTAGGTGCTCATGGGAATTGTAGTTCATAGACATCTGGAGAGCTGCCCTATGTCTAGGCTGGAAACAGGACTATATGCCCATACAACAGCAGATGGAGAGAGCTAATGGTGGATGGTCTTTCTTCCTTGCTAGCAGAGATCCTTCTTTACCTGAGTAAGAGGACAGTCCAGGTAAAGATGCTGACCCACCTATTTAGTGTTTATCTCCATGGAAGTACTTTCTGGTAGGAAAACCCATTGGAAGTGGCTTGAGTGTGCACTATTCAGCATGTATGGAATACAAAGTGCAAGGATTAGGATCTGTGATCTTCACACCCCTCTCCCCTCCCAAGCAGCAGAGGAGCACAACAATACAAACCTTCTAAGGACAGCAGCATTTATTCAATTTCTTTTCCATTGCTGCTACCTGTTCCTTTGCTGCTTCCATGAGCCACGATCAAGGTTCTTTAAGAGCTACAGTTGCCCCATTTCCTGGAATGGTTTGTGACTTGTGATTAATGCAAACAACCATAAAAGAGACTGAAAAGTGCCATCAAATAATGACAGGACTCCAAGATAAGGACAATATTGCCACAATTATGGGCAATAAAATGAGAGTCCAGTAGCACCTTTAAGACCAACAAAGATTTATTCAGGGCGTGAGCTTTCAAGTGCAAGCACTCTTCCTCAGACTGTGAACTCCTTACATGGCAGGGAATATATGGCAAAAATCAATTCTGTTACATCAGCAGACTGTGTCACACAACCAAATACAGCCAATGATAATTCTTTGTCAAAACAGCCAATCAGTCCCCTGGAATTCAGTGTAGTTTACAAAAACACAAGAAGAAGAAGAAGAAGAAGAAGAAGAAGAAGAAGAAGAAGAAGAAGAAGAAGAAGAAGAAGAAGAAGAAGAAGAGTTGGTTCTTATATGCCGCTTTTCCCTACCCGAAGGAGGCTCAAAGTGGCTTACAGTCGCCTTCCCTTTCTTCTCCCCACAACAGACACCCTGTGGGGTGGGTGAGGCTGAGAGAGCCCTGATATCACTGCTCTGTCAGAACAGCTTTCTCAGTGCCGTGGGGAGCCCAAGGTCACCCAGCTGGTTGCATGTGGGGGAGTGCAGAATCGAACCTGGCCTGCCAGATTAGAAGTCCGCACTCCTAACCACTACACCAAACTGGCTCTCTCAAGGAGAAACCAACTATCTGTGTCAGTGATCAAAGGCTCTCACCTCACCATATGTTCCATTTATACATGGGCTTGATGGCTGAGTCTTCGTTGTTTGATTTAGGCAGCGGTTGGTATTCAGAACACAGAGATAGAGCAATGCACAGCTGACTTTGTTCTTCCTGCAGGTCCTCCGACTCCCCAGGACCTCAGCCGTGCATTGAATTGCACTGAGGCAGCAGCATTGACTTTGACTGATAGCATAGGCCTTTCAGAAATAGTTTGATTGCGAGATGTCACACAGCAGCCTACTTACCAGCAAGCACCATTCCCCTTGGGGCCCTCTAAGAGGCCAGGAGCAGCACTGCTCTTCGCTGGCTGCATGCCATTCTCCTAGGTCCACCCAACTTCTGCAGGGATTCCTTACTTCCCTCTGAATATATAAGCTAGCCCCAGTTGGTCAATTAGAATGTTTCCCACAAAGAAGGCCACCGTTACATTTCCACTGCAATCACCTAGTGCCCATTTATTATCTTTGTACCGAAAGATAATCCTCTTAGAATGAATTGGTGGGGGGGAGGGTTGTAGACCCAAAGTGATCAATACTGGGATGTAGGCCAAAAATAGAGTGCATTTTTTTTCCATATAGGATATAAAGAAAGCCAGCTTGGCGTAGTGGTTAGGAGTGTGGACTTCTAATCTGGCGAGCTGGGTTTGAATCTGTGCTCCCCCACATGCAGCCAGCTGGATGACCTTGGGCTCGCCACAGCACTGAGGGCCATTTCGCACGGGGATCTTTGTTGCAAATTGGTCACTGAATGAAAAATCGCCATTTAAAATAGTGGAATTCGTCATTTTGCACACCTGGCTTTGTAGTGGAATCAGTTGCGTTTTTTAGCGTTTCCCACAGGCTTCCGGTCTCAGCAGAAATCGCTAGAAAGGAAGCGCTATTGCCAAGCTCGTCCCGCCCCTGGCCGTCAAGCAGCCAATGGGCAGCCGTTAGCATGCTCCCAAACAGCCCCTTTCCCTTTAAGAAAGGTTTTTTTTAAAAAAAAACAGACCCATAGCAACGAATCTAGGTAGATTCCTTGCAACGGAGAGACCCATCCAGCTGCCTAATGTGAGCTGTCGTTTGATTGTATGATCGTTGGCACGCTGCCTCGAGTGATAAAAAAAAAATCCCCCCCCCCCTCACGTCCCCGATTTTGGGCTGAATTAATGTGTAAAAAATAAAGGGACTTTATTTCAGCAAACGGGCTTTTATGTGGTTTGTGCTTAGTGACTAAAGGTGAAGGACTGAAGCCAGGGAAGCCTCTAAACAGAAAGAGGCTCGCCTGTGGGTTTATCCCCGCTCGCTCCGAGAAAAAAAAATGGCGATCGCTTCGCCGGAAGTTTGGAGGACAGGCTCAGGAGGAGGGACTTTGAAGAACCCGCAACAATGGTAACGCACAGGTCTTTAGCGCTAGTGTTGCAGATTGGTTGCAGGATTGTATCGCTATCCGGAGGGTGAATCCACTTTTCTGGATTCCCCTGAAAGCGCTAAAACGAAGCGCTTTTTGCTGATCGGTTTCAGGAGTGTTGCAGATTGTCTACGACGTCGTGGGTAATGCCAAATTAGTAGCGTTTTCAATTAGCAACCATTGTGCTATTTTTAAGCCGTGCGAAATGGCCCTGAGAAAGCTGTTCTGACAGAGAAGGAATATCAGGGCTCTCTCAGCCTCACCCACCCCACAGGGTGTCTGTTGTGGGGAGAAGAAAGGGAAGGCAAACGTAAGCCGCTTTGAGACTCCTTCGGGTAGAGGAAAGTGGCATATAAGAACCAACTCTTCTTCTTCAGTAATATCAGGGCTCTCTCAGCCTCATCTCCCTCGCAAGGTGTCTGTTGTGGGGAGAGGAAAGGTAAGCTGCTTAGAGGCTCCTTTGGGTAGTGAAAAGTGGAACATAAGAACCAATTCTCTTTTTCTTCTTCAGTAATATCAGAGCTTTCTCAGCCTCACCCACCTCACAGGGTGTCTGTTGTGGGGAGAGAAAAGGGAAGGTGATTATAAGCAGCTTTAAGCGTCTTCCATGTAGAGAAAAGTGGCATATAAGAACCAACTCTTCTTCTTCTTCTTCTTCTTCTTCTTCTAAATGAGTACGAGGCATACAAAAAGGCAAGATAAGATTGCTAAGTCCATCTTAGATAACATGAAGCAAATGTTATAGAACACTTTTTCTTCCTAGGCCAATGAAAGCAGAAAGCTTGAGAAAGCAGAGTTTAACAGACATGGAAGCCCAAAAGGCATTGGCTGCTCTAAATGAGAATTTACAATCAGATCTGACCATTACCCCAGCGATGTATCTTGGACAAATCGCAAGACCAAAATTTAGATGGGCCTTCGGAGGGGCAAGGCTAATGCTGTTCCTTTGTCAGTTCTACAGGGTAGATTTTCCTGTACCTGCATGCACTGGCGGCATTGTTCAGTGGAGACAATCAAGTTAATTGCCCATGTTTTATTATTCTGCCCACTATATTTATTTATTTAATTTTATTATTAGATTTATATACCGCCCTCCCCAAAGGCTCAGGGCAGTTTACATCAAACAGGAACAATACAAATAACAATAACAACATTATGAACAATAGAACATTGGGGAGAACAATAAATCAATGCTTACTGATGGCCCAGTGGGTCAGGCGGAACTGCAGTGGGTGCCATAGGAGGGAGGCTCAGAGGAGGGCCTGTGGGATGCAGTGGTTCAGGTCAACCTCAACCAAATGCCTGGCAGAGGAGCTCCCTTTTGCAGGCCCTGCGGAACTGTTTGAGTGATCTCTGCGAGATCATTCTACCAGGTGGTGGCCAGGGTGGACAAAGCTCTGGCCCTGCCCCTCCTTGCACATTTTAACCCATTTGAAAAAATATTCAAACCCGCTGAGGGCCTAATATTCAGATATCTTTTGGGCAACAGGCATAAGAGAATCTCACATATGGTTGCAAAGTTTTGCCATGCCGTGATTTACAAATGCAACACATTATGATATTGATGTAATTTTACAACTTTTATTATAGATATTATCATATTTCTTATTGGAGACTTTTAAAATTAGTTACTGACACCTTAGTATCTATGCCTCATTGATTTAATCCCTATACATATTTTTGGCATTGTTTAGCGTTATAGAGCCTCTTGTGGCGCAGAGTGGTAAGGCAGCGACATGCAGTCTGAAAGCTCTGACCATGAGGCTGGGAGTTCAATCCCAGCAGCCGGCTCAAGGTCGACTCAGCCTTCCATCCTTCCAAGCTCGGTAAAATTAGTACCCAGCTTGCTGGGGGGTAAACGGTAATGACTGGGGAAGGCACTGGCAAACCACCCTGTATTGAGTCTGCCATGAAAACGCTAGAGGGCATCACCCCAAGGGTCAGACATGACCCAGTGCTTGCACAAGGGATACCTTTACCTTTACCTAGTCAACCTGCGGTCCTCCAGATGTCCATGGACTACAATTCCCATGAACCCCTGCCAGCATTTGACTACCCCTGGATTAGGAGACGTGTGGTTCGAATTGCAAAGTCGAAGGACAGATATCCCTTCTACTCATTCATGTGGCAAACATATTTTTGGCATTGTTTACCGCTATAGAACCTCTTGTGGCGCAGAGTGGTAAGGCAGCGACATGCAGTCTGAAAGCTCTGACCATGAGGCTGGGAGTTCTATCCCGGCAGCCGGCTCAAGGTCGACTCAGCCTTCCATCCTTCCGAGGTCGGTAAAATGAGTACCCAGCTTGCTGGGGCGTAAGCGGTAATAACTGGGGGGAAGGCACTGGCAAACCACCCCGTATTGAGTCTGCCATGAAAACGCTAGAGGGCGTCACCCCAAGGGTCAGACATGACTCGGTGCTTGCACAGGGGATACCTTTACCTTGACCTTTACTTATATGAACAAACAAATCCTTAAAATTAGATATAAACATATAGGAATTGAAAGATTGGGCATATAATCTAGAAATAAAAGTATCCAGGTCATAGGATTTTACTCATTGGATTCTACTCCTCTCAATAGGGAATCCAATGGAGGAACAAGACATATGTGGGTACGTAGTCTCAATTGGTATGCTTCACATGGCACCAGGCAGAATCATTTGTTCCCACATGAATGAGTAGAAGGGATATCTGTCCTTCGACTTTGCAAGTCTTTCCAACCTTTCCATGACATCGTTGATTCTTGTGCCAGGTAGACAGAATACCTCCCGAAACAAGACCGGCCAACACACTGTGGATTCTACTCCTCTCAGTAGGGAATCCTCAATTACCAGCACACGTCTCCTAATCCAGGGGTAGTCAAATGCTGGCAGGGGCTCATGGGAATTGTAGTCCATGGACATCTGGAGGACCGCAGGTTGACTAGGTAAAGGTAAAGGTATCCCTTGTGCAAGCACCGGGTCATGTCTGACCCTTGGGGTGATGCCCTCTAGAGTTTTCATGGCAGACTCAATACGGGGTGGTTTGCCAGTGCCTTCCCCAGTCATTACCATTTACCCCCCAGCAAGCTGACCTTGGGAGGATGGAAGCTGACCTTTACTTACCTTGGAAGGATGGAAGGCTGAGTCAACCTTGAGCCGGCTGCTGGGACTGAACTCCCAGCCTCATGGGCAGAGCTTCAGACTACACGTCTGCTGCCTTACCACTCTGCGCCACAAGAGGCTCTTACAGGTTGACTACCTCTGTCCTAATCCTAATACATTGGTGAGCAGAAGAGATAGTCCTCTCATCCATAGGTGAAACATCTTCTGATGTTGAGGGAATATCCCTTGTTCCTGTGGTCCAGAATCACTATCTACAGGCAGATCCTGGAAATGATTTCTGAGAATCAGAGGGGCAAAACATCTCCTTATTTTTTTGACACCTCTGGGTAACATCCTTCCATCCATTGTCCTCTTGTATTACGTTCTCCTCTAATTGGTGCGACACCTTTGCCACCTTTCCCAATTGCCCTCCAAAAAGTGCTCCATGAGTTCTTTCGAACTCATTTATAGAATACATTGTAGACAGGCATTCTTCTAGGTTCTGAACCTTCTCCTACAGGAGCGCTACTAACTTGTTCTTGGCGGACGGTATATAAATATAAATAAATAAATAAGTTTAATTTAAAAGATCAAAAAAGTCTATGTATACCAGCTAATTGCACCCTATGAACTCTAGGCAGAGAACAGATATAGAAGAATAGAATAAGCAGCCTTTATTTAATAGAAAATAAAATAAAGAGACGTCGACCAACATGTAACAAGCACACTATCAGTCAAGCAGATGGGGAAATAAAGGATCGAAAGGAAAACAGTCTTGGCTAGAGGGTCAATGGGAGGATAACTACCAGATCCTGAAGAGGTGGGAACAGAGTCCAGCAGTGTGTCAGGCTCTCTGGAGGGATCCAAAGTTCCAGAATTGGCAGAGTGGCTTGCCAGAACAGGGACTTTTATACCATATTGGAGGGTGCTGTGTGCTAGAGATTGCTCGTACACAGGGTGGGCTGTCTCGCGATTGAGACAAATGGGTGCTAATAGCTCAGGAGATGGGTGCGGGTGGGGATTGATGGCTCTGAAGAAAGGAAACCATCTTAGTACAATGGGAAAGTTCCAGAGGCCTCAAGAGCCTAGCTAGCTGGGTGAAGAGAAATTCCCTTCTGGCTGAGTGGTTTAGGCTGAGTCACAGGTGTGAAAACAAAGACGCTGGGCAAGAACCCTCAGGTGCCACGGACTCTCCTGTCACTGGCTTAGCAATACAATGGAGTGGGGGAGGAATGAATGCCGAGCACGAGGGTCACAGCTGTCAGGTCAGACCGGTGGCTTTGGTCAAGCTGAGAATGGAGTCTGGCCAGAATCCTGGCTTAGAGAACCTGGAATCTGGCTTTGGCAGTAGCCTAGACTGGTAGATGATGCCACAGGGTCATTGGGCACTGTATACCAGTACAGCGATGAGGAGTTCCATCATACATAACAATTTGTTTGTACTCCCTCGAGATTGAATGGCATGGGAAACATCTTGGGTTCAATGATTGTGTCCACATTAGGTAAAGGTAAAGGTGTCCCCTGTGCAAGCACCAGGTCATGTCTGACCCTTGGGGTGACGCCCTCCAGCGTTTTCATGGCAGACTCAATACGGGGTGGTTTGCCAGTGCCTTCCCCAGTCATTACCGTTTTACGCCCCAGCAGCAAGCTGGGTACTCATTTTACTGACCTCGGAAGGATGGAAGGCTGAGTCAACCTTGAGCCGGCTGCTGGGACTGAACTCCCAGCCTCATGGTCAGAGCTTCAGACAGCATGTTGGCTGCTTTACCACTCTGCACCACAAGAGGCTCTAACGTCCAAATTTTTAAGAGAATAATGGGCAACTAAATAATCCATTGTTAGCAGCAGTTAGCAGAGACCTTGCCCTTTTAATACTAATGCACAGTATTCCTTAACTTGTGCCTGTCAAAAGGACTGGCATTGTCCACTGGCATTTCCCCAGTAATTACTTTCCTGAAGGCACCTTCTTTGGAGAGGACATTAATAGGACCCCATAAATCCAAGTCTCACCAAAACAGCAGGGCAGATAGAGGGGAGTCAGTAAGACATTTCCTGTTAGTTTGGTCATCTCTAACACACTAAGAGGAAGCGTTGTATTTTATCAGGAGCATCACAGTCTGTTCAGCCCCTTAATGTTTGCGACTGTTTGTGTTCTGCAAACCAGGCATACCGGTTTGTGGCCTGCCATCCACAAAGCAAACTGAACCTCATTTTTCTTGTTCATGCCTATCCCTTGTCTCCACCTCATGTATTTGGTGAGTCCCTTTCTCTTTTTTGCACAGGCACCTCCCTGGAATGTGAACTACGCAATTCCATTGGAAATTTCTGCAGTAATGAAAAAATACTTTGACCTGAAGGAGATACTTGCCTGACTATGGTGTTCCAACAATATGGGACTGCAGGTAGGTGCAGAGGATCCTCAACCAATCCAGGCCAAAGATTAGGGTATATCCTTGGTACAGCATTTATTCATTTACCTAAAATATCTGGAGCCCACCTCACATTACAGGCAATATGGTATCATGGTTACGAGAGAAGCTTCTAATCTGGAGAACCAAGTTTGATTTTACACTCCTCCACATGTAGCCAGCTGGGTGACCTTGGATCAGTCCCAGTTCTTTCAGAGCTCTCTCAGCTCTCTCAGTTCTTTCAGAGCTCTCTCACAGGGTATCTGTTATGAGGAGACGAAGTAAAAGTGATTGTAAGCTGCTGTGAGACTTCTTCATTCCCTGGCATTTCTGCTGCCTTCAAGAGGTTCCACCAGCTGAAGAAGGGGATTCTTGTTTGCCATATTTCGCTTCTTTGGATCCTTTTTATATTGTTATTCATGACAGTACCCTTTCCTCAAGTGATTCTGTTTCCCAAACACCAGGGAGATATTGTCCTTCTAGAGGCAATTAAAATTTTCAGAGAAGGTGCAGGGTTTGAGTGTGTCATCCTGACAGGTGGAGTAGGTATTTCTTTTAACCATGAAACTGGGATGGATGACACAACCAAAGGCAGAATAAGAATACAGGATGATCTTGACAGGCTTGAGAAGTGGGCTAAACTGAATAAAATGAAGTTCAATAGGGACAAATGTAACATTCTGCATTTAGGTAGGAAAAACCAAATACACCAATATAGGATGGGGGAGACATGTCTTGGGAGTAGCATGTGCGAAAAGGATCTAGGAGTCTTAGTAGACCATACATTGAACATGAGTCAACAGTGTGACTCCGAGACTAAAAAGGCAAATGGGACCTTGGCTGTATCAAAAGAAGTATAGTGTTCAGATCGCACATGGCGATGCTTTACTCCGCTTGGGTTAGACCTCACTGGGAGTCCTGTGTTCAGTTTTGGGCACCCGAGTTGAAGAGGGATGTAGACAAGCTGGAGCGTGTCCAGAGGAGGGCAATGAAAACGGTGAGGGGTTTAGAGACCAAGTTGTACAAGGAAAAGTTGGGCGAGCTTGGTCTGTTTAGCCTGAAGAGAAGATGACAAAGAGGTCATATGACAAACAAGTCAAATACAAATACTAAAACAGTCCTAAAAATGAAAACAACCAAATATATCTTGATTGCAGCATCATTACAGTAATACTAGAGATGACAGCTTGCTGTACTGCCAGTTCATTGATGTTAACTCCTAGCTGGCAGAGGGGTAACTTTGTTCAAGGAAGGGCATGGATGATGTTAATGTCCTTATCCTGGCCTCAACCAGGTGCCTGGTGGAAGAGCTCCATCTTGCAAGCCCTCTTGCAAGCCGTCAGAGCCCTCAGGTCTTTTGGGAGCTCATTCCACTAGGCAGAGGCCAAGACCAAAAAGACCTGGACCTGGTCCAGGCCAGGAAAGCTTCCCTTGGGCTGGGGGCAACCAACCTGTTGGTATTCAAAGACTGCTCTCCAGGAGGCTTGGCAGACAGATGGTCTCTCAAATACACTAGACCCAGACAGCAAATGGCCTTAAAGGTTAAAACCAATGTTGTGAATTGGACCTGGAATTCAACTGATAACCAGTTCAACAGCCACAAAATCAGCTGGATGTGGACTTTCTAGGGTGTTTTGGTGAGGACCCTGGCAGTTGCATTTTGTACCAGTTGCCATTTCTGGGTCAGAGACAAGGGTAGGCCCACGTAGAGCAAGTTGCAGAAGTCTAATCTGGAGGGGATCATCATGATCACTGTGGCTAGGTGCTCCAGGGCCAGATAGGGCATTAGTAGCCTAACCTGATGAAGGTGGAAAACACCATTTGGGTTACTTGAACAATCTGCACTTCTACTGAAAGGGAAGTGTCGAAGATCACACCCACATTTCTGATGGATTGAGAACACAAGGAAGTTGAAGCAAGCTGGCTGCAGAGTCTGTAACCAAAGTAACAAGCAGGAAATGCAGGGAAGCAACAAAATGTATTTGCACAGTTATTTTGTTATTAGTTCAACTTTGGATCCAGTCAAGAGCCTTGGTAGCCATTGAGAACTCCTGCTTGAATGGTAGGTATGGTTGGAGATTTAACTTTTATCCTTATGCACTAAGTACCTGGGTTTTTATTATACCTTGTAAGACTCTTTTAGTATCTTATTTTATTTTATTTTTATTTTGTTACATTTCTATACTGTCCTCCCTTGAGGATCAGGGCAGTTTACAATAAAGCTTGTAGCTCTCAGTGGGGTGTGATGCTAATACATTACAGAGAACAGAGCGTTATACATATAGTATTTAACATAACAGTACCAGGAAATATATCAGTCCTTCTGAACTTAACATTTTGAATGCAATAGCATTTTACAGTCATAACTGTGTAACACTTTACTTTTGACTATTCACCTGGGAGTGCTGCTTTCATTTGATGGTTGCCGGGTCAGGAGTCGCCTTATGATTCTGTCTGTTGGGCGATTGTTGGTATTTGGTCATTGGGAGGGGGCTTCTGGGTTGGTGTGGCCCTCTTGGCCTCAACCAATGGTTTGGCAGAAGAACTCCATTTTGCAGGCTCTGTCGACTGTTTCAGTTCTGGCAGAGCCCTGATCTTGTCTGGGAGCTTGTTCCACCAAGTGGAAGCCAGGATGGAGAAAGCCCTGACTCTGGTGGTGGCCAAATGCACTTCCTTCAGGTCAAGGATCTCCAGTTTGTTGGTATATATAGAAATCTAAATAAATAAATATATGGAGTGGAATGGGGGGCATATTCAGAGAGATGGTCCATCAAGTATGCAAGGTCCAAACTGCATATGGCCTTGAAGGTGATTACCAAGACCTTAAGCCTGATCTGGAATTCAATCAATAACCAGTGCAGATGTTGGAGTGTGGACAGAATGTGGTCCTCCAGATTTTTCCTGTGATGACCCTGGCTGATGCATTCTGTACCAATTGCAGTTTCCAGAGCAGGGATAAGGGTAGGCATGCAGAGAGCGAGTTGCAGAAATATATTCTAGAGGTGACTATTGCCTGGATCACTGTAGTTAGGTATTCTGGAGCCGGATAGGGTATTAGTAGCTTAGTTTGGTGAAGCTGGAAGAACACTGGCCTTGCTACATTTGTGACCTGTTCTTCCATGGAAAGGGAGGCATCAAAGGTCACATCCAAATTCCTGGCTGAGTGTGCCACTGAAAGTTGCATCCCATCCAGGCAGAACAATCATGCTTACTCACTGGACCCTTTCTACGGAACCACATGACCTCCATCTTCAATGAGTTGAGTTTCAGATGGCTCTGCTTGAGCCATCCTGTCACTGCTTCCAGAAATCTGGCTAATGAGTCTGTGGGTGAATGAGAGCGGCCATCCATCAGGATGAAGAGCTAGGTGTCACCAGCATATTGATGACATCCCAATCCGAAACTGTAGACCAGCTGGGCTAGAGGGCGCATAAAGACGTTAAATAGAAATGGTGAGAGAACCACTCCCTGCGACATCCTGCATGGGAGATGGCAGTGCTGAGATTGGTTGTAACCTCTGCCTGTAACCCTGGAGGCAGGAGATCAGCCATTGTAGGGCTGTCCCATGTATCCCAGCATTGTCAAGGCATTGAGCTAGCAGCTCATGGTCAACTTTGTCAAACACTGCTGTGAGGTCTAGTTATGCGAGCAGTGCTGACCCTCGGTCTAGCTCATTGTGCAGGTCATCCATCAGGGTGTCTAGTTCCCTTTCAACCTCATGGCCCGGCTGGAAGCTATGTCCGGGACTGAAGCTTCTTTCAGGAATGCTGCTAATTGGACCGTGGCAGCCTTTTCCAGTACCTCTCCTAGAAACGCTGGGTACAAGACAGGGCAGTAGTTGGCAGGTTCCCTTGGGCCCAAAGATGGTTATTTCAGTGTTGTGATGTTATTTTCCATGTCCTGAAAGGCAGGATGTCTGTACAATTTAGACAACTGATAAAAATATGCACTACGCCCATAGGCCATTCTTGAAAAAAAAAATCAGATGCACCATACTGTCTTAGGCATTAGACTGGATGTCTTTCATCCCACACTGGGTCTTCCTCAGAGGTCTACTTTTTGACACACATCTTTGGATAAAATAAAAAGTACACAAAGCAGACAGTAAAATAAACACCAGCTAGACTGGAAAATGTCTTGCTGTATTAAAAAGGGAATAAACCCCAGGAAATACAATTTTGGTTAACAATGATAATATCTTTGCAGGCACTTCAGTTACCGAAGAAAGAGTTTTTGCACTCCTCCCTACGTGGTGCACTTCCCATCACCATGGAAAACTTCTTCAGGCTCTTCCTCTTCTCTCTGCTTCTCTCTACAGGTAGGATTACAGCTGTTAGTAGCTGAGACCGTGCTCAGTTATATCCCAGGAAAAGGAGTCCAATCCGTATCTGTTGTTAGATCATTTTGGTATTCCAAACAGTGGTTACAAAATTAGGGTTGCCAGTTCCTGGTTGACACATTCCTAAATGCTGGGGGTAGGGTTTGGGGTGTAGGACTCCCAACTCCAAGTTGAGAAATTCCTGAAGGTTTGGGTATAGAGCTTGGGGAAAATGGGGGGCTTTTTGCACGCCTTCAAAATAGCACAATGGTTGCCAATTGAAAACGCTACTGATTTGCTGTTTTGCACAACGTCGTCGACAATCTGCCACACACCTGAAACCAATCTGCAAAAAGCGCTTCCTTGTAGCGCTTTCAGGGAAATCCCCAAAAGTGGATTCACCCTCCGGAAAGCGATACACTCCTGCAACCAATCTGCAACACTAGCGAAAAAGACCTGTGCGTTAACATTGTTGCGGTTTCTACAAAGTCCCTCCCCCTGGCTCTCTTCTCTGATCTTCCGGCGAAGCGATCGCCATTTTTTTTTTCTCCGAGCGAGCGGGGATAAACGCACCAACGAGCCTCTTTCAGTTTAGAGGCTTCCCCGGCTTCAGTCCCTCCCCTTCAGTCACTAAGCACACAGAACAGAGAAGCACGTTTGCTGATGTATTTTCCCTTTATTTTTTATACATTCATTCAGCCGAAAATCGGGCCCATGAGAGGGGGGGGGATTTTTTTTTTTCACTCGGAGGGAGCGTGGCAACGATCAAACGATCAAACGACAGCTCAAACACACTAGGCAGCTGGATGGGTCTCTCCGTTGCAACGAATCTACACAGATTCGTTGCAATGGGTCTGTTTTTTTTTTAAAAAAAACCTTTCTTAAAGGGAAAGGGGCTGTTTGGGAGCATGCTAACGGCTGCCCATTGGCTGCTTGACGGCCAGGGGCGGGACGAGCTTGGCAATAGCGCTTCCTTTCTAGCGATTTCTGCCGAGACCGGAAGCCTGTGGGAAACGCTACAAAACGCAACTGGATTCCACTACAAAGGCAGGTATGCATAATGACGAATTCCACTATTTTAAATGGCGATTTTTCATTCAGTGACCAATTTGCTACAAAGATCCCGGTACGTAAAGCCCCTTTCAAAGAAGCCATTTTTCATAGGGAAGCAACTCTGTAGGTCGGAGAACAGTTATAATTCCAGCAGTCCTCCATACTCCTTCATTAGAAGCTTTTTTGGGAGGAGATTGGATGAGCGGCTGCCAGGAGTGTAGAACTTTTAAGTCCCTGAGAAGGTGGGAGGCTGGAATGGATGGCCCTTGGTGATCTCTTCCATATCTGTGAGATTCTGTGATTCTGAGTCATCTAGAGCAGGGGTAGTCAACCTGTGGACCTCCAGATGTCCATGGGCTACAATTCCCATGAGAATGGGAATTGTAGTCCATGAACATCTGGAGGACCACAGGTTGACTACCCCTGTTCTAGAGATTATTTATGAGCGGATGTCTCCAGCTTGCATTCATTCTACACACTCTTGAACCATCTGAACTTGTACCTCTCAAAATGACTGCTTGTCCATGGTCATTTCCCCAACAACTACTTTCCTGAGGGCACCTTCCTTGGAGGGGACACAAAAAGGACCTTATAAATGCAATCTTCACCAAAACTGCAAGAAGGAAAGAGTCAGCCAGAAATTTCCTGGCAGGGATTTGCTGTATCACGAGCTTCACAAGCATAACCAGTTTGTCTAGCCCCTAAATGTTTGTGAAAGTTTGTGGCTCATGAATCGGGCAATGTCATGAACTATGAAACAAACTGAACCTCATTTCCCATGTTTGTGTCTATCCCTGGTCTCCATCCCATATATTTTGTGAGTCCCTTTCTGGTTTTTTGCACAGGTACCTCTCTGGAATGTGAAATGTGCACTGCTGCTGGTAATTTCTGCCACAGCCAGAAAATATTTTGTCCTCGAGGAGATACGTGTATGACTGTGGTGTATATGGGGGGACCTGCAGGTAGGCAAAGAGGATCCTCGACCAATCCAGGCCAATTTTAGGTCAGTGGTCCTCAACCTGCGGGCTGCGGCCCGGCGCCGGGCTGCAAAGGCCATGGCGCCGGGCCGCGGCTCCCTCTCCACGCCCCCCCCCCCGCAGTAAAAAACTTCCCAGGCCGCAAGCCTGCGGCCCGGGAAGCTTCTTACTGCGGGAGGGCGGGGAGAGGGAATCAGGGCCGAGCCGTGCCCGTGCAGGCCGCGCCCGTGCGGGCCGGTCTGCGGGCGCGGCCCGATTCGAGGGCGTGGCCCGATCCGTGGGCGCGGCCTGCGGGCGCGGCCTGATCCGTGGGTGTGGCCCGCACGGGTGCGGTCCCCGCAGGCGCGGCCCGATGCCCTGCCGATCCCCAGCCTAATAAATGTTGGGGACCACTGGTTTAGGGCATAAACTTGGCCTAGCATTTGTTCATTTAACTAAAATATCTGTAGATCATTTTCCGTATGGTGGCATAGTTAGAATAGGCAGACTGTAATCTAGAAAGCCAGGTTTGATTCTCCACTCCTCCTCCACATCCAGGCAGCTTGGTGACCTGGGGCGAGTCACAATTCTCTCAGAGCTCTCTCAGCCCCACCTGCCTCACAAGGTACCTCTTCAAGAGCTGCCAAAATCTAGCCCAGCCTTTCTCAACTTTTTTTTTACTGTTGAAAAACTCTTGAAACATTCTTCAGAGCGATCGTGCAGAATATGTTTGGGAAGCATAGCTGGATAAGTGAGCACTGTGGCATGCAAAAGCAGCGGTGGTGTAAGCACATGTGTGCCCGCACACGTGCCCACGTGCACCCACATGTGTGCCCATGCCCATGCCAACGTCGCCCCTGCTGTAGGGAACACGGCATTAGGGCAGTTGAGAACAGCTGGCCTAAAGCATTCATGATCAGACTGCCACTGTTTAAAGACTGCCAATAAGGGGGAGCTCCCCACCTCATCATATAATATGTTGATGTCATTTCCCCTAGGTGGATAAGGGAAAGCCATTACTTTTGAGCAGCATGGATATATTGCAAGGAAGGATACCTTAATTCAATCCATGGCATTTGTGCTGCCTTTGAGAGGATCCACCAGCTGAAGAACGGAATTCTTGTTTGCCATATTTCACGTCTTAGGAGTCTTTTTGTATTGTTATTCAGGATAGGGCCCTTTCCTTAAGTGATTCTGTTTCCCAAATACAAGGGAAATGTATGGCAATATTGTTCTTCTAGAGGCAATAACAATTTTCAGAGCAGGGTTTTGAGTGGGTCATTCTGAAAGGTGGCATAGGTATTTCTTTACATCATGAAACTGGCCTGGATGAACTTCTTTTGGTGTTGTTACTAACCTCAGGTCTCACCTTTGCTTTTTATTCCCATGAACAGCGAATTGTACCTGGACATCGAAGCAATGCGTATTTCGATCTATGTGTTCTAAAACAACGTTATATATGGGACCCAATGCTGTAATTAAAGAACTTACATGCAGCAAAGCTCTGGCTTCATCAGGATCTGTCCTCATGGCCCTCTCAGGGCTCCTAGTCTTAAAAGTCCTCTTCTGAAGGATCTCTCAAAGCATTGGATGGATTTTCATCAAGGGGTGATATTAGGGTGCTGTCCACTTCCACATATTTACCCCCCAAAACAGCAGGAGATGCAGTAATACAACACACACAGCAAAGAAAAACTATATGGAATATGCATTAAAAACAACTTTTTTCTTTCTTGCTTGAAGCTGTTATTTATTTTGCATGCAGTAAATATAAAATGTTTCAGTGTATTCCCTTTCCAGTTATATTGTACAGAGTAAGGTAAAAGGTATCCCCTGTGCAAGCACCAAGTCATGTCTGACCCTTGGGGTGACGCCCTCCAGCGTTTTCATGGCAGACTCAATACGGGGTGGTTTGCCAGTGCCTTCCCCAGTCATTACCGTTTACCCCCCAGCAAGCTGGGTACTCATTTTACCGACCTCGGAAGGATGGAAGGCTGAGTCAACCTTGAGCCGGCTGCTGGGATTGAACTCCCAGCCTCATGGGCAAAGTTTTCAGACGGCTGCCTTACCACTCTGCGCCACAAGAGGCTCATATTGTACAGAGTACGACACAAATTATACCTGCTTAGGTATAATCAGTCCCATCTACTGCGGGAGAATTGGGGTTTTCATGGCTTTAACCTAGAGGCCTCTCCAGTAAGAGCCCTGGAAGACGAATGGATGGGTTTGCTATATGGGTTTCCAACAAACTGAATGTTAGGTGTGAAGATCTCTTTAAAATCTCAGCTGATGGCAGTCCTTTTTCAATGGGGAAACAGAGATTTTTGTCAATATTTATTTCTCCCTGGGAAAAAGAAAGCAGAAGAATACTTGGTTTGAGCTAGAATATTATACTTCATTATTCTCGTTAGAATTATCTGAAGCAAAGGGTTTTTTTTAATGGGGGACTTCAATGCCCAAATGAGGCCAAAAGATTCCCTCCCAGAGAATAAATAGACGACCACTTTTAAAGATCCAGATTATGAATTTGGATGTTATCATCTCCCACAAATATCAAAAGATCAACTCTTGGGGGATTTCCACACCCTTTAAAAATAATGACATCACCAACATGTAGTGTCTGAGCTGGCTACATCCTCCATTTCAAAGCACTAGTTTTTAAATCCCAAAATGTGGATTCAACATATGTAGTGCCAGGTAATGAAGAGCAACCAGCAAGCCACCAGAAAAAAAAATGTAGGGAGGTGAAGAGGCTATCTCTTCCTCCAGTGTCTCGCCTTCACACCTGCCTCCCTTTCCCTTCTCCTGGGGATGGGAGGTTTTTTTTTTTTAAGTGAACTGCCTGGAGCAACGAATAGGTGTTCAATTGTGCAGGCAAAGGCAAAGTTGTAGCATAAAGTATGCCTCTCCAAGGTTCCTTCCCCCCCCCATGAGGAATGAGATTTATTTTTAAAAGCAGTATGACTCGTGATTCCATAAGGGGTGAAAATAAAGAAGCAATATGCATCTATGATTAGATGCATAGGCATTTCAAAGGAGAAGTATTGATTTAAAAAAAAATAGCAGGCATCACAGGCCCTTTAAAGCATGGAGAAAGGGGATTGGCTGCCTGCCTTGACTGACAGGTGAAAGAGAGTCACGTATAAAAAAATATTGCTCTCTTATGCCATTTCCATCATCACTTCTAGAGGCGGGTAGCAGCAGAGAAGAGCGAGACAGTAAAAAAGTGAGGAGAGGTCCGGGAGGCGCGATTATATGTAGCATTATGCCACTCAGCTGGCGTAATGCTATTTTTAAAGATGTGCAGAAATGCCCTTCAACTTCTCTGGTTTCTGTCTTATAAAATTAGCTTTGAAACAAAGTCTTTATAGTCTCAATGGAGCTTTTAATGGTGACCAGCCAGGGGAATTTATTTTTTTGGTGGGTACCAAAGCTATTGACAATATTCTGGTTTGTTCAGAATTATTAACTTTGGTGAAGAATTTCCAAATTCACCCATACTTAGAAGGTGACCGTCTTCCTCTGTTCCTATAGCTGGACTTTTCAACTATTCAGTTACATCTTGAAAGGTTGCACCAGACTAGACTTGACTCTGCAAACCAGAAGAGTTGTAGAATAAAGTGGTCCCTGAGTCTTCAGTGAAACAACAAAAGAGGGAACAAAGTAACTCAGCCTGAATACACAAGCTAGGAACCTATAAGGTTGAGCAGCAACTGAATATATAAAATATTACAATGCAAATATGTGTTTCAATACATGTACACACATAACATTTTAAGACGACATATATCATGCATTACTGGACAAATCCAAAGCATTCTGACACATGGATAATTGACAAAAAAAAAAAAACAGAAAACCAAACACGTTTCAACCACATGTGGACAGATGTGTTATGCCTTGGTCTGCCCCACACGTATGGTAAAGCACCAAAATGCTGACTGGGTCATTTGTTGCTCCCTCTGGGCTACTGTAGGCCAAGGAGGAGATGGGCCTTCTAAGCCCGGCTCCTCCCTGTCCACACGGGCTATGTGGGGGGGGCGCTCTAGGGGTTATTTTTCAGGAACGTGGGATTGCATGGAACACAATCCCACATTCCCACAAAATAAAAATAAATGCCCAGTCTGCCCTGCAGCACGGATAAGCACTTCAAAACTGACTAGGGAATTCTGTGCCCCCTCTGAGCTACTGTAGGGCAGGGAGGAGCTGGGCCTTCCAGGCCACGGCTCTTCCCTGTCCACACCAGCCTGCTGCGGGACAGGCCCCCACAGTGGGTTAAGGGAACTCATAAGATTCCTCATTCCTTAGCCAGGGGCTTCTGGGGCCTCATTTGTGCCAGGCCCAGGTGGGCGGCAGTCTGGCAGCAACATCATTTAAAAATGGGAATTTCCCCATTTCCATATGACTGCCCTCTCAGCCTTTTCCACCCATGCAGAATTGGCCATCGTGTAAAAAAAGAAAAGGGTTTAAGAACTTGGTTATCCAGAAGAAGAAGGCCTATTTGAGAGAATTGTGGGGAATAATGATTCAAGTAGCCAATGAGACAAACTCAGACATTATAATTATAATTATAATATAATTATAATATATAATTATATAATTATATAATTATATAATTATCATTATCATTATCATTATCATTATCATTATCATTATCATTATCATTATTCAATTTATTTCCCGTAACTCCGTACAGGCTCGTGGCGGGTAACAATAGTCTTAAAATTCCCCATTAAAACCCGCATTAAAAGACTATAAAAATACCCAACACGGCGGAAAATACCACCCTCCCCTACCCGAACAAGGGCATTGGGGGATGGAGGGTGATGATGACTACTTCAAACCCCCCAGGGGGGCAATGTTCTTCCTTGCCAATCCCAGCCTCAACCATAGACCTGGCGGAAGAGCTCCGTTTTACAGGCCCTGCGGAACGCTGACAGCTCCCGCAGGGCCCGCAGCTCACCCAGGAGCTCATTCCACCAGGTGGGGGCTAGGACAGAGAAAGCCCTGGCCCTGGTTGAGGCTAGGCACACTTCTCTGTGACCGGGAACGATCAGTGGGTTTTCTCCCTCAGAGCGTAGAGCCCTGTGGGGCACATAGGGCGACAGGCAGTCCCTCAGGTATGTGGATCTCAACCCGCGTAAAGCCTTAAAGGTTAAAACCAAAACCTTGAACCAGATCCGGACAGCAATTGGCAACCAGTGCAGCTGCCTCAGCACCGGCTGGATGTTGGCCCTCCAAGGTGTGGCAGTGAGGACCCGAGCAGCTGCATTTTGCACTAGCTGAAGTTTCCCTTTCCTCTCCCCACAACAGACACCCTGTGGGGTGGGTGAGGCTGAGAGAGCCCCGATATCACTGCTCGGTCAGAGCAGTTTTATCAGTGCCATGGTGAGCCCAAGGTAACCCAGCTGGTTGCATGTGGGGGAGCGCAGAATCGAACCTGGCATGCCAGATTAGAAGTCCGCACTCCTAACCACTACACCAAACTGGCTCTCTCAAGGAGAAACCAACTATCTGTGTCAGTGATCAAAGGCTCTCACCTCACCATATGTTCCATTTATATATGGGCTTGATGGCTGAGTCTTTGTTGTTTGATTTAGGCAGCGGTTGGTATTCAGAACACAGAGATAGAACAATGCACAGCTGACTTTGTTCTTCCTGCAGGTCCTCCGACTCCCCAGGAACTCAGCCGTGCATTGAATTGCACTAAAGCAGCAGCATTGACTTTGACTGATAGCATAGGCCTTTCAGAAATGGTTTGATTGCGTGATGTCACACAGCAGCCTACTTACCAGCAGGCACCATTCCCCTTGGGGCCCTCTGCGAGGCCAGGAGCAACACTGCTCTTCGCTGGCTGCATGCCATTCTCCTAGGTCCGCCCAACTTCTGCAGGGATTCCTTACTTCCCTCTGAATATATAAGCTAGCCCCAGTTGGTCAATTAGAATGTTTCCCACAAAGAAGGCCACCGTTGCATTTCCACTGCAATCGCCTAGTGCCCATTTATTATCTTTGTACCGAAAGATAATCCTCTTAGAATGAATTGGGGGGGGGGGGTTGTAGACCCAAAGTGAGCAATACTGGGATGTAGGCCAAAAATAGAGTGCATTTTTTTTTCATATAGGATATAAAGAAAGCCAGCTTGGCGTAGTGGTTAGGAGTGCGGACTTCTAATCTGGCGAGCTGGGTTTGAATCTGTGCTCCCCCACATGCAGCCAGCTGGGTGACCCTGGGCTCGCCTCAGCACTGAGAAAGCTGTTCTAACCAAGCAGTGATATCAGGGCTCTCTCAGCCTCACCTCCCTCACAGGGTGTCTGTTGTGGGGAGAAGAAAGGGAAGGCAAACGTAAGCCGCTTTGAGACTCCTTCGGGTAGAGAAAAGTGGCATATAAGAACCAACTCTTCTTATTGATATCAGGGCTCTCTCTGCCTCACCTTCCTCACAGGGTGTCTGTTGTGGGGAGAGGAAAGGGAAGGCAAACGTAAGCCGCTTTGAGATTCCTTCAGGTAGAGAAAAGTGTCATATAAGAACCAAATCTTCCTCTTCAGTAATATCAGGGGTCTCTCAGGCTCACCTTCCTCACAGGGTGTCTATTGTGGGAAGAGGAAAGGTAAGCCGCTTAGAGGCTCCTTTGGGTAGTGAAAAGTGGAATATAAGAACCAATTCTCTTTTTCGTCTTCAGTAATATCAGGGCTTTCTCAGCCTCACCCACCTCACAGGGTGTCTGTTGTGGGGAGAGGAAAGGGAAGGTGATTGTAAGCAGTTTTAAGGGTCTTCCGTGTAAAGAAAAGTGGCATATAGGAACCAATTCTTCTTCTTCTTCTTCTTCTTCTTCTTCTTCTTCTATTTCTTCTTCTTCTTCTTCTTCTAAATGAGCACGAGGCATACAAAAAGGCAAGATGAGATTGCTAAGTCCATCTTGGATAACATGAAGCAAATGTTATAGAACACTTTTTCTTCCTGGGCCAATGAAAGCAGAAAGCTTGAGAAAGCAGAGTTTATCAGACATGGAAGCCCAAAAGGCATTGGCTGCTCTAAATGAGAATTTACAATCAGATCTGACCATTACCCCAGCGATGTATCTTGGTCAAATCGCAAGACCAAAATTTAGATGGGCCTTCTGAGGGGCAAGGCTAATGCTGTTCCTTTGGCAGTTCTACAGGGTAGATTTTCCTGTACCTGCATGCACTGGCGGCATTGTTCAGTGGAGACAATCAAGTTAATTGCCCATGTTTTATTATTCTGCCCACTATATTTATTTATTTTATTTTATTATTAGATTTATATACCGCCCTCCCCGAAGGCTCAGGGCGATTTAAATCAAACAGGAACAGTACAAATAACAATAACAACATTATGAACAATAGAACATTGGGGAGAACAAGTCTTTCCAACCTTTCCATGACATCGTTGATTCTTGTGCCAGGTAGACAGAATACCTCCCGAGACAAGACCGGCCAACACACTGTAGATTCTACTCCTCTCAGTAGGGAATCCTCAATTACCAGCACACGTCTCCTAATCCAGTGGTAGTCAAATGCTGGCAGGGGCTCATGGGAATTGTAGTCCATGGACATCTGGAGGACCGCAGGTTGACTAGGTAAAGGTAAAGGTATCCCCGGTGCAAGCACCAGGTCATGTCTGACCCTTGGGGTGACGCCCTCCAGCGTTTTCATGGCAGACTCAATACGGGGTGGTTTGCCAGTGCCTTCCCCAGTCATTACCGTTTACCCCCCAGCAAGCTGGGTACTCATTTTACCGACCTTGGAAGGATGGAAGGCTGAGTCAACCTTGAGCCGGCTGCTGGGACTGAACTCCCAGCCTCATGGGCAGAGCTTCAGACTGCACGTCTGCTACCTTACCACTCTGCGCCACAAGAGGCTCTTTCAGGTTGACTACCTCTGTCCTAATCCTAATACATTGGTGAGCAGAAGAGATAGTCCTCTCATCCATAGGTGAAACATCTTCTGATGTTGAGGGAATATCCCTTGTTCCTGTGTTCCAGAATCACTATCTACAGGCAGATCCTGGAAATGATTTCTCAGAATCAGAGGGGCAAAACATCTCCTTATTTTTTCGACACCTCTGGGTAACATCCTTCCATCCATTGTCCTCTTGTATTACGTTCTCCTCTAATTGGTGCGACTCCTTTGCCACCTTTCCCAATTGCCCTCCAAAAAGTGCTCCATGAGTTCTTTCGAACTCATTTATAGAATACATTGTAGACAGGCATTCTTCTAGGTTCTGAACCTTCTCCTACAGGAGCGCTACTAACTTGTTCTTGGCGGGCGGTATATAAATATAAATAAATAAATAAGTTTAATTTAAAAGATCAAAAAAGTCTATGTATACCAGCTAATTGCACCCTATGAACTCTAGGCAGAGATCAGATATAGAAGAATAGAATAAGCAGCCTTTATTTAATAGAAAATAAAATAAAGAGACGTCGACCAACATGTAACAAGCACACTATCAGTCAAGCAGATGGGGAAATAAAGGATCGAAAGGAAAATAGTCTGGGCTAGAGGGTCAATGGGAGGATAACTACCAGATCCTGAAGAGGTGGGAACAGAGTCCAGCAGTGTGTCAGGCTCTCTGGAGGGATCCAAAGTTCCAGAATTGGCAGAGTGGCTTGCCAGAACAGGGACTTTTATACCATATTGGAGGGTGCTGTGTGCTAGAGATTGCTTGTACATAGGGTGGGCTGTCTCGCGATTGAGACAAATGGGTGCTAATAGCTCAGGAGATGGGTGCGGGTGGGGATTGATGGCTCTGAAGAAAGGAAACCATCTTAGTACAATGGGAAAGTTCCAGAGGCCTCAAGAGCCTAGCCAGCTGGGTGAAGAGAAATTTCCTTCTGGCAGAGTGGTTTAGGTTGAGTCACAGGTGTGAAAACAAAGACGCTGGCCAAGAGCCCTCAGGTGCAACGGACTCTCCTGGCACTGGCTTAGCAATACAATGGAGTGGGGGAGGAATGAATGCCGAGCACGAGGGTCACAGCTGTCAGGTCAGACCGGTGGCTTTGGTCAAGCTGAGAATGGAGTCTGGCCAGAATCCTGGCTTAGAGAACCTGGAATCTGGCTTTGGCAGTAGCCTAGACTGGTAGATGATGCCACAGGGTCATTGGGCACTGTATACCAGTACAGCGATGAGGAGTTCCATCATACATAACAATTTGTTTGTACTCCCTCGAGATTGAATGGCATGGGAAACATCTTGGGTTCAATGATTGTGTCCACATTAGGTAAAGGTAAAGGTGTCCCCTGTGCAAGCACCAGGTCATGTCTGACCCTCGGGGTGACGCCCTCCAGCGTTTTCATGGCAGACTCAATACGGGGTGGTTTGCCAGTGCCTTCCCCAGTCATTACCGTTTTACGCCCCAGCAGCAAGCTGGGTACTCATTTTACTGACCTCGGAAGGATGGAAGGCTGAGTCAACCTTGAGCCGGCTGCTGGGACTGAACTCCCAGCCTCATGGTCAGAGCTTCAGACAGCATGTTGGCTTCTTTACCACTCTGCACCACAAGAGGCTCTAACGTCCAAATTTTTAAGAGAATAATGGGCAACTAAATAATCCATTGTTAGCAGCAGTTAGCAGAGACCTTGCCATTTTAATACTAATGCACAGTATTCCTTAACTTGTGCCTGTCAAAAGGACTGGCATTGTCCACTGGCATTTCCCCAGTAATTACTTTCCTGAAGGCACCTTCTTTGGAGAGGACATTAATAGGACCCCATAAATCCAAGTCTCACCAAAACAGCAGGGCAGATAGAGGGGAGTCAGTAAGACATTTCCTGTTAGTTTGGTCATCTCTAACACACTAAGAGGAAGCGTTGTATTTTATCAGGAGCATCACAGTCTGTTCAGCCCCTTAATGTTTGCGACTGTTTGTGTTCTGCAAACCAGGCATACCGGTTTGTGGCTTGCCATCCACAAAGCAAACTGAACCTCATTTTTCATGTTCATGCCTATCCCTTGTCTCCACCTCATGTATTTGATGAGTCCCTTTCTCTTTTTTGCACAGGCACCTCCCTGGAATGTGAACTACGCAATTCCATTGGAAATTTCTGCAGTAGTGAAAAAGTACTTTGACCTGAAGGAGATACTTGCCTGACTATGGTGTTCCAACAATATGGGACTGCAGGTAGGTGCAGAGGATCCTCAACCAATCCAGGCCAAAGATTAGGGTATATCCTTGGTACAGCATTTATTCATTTACCTAAAATATCTGGAGCCCACCTCACATTACAGGCAATATGGTATCATGGTTACGAGAGAAGCTTCTAATCTGGAGAACCAAGTTTGATTTTACACTCCTCCACATGTAGCCAGCTGGGTGACCTTGGATCAGTCCCAGTTCTTTCAGAGCTCTCTCAGCTCTCTCAGTTCTTTCAGAGCTCTCTCACAGGGTATCTGTTATGAGGAGACGAAGTAAAAGTGATTGTAAGCTGCTGTGAGACTTCTTCATTCCCTGGCATTTCTGCTGCCTTCAAGAGGTTCCACCAGCTGAAGAAGGGGATTCTTTTTTGCAATGTTTCGCTTCTTTGGATACTTTTTATATTGTTATTCATGACAGTACCCTTTCCTCAAGTGATTCTGTTTCCCAAACACCAGGGAGATATTGTCCTTCTAGAGGCAATTAAAATTTTCAGAGGAGGTGCAGGGTTTGAGTGCGTCATCCTGACAGGTAGAGTAGGTATTTCTTTTAACCATGAAACTGGGATGGATGACGCAACCAAAGACAGAATAAGAATACAGGATGATCTTGACAGGCTTGAGAAGTGGGCTAAACTGAATAAAATGAAGTTCAATAGGGACAAATGTAACGTTCTGCATTTAGGTAGGAAAACCCAAATACACCAAAATAGGATGGGGGAGACTTGTCTTGGGAGTAGCATGAGCGAAAAGGATCTAGGAGTCTTAGTAGACCATACATTGAACATGAGTCAACAGTGTGACTCCGAGACTAAAAAGGCAAATGGGACTTTGGCTGTATCAAAAGAAGTATAGTGTTCAGATCGCACAAGGCGATGCTTTACTCTGCTTGGATTAGACCTCAATGGGAGTACTGTGTTCAGTTTTGGGCACCCCACTGGAAGAGGGATGTAGACAAGCTGGAGTGTGTCCAGAGGAGGGCAATGAAAACGGTGAGGGGTTTAGAGACCAAGTTGTACAAGGAAAAGTTGGGCGAGCTTGGTCTGTTTAGCCTGAAGAGAAGATGACAAAGAGGTCATATGACAAACAAGTCAAATACAAATACTAAAACAGTCCTAAAAATGAAAACAACCAAACATATCTCGATTGCAGCATCATTACAGTAATACTAGAGATGACAGCTTGCTGTACTGCCAGTTCATTGATGTTAACTCCCAGCTGGCAGAGGTGTAACTTTGTTCAAGGAAGGGCATGGATGGTGTTAATGTCCTTATCCTGGCCTCAACCAGGTGCCTGGTGGAAGAGCTCCATCTTGCAAGCCCTCTTGGAAGCCGTCAGAGCCCTCAGGTCTTTTGGGAGCTCATTCCACTAGGCAGAGGCCAAGACCAAAAAGACCTGGACCTGGTCCAGGCCAGGAAAACTTCCCTTGGGCTCGGGGCAACCAGCCTGCTGGTATTCAAAGACTGCTCTCCAGGAGGCTTGGCAGACAGATGGTCTCTCAAATACACTAGACCCAGACAGCAAATGGCCTTAAAGGTTAAAACCAATGCTGTGAATTGGATCTGGAATTCAACTGGTAGCCAGTTCAACAGCCACATCATCAGCTGGATGTGGACTTTCTAGGGTGTTTTGGTGAGAACCCTGGCAGTTGCATTTTGTACCAGTTGCCATTTCTGGGTCAGAGACAAGGGTAGGCCCACGTAGAGCAAGTTGCAGAAGTCTAATCTGGAGGTTATCATCACAAGGATCACTGTGCCTAGGTGCTCCAGGGCCAGATAGGGCATTAGTAGCCTAACCTGATGAAGGTGGAAAACACCATTTGGGTGACTTGATCTGCACTTCTACTGAAAGGGAAGTATCGAAGATCACGCCCAAATTTCTGGTGGATTGAGAATACAAGGAAGGAAAAAGCAGGAAATGCAGAGAAGCAACAAAAAGTATTTGCACAGTTATTTTGTTATTAGTTCAACTTTGGAGCCAGTCAAGAGCCTTGGTAGCCATCGAGAACTCCTGCTTGAGTGGTATGTATGGTTGGAGATTTAATTTTTATCCTTATGCATTAAGTACCTGGGTTTTTAGTATACCTTGTAAGACTCTTTCAGTATCTTATTTTATTTTTATTTTGTTACATTTCTATACTGTCCTCCCTTGAGGATCAGGGCAGTTTACAATAAAGTTTGTAGCTCGCAGTAGGGTGTGATGCTAGTACATTACAGAGAACAAAGCTTTATACATATAGTATTAACATAACAGTACCAGGAAATATATCAGTCCTTCTGAACTTAACATTTTGAATGCAATAGCATTTTACAGTCATAACTGTGTAACACTTAACTTTTGACTATTCACCTGTGAGTGCTGCTTTCATTTGATGGTGGCTGGGTCAGGAGTCGCCTTATGATTATGTCTGTTGTGCAATTGCTGGTATTTGGTCATTGGGAGGGGGCTTCTGGGTTGGTGTGGCCCTCTTGGCCTCAACCAATGGTTTGGCAGAAGAACTCCATTTTGCAGGCCCTGTCGACTGTTTCAGTTCTGGCAGAGCCCTGATCTTGTCTGGGAGCTTGTTCCACCAAGTGGAAGCCAGGATGGAGAAAGCCCTGACTCTGGTGGTGGCCAAATGCACTTCCTTCAGGTCAAGGATCTCCAGTTTGTTGGTATATATAGAAATCTAAATAAATAAATATATGGAGTGGAATGGGGGGCATATTCAGAGAGGTGGTCCATCAAGTATGCAAGGTCTAAACTGCATATGGCCTTGAAGGTGATTACCAAGACCTTAAGCCTGATCTGGTATTCAATAAATAACCAGTGCAGATGTTGGAGCGTGGACAGAATGTGGTCCTCCAGATTTTTCCTGTGATAACCCTGACTGATGCATTCTGTACCAATTGCAGTTTCCAGAGCAGGGATAAGGGTAGGCATGCAGAGAGCGAGTTGCAGAAATATATTCTAGAGGTGACTATTGCCTGGATCACTGTAGTTAGGTATTCTGGAGCCGGATAGGGTATTAGTAGCTTAGTTTGGCGAAGCTGGAAGAACACTGGCCTTGCTACATTTGTGACCTGTTCCTCCATGGAAGGGGAGGCATCAAAGGTCACATCCAAATTCCTGGCTGAGTGTGCCACTGATAGTTGCATCCCATCCAGGCAGAACTATCATGCTTTCTCACTGGACCCTTTCTACGGAACCACATGACCTCCATCTTCAATGAGTTGAGTTTCAGATGGCTCTGCTTGAGCCATCCTGTCACTGCTTCCAGAAATCTGGCTAATGAGTCTGTGGGTGAATGAGAGCGGCCATCCATCAGGATAATGATCTAGGTGTCACCAGCATATCGATGACATCCCAATCCGAAACTGTAGACCAGCTGGGCTAGAGGGCGCATAAAGACGTTAAATAGAAATGGCGAGAGAACCACTCCCTGCGACATCCTGCATGGGAGATGGCAGTGCTGAGATTGGTTGTAACCTCTGCCTGTAACCCTGGAGACAGGAGATCAGCCATTGTAGGGCTGTCCCATGTATCCCAGTGTTGGCAAGGCAGTGAGCTAGCAGCTCATGGTCAACTTTGTCAAACACTGCTGTGAGGTCTAGTTATGCGAGCAGTGCTGACCCTTGGTCTAGCTCATTGTGAAGGTCATCCATCAGGGTGTCTAGTTCCCTTTCAACCTCATGGCTCGGCTGGAAGCTATGTCCAGGACTGAAGCTTCATTTAGGAATGCTGCTAATTGGACCGTGGCAGCCTCTCCTAGAAACGCTGGGTGCAAGACAGGGCAGTAGTTGGCAGGTTCCCTTGGGCCCAAAGATGGTTATTTCAGTGTTGTGATGTTATTTTCCATGTCCTGAAAGGCAGGATGTCTGTGCAATTTAGACAACTGATAAAAATATGCACAACGCCCATAGGCCATTCTTGAAAAAAATATATCAGATGCACCATACTGTCTTAGGCATTAGACTGGATGTCTTTCATCCCACACTGGGTCTTCCTCAGAGGTCTACTTTTTGACATCTTTGGATAAAATAAAAAGTACACAAAGCAGACAGTAAAATAAACACCAGCTAGACTGGAAAATGTCTTGCTGTATTAAAAAGGGAATAAACCCCAGGAAATACAATTTTGGTTAACAATGATAATATCTTTGCAGGCACTTCAGTTACCGAAGAAAGAGTTTTTGCACTCCTCCTTACGTGGTGCACTTCCCATCACCATGGAAAACTTCTTCAGGCTCTTCCTCTTCTCTCTGCTTCTCTCTACAGGTAGGATTACAGCTGTTAGTAGCTGAGACCGTGCTCAGTTATATCCCAGGAAAAGGAGTCCAATCCGTATCTGTTGTTAGATCATTTTGGTATTCCAAACAGTGGTTTCAAAATTAGGGTTGCCAGTTCCTGGTTGACAAATTCCTAAATGCTGGGGGTAGGGTTTGGGGTGTAGGACTCCCAACTCCAAATTGAGAAATTCCTGAAGGTTTGGGTATAGAGCTTGGGGAAAATGGGTTTTGTGAAGATGAGGGACCTCAGCCAGCCATAATACTGTAGAATCCCACCTTTCAAAGAAGCCATTTTTCATAGGGAAGCAACTCTGTAGGTCGGAGAACAGTTATAATTCCAGCAGTCCTCCATACTCCTTCATTAGAAGCTTTTTTGGGAGGAGATTGGATGAGCGGCTGCCAGGAGTGTAGAACTTTTAAGTCCCTGAGAAGGTGGGAGGCTGGAATGGATGGCCCTTGGTGATCTCTTCCATATCTGTGAGATTCTGTGATTCTGAGTCATCTAGAGCAGGGGTAGACAACATGTGGACCTCCAGATGTCCATGGGCTACAATTCCCATGAGAATGGGAATTGTAGTCCATGAACATCTGGAGGACCACAGGTTGACTACTCCTGTTCTAGAGTTTATTTATGAGCGGATGTCTCCAGCTTGCATTCATTCTACACACTCTTGAACCATCTGAACTTGTACCTATCAAAATGACTGCTTGTCCATGGTCATTTCCCCAACAACTACTTTCCTGAGGGCACCTTCCTTGGAGGGGACACAAAAAGGACCTTATAAATGCAATTTTCACCAAAACTGCAAGAAGGAAAGAGTCAGCCAGAAATTTCCTGGCAGGGATTTGCTGTATCACGAGCTTCACAAGCATAACCAGTTTGTCTAGCCCCTAAATGTTTGTGAAAGTTTGTGGCTTGTGGCAATGTTGTGGCAATGCTTGTGGCAATGTTGTTTGTGGCTTGTTTATGGCAATGCCATGAACTATGAAAAAACTGAACCTCATTTCTCATGTTTGTGTCTATCCCTTGTCTCCATCCCATATATTTTGTGAGTCCCTTTCTGGTTTTTTGCACAGGTACCTCCCTGGAATGTGAAATGTGCACTGCCGCTGGTAATTTCTGCCACAGCCAGAAAATACTTTGTCCTCAAGGAGATACCTGTATGACTGTGGTGTTTATGCTGGGACCTGCAGGTAGGCAAAGAGGATCCTCAACCAATCCAGGCCAAAGTTTAGGGCATAAACTTGGCATAGCATTTGTTCATTTAACTAAAATATCTGTAGATCATCTTCCGTATGGTAGCATAGTTAGGATAGGCAGACTGTAATCTAGAAAGCCAGGTTTGATTCTCCACTCCTCCTCCACATCCAGGCAGCTTGTTGACCTGGGGCGAGTCACAATTCTCTCAGAGCTCTCTCAGCCCCACCTGCCTCACAAGGTACCTCTTCAAGAGCTGCCAAAATCTAGCCCAGCCTTTCTCAACTTTTTTTTTACTGTTGAAAAACTCTTGAAACATTCTTCAGAGCGATCGTGCAGAATATGATTGGGAAGCATAGCGGGATAAGTGCCTACCCAGGGAACTTCCCCTTCCCACCCCCTCCTGGTCCATCGTTGGCCATTTTGAGGGGCGGGGTCATAGTACCCAATAAATGTTTAACACATTTTAAACATACATGAAACGTTAATTAATTCCCACTCATTTGGGAAAGGCTTCCAGGACAATCAAGAAAGCCGAGGATTTCCTGAAACCCTGGTTGAGAAAGCCTGATCTAGTCCCTATAACTTATTGTAGAATAATAAATGAAAGAAGTACTTGAAAAATAGGAAGGGTTGTAGAGACCACCCACTCCAATGGCCTACTCTTTTCAGTATCCCTGACAAAAAATCATCCAACACTGCTTAAACATCTCCAGTGAAAGAGAATATACATGATCCTTGGGCAAGGGAGTCTACAGAAAAGTCCTTCTTGTTTAAAAAGCTTTCTCTAATATCCAGCTTACACATCCCCGCCTGTAATTTGAACCCATTGTTATGAGTCTTTTCCTGGGCCTATTCCACACACTTTGGATCATGCACTTTCAAAGCACTTTCAAAACAGATTTTTCCTGTTCCGCACAGGAAAATCCAGCTGCAAAAGCACGTTGAAAGTGCATTATCCAATCCGTGCAGAATGGGCCCTGGTTTCCAAACTGAAACAACTATCTTCTCTCCTCTAACTTTGGCCTTTGACTTTTATTCACTGGCAGGCTCATAGAGGAGATCCTCCCTTGGGTCCCCTGATCCCAAAAATAAACAGACTTCTAGGTGGTCCTTGACATGGTATTGTGCTCAAACGAACAGCCAGCAGAGAGTTCGAGCTGTTCTGCTGCAGACCAACCTGGTTACACACCTCAAATAAGACAGCCAGATAAGTAATTGTGACACGACAAGCCGTCATCATCATCATCTCCAATCCGTTAGGAAGGGTCAAATGTCACATTGAATTACGATATTGGTAGTATTTCCACATGCTACTAAGTATCTGTATATACTCACAGTCATTTAGCCCTAAAGAGACTGGCTATTTAGCAGATAAAAAAATAAGCCAACATGCAACTAAGTGTGCATCCCATGAAAGTGAGCTTTCAGTGCCAATTGTTGCCTCCTCCCTCCCTCTCCACATACAGCATTTGCCACACTCAGGGGTGCAAAGAGATCTGCAATATGGCAATCTAGGGATTGAGGCTGCTTATCTACTAGAATGGAATCAATGCAGCTCAATGCAGGATCAGCCTAAAGCAGTGGTTCTCAATGTGGGGGTCATTCGGCCCTTTCCTGGGGGTCACCGAGACAGCTCATGGAAGCTGCGGAGATCACTGAGGCTGTGTGGAGGAGGTGAGCACTGTGGCATGCAAAAGCAGCGGCGGTGTAAGCACATGTGTGCCCGCACACGTGCCCACGTGCACCCACATGTGTGCCCATGCCCATGCCAACGTCGCCCCTGCTGTAGGGAACACGGCATTAGGGCAGTTGAGAACCTCTGGCCTAAAGCATTCATGATCAGACTGCTACTGTTTAAAGACTGCCAATAAGGGGGAGCTCCCCACCTCATCATATAATATGTTGATGTCATTTCCCCTAGGTGGATAAGGGAAAGCCATTACTTTTGAGCAGCATGGATATATTGCAAGGAAGGATACCTTAATTCAATCCATGGCATTTGTGCTGCCTTTGAGAGGATCCACCAGCTGAAGAACGGAATTCTTGTTTGCCATATTTCACGTCTTAGGAGTCTTTTTGTATTGTTATTCAGGATAGGGCCCTTTCCTTAAGTGATTCTGTTTCCCAAATACAAGGCAAATGTATGGCAATATTGTTCTTCTAGAGGCAATAACAATTTTCAGAGCAGGGTTTTGAGTGGGTCATTCTGAAAGGTGGCATAAGTGTTTCTTTACATCATGAAACTGGCCTGGATGAACTTCTTTTGGTGTTGTTACTAACCTCAGGTCTCACCTTTGCTTTTTATTCCCATGGACAGGGAATTATACCTGGACATCGAAGCAATGCGTCTTTCGATCTATGTGTTCTAATACAACGTTAGATATGGGACCCAATGCTGTAATTAAAGAACTTACATGCAGCAAAGCTCTGGCTTCATCAGGATCTGTCCTCATGGCCCTCTCAGGGCTCCTAGTCTTAAAAGTCCTCTTCTGAAGGATCTCTCAAAGCATTGGATGGATTTTCATCAAGGGGTGATATTAGGGTGCTGTCCACTTCCACATATTTACCCCCCAAAACAGCAGGAGATGCAGTAATACAATACACACAGCAAAGAAAAACTATATGGAACATGAATTAAAAACAACTTTTTTCTTTCTTGCTTGAAGCTGTTATTTATTTTGCATGCAGTAAATATAAAATGTTTCAGTGTATTCCCTTTCCAGTTATATTGTACAGAGTACGACACAAATTATACCTGCTTAGGTGTAATCAGTCCCATCTACTGCGGGAGAATTGGGGGTTTCATGGCTTTAACCTAGAGGCCTCTCCAGTAAGAGCCCTGGAAGACTAATGGATGGGTTTGCTATATGGGTTTCCAACAAACTGAATGTTAGGTGTGAAGATCTCTTTAAAATCTCAGCTGATGGCAGTCCTTTTTCAATGGGGAAACAGAGATTTTTGTCAATATTTATTTCTCCCTGGGAAAAAGAAAGCAGAAGAATACTTGGTTTGAGCTAGAATATTATACTTCATTATTCTCGTTAGAATTATCTGAAGCAAAGGTTTTTTTTTAATGGGGGACTTCAATGCCCAAATGAGGCCAAAAGATTCCCTCCCAGAGAATAAATAGACGACCACTTTTAAAGATCCAGATTATGAATTTGGATGTTATCATCTCCCACAAATATCAAAAGATCAACTCTTGGGGGATTTCCACACCCTTTAAAAATAATGACATCACCAACATGTAGTGTCTGAGCTGGCTACATCCTCCATTTCAAAGCACTAGTTTTTAAATCCCAAAATGTGGATTCACCAATATATGTAGTGCCAGGTAATGAAGAGCAACCAGCAAGCCACCAGAAAAAAAAATGTAGGGAGGTGAAGAGGCTATCTCTTCCTCCAGTGTCTCGCCTTCACACCTGCCTCCCTTTCCCTTCTCCTGGGGATGGGAGGTTTTTTTTTTTTAAGTGAACTGCCTGGAGCAACGAATAGGTGTTCAATTGTGCAGGCAAAGGCAAAGGCAAAAAAAAAAAAATTCCCCCCAAAGTTGTAGCATAAAGTATGCCTCTCCAAGGTTCCTCCCCCCCCCCCATGAGGAATGAGATTTATTTTTAAAAGCAGTATGACTCGTGATTCCATAAGGGGTGAAAATAAAGAAGCAATATGCATCTATGATTAGATGCATAGGCATTTCAAAGGAGAAGTATTGATTTAAAAAAAAATAGCAGGCATCACAGGCCCTTTAAAGCATGGAGAACGGGGATTGGCTGCCTGCCTTGACTGACAGGTGAAAGAGAGTCACGTATAAAAAAATATTGCTCTCTTATGCCATTTCCATCATCACTTCTAGAGGCGGGTAGCAGCAGAGAAGAGCGAGACAGTAAAAAAGTGAGGAGAGGTCCGGGAGGCGCAATTATATGTAGCATTATGCCACTCAGCTGGCGTAATGCTATTTTTAAAGATGTGCAGAAATGCCCTTCAACTTCTCTGGTTTCTGCCTTATAAAATTAGCTTTGAAACAAAGTCTTTATAGTCTCAATGGAGCTTTTAATGGTGACCACCCAGGGGAGTTTATTTTTTTGGTGGGTACCAAAGCTATTGACAATATTCTGGTTTGTTCAGAATTATTAACTTTGGTGAAGAATTTCCAAATTCACCCATACTTAGAAGGTGACCGTCTTCCTCTGTTCCTATAGCTGGACTTTTCAACTATTCAGTTACATCTTGAAAGGTTGCACCAGACTAGACTTGACTCTGCAAACCAGAAGAGTTGTAGAATAAAGTGGTCCCTGAGTCTTCAGTGAAACAACAAAAGAGGGAACAAAGTAACTCAGCCTGAATACACAAGCTAGGAACCTGTAAGGTTGAGTAGCAACTGAATATATAAAATATTACAATGCAAATATGTGTTTCAATACATGTACACACATAACATTTTAAGACGACATATATCATGCATTACTGGACAAATCCAAAGCATTCTGACACATGGATAATTGACAAAAAAAAAACAGAAAACCAAACACGTTTCAACCACATGTGGACAGATGTGTTATGCCTTGGTCTGCCCCACACGTATGGTAAAGCACCAAAATGCTGACTGGGGCATTTGTTGCTCCCTCTGGGCTACTGTAGGCCAAGGAGGAGATGGGCCTTCTAAGCCCGGCTCCTCCCTGTCCACACGGGCTATGTGGGGGGGGGGGGCGCTCTAGGGGTTATTTTTCAGGAACGTGGGATTGCATGGAACACAATCCCACATTCCCACAAAATAAAAATAAATGCCCAGTCTGCCCTGCAGCACGGATAAGCACTTCAAAACTGACTAGGGAATTCTGTGCCCCCTCTGAGCTACTGTAGGGCAGGGAGGAGCTGGGCCTTCCAGGCCACGGCTCTTCCCTGTCCACACCAGCCTGCTGCGGGACAGGCCCCCACAGTGGGTTAAGGGAACTCATAAGATTCCTCATTCCTTAGCCAGGGGCTTCTGGGGCCTCATTTGTGCCAGGCCCAGGTGGGCGGCAGTCTGGCAGCAACATCATTTAAAAATGGGAATTTGCCCCATTTCCATATGACTGCCCTCTCAGCCTTTTCCACCCATGCAGAATTGGCCATCGTGTAAAAAAAGAAAAGGGTTTAAGAACTTGGTTATCCAGAAGAAGAAGGCCTATTTGAGAGAATTGTGGGGAATAATGATTCAAGTAGCCAATGAGACAAACTCAGCCATTATAATTATAATTATAATATAATTATAATATATAATTATATAATTATATAATTATCATTATCATTATCATTATCATTATTCAATTTATTTCCCGTAACTCCGTACAGGCTCGTGGCGGGTAACAATAGTCTTAAAATTCCCCATTAAAACCCGCATTAAAAGACTATAAAAATACCCAACACGGCGAAAAATACCACCCTCCCCTACCCGAACAAGGGCATTGGGGGATGGAGGGTGATGATGACTACTTCAAACCCCCCAGGGGGACAAGGTTCTTCCTTGCCAATCCCAGCCTCAACCATAGACCTGGCGGAAGAGCTCCATTTTACAGGCCCTGCGGAACGCTGACAGCTCCCGCAGGGCCCGCAGCTCACCCAGGAGCTCATTCCACCAGGTGGGGGGCAGGACAGAGAAAGCCCTGGCCCTGGTTGAGGCTAGGCACACTTCTCTGTGACCGGGAACGATCAGTGGGTTTTCTCCCTCAGAGCGTAGAGCCCTGTGGGGCACATAGGGCGACAGGCGGTCCCTCAGGTATGTGGATCCCAACCCGCATAAAGCCTTAAAGGTTAAAACCAAAACCTTGAACCAGATCCGGACAGCAATTGGCAACCAGTGCAGCTGCCTCAGGACCGGCTGGATGTTGGCCCTCCAAGGTGTGGCAGTGAGGACCCTAGCAGCTGCATTTTGCACTAGCTGAAGTTTCCCTTTCCTCTCCCCACAACAGACACCCTGTGGGGTGGGTGAGGCTGAGAGAGCCCCGATATCACTGCTCGGTCAGAGCAGTTTTATCAGTGCCATGGTGAGCTCAAGGTCACCTAGCTGGTTGCATGTGGGGGAGCGCAGAATCGAACCTGGCATGCCAGATTAGAAGTCCGCACTCCTAACCACTACACCAAACTGGCTCTCTCAAGGAGAAACCAACTATCTGTGTCAGTGATCAAAGGCTCTCACCTCACCATATGTTCCATTTATATATGGGCTTGATGGCTGAGTCTTTGTTGTTTGATTTAGGCAGGGGTTGGTATTCAGAACACAGAGATAGAACAATGCACAGCTGACTTTGTTCTTCCTGCAGGTACTCCGACTCCCCAGGAACTCAGCCGTGCATTGAATTGCACTGAGGCAGCAGCATTGACTTTGACTGATAGCATAGGCCTTTCAGAAATGGTTTGATTGCGTGATGTCACACAGCAGCCTACTTACCAGCAGGCACCATTCCCCTTGGGGCCCTCTGTGAGGCCAGGAGCAGCACTGCTCTTCACTGGCTGCATGCCATTCTCCTAGGTCCGCCCAACTTCTGCAGGGATTCCTTACTTCCCTCTGAATATATAAGCTAGCCCCAGTTGGTCAATTAGAATGTTTCCCACAAAGAAGGCCACCGTTACATTTCCACTGCAATCGCCTAGTGCCCATTTATTATCTTTGTACCGAAAGATAATCCTCTTAGAATGAATTGGGGGGGGGGGGAGGGTTGTAGACCCAAAGTGATCAATACTGGGATGTAGGCCAAAAATAGAGTGCATTTTTTTCATATAGGATATAAAGAAAGCCAGCTTGGCGTAGTGGTTAGGAGTGCGGACTTCTAATCTGGCGAGCTGGGTTTGAATCTGTGCTCCCCCACATGCAGCCAGCTGGGTGACCCTGGGCTCGCCTCAGCACTGAGAAAGCTGTTCTAACCAAGCAGTGATATCAGGGCTCTCTCAGCCTCACCTCCCTCACAGGGTGTCTGTTGTGGGGAGAAGAAAGGGAAGGCAAACGTAAGCCGCTTTGAGACTCCTTCGGGTAGAGAAAAGTGGCATATAAGAACCAACTCTTCTTATTGATATCAGGGCTCTCTCAGCCTCACCTTCCTCACAGGGTGTCTGTTGTGGGGAGAGGAAAGCAAAAGGTGAACGTAAGCCGCTTTGAGATTCCTTCGGGTAGAGAAAAGTGTCATATAAGAACCAAATCTTCCTCTTCAGTAATATCAGGGGTCTCTCAGGCTCACCTTCCTCACAGGGTGTCTATTGTGGGAAGAGGAAAGGTAAGCCGCTTAGAGGCTCCTTTGGGTAGTGAAAAGTGGAATATAAGAACCAATTCTCTTTTTCTTCTTCAGTAATATCAGGGCTTTCTCAGCCTCACCCACCTCACAGGGTGTCTGTTGTGGGGAGAGGAAAGGGAAGGTGATTGTAAGCAGTTTTAAGGGTCTTCCGTGTAAAGAAAAGTGGCATATAGGAACCAATTCTTCTTCTTCTTCTTCTTCTTCTTCTTCTTCTTCTTCTTCTTCTTCTTCTTCTTCTTCTTCTTCTAAATGAGCACGAGGCATACAAAAAGGCAAGATGAGATTGCTAAGTCCATCTTGGATAACATGAAGCAAATGTTATAGAACACTTTTTCTTCCTGGGCCAATGAAAGCAGAAAGCTTGAGAAAGCAGAGTTTATCAGACATGGAAGCCCAAAAGGCATTGGCTGCTCTAAATGAGAATTTACAATCAGATCTGACCATTACCCCAGCAATGTATCTTGGTCAAATCACAAGACCAAAATTTTAGATGGGCCTTCGGAGGGGCAAGGCTAATGCTGTTCCTTTGGCAGTTCTACAGGGTAGATTTTCCTGTACCTGCATGCACTGGCGGCATTGTTCAGTGGAGACAATCAAGTTAATTGCCCATGTTTTATTATTCTGCCCACTATATTTATTTATTTTATTTTATTATTAGATTTATATACCGCCCTCCCCGAAGGCTCAGGGCGGTTTACATCAAACAGGAACAATACAAATAACAACATTATGAACAATAGAACATTGGGGAGAACAATAAATCAATGCTTACTGATGGCCCAGTGGGTCGGGCGGAACTGCAGTGGGTGCCATAGGAGGGAGGCTCAGAGGAGGGCCTGTGGGAAGTGGTGGTTCAGGTCAACCTCAACCAAATGCCTGGCAGAGGAGGTCCCTTTTGCAAGCCCTGCGGAACTGTTTGAGTGATCTCTGCGAGATCATTCTACCAGGTGGTGGCCAGGATGGACAAAGCTCTGGCCCTGCCCCTCCTTGCACATTTTAACCCATTTGAAAAAATATTCAAACCCGCTGAGGGCCTAATATTGAGATATCTTTTGGGCAACAGGCATAAGAGAATCTCACATATGGTTGCAAAGTTTTGCCATGCCGTGATTTACAAATGCAACACATTATGATATTGATGTAATTTTACAACTTTTATTATAGATATTATCATTTTTCTCATTGGAGACTTTTAAAATTAGTTACTGACACCTTAATATCTATGCCTCATTGATTTAATCCCTATACATATTTTTGGCATTGTTTAGCGTTATAGAGCCTCTTGTGGCGCAGAGTGGTAAAGCAGCGACATGCAGTCTGAAAGCTCTGACCATGAGGCTGGGAGTTCAATCCCAGCAGCCGGCTCAAGGTCGACTCAGCCTTCCATCCTTCCGAGGTCAGTAAAATGAGTACCCAGCTTGCTGGGGGGTAAACAGTAATGACTGGGGAAGGCACTGTTAAACCACCCTGTATTGAGTCTGCCATGAAAACGCTGGAGGGCATCACCTCAAGGGTCAGAAATGACCCGGTGCTTGCACAGGGGATACCTTTACCTTCACCTTTACTTATATGAACAAACAAATCCTTAAAATTAGATATAAACATATAGGAATTGAAAGATTGGGCATATAATCTAGAAATAAAAGTATCCAGGTCATAGGATTTTACTCATTGGATTCTACTCCTCTCAATAGGGAATCCAATGGAGGAACAAGACATATGTGGGTACGTAGTCTCAATTGGTATGCTTCACATGGCACCAGGCAGAATCATTTGTTCCCACATGAATGAGTAGAAGGGATATCTGTCCTTCGATTTTGTAAGTCTTTCCAAGCTTTCCATGACATCGTTGATTCTTGTGCCAGGTAGACAGAATACCTCCCGAGACAAGACCGGCCAACACACTGTGGATTCTACTCCTCTCAGTAGGGAATCCTCAATTACCAGCACATGTCTCCTAATCCAGGGGTAGTCAAATCCCGGCAGGGGCTCATGGGAATTGTAGTCCATGGACATCTGGAGGACCGCAGGTTGACTAGGTAAAGGTAAAGGTATCCCCTGTGCAAGCACCGGGTCATGTCTGACCCTTGGGGTGACGCCCTCTAGCGTTTTCATGGCAGACTCAATACGGGGTGGTTTGCCAGTGCCTTCCCCAGTCATTACCGTTTACCCCCCAGCAAGCTGGGTACTCATTTTACCGACCTTAGAAGGATGGAAGGCTGAGTCAACCTTGAGCCGGCTGCTGGGACTGAACTCCCAGCCTCATGGGCAGGGCTTCAGACTGCACGTCTGCTGCCTTACCACTCTGCGCCACAAGAGGCTCTTACAGGTTGACTACCTCTGTCCTAATCCTAATACATTGGTGAGCAGAAGAAACATCTTCTGATGTTGTGGGAATATCCCTTGTTCCTGTGGTCCAGAATCACTATCTACAGGCAGATCCTGGAAATGATTTCTGAGAATCAGAGGGGCAAAACATCTCCTTATTTTTTCGACACCTCTGGGTAACTTCCTTCTATCCATTGTCCTCTTGTATTACGTTCTCCTCTAATTGGTGCGACACCTTTGCCACCTTTCCCAATCACCCTCCAAAAAGTGCTCCATGAGTTCCTTTGAATTGATCCTCATTTATAGAATACATTGTAGACAGGCATTCTTCTAGGTTCTGAACCTTCTCCTACAGGAGCGCTACTAACTTGTTCTTGGCGGGCGGTATATAAATATAAATAAATAAATAAATTTAATTTAAAAGATCAAAAAAGTCTATGTATACCAGCTAATTGCACCCTATGAACTCTAGGCAGAGAACAGATATAGAAGAATAGAATAAGCAGCCTTTATTTAATAGAAAATAAAATAAAGAGACGTTGACCAACATGTAACAAGCACACTATCAGTCAAGCAGATGGGGAAATAAAGGATCGAAAGGAAAACAGTCTTGGCTAGAGGGTCAATGGGAGGATAACTACCAGATCCTGAAGAGGTGGGAACAGAGTCCAGCAGTGTGTCAGGCTCTCTGGAGGGATCCAAAGTTCCAGAATTGGCAGAGTGGCTTGCCAGAACAGGGACTTTTACACCATATTGTAGGGTGCTGTGTGCTAGAGATTGCTTGTACACAGGGTGGGCTGTCTCGCGATTGAGACAAATGGGTGCTAATAGCTCAGGAGATGGGTGCGGGTGGGGATTGATGGCTCTGAAGAAAGGAAACCATCTTAGTACAATGGGAAAGTTCCAGAGGCCTCAAGAGCCTAGCTAGCTGGGTGAAGAGAAATTTCCTTCTGGCAGAGTGGTTTAGGTTGAGTCACAGGTGTGAAAACAAAGACGCTGGCCAAGAGCCCTCAGGTGCAACGGACTCTCCTGGCACTGGCTTAGCAATACAATGGAGTGGGGGAGGAATGAATGCCGAGCACGAGGGTCACAGCTGTCAGGTCAGACCGGTGGCTTTGGTCAAGCTGAGAATGGAGTCTGGCCAGAATCCTGGCTTAGAGAACCTGGAATCTGGCTTTGGCAGGAGCCTAGACTGGTAGATGATGCCACAGGGTCATTGGGCACTGTATACCAGTACAGCGATGAGGAGTTCCATCATACATAACAATTTGTTTGTACTCCCTCGAGATTGAATGGCATGGGAAACATCTTGGGTTCAATGATTGTGTCCACATTAGGTAAAGGTAAAGGTGTCCCCTGTGCAAGCACCAGGTCATGTCTGACCCTCGGGGTGACGCCCTCCAGCGTTTTCATGGCAGACTCAATACGGGGTGGTTTGCCAGTGCCTTCCCCAGTCATGACCGTTTACCCCCCAGCAGCAAGCTGGGTACTCATTTTACTGACCTCGGAAGGATGGAAGGCTGAGTCAACCTTGAGCCGGCTGCTGGGACTGAACTCCCAGCCTCATGGTCAGAGCTTCAGACAGCATGTTGACTGCTTTACCACTCTGCACCACAAGAGGCTCTAACATCCAAATTTTTAAGAGAATAATGGGCAACTAAATAATCCATTGTTAGCAGCAGTTAGCAGAGACCTTGCCCTTTTAATACTAATGCACAGTATTCCTTAACTTGTGCCTGTCAAAAGGACTGTTTGTCCACTGGCATTTCCCCAGTAATTACTTTCCTGAAGGCACCTTCTTTGGAGAGGACATTAATAGGACCCCATAAATCCAAGTCTCACCAAAACAGCAGGGCAGATAGAGAGGAGTCAGTAAGACATTTCCTGTTAGTTTGGTCATCTCTAACACACTAAGAGGAAGCGTTGTACTTTATCAGGAGCATCACAGTCTGTTCAGCCCCTTAATGTTTGCGACTGTTTGTGTTCTGCAAACCAGGCATACCGGTTTGTGGCTTGCCATCCACGAAGCAAACTGAACCTCATTTTTCATGTTCATGCCTATCCCTCGTCTCCACCTCATGTATTTGGTGAGTCCCTTTCTCTTTTTTGCACAGGCACCTCCCTGGAATGTGAACTACGCAATTCCATTGGAAATTTCTGCAGTAGTGAAAAAATACTTTGCCCTGAAGGAGATACTTGCCTGACTATGGTGTTCCAACAATATGAGACTGCAGGTAGGTGAAGAGGATCCTCAACCAATCCAGGCCAAAGATTAGGGTATAATCTTGGTACAGCATTTATTCATTTACCTAAAATATCTGGAGCCCACCTCACATTACAGGCAATATGGTATCATGGTTACGAGAGAAGCTTCTAATCTGGAGAACCAAGTTTGGTTTTACACTCCTCCACATGTAGCCAGCTGGGTGACCTTGGATCAGTCCCAGTTCTTTCAGAGCTCTCTCAGCTCTCTCAGATCTTTCAGAGCTCTCTCACAGGGTATCTGTTGTGAGGAGACGAAGTAAAAGTGATTGTAAGCTGCTGTGAGACTTCTTCATTCCCTGGCATTTCTGCTGCCTTCAAGAGGTTCCACCAGCTGAAGAAGGGGATTCTTGTTTGCCATATTTCGCTTCTTTGGATACTTTTTATATTGTTATTCATGACAGTACCCTTTCCTCAAGTGATTCTGTTTCCCAAACACCAGGGAGATATTGTCCTTCTAGAGACAATTAAAATTTTCAGAGAAGGTAAAGGGTTTGAGTGCGTCATCCTGACAGGTAGAGTAGGTATTTCTTTTAACCATGAAACTGGGGTGGATGACACAACCAAAGACAGAATAAGAATACAGGATGATCTTGACAGGCTTGAGAAGCGGGCTAAACTGAATAAAATGAAGTTCAATAGGGACAAATGTAACGTTCTGCATTTAGGTAGGAAAAACCAAATACACTAATATAGGATGGGGGAGACATGTCTTGGGAGTAGAATGTGCAAAAAGGATCTAGGAGTCTTAGTAGACCACACATTGAATATGAGTCAACAGTGTGACTCCGAGACTAAAAAGGCAAATGGGATTTTGGCTGTATCAAAAGAAGTATAGTGTTCAGATCGCACATGGCGATGCTTTATTCCGCTTGGGTTAGACCTCACTGGGAGTCCTGTGTTCAGTTTTGGGCACCCCACTGGAAGAGGGATATAGACAAGCTGGAGCGTGTCCAGAGGAGGGCAATGAAAACGGTGAGGGGTTTAGAGACCAAGTTGTACAAGGAAAAGTTGGGCGAGCTTGGTCTGTTTAGCCTGAAGAGAAGATGACAAAGAGGTAATATGACATACAAGTCAAATACAATTTATTAAAACAGTCCTAAAAATGAAAACAACCAAACATATCTCAATAGCAGCAGCATTATAGTAATCCTAGAGATGATAGCTTGCTGTACTGCCAGTTCATTGATGTTAACTCCCAGCTGGCAGAGGGGTAACTTTGTTCAAGGAAGGGCATGGATGATGTTAATGTCCTTATCCTGGCCTCAACCAGGTGCCTGGTGGAAGAGCTCCATCTTGCAAGCCCTCTTGGAAGCCGTCAGAGCCCTCAGGTCTTTTGGGAGCTCATTCCACTAGGCAGAGGCCAAGACCAAAAAGACCTGGACCTGGTCCAGGCCAGGAAAACTTCCCTTGGGCTCGGGGCAACCAGCCTGCTGGTATTCAAAGACTGCTCTCCAGGAGGCTTGGCAGACAGATGGTCTCTCAAATACACTAGACCCAGACAGCAAATGGCCTTAAAGGTTAAAACCAATGCTGTGAATTGGATCTGGAATTCAACTGGTAGCCAGTTCAACAGCCACATCATCAGCTGGATGTGGACTTTCTAGGGTGTTTTGGTGAGAACCCTGGCAGTCGCATTTTGTACCAGTTGCCATTTCTGGGTCAGAGACAAGCGTAGGCCCACGTAGAGCAAGTTGCAGAAGTCTAATCTGGCGGTTATCATGATCACTGTGGCTAGGTGCTCCAGGGCCAGATAGGGCATTAGTAGCCTAACCTGATGAAGGTGGAAAACACCATTTGGGTTACTTGAACGATCTGCACTTCTACTGAAAGGGAAGTATCGAAGATCACGCCCAAATTTCTGGTGGATTGAGAATACAAGGAAGCAAAAAGCAGGAAATGCAAGGAAGCAACAAAATGTATTTGCACAGTTATTTTGTTATTAGTTCAACTTTGGAGCCAGTCAAGAGCCTTGGTAGCCATTGAGAGCTCCTGGTTAAGTGGTATGTATGGTTGGAGATTTAACTTTTAACTTTATGCACTAAGTACCAGGGTTTTTAGTATCTTATTTTATTTTATTTTATTTTGTTAAATTTCTATACTGTCCTCCATTGAGGATCAGGGCAGTTTACAACAAAGTTTGTAGCTAGCAGTAGGGTGTGATGCTAGTACATTACAGAGAATAGAGCTTTATACATATAGTATTAACATAACAATACCAGGAAATATATCAGTCCTTCTGAACTTAACATTTTGAATAGCATTTTACAGTCATAACTGTATAACACTTAACTTTTGACTATTCACCTGGGAGTGCTGCTTTCATTTGATATTGGCCAGGTCAGGAGTCACCTTATGATTCTGTCTGTTGGGCGATTGTTGGTATTTGGTCATTGGGAGGGGGCTTCTGGGTTGGTGTGGCCCTCTTGGCCTCAACCAATGGTTTGGCAGAAGAACTCCATTTTGCAGGCCCTGTTGACTGTTTCAGTTCTGGCAGAGCCCTGATCTTGTCTGGGAGCTTGTTCCACCAAGTGGAAGCCAGGATGGAGAAAGCCCTGACTCTGGTGGTGGCCAAATGCACTTCCTTCAGGTCAAGGATCTCCAGTTTGTTGGTATATATGGAGTGGAATGGGGGGGCATATTCAGAAAGGTGGTCCATCAAGTATGCAAGGTCCAAACTGCATATGGCCTTGAAAGTGATTACCAAAACCTTAAACCTGATCTGGAATTCAATCAATAACCAGTGCAGATGTTGGAGTGTGGGCCTAACCTGATGGGGCATTAGTAGCCTAACCTGATGAAGATCGAAAACACCATTTGGGTTACTTGAACGATCTGCACTTCTACTGAAAGGGAAGTATCGAAGATCACGCCCAAATTTCTGGTGGATTGAGAATACAAGGAAGCAAAAAGCAGGAAATGCAAGGAAGCAACAAAATGTATTTGCACAGTTATTTTGTTATTAGTTCAACTTTGGAGCCAGTCAAGAGCCTTGGTAGCCATTGAGAACTCCTGCTTGAGTGGTATGTATGGTTGGAGATTTAACAGAGTCTGTAACCAGCGTAACAAGCAGGAAATGCAAGGAAGCAACAAAATGCATTGCACAGTTATTTTGTTATTAGTTCAACTTTGGAGCCAGTCAAGAGCCTTGGTAGCCATTAAGAACTCCTGCTTGTGGTAGGTATGGTTTGAGATTTAAGTGTTATCCTTATGCACTAAGTACCTGGGTTTTTAGTATACCTTGTAAGACTCTTTTAGTATCTTATTTTATTTTTATTTTGTTACATTTCTATACTGTCCTCCCTTGAGGATCAGGGCAGTTTACAATAAAGTTTGTAGCTCGCAGTGGGGTGTGATGCTAGTACATTACAGAGAACCGAGCTTTATACGTATAGTATTAACATAACAGTACCAGGAAATATATCAGTCCTTCTGAACTTAACATTTTGAATGCAATAGCATTTTACAGTCATAACTGTGTAACACTTTACTTTTGACTATTCACCTGTGAGTGCTGCTTTCATTTGATGGTTGCCGGGTCAGGAGTCACCTTATGATTATGTCTGTTGTGCGATTGCTGGTATTTGGTCATTGGGAGGGGGCTTCTGGGTTGGTGTGGCCCTCTTGGCCTCAACCAATGGTTTGGCAGAAGAACTCCATTTTGCAGGCCCTGTCGACTGTTTCAGCTCTGGCAGAGCCCTGATCTTGTCTGGGAGCTTGTTCCACCAAGTGGAAGCCAGGATGGAGAAAGCCCTGACTCTGGTGGTGGCCTAATGCACTTCCTTCAGGTCAAGGATCTCCAGTTTGTTGGTATATATGGAGTGGAATGGGGGGCATATTCAGAGAGATGGTCCATCAAGTATGCAAAGTCCAAACTGCATATGGCCTTGAAGGTGATTACCAAGACCTTAAGCCTGATCTGGAATTCAATCAATAACCAGTGCAGATGTTGGAGTGTTGGCCAGATGTGGTCCTCCAGATTTTTCCTTTGAGGACCCTGGCTGATGCCTTCTGTACCAATTGCAGTTTCCAGAGCAGGGATAAGGGTTGGCATGCATAGAGCGAGTTGCATAAATCTGTTCTAGAGGTGACTGTTCCTGGATCACTGTGGCTAGATATTCAAGTGCCTGGGAGGGTGCCAGTAGCTTAGTTTGGCGAAGCTGGAAGAACACCGGCCTTGCTACATTTGTGACCTGTTCCTCCATGGAAAGGGAGTCATCAAAGATCACATCCAAATTTCTGGCTGAGTGTGCCACTGATAGTTGCATCCCATCCAGGCAGGGCAATCATGCTTTCTCCATGGACCCTTTCTATGGAACCATAGGACCTCTATCTTCAATGAGTTGAGTTTCAGATGGCTCTGCTTGAGCCATCCTGTCACTGCTTCCAGAAATCTGGCTAATGAGTCTGTGGGTGAATGAGAGCGGCCATCCATCAGGATGAAGAGCTAGGTGTCACCAGCATATCGATGACATCCCAATCTGAAACTGTAGACCAGCTGGGCTAGAGGGCGCATAAAGACGTTAAATAGAAATGGCGAGAGAACCACTCCCTGCGACATCCTGCATGGGAGATGGCAGTGCTGAGATTGATTGTAACCTCTGCCTGTAACCCTGGAGACAGGAGATCAGCCATTGTAGGGCTGTCCCATGTATCCCAGTGTTGGCAAGGCAGTGAGCTAGCAGCTCATGGTCAACTTTGTCAAACACTGCTGTGAGGTCTAGTTATACAAGCAGTGCTGACCCTTGGTCTAGCTCATTGTGAAGGTCATTCATCAGTGTGTCTAGTTCCCTTTCAACCTCATGGCCCAGCTGGAAGCTAGGTCCAGGACTGAAGCTTCATTTAGGAATGCTGCTAATTGGACCGTGGCAGCCTCTCCTAGAAACGCTGGGTGCAAGACAGGGCAGTAGTTGGCAGGTTCCCTTGGGCCCAAAGATGGTTATTTCAGTGTTGTGATGTTATTTTCCATGTCCTGAAAGGCAGGATGTCTGTACAATTTAGACAACTGATAAAAATATGCACAAAGCCCATAGGCCATTCTTGAAAAAAAATATCATATGCACCATAGTGTCTTAGGCATTAGACTGGATGTCTTTCAACCCACACTGGGTCTTCCTCAGAGTTCTACTTTTTGATACACATCTTTGGATAAAATGCAAAGTACACAAAGCAGACAGTAAAATAAACACTAGCTAGACAGGAAGATGTCTTGCTGTATTAAAAAGGGAATAAACCCCAGGAAATGCAATTTTGGTTAACAATGATAATATCTTTGCAGGCACTTCAGTTACCGAAGAGTTTTTGCACTATTCCTTACCTGGTGCACTTCCCATCACCATGGAAAGCTTCTTCAGGCTCTTCCTCTTCTCTCTGCTTCTCCCTACAGGTAGGATTACAGCTGTGAGACCCTGCTCAGTTATATCCCAGGAAAAGGAGTCCAATCCGTATCTGTTGTTAGACCATTTTGGTATTCCAAACAGTGGTTTCAAGTTGCCAGTTCCTAAATGCTGGGGGTAGGGTTTGGGGTGTAGGACTCCCAACTCCAAGTTGAGAAATTCCTGGAGGTTTGGGTATAGAGCTTGGAGAAAATGGGTTTTGTGAAGATGAGGGACCTCAGCCAGCCATAATACTGTAGAATCCCACCTTTCAAAGAAGCCATTTTTCACAGGGAAGCAACTCTGTAGGTCGGAGAACAGTTATAATTCCAGCAGTCCTCCATACACCTTCATTAGAAGCTTTTTTGGGAGGAGATTGGATGAGCGGCTGCCAGGAGTGTAGAACTTTTAAGTCCCTGAGAAGGTGGGAGGCTGGAATGGATGGCCCTTGGTGATCTCTTCCATCTCTGTGAGATTCTGTGATTCTGAGTCATCTAGAGGAGGGGTAGTCAACCTGTGGTCCTCCAGATGTCCATGGGCTACAACTCCCATGAGCCCCTGCCAGGATTTGCTGGCAGGGGCTCATGGGAATTGTAGCCCATGAACATCTGGAGGACCACAGGTTGACTACCCCTGATCTAGAGATCATTTATGAGCTGGTCTCCAGCTTGCATTCATTCTACACACTCTTGAACCATCTGAACTTGTACCTCTCAAAATGACTGCTTGTCCATGGTCATTTCCCCAACAAGTATTTTCCTGAGGGCACCTTCTTTGGAGGGGACACAAAAAGGACCTTATAAATGCAATCTTCACCAAAACTGCAAGAAGGAAAGAGTCAGCCAGAAATTTCCTGGCAGGGATTTGCTGTATCACGAGCTTCACAAGCATAACCAGTTTGTTTAGCCCCTAAATGTTTGTGAAAGTTTGTGGCTCGTGAATCGGGCAATGCCATGATCTATAAAACAAACTGAACCTCATTTCCCATGTTTGTGTCTATCCCTGTTCTCCATCCCATATATTTTGTGAGTCCCTTTCTGGTTTTTTGCACAGGTGCCTCCCTGGAATGTGAAATGTGCAGTGCCGCTGGTAATTTCTGCCACAGCCAGAAAATACTTTGTCCTCATGGAGATACCTGTATGACTGTGGTGTATATGGGGGGACATGCAGGTAGGCAAAGAGGATCCTCAACCAATCCAGGCCATAGTTTAGGGAATAAACTTGGCATAGCATTTGTTCATTTAACTAAAATATCTGTAGATCATCTTCCGTATGGTAGCATAGTTAGGATAGGCAGACTGTAATCTAGAAAGCCAGGTTTGATTCTCCACTCCTCCTCCACATCCAGGCAGCTTGGTGACCTGGGGCGAGTCACAATTCTCTCAGAGCTCTCTCAGCCCCACCTGCCTCACAAGGTACCTCTTCAAGAGCTGCCAAAATCTAGCCCAGCCTTTCTCAACTTTTTTTTTACTGTTGAAAAACTCTTGAAACATTCTTCAGAGCGATCGTGCAGAATATGATTGGGAAGCATAGCTGGATAAGTGCCTACCCAGGGACCTTCCCCTTCCCACCCACTCCTGGTCCATCGTTGGCCATTTTGAGGGGCGGGGTCATAGTACCCAATAAATGTTTAACACATTTTAAACATACATGAAACGTTAATTAATTCCCACTCATTTGGGAAAGGCTTCCAGGACAATCAAGAAAGCCGAGGATTTCCTGAAACCCTGGTTGAGAAAGCCTGATCTAGTCCCTATAACTTATTGTAGAATAATAAATGAAAGAAGTACTTGAAAAATAGGAAGGGTTGTAGAGACCACCCACTCCAATGGCCTACTCTTTTCAGTATCCCTGACAAAAAATCATCCAACACTGCTTAAACATCTCCAGTGAAAGAGAATATACATGATCCTTGGGCAAGGGAGTCTATAGAAAAGTCCTTCTTGTTTAAAATCTTTCCCTAATATCCAGCTTACACATCCCCGCCTGTAATTTGAACCCATTGTTATGAGTCTTTTCCTGGGCCTATTCCACACACATTGGATCATGCACTTTCAATGCACTTTCAAAACAGATTTTTCCTGTTCCGCACAGGAAAATCCAGCTGCAAAAGCACGTTGAAAGTGCATTATCCAATCCGTGCAGAATGGGCCCTGGTTTCCAAACTGAAACAACTATCTTCTCTCCTCTAACTTTGGCCTTTGACTTTTATTCACTGGCAGGCTCATAGAGGAGATCCTCCCTTGGGTCCCCTGATCCCAAAAATAAACAGACTTCCAGGTGGTACTTGACATGGTATTGTGCTCAAACGAACAGCCAGCAGAGAGTTCGAGCTCTTCTGCTGCAGACCAACCTGGTTACACACCTCAAATAAGACAGCCAGATAAGTAATTGTGACACGACAAGCCGTCATCATCATCATCTCCAATCCGTTAGGAAGGGTCAAATGTCACACTGAATTACGATATTGATAGTATTTCCACATGCTACTAGGTATCTGTATACACTCACAGTCATTTAGCTCTAAAGAGACTGGCTATTTAGCAGGTAAAAAAATAAGGCAACATGAAACTAAGTGTGCATCCCATGAAAGTGAGCTTTCAGTGCCAATTGTTGCCTCCTCTCTCCCTCTCCACATACAGCATTTGCCACACTCAGGGGTGCAAAGAGATCTGCAATGTGGCAATCTAGGCGTTGAGGCTGCTTATCAATGTGGGGGTCATTCGGCCCTTTCCTGGAGGTCACCGAGACAGCTCATGGAAGCTGCGGAGATCACTGAGGCTGTGTGGAGGAGGTGAGCACTGTGGCATGCAAAAGCAGTGGCAGTGTAAGCACATGTGTGCCCGCACACGTGCCCACGTGCACCCACATGTGTGCCCATGCCCATGCCAATGTCGCCCCTGCTATAGGGAACACGGCATTAGGGCAGTTGAGAACCTCTGGCCTAAAGCATTCATGATCAGACTGCTACTGTTTAAAGGCTGCCAATAAGGGGGAGCTCCCCACCTCATCATATAATATGTTGATGTCATTTCCCCTAGGTGGATAAGGGAAAGCCATTACTTTTGAGCAGCATGGATATATTGCAAGGAATGATACCTTAATTCAATCCATGGCATTTGTGCTGCCTTTGAGAGGATCCACCAGCTGAAGAACGGAATTCTTGTTTGCCATATTTCACGTCTTAGGAGTCTTTTTGTATTGTTATTCAGGATAGGGCCCTTTGCTTAAGTGATTCTGTTTCCCAAATACAAGGCAAATGTATGGCAATATTGTTCTTCTAGAGGCAATAACAATTTTCAGAGCAGGGTTTTGAGTGGGTCATTCTGAAAAGTGGCATAGGTATTTCTTTACATCATGAAACTGGCATGGATGAATTTCTTTGGGTGTTGTTACTAACCTCAGGTCTCACCTTTGCTTTTTATTCCCAGGAACAGAGAATTATACCTTGACATTCAAGCAATGCGTCTTTCGATCTATGTGTTCTAACACAACGTTATATTTGGGACCCAATGCTGTAATTAAAGAAATTACATGCAGCAAAGCTCTGGCTTCATCAGGATCTGTCCTCATGGCCCTCTCAGGGCTCCTAGTCTTAAAAGTCCTCTTCTGAAGGATCTCTCAAAGCATTGGATGGATTTTCATCAAGGGGTGATATTAGGGTGCTGTCCACTTCCACATATTTACCCCCCAAAACTGCAGGAGATGCAGTAATACAACACACACAGCAAAGAAAAACTATATGGAATATGAATTAAAAACAACTTTTTTCTTTCTTGCTTGAAGCTGTTATTTATTTTGCATGCAGTAAATATAAAATGTTTCATTGTATTCCCTTTCTAGTTATATTGTACAGAGTACAACACAAATTATACCTGCTTGGGTGTAATCAGTCCCACCTACTGCAGGAGAATTGGGGTTTTCATGGCTTTAACCTACAGGCCTCTCCAGTAAGAGCCCTGGAAGACTAATGGATGGGTTTGCTATATTGGTTTCCAACAAACTGAATGTTAGGTGTGAAGATCTCTTTAAAATCTCAGCTGATGGCAGTCCTTATTCAATGGGGAAACAGAGATTTTTGTCAATATTTATTTCTACCTGGGAAAAAGAAAGCAGAAGAATACTTGGTTTGAGCTAGAATATTATACTTCATTATTCTCATTAGAATTATCTGAAGCAAAGGTTTTTTTTAATGGGGGACTTCAATGCCAAATGAGGCCAAAAGACTCCTTCCCAGAGAATAAATAGACGACCACTTTTAAAGATCCAATTATGAATTTGGATGTTATCATCTCCCACAAATATCAAAAGATCAACTCTTGGGGGATTTACACACCCTTTAAAAATAATGACATCACCAAAATGCAGTGTCTGAGCTGGCTACATCCTCCATTTCAAAGCACTAGTTTTTGAATTCCAAAATGTGGATTCACCAACATATGTAGTGCCAGGTAATGAAGAGCAACCAGCAAGCCACCAGCAAAAAAAAAATGTAGGGAGGTGAAGAGGCGCTATCTCTGCCTCCAGTGTCCCGCCTTCACACCTGCCTCCCTTTACGTTCTCCTGGGGATGGGAGGGTTTTTTTTTCAAGTGAACTGCCTGGAGCAACGAATAGGTGTTCAATTGTGCAGGCAAAGGCAAAAAAAAAATTCCCCCCAAAGTTGTAGCACAAAGCATGCCTCTCCAAGCTTCCCTCTCCCCCCCCCAATTAAAAATGAGATTTATTTTTAAAAGCAGCAAGACTCGTGATTCCATAATGGGTGACAACAATGAAGCAATATGCATCTATGATTAGATGCATAGGCATTTCAAAGGAGAAGTATTGATTAAAAAAAAAATAGCAGGCATCACAGGCCCTTTAAAGCATGGAGAAAGGGGATTGGCTGCCTGCCTTGAATGACAGGTGAAAGAGAGTCATTTATAAAAAAATATTGCTCTCTTACGCCATTTCCATCAGTACTTGTAGAGGGGGAGAAGCACAAAATGGCAGCAGAGAAGAACGAGACAGTAGAAGAAGAAGAGAAGAAGAGTTGGTTCTTATATGCCGCTTTTCCCTACCCGAAGGAGGCTCAAAGCGGCTTACAGTCGCCTTCCCATTCCTCTCCCCACAACAGACACCCTGTGAGGTGGGTGAGGCTGAGAGAGCCCTGATATCACTGCCCGGTCTGAACAGTTTTATCAGCGCCGTGGCGAGCCCAAGGTCACCCAGCTGGCTGCATGTGGGGGAGTGGGGAATCGAACCCGGCATGCCAGATTAGAAGTCCGCACTCCTAACCACGACACCAAACTGGCTCCCAGTAAAAAAGTGAGGAGAGGTCCGGGAGGCACGATTATATGTAGCCTTATGCCACTCAGCTGGCGTAATGCTATTTTTAAAGATGTGCAGAAATGCCCTTCAACTTCTCTGGTTTCTGCCTTATAAAATCAGCTTTGAAACAAAGTCTTTATATTCTCAATGGAGCTTTTAATGGTGACCACCCAGGGGAGTTAATTTTTTTGGTGGGTACCAAAGCTATTGACAATATTCTGGTTTGTTCAGAATTATTAACTTTGGTGAAGAATTTCCAAATTCTCCCATACTTAGAAGGTGACCGTCTTCCTCTGTTCCTACAGCTGGACTTTTCAACTATTCAGTTACATCTTGAAAGACTGCACCAGACTAGACTTGACTCTGAAAACCAGAAGAGTTGTAGAATAAAGTGGTCCCCGAGTCTTCAGTGAAACAACAAAAGGGGGAACAAAGTAACTCAGCCTGAATACACAAGATAGGAACCTGAAAGGTTGAGCAGCAACTGAATATATTAAATATTAAAATGCAAATATGTATTTCAATACATGTACACACATAAAATTTTAAGACAACATATATCATGCATTACTGGACAAATCAAAGCATTCTGACACATGGATAAATGACAAAAAAAAACAGAAAACCAAACACGTTTCAAACACATGTGGACAGATGTGTTATGCCTTGATCTGCCCCACACGTATGGTAAAGCACCACAATGCTGACTGGGGTATTCGTTGCTCCCTCTGGGCTACTGTAGGCCAAGGAGGAAATGGGCCTTCTAAGCCCGGCTCCTCCCTGTCCACACGGGCTATGTGGGGGGGGGGCGCTCTAGGGGTTATTTTTCAGGAACGTGGGATTGCATGGAACACAATCCTACATTCCCACAAAATAAAAATAAATGCCCAGTCTGCCCTGCAGCACGGATAAGCACTTCAAAACTGACTAGGGAATTCTGTGCCCCCTCTGAGCTACTATAGGGCAGGGAGGAGCTGGGCCTTCCAGGCCACGGCTCTTCCCTGTCCACACCAGCCTGCTGCGGGACAGGCCCCCACAGTGGGTTAAGGGAACTCATAAGATTCCTCATTCCTTAGCCAGGGGCTTCTGGGGCCTCATTTGTGCTAGGCCCAGGTGGGCGGCGGTCTGGCAGCAGCATCATTAAAAAATGGGAATTTGCCCCATTTCCATATGACTGCCCTCTCAGCCTTTTCCACCCATGCAGAATTGGCCATCGTGTAAAAAAAGAAAAGGGTTTAAGAACTTGGTTATCCAGAAGAAGAAGGCCTATTTGAGAGAATTGTGGGGAATAATGATTCAAGTAGCCAATGAGACAAACTCAGCCATTATAATCATTATCATTATCATTATCATTATCATTATCATTATCATTATCATTATCATTATCATTATCATTATCATTATCATTATTCAATTTATTTCCCGTAACTCCGTACAGGCTCGTGGTGGGTAACAATAGTCTTAAAATTCCCCATTAAAACCCGCATTAAAAGACTATAAAAATACCCAACATGGCGGAAAATACCACCCTCCCCTACCCAAACAAGGGCATTGGGGGATGGAGGGTGATGATGACTACTTCAAACCCCCTAGGGGGGCAATGTTCTTCCTTGCCAATCCCAGCCTCAACCATAGACCTGGCGGAAGAGCTCCATTTTACAGGCCCTGCGAAACGCTGACAGCTCCCGCAGGGCCCGCAGCTCACCCAGGAGCTCATTCCACCAGGTGGGGGCCAGGACAGAGAAAGCCCTGGCCCTGGTTGAGGCTAGGCGCACTTCTCTGTGACTGGGAACGATCAGTGGGTTTTCTCCCTCAGAGCGTAGAGCACTGCGGGGCACATAGGGCGACAGGCAGTCCCTCAGGTATGTGGGTCCCAACCCGCATAACGCCTTAAAGGTTAAAACCAAAACCTTGAACCAGATCCGGACAGCAATTGGCAACCAGTGCAGCTGCCTCAGCACCGGCTGGATGTTGGCCCTCCAAGGTGTGGCAGTGAGGACCCTAGCAGCTGCATTTTGCACTAGCTGAAGTTTCCGGATCAAGGACAAGGGCAGGCCTGCGTAGAGCGAGTTACAGAAATCTAATCTGGAGGTGACTGTCGCATGGATCACTGTAGCCAGATGGTCAGGGGACATTTAGGGTGCTAGTAGCCGGGCCTGGCGAAGGTGGAAGAATGCCTGGCCCGCTACTCTCTTGACCTGCGCCTCAGTAGTCAGGGAGGCATCGACGGTCACTCCCAAATTCCTGGCTTGGGGCGCAATGGTAAGTTGCGCTCCCGCCAAGGTGGGTAAACGTGCTTCCTGTTCCTGCCCCCTACTTCCCAGCCACAGGACTTCTGTCTTGGAGGGGTTGAGTTTCAGGCGACTCTGCTCGAACCATTCAGTCACTGCTTCCAAACATCTAGCAAATGGTTCCGGGGGGGGGAGTTCGGGTGGCCGTCCATTAGGAGATAGAGCTGGGTGTCATCAGCGTACTGATGGCAACCCAGCCCAAAGCTCAGCACCAGCTGGGCCAGAGGATGCATAAAGATGTTGAACAAGGTGGGGGAGAGAACCTTGCCCTGGGGGACCCCGCAAGGGAGTCTATAAGAATGCGAGAAGTCTTCCCCCACTGCAACCCTCTGGGTCCGGTCTTGGAGGAAGGAGCGTATCCAGCGCAAGGCTGTGCCCCCTATCCCTGTGCCGGCAAGGCGGTGGACCAAAATCTCATGGTCCACAATGTCAAAGGTTGCTGACAGGTCCAATAGGACCAGCACAGCCGACCCGCCTCTATCCAGCTAGAGAAGGAGGTCATCCAGCAGGGCGACCAGTACCGTCTCCACCCAGTGGCCAGGACGAAAGCCAGACTGATATGGATCAAGTGCTGAAGTTTCTTCCAAGAAAGCCAGGAGCTGGTCCGCTGTGGCCATGTTCTGGTAGCTGATCTCAAGCCAAATCTGGAATAACCCTTCACCTCTAGAGTCTCGATCCAGCTAATAAATGGCTCTCTGTTTTTAAAGCCATGTATGATGTCCACTTCCAATCCCCCAAGACTACAAAAGATACTGAGCTCCCACCATGGTCCATGGGCTCCTCAAAAGAAGGTGATGGTGTGGCCTCCTGACCCCCCCCCCACGTGACATGTGCCAATCGGGCGCAAAAAGCCCTACCCAGGGTGATGATTCTACACGCAAAGTTCAGGTGACCCATGAGGACCTGCATGTCTCTCAAGGGGCACTTACGGCTCTGCAACATCCTGTCCAGCAAGCCAACCAGCGTGTGTATCTTGTCCCGGGGCAGGCTAGATGGCCCTGCCTCCAAGTCCAGCTGAATACCCAAGTATGTGATGCGGGTGGCTGGAGCCTCCATCTTGTCCTCGGCCAATGGAACCCCCAGCTCTGAGGCCAGGGCCTGGAAAATGGCCAGCCTTCTAGCGCACTCCCCCGAGCCCCCAGGACCCACAAAAAGGAAGTCGTTCAAATAATGGGTGACCTCCCAAAAACGGCCCTTCTCCCTTACCGCCCATTCAAGAAATCTACTAAAGGTCTCAAATGCAGCGCAGGCAATGGAGCATCCCATGGGCATTGATTTATCTACGTACCATTGCTCTCCAAACTTGATTCCCAGCAAACTGAAATCGTCCGGATGGATGGGCAGCAACCGGAACGCCGACTGTATGTCGCTCTTTGCTAGGAAAGCCCCTGGCCCGCAGGACCGCACCATGGCCACTGCCTCGTCGAAGGAGGCATAACGGACAGAACATAACTCTGGGGGTATGGCATCGTTAACGGACCCCCTGTATGGGTAGGACAGGTGTTGGATCAGGAGGTATTGTCCAGCCGCTTTTTTGGGCACTATCCCCAGTGGTGATACCCGCAGATCAGGCAGTGGGGGACTGTTGTAAGGCCCCGCCATCCACCCCGCCTGGCATTCCTTCCTCAATTTTTTGGCCACCACCTCAGGAAAGACCCTAGCAGATCGTAAGTTCCTGCAAACCGTGGGCACCCGGTCCCCCATGAAAGGGATCCGGAACCCCTCTGTAAACCCTTTAGCAAGATAAATGGCATCTTCTCTCTCGGGATAACGTTGAAGCCAATCCACCAATGGTCCCAATTTTAAAGGCATGCCAGCTACCCTTCTGAGTGCCTGAGGTATCTCAGACCGCTTTTCCAGCTGTGGAGGACCCTGTTCCACCCGACCCCCCGTCCTTCCTACCAAGGAGCTGGGTCCCTCGAAAGGGAGGGTTCCCCGCAGCCTGCAAGCATGAAGGGAGAGCATGCCCCCCCACAGCCCTCGCATTTGTGTTCAAACCAGCACTGCCACGCTTACATCCGGTCCAGTTGTAGTCCCAGCAAACGAAACCCGCCAGTTTCCTGCTGGGAGCCGGACTCTTCCCTTTCTCCTTCTGGTGCTGCATGCTGGGACCAACTTGAACTATCCACGTGTCATGGTGTTTCAAGTCCCATCATGCTACAGGGTCGTGCGAGGCCAATTCCCGGAACTCCCGGTCATACTCTCGGGCCTCTAAAACATGGGATAAATACCGCCATGTGTGCCACCCCTGCTCGGGATAAGCAGCTGTTATCAACGTCATGTAGTTAGTTAGTTAGTTTTATTACGGTCATAGACCAGCATAAGAAACATCCATTAAAACCAGGAATTAAAACATCTTAAAAGATAACAAGAGAAAATAGAAAAGGTAGATAAACACAGCTGCCCAGATTCATTTAAGACAGACCACTCTATTACGAATTTTGATCGCTGCTGCACAGAACTTGGCAACTCTATAAGTTGTGTTACTTTCTATATCTGCAAGCAGCAGAGAAATGTAAAATTCTCCTGAGCGCCCTGGGAATCTGCCTAGCAATGAAAGAATTAGACTACTTCGAATCTCATTATAGAATCGACATTGAAAGAGAACATGTTCCATGGTTTCTACATGTCCAGAGCCACAGGTGCATTTCCTTTCAATATAGGGTATTTTCCTATATCGCCAAAGGGAAGGCATCACAGCGTGCCAAAGTGAAGGCCGTCTTATGACGAGGTACTTCAAGCTTGGCCAGATATGTCATAGGGAAAGATGAATATCTATTGGGTTCACTAATAATGAAAGATGGGTTATTAGCTAGGTCCTGTTGGCGTTCTATGTCGGTCAATCTCTGCTTAACAACTTCTTTGGCCTGATCATATCCCATACTCAGAAGGAACTCAAGAGAGAACCCCAAGAGTGTGATTTTAGTTCTGATGTTTCATTGCCAAGATGATTGATAGTCATCCTCAGTTGTTAGTGGGGCAAGGCCACAAGGGAAAAAGGACAGTCTAAGCCAGTAATTTAAAGCAGTCATCCATACTCTAGCCTCCATCTTCATGAAACCTGTCTCAAGTCTCAGAGTAACATTGGAGACACACTTTGGCACTTGAAGAGCAGATCTTAAAAATTTAGATTGAACCCTCTCTAAGGGGGCCAAGTTTGAGAGGGGGCCCAACTGTGTGCCATATAATAGTTGTGACACTGCCTTGGCTTCAAATAATTTGAGTGCCGCAGGTATATATTGTCCACTTTTTGATCTAAAAAACTTAAGAATGGCATTTGCACTTTTCTGTGCGTTGTTGGCCACATAGTCCCCATGGGCTTTCCAGCTACCAGAGGTCTGAAAGACCACCCCTAAGTATTTGAAATGACAGACCTGTTCAATTCTGTGCCCATCAATGATCCAGGAATGTCTCTTAGATTTTTTAGCAAATGACATAAATTTGGTTTTCTGGTAATTTAGTTCTAAATGGTCCATTTTACAATATAATATTAAAGCTTTCAGGGCTCTTTTGAGTCCAACAGCTGTTTTGGATAAAATTACTGCATCATCTGCATAGAGCAGGGTTGAAAGATGTCTTCCAGCAATTTTTTGGGGGTTGAAATTAATGTTACAAATTAATGTTACCATATCATTAATATAGAAGTTAAAAAGAAGTGGGGCCAAGATGCATCCTTGTTTAACACCTTTTTGGGTTTTAATATCTCTGGAGAGATGACCTTCGGGGTTGCATCGTACTTTAAGGGAGGTTTCCTTATGCAGTGTGTGTATTAAGTAAATAAGCAGCTGTTATCAACGTCATATATTCGGCCAAACCATGGAGCCAATTATCAAATGTTTTGTCAGCCGATAGCCTGTCCCCTTTCTTCGCCTCTTTGCGCTTCCATGTGTCCCCTCCTTTACCCTGCCCTCTGAGCATGGCAAAAATGTCTACAAAGAAGCCCTCCAGCGCCTGCTCCCAAATCTTAGCCGGCAAATGTATGCCGGGGGGAGAGTCTCGCGCTGTATGACAGACCGGAGGGATCCGATCTTCCTCTGGCATGCCCTCTTCATCCAAGAGCCTAGCCGCCTCATCCCTCCATTTGAGTAACCATCATGGCAAGCCCGGTATATAGGCCCCTTCCAGCCAATACCAGCCTTCTCGGAGATCTTCTTCACCTTCCCAGAAGGATGACTCACCAGAGGAGGGGATGATCTTGCGCCGTCGCCTGTGATCCTTCTTACGGGCATGGTCCTCCCTGAGCCCTGTCTTGCTGGGCCCGCTGCTACCTGCAGAGGGACTAGAGCAGACAACATCACCGGAGCCGGACCCCTGTGAAGAATGGCTACCCTTAGAGCCACCACTTGGACTGCTGTCAGACATGTGGTCCAAGGCTGCTGCATAACCCCGTCAGTAGGCCGCATCCTCTTTGGGGAAGGCCGCTGGCCCCTTGCCTTTTGTTTTGCCGGCGCCCCACCTCCTGGGCAGCCACTAGGCCCCTGTGTCCCATCGGGCCCTGCCAAGCCGGGCCCTAGCTGGGGAGGCTGATGGCCGGGCCCTGTTTTGCCTCTTCCTGCTGGTGCCCGCTATGCACTAGAGACCTTGGGCCTCGATTTTCAAGCTGTAGCTGGCTTGTGGGCCCGCCTAATTGAGCTCCTGCCCCTAGATCCCGGGGGGCTGGGGCTCTTCGAAGAACGAGGGGAAACACGCCCTCTGCTCAGCCCCCCCCCCTGCTCGCCCACTCTGGGCCTGGCCACTGGCGTCCCGGACTCCCAAACTGCGGGAGGCCCCCAATATGCACCGGGACTCACGCAATTCCGTCCCGGGACCTGGCTGCGTCCATCACCCTGTGGCCTGTAGACCGACCCCGGCCCTGCCCCTCACTCCTTGGGGGTCTTGTGGGGTTTTGCGGGCCCTGGGAATTGCTGTGGCCCAAGTCACGTGGGCGTGAAGAGCACTGTCGTGACTCTTCCGCCTGCCCCCGTCCCTCTTCCACTCATCGTTACAAGGCCCTGTGCCGCTGTACGAGGCCTCACCACGCCGGGCGCGCAAACGCCACCCGGCCATTGCCGCTCTCCGCCGCCCGCCACCCATTGCCGAAAGCCTCCGGTGTCACCACAGTCCTTCCAGGTGCCTCCCGTCCGCTAAGTCCCCCCCGGCGAAGGGGTCAGCCGAAACTGCGCAGCTCCCGTGAATGCTGTCCTCCGGCCTTGAAGCGGCGAAAGAGAGCGTCCCACCAACAAAAGAGCGTCCCACCAATGAAAGAGAGCGTCCCACCAACAAAGAAATGTAGGGAGGTAAAGAGGCGCTATCTCTGCCTCCAGTGTCCCGCCTTCACACCTGCCTCCGTTTCCCTTCTCCTGGGGATGGGAGTTTTTTTTTTTTAAGGGAACTGCCTGGAGCAACGAATAGGTGTTCAATTGTGCAGGCAAAGGCAAAAAAAAAAAATTCTCCCCAAAGTTGTAGCACAAAGCATGCCTTTCCAAGCTCCCCCCCCCCCCCAATTAGGAATAAGATTTATTTTTTAAAGCAGCAAGACTTGTGATTCCATAAGGGGTGACAATAAAGAAGCAATATGCATCTATGATTAGATGCATAGGCATTTTAAAGGAGAAGTATTGATTTTAAAAAAAATAGCAGGCATCACAGGCCCTTTAAAGCATGGAGAAAGGGGATTGGCTGCCTGCCTTGACTGACAGGTGAAAGAGAGTCACGTATAAAAAAATATTGCTCTCTTATGCCATTTCCATCAGCACTTGTAGAGGGAGAAAAGCACAAAATGGCAGCAGAGAAGAGCGTGACAGTAAAAATATGAGGAGAGGTCCGGCAGGCGCGATTATATGTAGCATTACGCCACTCACCTGGCATAATGCTATTTTTAAAGATGTGCAGAAATGCCCTTCAACTTCTCTGGTTTCTGCCTTATAAAATTAGCTTTGAAACAAAGTCTTTATATTCTCAATGGAGCTTTTAATGGTGACCACCCAGGGGAGTTTATTTTTTTGGTGGGTACCAAAGCTATTGACAATATTCTGGTTTGTTCAGAATTATTAACTTTGGAGAAGAATTTCCAAATTCCCCCATACTTAGAAGGTGACCATCTTCCTCTGTTGCTACAGCTGGAGTTTTCAACTAATCAAATACAACATGAAAGGTTGTACCAGTCTAGACTTGACTCTGCAAACCAGAAAGGTTGTAGAATAAAGTGGTCTTCAGTGAAACAACAAAAGAGTGAACAAAGTAACCCAACCTGTCTACACAAACGGGGAACCTGAAAGGTTGAGCAGGAACTGAATATATTAAATATTAAAATGCAAACATTTATTTCAATGCATGTGCACACATAAAATATATCATACACTACTGGAAAAATACAAAGCATTTTGACACATGGATAAATTACAAAAAACAAAACAAAACAGAAACCCAAACACATTTCAACCACATGTGGAAGGATTAGTTTCACCGTGTGATGGGGCTGCAGGGGGTGTTATGCCTGGGTCTGCCTCACCCTGCAATGTGGTAAAGCACTGCAAAGCTGACCAGGGCATTTGTTGCTCCCTCTGGGCTACTGTAGGCCAGGGAGGAGCTGGGACTTCCAGGCCTGGCTCTTCACTGTCCAAACGGACCTAGAAGGCCATGTGGGGGGGAGGGGCTGCGGGTGGTTATTTTTCAGGAGCTCTGGGTCCTGTCTTGGAGGAAGGAGCGTATCCAGCGCAAGGCTGTGCCCCCTATCCCTGTGCCGGCAAGGCGGTGGACCAAGATCTCATGGTCCACGATGTCAAAGGTCGCTGACAGGTCCAATAGGACCAGCACGGCCAACCCGCCTCTATCCAGCTGGTGAAGGAGGTCATCCAGCAGAGTGACCAGTACCGTCTCCACCCCGTCGCCAGGACGGAAGCCAGACTGATATGGATCAAGTGCTGAAGTTTCTTCCAAGAAATCCAGGAGCTCGTCCGCTGTGGCCATGTTCTGGTAGCTGATCTCCAGCCAAATCTGGAATGACCCTTCACCTCTAGAGTCTCTCATTCCAGCTAATAAATGGCTCTCTGTTTTTAAAGCCATGTATGATGTCCACTCCCAATCCCCCAAGACTACAAAAGATACTGAGCTCCCGCCATGGCCCTTGGGCTCCTCAAAAGAAAGTAGCCATCAAACCTTTTGTTTGAGTAGAAGACCTGATCAGGTTGCCAAGCACCAGTACGCCAGGATTACCTATGGTGGGGGTGTTGGCTTCCCTCCTACCACTCCCCCATTGGATGATTTTTATGAGGGGGATGTAGTAGATTTTTACCACAATGTTTCTTGATTTATGTAACGTGATTTTTATGGGGTCTGCTGTGGGGGGAACCTTCCCCCATGGGAGGATCTGGCATTCCTTAATAGGGTGAGCAACGACTGATTCTGCACTCCCCCACATGCAGCCAGCAGGTTGACCTTGGGCTCTTCACAGCACTGAGAAAGCTGTTCTGACTGAGCAGGAATATCCGGGCTCTCTCAGCCTCACCTCCCTCACAGGGTGCCCATTGTGGGGTGAGGAAAGGTAAACCGCTTTGTAAACCACTTTGAGACTCCTTTGGGTAGGGGAAAGCGGCATACAAACACCAACTCTTCTTTTTTTGAAATTAGGGTTTCCCACTCTGGGTTGGGAAATACCTGATAGTGATGGAGATGGTTGGGGGTTGGAGGTAGGACAGTTATTAGTACGCGTTATGGTTCTATTGATCCTTTTACTGAACTTTTATTAATGTTTTCACTGGTGTTTTATGATTGTTTTCACTGATGTTTTATGAACGTTTTCACTGATGTTTTATTTGTATTGTAAACCCTCCCAATCCCATTTGCGGAGAGGGGCAGTATATAAACCTAATTATAAATAAATAACCCCCCTGAAATCGTGAGGCCCCATCCTCAAGTTTGGCTCAAGACCACAGAATCAGGAAGACCACCCTTGTTTAGAATGGCTTCTACTAAGCAAGGATGGAACCAAAGATCTCACTCCATCTTGAGCATGGTGGATTTACTTTTCAGAACAGCTTGAAAGGTTATCCATTAACCCAAGAGTGAAAGAAGACAAACCTGGCTCACGGCCAGTTCCTGGGATGAATGCAAAGAGGATGACATTGCTAGATGCAAAGTGGGATTCAGCCACCTTCAACGTGGTGACTCTTTCGTTTGTACTCCAAATCAGGGGAAAGGCTTGGCCAAACACTGATACATACCCAGCAATAGCGAATCAGAGGAAGGAGTCGGGTTAATCTGTAATACCCACCAGATAAAAGAGCTTGTTTCCTGCCTAACATGCATGCACTTGTTCTGGCACCTTGACAAGCAGACCTCCTGGACAACGACAGCGTCCTTCGCTGAAGAAAGACTGTTTTCCACGTGGTCTCGTCACTATGCAGGCTTTCTTGGGACTCTTCCTTTTCTCTGTCCTCCTCACCACAGGTAAGCAGCACCTGTTAACCCTGTCAGAGGAGGGCAGGATTTTTTTCACCGGGCTGAAGAGCACGAAACCAAAGCCAAGCAGGCTTCCCCTGATATTGTTGGGTTGTTGTGTCCAACCAATATTGCTCCTCAACCATGACAGGAGTTGAGAAGCTTTAATCATGCATATATTCAAAACTGGACCAAACGTTATGGAAAGAAAGGACCTTCTTGCCCTCTTGTTCCATTGCTGTCTTCATTGGGATTGAAAATTCCAGAAACTGGTATTTCTAAGCCTCTCCTCAAATGAAGCCTTCGATGTCAAAGTGTGTATGAAGCCTTTGTGTCATGGTGAGGAAGGGCGGACTCTAGAGAACCGGGTTTAATTCCCCACTCCTTCTCCACATGCCGCCAGCTGGGTGACCACAGGCTAGCCACAGTTCTCTTAGAAGGGTTGTTTGCCTCATGGGACATGGCATGGTGTTGTGGTTCAGAGTGGCAGACTCTAATCTGGAGAACTGGGTTTGATTCCCCACTCCTCGTCCACGTGTTGCCTTCTTCTAATGTGAGGATCCTGCATTGTACGGAGGGTTGGACTAGGTGACCCAGGAGGTCCCTTCTAACTCTCTGATTCTATGATTCTATAACTGGTGTTGGTGTTGTCCAGCATGGCTCTGTTAACACCGTACAACATACACCATACAAATGGATCCTGGGATCGGAGGAATTCTCTGAGCGGAGGAAAAAATAGCTGGAGGGTCAGAAGTGCAGAAAAGTATCATGCTCAGCTTGCTGAAAATTGGATTATTATTTTTTTTTATGGAAGCCAGGATCTGGCCCTGAAGGCCACAAAGAAACTCCTGAAAATCTTTTGTCAACTCCTGCTGAAAATGGGAGGATAGGCAAACTACAGATCTCGGCTCAGTCCATTGCCCTTTTCTGTGCCCAAACAAAGCAGAATATAGGAGGCAAACTTGTAATGTTTGAAGACAAATATCCTGTGACGTAGGTGGGGATTTCAAATACTTAAACAGCCATCATGTCCCCCCTCAACCTTCTCTTCTCCTGGCGGAACATTCCCAGGTCTCTCAGCCTCTCCTCCTAGGGCTTGATCCCCAGGCCCTGGATCATACTTGTTGCTGTCCTCTGTACCCTCTCAATTTTGTCCTTTCTGAAGTGAGGCCTCCAGACCTACACACAGTATTTCAGCTCCAGGCTGACCAATGTAGTATAGAGAGAGGCTATGACATGTTGCGATTTCAATGTGATGATTCTGTTGATGCCTCTGTTGATCACATTGTCTGCTCATATGTAGCTTACAGTCCACAATTACACCATGATCCCATTTATGCATACTGCTACCCAGGAGTAGTATCTCCCATCCAGTATGTGTATTTTTTCATTTTTGTGACCCAGATGTAGAACTCTGTTCTTCTGTTGAACGGCATCTTGTTCTCATTTTTCCTCTTTCCCAGCTTGTTCAGATCTCATTGAATTCTATCTTCTAGGAAGTTCCAAACTGGGTGTCATCTGCCAACATAATTAGTTCCTCCACCCCCTCATCCACATCATTAATACCAATGGACTTCACCTAGAACACAAGTTTCCTCCAATCCTATGATTAATACCAATGTGGCAAATGACTGGGCCCAGTACAGAGCCCTGCGGCACCCCACTGCTCACCTCCCTCCAAATACCATTGAGAATTATTCTTTGGGTAGTTGACCTTCTTATGAACTTGTTCTTCCCCTCACCTGAAAATTCAATTCCAGACTTCATGGCCAGATTTTTTCCCACAGCTAATAGAAGGGCTGCAGCTTGGACCATGATTCAGCTGAAAACACCTGATCTGTACGCTCCCAGTGCGAAGATTACTGTGAACTGTAGTTTGCCAGGCTTCTAGGCTGTTTGCAAAGATCTGAAGGAATGCCAAATTTCAGATTTCAGAGGAGGTCCTAGTGATTTTTGGGCGCCCAGGCAAAATTAAGGTAGCCATTGCCCTTTAGCTGTTTTCTGGCAACCCCCCCAGTCAAGGTTGGTTTATCCATGTTGCATATGCTATGGTCCCCATGCTCCCAGGTGTCCCACACAGTGCCTTCCGCTTCCATGAATCAGGACCATAGCCTCTCTCCTCATCCCTCTTTTCCCACTTTAAGAACACTTGGAGTGAAACCCCTGTTCACTAGGGGGGGGGGTTCCACCCCCAGTCTGGCTTCTCCCTCCACCATTGGGCCCCCAAAATCCTTAAATCACTTCTGCTGAAATTGCAATAGAGATTTACCAGAATTTACTATCCAGTGATGTTACAACATCACTTCTGCCTGCACAAATGGAAGTAACATCACAGGAATTCCGAGAGGCTCAAGCATTCCCACAAAATGACCTGATAAAAGACAAGAATGAGAAGAGTTGATTTTTTTGATAGCCTGCTTTTCACTACCTGAAGGAATCCCAAAGTGGCTTATAAACAACCCCCCCTTCTTTTCCCCTAACACGGTGGTCACCAATCCTAGGTCCGGGAACCGGTCCCGGTCCGTGGATCAGTCAGTACCGGGCCACGGCTCCTCCTCATCCTCCTCCCTGGCTGCTGCCTCAGGGGCTGCCCTGCCACTCTGCCACTGGCTCACCTTTGGTGCTCTCCAGCGGCCGCCATGAAAATCAAAAGAGAATTTGGCCAAGTTGGTCAAAGAGGTCCTGTTTTTCATGATGTGTATACAACTGTGAGAACCAGAAAGACTGCGGAGATGAAAAACTATCTGAATTAGTTTATGGAGGAACACAAGGAGTCTGCCTCCTCCACCATGTTCCCCCAAGGAGTTTATGATCCAGTGAGCAAAATTTGCTGAAGAGCCCTGGCTCCAAATTGGCCTCAGTCAGGGTGAGGGCCTTTTCAGCCCTGCCTTAGTTTAGGGGCATACCCGACCCAATGAGATCAGGGCACTGCAAGAACTCAAGAGAGTTCCACAGGGCTTATAAGACAGCAGTTCCATCAGGGTTATAGTTGCAGCTTGAAATAAAAAGCAAAAATTCTGTCTTCCCTGCCTAAAGCATGTAAAACATTGGCTAATACCCACCAACTCATTACGAAGCATGCATTTTATCTACCCCTCTCTTGCTAGAGAAAAAGTGGCGGACCTTCTGGAATTTATAGATCTTAGGATTTTGCATGTTGCTTTAATTGTCTTATTCCTTATGAATGCTATGAGCTATCCAGCATTTTCTAGGCATGGTGGATACAAGTGGAAAAATAGCTTTTTCAGAAATCTTTTACTGGTCTGTAGAATCGTGTCGAAGTCCCTTCTATGTCCACTGCTTCCCATACATGGCTTCATCACTTGTCAAGTTCATTTGATGAGACGGTCTGTGTAAGAAATGGAAAAAATAAAGGAAAAAAGTCATAACAAGCATTTTCTGAACTTAAAGCTGTTTTAGAGGGTTCCACGTGTGTATGGCATTCATGTCCTTCCGCTGCCAATTAACGTAGATGCCTCTCCATCCCATGTGCCTTGTAAGACTCTCTCTGTTCCCTTCACAGGTGCCTCTTTGGAGTGTGAAACATGCTCAAACGAGGGGAATAGCTGCAGTGGCCAGAAAGAGACTTGTGATGCTAGCCTAGATACCTGTATGAGCATTACGACAGCAGCAGGTGAGTGGAATGGAACCTTGGCCCATCAGCACCAATGAAAAGAGTGTACTCATGTGACTCCTAAAATATTTTGCAACACATGCCCCTCTTTGGGACAGCATCCAACAACACACATCATTTTTAAAAGCTGCAATAACTATTCAAGCAGCAGTAGAGGACAAACAATAGCTCAGGAAAATAAAGTTTTTTAAAAAATTGGCATGATGCCCCAAACAAACAAATAACAATTTGTTGCTAATTCATCCTTTCTGAGGCGTCTAAATCTAAGGAGGGAGTAGGATTGCACAGATGACTTCAGAAATCAGAAATTCCATTGACTTGCAGGAGGGTTCAAAGGGCCCACAAAGAAGACGCCCACACATCTTTGTTGGCTTAAACAAGGCCACAGATGCCCTGGGGCCCACCTTGTTCCCTCACTGGGTATGTGGGCTCCTTCAGCTGCTGGGATCCCACTCAAGGAAAATCTCTAGTGGCACCCTGGGGCCCAACCAGTTCTTCTACCAGGAATGCAGGCTCCCTTGCCACTGAATTCCTACCTTAGGGAAGTGATTACCTGGGCTAACAAGAGGAAGCATAGACTTCCCTTGGACCTACCCCAGGCCACTTGGCACTGGTTACCCTGGGGTACCAAGGAGGGACACATGCCTCCCTTGGTCCCACCCTTGGCTACTTGGCCCTGTGAGCCTTATGCCTTCCCTGCCAGGTTGGCCCTGCTCACAGACCTGCCACCTCTTAAGAAGGCCCAAATCCTGTGGAGTTTGATATTCAGACTGAACCCCCCCCCCTCCTCAAAACAGTCCCCATCCCATGCCAAACCACCACCAGAAGAAGGCTCACCAGGCTTCATTTCCACTAACATTTCTAAACAAGTGTGTTCTCCCAACCAAGACATGCCCTGGCTGACCTGGCATTGTTACCCGCTCCAAAGAATCTGCCAACTGTGGGGTTTTGAACTGGCTGGCAATATCCAGGGACCAGCTCTCTCCCCCAAGCAGGGGGCTTCTCCAAACATGTTGTCCTTCCTGCCTGGATCCTCCACCGCGTCAATGGTGGCTCGGGGTTGAATCTCAGCCACACCAGGGATGGGTGATTTGGCTTGGATAAGCCTGAAAATACTTGAATCAATGGTGATTCAAGTATATTTTGGGCTTATCTGAGGCGAAACACAGCCCACCAATTTAAAGCAGCCAAATCAGAAGACCCTGAATCTATATGGACTTTATTAGTCTAATTCAAGATTTGGCTGAGAACTCACCATTTCCCAGGATCGCCTTGGAAGGGCTGGGGGAGAGAAGAGCACACCTGAGGCTCATCTGTTTGATGGACTCTTGGCTCTATGTTGCATGGGAAAAGTCTGGGCGAGGGAAGTGTAAGGTGTGCTCTTTAAATGCCTCCCCTCGCTCTTCCCAGGCATTTCCTGCCGAATCTGAACTGTACCAAATATTTATTTTATGCACATCCCTATTATACTCTAATACCAGTTGGATCAATGGTGTCAGAACTGCCCTGCCCAGGGCTCTTATTCAGCCTGTGAGCTACTTCTCATTATCTTTGCTTCCATATGACAGATGCAGTGCATTATGACCCTGTATATTTTCCCAGTCCTAATTGGGCAATAAAAGTAGGAGGGTGGCCAGTAGGGAGACACTACACCTGTTAATGTTTTAAACATGTTTGCATTTTGAGAAAAAAAACAAATAAAATGGGTTTGCCTGTGTCCTTCATCAAGTTTATGCCTCCTTTCCCAGCACATGTAGCTCAGCTCAACAAAGTGACATTTATGTCAGATCTGGCCCTTGTAACCAATGTGTTCGACATCTCCAGGTTAGATAGATACATGGAAACAACATGGCATTTAGAGATGGAATTATTCTGGGCTCAGCCCCTATTTTTCAGTCATGGGTAGTGAAACTGAAGAATGCTAGAACATCACCTCCTCTTCAACAAGGTATTTCTTTCCTCCAGCTGTCCGCTAGCAGTACGTAATACTGTGCAACTGTATTAAATGTTCCAGGAAAAGGAAATTGACCGGGCTTGTGTAACAGAGACATGGGAGGAGCAATGTGAAGTGTCTGTTACAATTAACAGGAAGAAAATAAGGTTGCACTGGTAAATGGGGGGGGGGAATGTCTTCAAGAGGATAAGTGGCGGGGGTGTGGCTAAAGATGTCGTCCTGAGAGGGTGGCAGGGCATTTGCTCTGCTATCTCTGAAGCCTGACAGGGGTCAATTGTGCAAGCAATTGGCAGAAAAGAGGAGGGGTACGCAAACCCCGCCTCACCTTTCTACCCAGGAAGTTCTTGGGGCCGTCTCCAATCCTTTAGGGAGTATATCTCCCTGGATTATAGGCTGTCAGCGTTCCAGGTCCAGAGGACGACTGCCATTTTCTACCTCGGACTTTCTTTTCTTTCTTTAATCTTAAAGTATCTGCTTCAACCCTACATGATGACTTACCACAAATGAACGCTTTGAACTGAGGGGAGGACATCGGCTGAGTTCCAAAACATCATTTACTGCAAGTATCTCTCGCTTTTTTTTTTCCTCGTCTCTCTTCCTGCATCAAAGCCCTTTGTTTCCCCCCTCCTCTTACTCTGCTCTGCCTGAAGGCACCTCGTTAAGAGGCAGGCTAATTCTCCTAACTAAGCAGAAGAAGGACTCAAATCAACTCGAATTAATTGGCAAAAGCTCTTATTGTAATTGTTTTGGTTTTCGAAGATAAGAGATAAGAGCTGTGAATGGGAAAATCTCACGAGAACTCTGTGCCAGTACGAGAATCAATACGTCACATGCCTGTGCCGGAACATTAGAGGATAAAACAGAGGACCTCTACTGGCCACTTGTAAAATTGTTTGAGGCCGGTTTTTTTTTAAAGTCAAAATCATGTCTATGTTAAAAAGATTGGCTCATCTAATAGAGATACAAACCCAAGATTACAAAGTATTTTTAGATGGATTGATCAAAAATATCTCCAAGGAGATCCAAGATGGCAAGGAAGAAGTCTTCAATAGGAATGATGGATCAATAACAGTGACTGATGACAGCTCTAAACAAGGTGGAAAACCAACAGTAGAAGAGAAATCCGAAATTCATATCTTCAAGGAGATCCAAGATGCCAAGGAAGACGTCTTTAACAGGAATAATGGATCAATAACAGTGGCTGATGACAGCTCTAAACAAGGTGGAAAACCAACAGTAGAAGAGAAATCTGAAATTCTGGAGACGGAAAATGGGATGCCGGAGTTCTGCAGCCCAGATAAGGACACCCTTTTTTAAAAGACATACAGCCATCTCAAAGCAACAGTGTACAAAAATCAATCAAAAGAAATATGGATCTGCAGTGAAAGTAACCGATTTAAAGGATCTCTCTGGGGAAAAAATTGTATTGATACTGGAGTCCAGGAGGTGCAACGGCCTCAAGATTTATCGATGCATATTCTGCGGGAAAGAGTACAACTGCACTTTCTACGCCAAAGGCCAATGGGACAGAATATAATTTTACGGGAACGACAAGATGTAGCAAGCCTCGAGATGAGACCCCCTTAAGAAGACCGAAAGCTCATATTGTTTTATGTTTAATGTTATACTGTATTCTATATTTCCATTTTTATGAAAAAGGGGAAGCAGTGTCTCTTTCTCTCTTGTTTTTTTTTGTCTCTTTTCTTTTGTAGGCATATAGGTAATATAATCATTAGTGCTGAAAATGTAAAATGGGGTTCTCCCCCCTTATTTTTTCTTTCCTCTATTAGTGTATTGTCCTAGGACTAAAGCCTACACTGATTTGGAGAAAATGTTTAATGTTAAGCTTTCAACTTAAATCTGAAAATATATCTGTCAGGATGGTTCTTAGAATGGGTCAAGCATAAATTGTTTTGTAGATGTATCAGAACCAAGGATAAGGAGAAGCTATAGAAGACTGAAAGTTTATATTGTTCTATGTTTAATGTTAAGCATCTAATCTAAACCTGGAAATCTTATTATTCTCTGTATTAACAACATATACTGTATCCTACATTGCTATTTTTATGAAAAAGGGGAAGCAGTGCCTTTTTTCTCTCTTGTTTCTTTTTCTTAGTAGGCATATAGGTAATATAATCGTTAGCGTTGGAAATATAAAATGGGGCTTTCCCCCCTTATTATTTTTTTTTATTGGTGTATTGTTGGGCAAAAGTTTATATCACTGTGGAGTCAATGTGGGGTCGTATATTCTCAAATGATGATTATATTTCTATCTTTATGAAAATAAAAAAAATCATTATAAAAAAAAAAAAAGAGGATTAGTGGCGATCCAACCTGAGTCACTTCTAATGACATCTCGCCTCAATGTAGCTGGAAAACCACTGCAAAATGGAAAAGGCTGCAAGCATTGCACTGGCGGGTAGGTGGCCAGCAACACTATAGTGAAAGCATGCCAAAGAGCTGCTGGCCCCCCTGCTTAGCAATTTAAAACTGAAAACTGTTTTAATATACACCATTCTGCATGGGCTGTTTTTAACACGTGATGTTACCCACCCAGAGATGACTAGGGAAGGGCGGGTTATAAAGGAAAAATGATCATTGAATCCTAGATTCAGAAGGGGCCATACCGGCCATCTAGTCCCATCCCCTGCTCATTGCAAGATCAGCCAAAAGCATCCAGGAGAAGAATCTGTCCAGCTACGGCTTGAATACCTCCAGTGAGGGTCTTCCTTGGGCAGCCCATTTCCCTGCTGAATTATTCTGTGAATTCCCCCTCCCATGATAGCTAGACAATATTTTTCTACATGTAGTTTAAAGCCATTCCTGCAGGTCCTATCCTCTGCTGCCAACAGGAACTGCCCCCTGCCCTCCTCCAAGTTACAACCTTTCAAATACTTGAGGAGAGACATCCTGTCTCCTCTCAACCTCCTCTTCTCCAGGCTGAACATTCCCAAGTGCCTCAGCCGGTGCTTAGTCCTCTGTCCCCGTATCATTCTCGTCACTGATGAAGATGCTTGGAAACAGACAGAAAAATGTGTTCAAGGTCCTCTACCTGACAGGAATTAAAGGGGCACGTTCTCTCACGGAAAGGGATCCTTTTATACCTCCCGATACTGCTGAGGTTAGTGCCGTGCACCTAGCTAAGGTAAAGGCTCTTCTGTGAGTGTTACTATCCAAAATAGAAAGATATGAGGCGGGAGAAAGAAAATATCTATTGCTGGGCGGTGACCTAAAGATGGGGGAACTAGAGAGGTCCGCTTGCTGCTCAGTATCCTGGATTCTTTGTTTTATCATTTTGGGGGGCTGAGTCCTTTCCTGCCAAAAGTAAAGCGTTTGAGGAAAAGCCAAGATGTTCAATCTTGCATCTAACTGCCGCTAACCAGCTAGACTGAAAACTATCCACTAAAGTAGCAAGATTCTGGCTTGCTGTTTGAATTATTTCCCCCCTTCTTCTTACATTTCTTTGTGTTTTAATGGCGAACATGTGACCACCTCTGTGAGGTTGTTTCATTTGTTTTCCACCCAACTGGAATGAAATTCCCATGGACAGAAGCCATTGGGGAATCCCGCCCAGACCAAAAAAGAATGGTCAAAGAAACAGAAGAAAATGCTGCTATTCTAGAGGCAACCAGAGAGGGGATAGCCAAGTGTGGATGGGACTGTGATGTGGGTCATGCCTCCATTCCTGGGATCCTCATGGGAAGTTTTTCGGAAGTGTCTATTTATGTCAGTCATCTTGGGTATGAAAAAGGAAAAGTGGGACATCAATTTAACGGATAAACTTCTTGGGATTCTGTTGCTGGGATCAATGGAACCACTTTGCTTCTTACTTTTGTTTTTCAAATCCAGGTGGGACAACAACTACTTCCAAGCTTTGCTTTTCCAAGCAAGCCTGTGACCTACTGAAAGCTGGAAAAACATTCAGCGGAGGTACCATCAAAGAAATCACCTGTAAGGCCCCTTCCGCCTCAGCATCTCTACTCCTGGCACTCTCAGGACTTCTGCTGATCAAGTTCCTCTTCTAGTGCACCTGTGGCCCAAATCACATTAGCTGGTTCCTAGTTCCTTTCTTGGGCCAACTGCCCACACTACAAAGAATATTATGGAAGTTTGTGGAATAAAATCATTCTGGTCTCAGAAACTGGGTGATCCCAGCGAGCTTATAACAACATCAACAACAACAACTATATTTTTACAGCCCTCCCTTCTTACTTGGCTCTGGGTGGATAACAGGAATTCTACAATTTGATTTTACTTGGGGAAACAGTTTTTGAATGTTACAACTAAATCGTAAATATATTAAATTATATTTGTGAACCATCTTCTTAGCCTTGTACAGGGTGTCTTGTTTTGTTGGGTTGGTTGGGGTTTTACAGAGGGTATATTTGTTTATTTGTCTCCAACAGGTCCTGTCAGATCAACCTGGTTTCCTTTTTTGACCAAGTAACAGGTTTGCTGGATCGGGGAAATTCGGTTGATGTCGTTTACTTGGATTTTAGTAAAGCTTTTGATAAGGTTCCCCATGTTGTTCTGATGGATAAGTTGAAGGATTGCAATCTGGATTTTCAGATAGTTAGGTGGATAGGGAATTGGTTAGAGAACCGCACTCAAAGAGTTGTTGTTAATGGTGTTTCATCAGACTAGAGGGAGGTGAGTAGCGGTGTACCTCAGGGCTCGGTGCTTGGTCCGGTACTTTTTAACATATTTATTAATGATCTAGATGAGGGGGTGGAGGAACTAATCAAGTTTGCAGATGACACCAAATTGGGAGGACTGGCAAATACTCCAGAAGATAGAGACAGAGTCCAATGAGATCTGAACACAATGGAAAAATGGGCAAATGAGAACAAGATGCAATTTAATAAAGATAAGTGTAAAGTTCTGCATCTGGATCAGAAAAATGAAAAGCATACCTACTGGATGGGGGATACACTTCTAGGTAACACTGTAAGTGAACGAGACCTTGGAGTACTTGTGGATTGTAAACTAAACATGAGCAGGCAGTGTGATGCAGCGGTAAAAAGGCAAATGCCATTTTGGGCTGTACCAACAGGAGCATCACATCAAAATCGCAAGATGTCATGGTCCCATTGTATACGGCACTGGTCAGACCACACCTGGAGTACTGTGTGCAGTTCTGGAGGCTTCACTTTAAGAAGGACGTAGATAAAATTGAAAGGGTACAGAGGAGAGTGACGAGGATGATCTGGGGCCAAGGGACCAAGCCCTATGAAGATAGGTTGAGGGACTTGGAATGTTCAGCCTGGAGAAAAGGAGCCTGACAGGGGACATGATAGCCCTCTTTAAGTATTTGAAAGGTTGTCATTTGGAGGGGGGCAGGATGCTGTTCCCATTGGCTGCAGAGGAAAGGACACGCAGTAATGGGTTTAAGCTACAAGTACAACGATATAGGCTAGATATCAGGAAAAAATTTTCACAGAGTAGTTCAGCAGTGGAATAGGCTGCCTAAGGAGTTGGTGAGCTCCCCCTCACTGGCAATCTTCAAGCAAAGGTTGGATACACACTTTTCTTGGATGCTTTAGGATGCTTTGGGCTGATCCTGCGTTGAGGAGGGGGTTGGACTAGATGGCCTGTATGGCCCCTTCCAACTCAATGATTCTATGATTCTATATTTGTAGTTTTATGGGTAGGGAGGCCAGTGTTTCCTCGGTGTTAATTTTCTGGCCTCAAGCATAGTCCAGGGAGATATTTGCATTTTTATATTTAATATATTTAATATATTTTTCTAATCCAGAGCTGGCAACTCTAGCATAAATTCATCATCTGATGACATTACAAGGGCCTCTATCACATGTACATGCCGTCAATGGAACGATGGGATGAGCTTAGCTGAGTCAGTTTGTAAACGCTATATTTTTAACATTCCACATGATGTCACCAACAAACCGCAGCACTCCAGCAACATTCCCGCACCACAAATTTAGAGTGCCTTGTTTGAAATTCCTGTAAGACTGAAAATATGCGTGTTACCAAAAAAGCGGTTCGGGCTGTCGCGGACATCCAGCAACATTGGCAGATGTGCAGAATGGACCTGAGTGATCCCAGTGAGCTTATAACAACATCAATAACAACAACTTTATTTTTATAGCCCTCCCTTCCTAGTTGTCTCGGGGTGGATAATAGGAATTATACAATTTGATTTTACATGGAGATACAGATTTTGAATGTTCCAACTAAATCATATTAACCCAATTTTATTAAATTACATTTGTGAACCATCTTCTTAGCCTTGTACAGGTTGTCTTGTTTTGTTGGGTGGGTTGTGGTTTTAGAGATGGTATATTTATAGTTTTATGGGTAGGAAGTCCAGTGTTTCTGTGCCCCAATTGAGGTCCACTTGCCTCTCTGCCATGTCACCCAAAAGTGACACGTCACCAGAAGTTACATTAGCATCCACACCCTCCGCCTTCCCCTCACTTCCTCCTCCTGCCTTTACTAGTAGCGAGACAGTAAAAAGGTGAGGAGGGGTCCATGAGGAGCGATTAAATATAGCATTACACCACTCAGCTGGTTTGTTCAGCACTATTAACTTTGGAGAAGAATTTCCAAATTCCCCCATACTTAGAAGGTGACCATCTTCCTCTGTTGCTACAGCTGGAGTTTTCAACTAATCAAATACAACATGAAAGGTTGTACCAGTCTAGACTTGACTCTGCAAACCAGAAAGGTTGTAGAATAAAGTGGTCTTCAGTGAAACAACAAAAGAGCGAGCAAAGTAACTCAACCTGTCTACACAAGGTTGAGCAGGAACTGAATATATTAAATATTAAAATGCAAACATTTATTTCAATACATGTGCACACATAAAATATGTCATACACTACTGGACAAATACAAAGCATTTTGACACATGGATAAATTACAAAAAAACAACAACAACAAAAAAACAGAAAACCAAACACATTTCAACCACATGTGGAAGGATTAGCTTCACCATGTGATGGGGCTGCAGGGGGTGTTATGCCTGGGTCTGCCTCACCCTGCAGTGTGGTAAAGCACTGCAAAGCTGACCAGGGCATTTGTTGCTCCCTCTGGGCTACTGTAGGCCAGGGAGGAGCTGGGGCTTCCAGGCCTGGCTCTTCCCTATCCAAACAGGTCTAGAAGGTCATGTGGGGGGGGGGCTGCGGGTGGTTATTTTTCAGGTACGTGGGATTGTACGGAACACAATCCCACATTCCCACAAAATAAAAATAAATGCCCAGTCTGCCCTGCAGCACAGTTAAGCACTTCAAAACTGACTGGGGAATTCTGTGCCCCCTCTGAGCTACTGTAGGACAGGGAGGAGCTGGGCCTTCCAGGCCATGGCTCTTCCTTGTCCACACCAGCCTGGTAGCAACATCATTTAGAAATGGAGATTTGCCCCATTTCCATATAACTGCCCTCTCAGCCTTTTCCACCCATGGCCATCCTGCGAAACAAAAAATAGGGGGTGGTGGTTTAAGAACTTGGTTACCCAGAAGAAGAAGGCCTATTCGAGAGAATTGTGGGGAAAAAATCATTCAAGTACTAATGAGACAAACTCAGCCATGCTCTGATAGCTGACCTCAAACAAAATGTGGAATGACCCTTCACCTCTAGATTCTCTCGTTCCAGGTAATAAACGGCTCTCTTTTTTAAAGCCATGTATGATGTCCACTCCCAGTCCCCCAAGACTACAAAAGAGACTAGGTTCCCACCATGGAATGTAGGCTCCCCAAAAGAGATTAGCAATCAAACATAATGTTTACCCCCCTCAAGCCCATCCAGCCTACAAGCTTTCCCACCATGTACATAGCTGCAAAAAGGCTATAAAGACCATCAAAGCACTTCTCTGTTGCTCAGATTTCTTGGTATGGATCCTGTCAGATGACTGATATGAGTGCAGGTTCATTCACATTGCTCTGCTTCTTTCCAGCATGTCCCATGCCCAGATCAGTAATTATAACTCTTGTGGACCCTTATTTTCTAGATCTAGTCAATTTCCTTCTTTGTTCCTCCTTGTGTAAGTGTGTTAGTATAAATGCATCTCTGTTAGTGCAGTTAAGAATTTGTCCCTTTTGTGTGTCCCAATAAAAACTCAATTATTTTATTGTAATATTTGATATCTTCCTCGGATTCCTTTTTTAATTTTTACATAGTAAGATTCAGAAAAGTTACAGAAAGAGAAAAAAAAAGGTTTAGATATTTCCAATATTCGTCCCAATATATTTGAAAGTCTTCTGGTGGTCTGTGATTGACCAGGTTCATTAGTTTAGCCATTACAGCTAGCTCTCTGAGCTTTACACTCCATAAATCCCTGTGCACAGCTATGCTGAGTCCTGCTGCTGCTATTGCATTGAAGAATTCCACACCCTGTTTTGATATATCTGTGTATTCAATGCTTAACAACATATTTTTTTGATCCAATGCAAATTTACATTTAAACATCGTTGGTAGTTTATCATGTACTTTTATCAAAATGTTTTTGATCAATTTACAATTCTACCACATGTGAAAAAACGATCCAATAGCATCTTGACATTTCCAACACTTTCCATCAGTTTGTTTAGAAATTTTACTAATAGCTTTAGATGTCGAATACCATCTATAAAACATCTAATACCAATTTTCATGCAATGACTGACATTTTGTCAATTTCATATTTTACATCATTGATGTTCCCATTCCTCTATTGTGATAATCATACCAAAATTCTGCACCCACTTTATCATACATGGTTTCACTTGTTCTAGTTCAGTTTCTTATTTAAGCAAAAGTTTATAAATTCTACCCAAGTGATGTCTTGGGTATCTTTATCTTGCAAAATCAACTTTTCAAACTCAGTTTGTTCTCTTAAAACTCCTTGAGATTCGTTCCATTCCTCTTTCAGTTTTGATGTCCACTGCATATAAGTAAGAAAATCTATTCTTTTTTATTGTTGTATTTGCCACCAACCTTTTATATACCCTCTCTTTATCCACCAGATTTTGGATGGGATTAGTGGAGTTGGCAGTTAGTTAGAGAGCTAGGGATAGTTTGGGATAGATCACCTATCTGTAAGAGCATGGATAGAGAGGGGTTGCTGCTGGGGGGGGGCATAGTAGGGCTGGGGTATCGACCAAGCTTGGCCAAGGGCGGAATGTCAGGGGGAGGAGGTTGGACAATAGAAGAATTGCTGAAGTTTGTACTTGATCCTCTTCCAACCTCCATTCCATCGCCAGAAGCGTGAGGGTAGAGGCTAGGAAGGATCCAATTTTGGTCATCTGCAATGCAACATCAATTAACAACAAGCTTCAACTCTGCAACAGTTTTTTGCAAAGTCAGGGGTGGACTTTGCTTGAGTGACCGAGACCTGGGTGCGGAAAGGTGAGTCAGTTGCCTTGAAAGAACTAGCACCACTTGGGTTCTTGGTCCTGCACCAATCTTGGATCCATGGTAGGGGAGGGGGGATGGAATTCATGGTCCGGGAGGCTTTCTCCTACAAGGCTCTTCCAGCACGAGAAATCAGTGAGGTGGAGTGTGTTGGTTTTGGATGGGACTCAGTAGATTGGCCATCTGGCTGGTGTACAACCTACCCAATGCCCCAACAGATCCCCTGCCAAGCCTGCTGGAAGTGACAACTACCTGGGCATTGCAGTCGCCCAGGTTGTTAGTCCTGGGGGACTTCAATGTTAATACGGATGTGCCACCCCTGGGAATTGGCTCAGACTAAGTGTTTTCCATGGCAAAACTTGGCTCTCACAATCTTCAGGCTAACCACACCCTCGACTTGATCTTCAGGGCTGGGATAGAAGATCTGGGAGTGACCATAGATACCTCACTGATCTGGAGATAGAAGTGAGTCTGGATGTGGCTGTAGCCATCCTTTGGTCAGACCAGAATGCCCAGTAGGCTGGGCTCAGGATGCCATTCCATCCTAATTTTAATGCCATGTGTATTTTTGCCTGGCCATAAAGACTTATGGATCCACTTGGTTTCTGGAATGCTCTGTGGGAACTGATGCCTCCTGGAATCTCATTGTCAGTCCTAGTGGAGGACAGTCAGTTTCACTTGGTGGCAGTGATAGATGAGATTACTCCCAGACATCTTCTCTGTCCTCGACTCAGATGGGCCCCTTGGTTCACCAGGGTTCTCCGGGAGAAGAAAAGGGAAGTGAGATGACTAGCATGAGTGTGGTGAAAGACTTCCAGTGAGGAGGCAAGAACATCTTATTGAACACTTATGAAGGCATATGAGATGGCAGTGAAAGTGGAAAAATGCGAATGTTTTGCCTTGGAAATTGTGTCTGCCAGCTCTCACCTGGCCTAATTATTTAGGATATTTCAGTCTCTTACCACCCTCAAGGAAGGGGACCAGAATATTAGTCAATTGGATCTTGGCTGTGAGGCATTACCAAGCTTTTTGGCAAAGCCTTATCGCTCCGCCGTGACCTTCCCACCATGTTTGATACAGAAAATGAACTGGATGTCTCTTGGCCACCTCTGGAGATGACGTTTGATGGCTTCAGACAGCTCTCTTTACCCAAAGTGGACAAGCTGCTGGGGTCAGTCAAGGCTAGCACTTGCCCCTTGATCCCTGGCCATCTTGGCTCCTCAAAGGGGTTGGCCAGTGGATCCATATCTCCCTGTCTACCAGGAAGTTTCCTGAGCTACTAAAGGGAGCAGCAGTTTGCCTTAACCTTAAGAAACCATCGCTGGGCCCTCAGACCCAGCCGAGTACTATCCAGTTTCACATTTGGCATTACTGGGTAATGTAGTTGAAAGGCCATGGCAGACCAGCTCCTGGCATTCTTGGATGAAACATTGGCTCTTGATCCATATCAGTCTGGCTTCCATTCTGGCTATCGGGTGGAGACAGTGCTGGGCACCCTGATTAATTATCTCCGTCAGCAGCTGGATCGAGGCGCTTTGGCTGTGCTTGTTCTATAAGATATCTCGGCCACCTTTGATGTGGTCAACCATGAACTGCTGGCTCACCGACTTGCCAGGATGGGGATACGGGGCACAGCACTTAGCTGATTATGCTCCTTTCCCCATAACCAGAGCCAGAGGGTAGCTGTGGGGGATGAGCTCTCATGCTTCTATCAGCTCTCTTGTGTGGTTCCTCAGAATACATTGCTCTCCCCCACATTATTCAACATATTTATGCACCCTCTGGCCCAGCTGGTGCATTTTTGGGCTGGGATGTTATCAATGTGCTGATGACAACCAGCTCCATCCCATCATGGAGGGCTGCCCAGATTACCCCTGGAACTATTTGCCACATGTTTGGAAGCCATGGCTGAATGGCTTGAGCAGAGTCATCTGAAACTCAACCCCTCCAAGACAGAGGTCCTGTGGCTGGACAGGAAGCGTGTTTATGCACCATGGCCAAGATGCAATTTATGAGTGTGCCCCAAGCCAGGAATCTGGGAGTGACCATAGATGTCTCACTGATCTTGAGGCACAGGTCAAGAGAATAGCCTGCCAGGTTATTTTCCACCTGTGCCAGGCCAGAATTTGAGTAGAAGATCTGATCAGGGTTCCGAACAGCAGTACACCAGGATTACCTGTGGTGAGGGTGACGGCTTCCCTCTTACCACTTCCCCATTGGATAAAGTTTATGGGGGGATGTAATGGATTTTTACCAAAAATTTTTTAAAATTTATGTATTGTAATTTTTATGGGGTCTGCCATGGAATTACTTAACATGGTGAGCCAGGATTGATTCCCCACTCCCCCACATGCAGCCAGCTGGCTGACCTTGGGCTCTTCACAGCATTGAGAAAGCTATTCTGAGCAGGAATATCAGGGTTCCCTCAGCCTTACCTCCATCACAGGGTGTCCGTTGTGGGGAGAGGAAAGGGAAGGAGATTGTAAGTTGCTTTGAGACTCCTAAGGGTAGAGAAAAGGAGCATACAAAACCCAACTCTTCTTCTTTTGGAATATGGGTTTCCCACTCTGGTTTGGGAAATACCTGATAGTGAATGGAGAAGGTTGGGAGTTGGATGTAGGGCAGTTATTAGTATGCATTATGGTTTTATTGATCCTTTTATTGATGTTTTATTAATGCGGATGACACCCAGCTCTTCCTCCTGATGGAAGACTGCACTGACTCCCCCCGCCCCCCGAATCCTTAGCCAGATGTCTGGAAGCAGTGACAAAACGGATCAAGCAGAGTCGCCTGAAATTCAACCCTACAAAGACGGAGGTCCTATGGTTGGGTAGGAAGGAGCCATGGGAGGAAGCACGTCTGCCCACACTGGATGGTGTGCAGCTCTCACCAACGCACTCTGCCAGGAACTTGGGTGTGATCCTGGATGCTTCCCTTACAGTGGAAGCCCAGGTCACAAAGGTAGCATGGCTGGCATTTTACCACCTCCACCAAGCCAAGCTACAAGCACCCTACCTGGACCCAGAACACCTAGCCACAGTGATCCATGTGATGGTCACCTCTAGGCTGCACTTCTGCAACTTGCTCTATGCAGCCCTACCTTCGTCCTTGATCCGGAAACTATAACTGGTGCAGAATGCCGCGGCCAGGATTCTCACTAAAATATCATGGAGATCCCACATCCAGCTGGCACTCCAACAACTTGGCTGGCTCCCAGTTGAATTCTGGATTAAGCTTAAGGTTCTGGCAATCACCTTTAAGGCCATAGGCGATTTGGGCCCAGTGTATTTGAGAGACCGCCTCCCTGCCTATACCCCCCAAAGAGTCCTACGCTCTGCCACCTCCAACTGGCTCCTTAGCTCCAGAGAAGTGCATCGGACCTCAACAAGGGGCAGAGCCTTCTCGGTTCTGTCCCCCACCTGGTGGAACGAGCTCCCTGCGGAGATCAGGGCCCTGCCAGAACTTCCACAGTTTTGCAGGCCCTGTCAGAGGGAGCTCTTCCACCAGGCATTCGCTTGAGGCTGACCAACTCAGAACACCTGCTGGTCCCCCCAGATGCCTGCCCATGACTCTCCCAATGTTAATTGCTATTTATATTATAAATGTGGTTTTGTAATCTTTTGATGCTTTATTGAAAGTTGTTTTGATGTTATAGTCTGTATAATATTCCATGTAAGTTATATAATGTTCAGTGTAAACCGCCCAGAGCTACAAAGACATGGGCAGTATAAAAATTTAAATAAGTATATAAGTAAGCAAGTAAATTTACAGCGAGGGCTCCCCGGAGCCCTGAGCTCTGCTGCTGCTGCCTCAAGGCAGAAAGGAGAGAGAGAAAAAAGGGAGAAAGGAAGGAAGGGAGGAAGGACAGCAAGGGAGATAAAGGGATTGAAGAGATAAAGGAAGAAGGACAGAAAGTAAGACAGTTAGAAGACAAAGGGATGCCTGGGAAAGAGAGAGAAGATCCATGGATGGATGGATGGATGGATGCCTGGAAGGATAGAAGTTGTAATGTCACTGCTGGCCCAAGAACCAACATCCAGATTGTTTTTTCCCACCGAAAATGGCAGTGTGTGTGGGGGGGAGGGGGCAGTGACAGATACGTTTATTTGCACGATGATTAAAAGAAAGCTGGAGCAGCAACAAACAGGAAGAACAACACACCAGAAAAACAAGGTCGCTTCAATGCATCACAGGTGTGCTAAGAGAATGAACCTCTTTTTTTTAAAAAGAATATTTTTATTTTTGTTGTATATATAGCGCTTACAGAAAGAAAGAGAAAAAGAAACAACCAGCTGAGCTAGTAATTATTGATACATGTAAAGGTATAGTCTGTTATTATCTTAAAGAAAAGAGGGGAAAAAAAGAAAGAAAATAGCCAAGTAATTAATACTTATAAGGGTACAATCTACTATTTCCCCAAGGAATATATAGACAGTTCCCATTGTATATCGGCTTTAACCTAAAGGTTACTGCTGCCTTTCCTAAGAGAGACCAAGTAATTGCTCCACTGTTCATCATATTCTTCAGGTGGTCGCAAAAGGTGAAATTGTGTTCTTTCCCATGATGTATCTGCGGGCAGGTCTTGGAATGTTAGTGTTTCTATCTTATCAGGTCGCACAGAGATATCTCCTGATTGCTTCCTGCGTGCTGTCGCCTTTGAATAGACTCTGTTTATTTTGTTGAGCCAAATCACTTCCTGCTCTAAATAGACTACCAGGTTTTCGGTGCTTTCCTTCCTTAAATCTGTTTTTCCAAGTTCTTCCAAGGTGCTTTTGATTTTTACGTCCCTAGCTCTCTCCCACTCCTGTTGATTAACTTCCAGACATTGAATTCTCGTTTGATGTGTTGTTGGCTGAGTTGTGTTTTCATCAGCTGTTTTTTTCAAACCATCAGTTCTGTCTAAGAGCTCTTTCTTAAGAGAATGAACCTCTTAAAGAAACATACATCACATCTCCCTTCACAGAAAACAAAGCTTCCATACAACTGTACAACAAGAACACTTTTATAAAAACATCTTGCTTTAAATTGTACAATTTTCATGGTGTATATCTTTCTGGTATGAAAACAGGTCTACCATAAGATTTACATATCTGGGAGATCTTTCTTCAGTTCGCCTGTCCTATGTTTCACCCATTATACTACAATCATTTCCATCCGGTTTAACTTCCTCCATACTCCCATTCTCCGTATTACAATGCTGGTTAGACGGCCCTTCAATAGCTACTTCCGGTTCTTGCTCCACATCATTACTTCCAGAACCACAATATCTCAACTCATGTCTCTTTCTCCGATACTTATGCACATCAGGGGTCATTACCCAATACGTGTGTGGCTGATTACATTTTTCTGTTACAAGGGTGGGAAAACAACCCTTTTTAGCTTCCACCCATACTTGATCCCCTTCTTGTAATGGTTTAAGGGATCTTGCTGTTCGATCATATATAAAATATTATATTAATTATATTAATTATATTAATTATATTAATTATATTAATTATATTAATTATATTATATTATATTATATTATATTATATTATATTATATTATATTATATTATATTATATTATATTATATTATATTATATTATATTATATTATATTATATTATATTATATTATATTATATTATATTATATTTTAATAAAAATTCAAAAAGGAACAAGACAGGGCTGCCCACTCTCACCTTTAATATTCAACTTAATTTTAGAAATGCTGGTGACCAAAATACGCTTTTCAGACAAAATAAGGGGGCTCAAAGTAAGAAATGAGGTATTCAAGTTGAAGTGCTATGCGGATGACGTGGTGTGCATTCTAACTGATCCCCTATCTTCCATACCAGCGTTATTTGATTTATTAAATTTATTTGGCAAACATTCAGGGTCAATAGATCAAAGACAAAACTATTCTTATATAAAACAACGGATCTTGAGAATATCTTCCTTAAGCAAATATCAAGCTGCGAGATCAACCCCAGAGTGATAAAATATTTAGGAATATATCTGGATAAAGACCTTACAAAATTGAAGAAAAACAACTATGAAAGAGAATGGAAACTTATACAAGGCAATTTGGAGAGATGGTCTATGCTGATGCTTTCGTGGTCGGCCCGAATGGTGACACTGAAAATGAATATACTACCAAAGCTCAATTTTCTGTTCCAATCTCTGCCCATAGCCCTAGGAGATAAGCAATTAAATAGATGGCAGTCGGAGCTTTACAACTTCGTATGGGCAGATAAAAGACATAGAATAGCAGCAAGGGTAATGCAAGACGCTCAGGCAAGAGTTGGCCTAGCTCTGCCAAATTTAAAACTTTATTCTCATGCAGCAATGGTGACAATGTTGACCGACGGGATGATCGACCCTTTGCATAAAGATCTAGCACTGGATAGGGAAAATTCGGAGTAGGGCTACATGAAATACTATGGCCATCAACAGTTCAAACAATAAAGAAAGGGAAAAATCAATGGAATGCGGGGGCCATCAAAATATGGCATAAATATAAAGACTGTCACCGGCTCCTTCCCTACTAAAATCGCCGATAGAAGCACATTTCACTCCAACACAACAGACCAGGATCACTGTCTATGACCTTCTATCCAAGACCAAAAACTTCAAAGAATTAAAAATATGGAATCAAGAAGGGATTCCTCTAAATTGGCTAGAGCATAATCAATTAAAATCTATATATAAAAAAGACTTCAAAACAAAGGAGGATATAAGAACGCAAGTGATAGAGTTTGAAGAGATCATCATACAACAAAAACCACACCTGCTAGGTAACATATACAGAATACTTTTAAAATATGAGACCGAATCGGAAGTGGCAAAAAACTGCATGATCAAGTGGATGGAAAACCTCAAAAAGACAATCACCATGGAAACTTGGGAGAGCATGTGGTCAAAGTTGAACAAAGTAACCAGGAGCCAATCAATAAAAGAAAACTGGTACAAAATGTTTTATCGCTGGCATATAACCCCTAAGGCCCTTGCAAAAATGTCTAAAAAGAACAGTGATAGATGTTGGAAATGCAGCAAAAAAGTGGGGTCATTTTTTCCATGTATGGTGAAGATACCCTGTTATATATAGCTTTTGGGGAAAAGTACATCGGGAAATAGAAAAAATGCTGGGTCTTAAGTTTAATATGGAAGCGGAGTATTTTTTGTTAAGCTTTATGTCAAAAAATCTTAAACCACAAATGTATGTGCTATTTTTCTACGCCACAACTGCGGTGAGGATAGTAATTGCCAGGAGATGGAAGACCAAAGAAATCCCTATGCTGGGAATGTGGCAAGAAAAGATGGTAGAAATGGCTAAAATGGCTAGGCTGACGACCTCAGTGAATGGATATGGAGAAGGAAAATTCTTTGAACAATGGAAGTGGTTCCTAGATTACCAAGCCAAGTAATAAGGTACATATAATGACAATTAAGATATAAGACTTTGACAAACACATTCAGCATGTTTGTGTAAGTCAATCTATAATATATTTGGTAAAACTTAGTTACTTTGATCAAAGTCAGGGCTAGAAGGAAGAGTGGTTGTAAACAAGAACTTTTATTGTAGCTTATTTAGATTCAGGTGAAATAGTAAGCAATTTATATTGAAAATTGGGATAAGTAATTTTATGTTGAATGTAATACATGAGGAGGACCGTTATGAATATTGGTTTGGACTTGTTCTCACAATTCATACAAATAAATACTTTACAAATGAAAAAAAAATATTTTTGTCTGTCCTGTATCCTTTGAAGATCAACTTTTACCTCACTCAATGTTTTGGGGCGGAACAGCTCAGTGGTTACTGGCAGATTACTTCTAAGCATTCTACCCATCAACATCTGAGCTGGAGAATATGCCATTCCTGTGATAGGTGTATTTCGATATTCAAGCAATGCCAAATATACATGTATTTGCCCCTCTTCTGTCTTTATAATGTTGTTTTATAGAACAAATTGCTCTTTCAACCATCCCATTTGATTGTGGGTATCCTGGACTGCTGAAACACTGCTCAAAGCCCCACTCCCGAGCAAATTGCTGAAACTCCAGACTAGCAAATGGCATGTTGTCATTTACAACTCTTTTCGGAATGCCATGCTGAGCAAATATTGCTTTAAGTTTGGCAATCACCATTCCTGCCGTTTTATCTGGTAGTGAGACTACTTCTGGGTATTTTGAATAGTAGTCAATCACTAGAAGAAATGGAGAGAAGTCATATTCAAATATATCTATGCCTACATTCTCCCATGGCAAATTAGGAATCTCATGTGGGATAAGTGGTTCTTTTTGATTCCTTGCTGCAAGCTGTGCACATACCGAACACTTTCCAAGAAATGTCTCAATGTCATTGTTCATGCAAGGCCAATACACTAAATCTCTTGCTCTAGCTTTGGTCCTCTGGATTCCTTGATGTGATTCATGAAGCTGAGAAAGTATGCTCTGCCTATGAGACATAGGAATGACCACCCATCACCCACATAGAGAATACCCTCTTCATAATGGATTGAATCCTTTACTGGCCAAAAAGGTTTCACATATGGAGGAACGCTTTTACGGTATTGTGGCCATCCCTGTTTTATAACAGTCACTAATGCTTGGAGTTGGCCATCTTGATTTGTTATTTCCTGCATAGCTGTTATGCCTTCTGGATTCATTTCTAGGCTATTTATTTCATGTACCACTTTTTCACCTGCTACCTTACTTCACCAACACTTACGGGAGCACCCACAGTGGCTCTTGATAAGGTATCAGCTAGATACATCTACATCCTGGAAGTATACACCACATTAAGTTGGTATCTTTGAAGCTGTAAGAGCATATGTTGTAACCGAGCAGGAGCACTACCAATTGTTTTTTTAAAAATAGCTTCCAATGGCTTATGATCAGTCTGGACCAAAACAACCTTACCAAATACATATTGATGAAACTTCCTCATAGCATATAGTACAGCAAGTAACTCCTTCTCTATTAGAGCATAATTGTGTTCTGACGCTTTAAGAGCCCTAGATGCATAGGATGCTAGGGTTGTGCGATTCAAGTTCAGAAACGTCCGAATTGCCCGAATCTGGCTCGATTAGGACGTTCCCAAATCAGAAACCATCCAAATTGGGCCTCCAGCTCCCCCTAGCGGTCCGAATCGCCTAGATTCGGCGATTCGGACAGCCGAATCAATTCGGATCCGAATCGATTTGGCCGAGTTGGAGGCCAGGCAGCTGTTGCCTGATGCCTCTGTCTGCCTTCCCCCCCTTTTCTTTCCAGCCGAAAATGGCAGCAAGGTGGGGGAGGGGCAGTGAGTGGCCAACCAGACTGCCTGTAGCTTTTCAGCTCAGACATTCTGGCCACTCACTGAACAGTTTTCATTTTTAAATCCCCTTGCTTTGTACCCTGCCCAGGAGGAGGCTACTTAAAGCAAGGGGCTGCTTGTGGGAGCTCACTTGAGCTCTCTGGCTGGCTGGCTGGCTGTGCTGCTCCCAAGCTACCTGCCTGGTTGAGCGGTCTGCCTGCCTCCTGGACCCTGGACATCTTGGACCTGGCCTGGTGGACATCGGTGGAGAAGACAGCAAACACTTTGTTTTAGGGATTTTGTTTGTTTGTTTGTTTGTTTGTTTGTTTATCATACTTATATACCGCCCTCCCCGGAGGCTCAGGGCGGTTTACATCATAACAGAGAACAATACATAAAACAGTCTGTAAAACATGTATAACTGATAACTAATAATTGTAACCAAATAACAGCACAATATAACTGAATAATAATATAGTAATACAAACAGGTCCAGGGCTTATTGATGGGATTCTGAGGGGGGTGGCTTGTTGATGGAATTCTGAGAGGGGGTGGGGGGGAGCAGGGGCCCTTTGGTCGCTGTTGATTCTGTCTGATCTCGGCCAAATGCGTGGCAGAGGAGCTCCTTTTTGCAGGCCCTGCGGAACTGTTTAAACTCCATCAGGGCCCTGATCTCCTCTGGGAGCTTGTTCCACCAGGTAGGGGCCAGAACAGAGAATGTTCTGGCCCTGGTCGAGACCAGACGGACTTCTTTAGGGCCAGGGATCCTTAGCCGATTGGTGGCAGTAGAGCGCAGAGCTCTTTTGGGGGCATAGGCGGGGAGGCAATCCTTCAGGTACACTGGGCCCTGACCGCGTATGGCCTTGAAGGTAATTACCAGAACCTTTAGTCTGATCCGGAATTCAACTGGTAACCATTGCAGCTGGTGGAGAATAGGCCGGATATGAGACCTCCACTGTGTTGCTGTGAGGATCCTGGCTGCTGCATTTTGAACCAGTTTTAATTTCTGGGTCAGGGCTAAGAGCAGGCCTGCATAGAGCGAGTTACAAAAGTCCAGTCTAGTGGTGACCGTCACATGGATCACTGTGGCTAGGTGTTCCGGGGCCAGGTAGGGCGCTAGTAGTTTGGCATGGCAGAGATGGTAGAATGCCAGCTGCGCTACCTTTGTGATCTGGGCCTCCATTGTGAGGGAGACGTCCAGAATCATGCCTAGGTTCCTGGCGAAGTGAGCCGTAGAGAGCTGCACGCCATCCAGGGTAGGCAGGCGCAGTTCCTCACATGGGCCCTTCCTACCTAGCCACAGGCCCTCCGTCTTTGAAGGATTGAGCTTCAGACGACTCTGCTTGAGCCATCTCGTCACTGCGTCCAGGCAGCTGGCTAATGCTTCTGGGGGAGAGTCATGGCGGCCATCCATCAGGAGGAAGAGCTGGGTGTCATCTGCATATTGATGGCAACCCAGCCCAAACTTCCGTACCAGTTATGCAAGAGGGTGCATGAAGATGTTGAATAGGATAGGAGAGAAGACCGCTCCTTGTGGGAGTCCACAAGTAAGTTGCCGGCGGTCTGATGTTTTCTCTCCTATTGCAACCCTCTGTCCACGATCCTGGAGGAAGGAGATCAGCTATTGAAGGCCTGTCCCTTGTATTCCAGCATCAATGAGGTGGCGAGCTAGAAGCTCATGACTGACTGTGTCGAACGCCGCTGAGAGGTCTAATAATATCAGCAGTGCCGACCAGCAGTGCCGATCCAACTGGTGACGGAGGTCGTCCATAAGGGCGACTAGCGCTGTCTCTAACCCATGGCCAGGCCGGAAGCCTGACTGGGATGGGTCTAGGACTGAAGCTTCTTCCAGGTATTCCGTCAGTTGGTTTGCGACTGCCCTTTCTATCATCTTGCCCAGAAATGCTAAGTGCGAGGCGGGCCTGTAGTTGTTAGGCTCTTGTGGATTTAGAGATTTTTTTTTCAACAGTGGACGTACCACAGCCTCTTTCAAACCCTCCGGGAATTCTCCTGTTGTGAGAGATAGGTTGATTATCTCCCGGAGGGAGCCCTTTATCCTTATGCCAGCTGTTTTTAAGAGCCAGGATGGGCAAGGGTCTAGTGGGCATGTAGTTGGTCTTGTTGTCGCTAGTATCCTGTCCACTTCGGTCAGCGTGAGTTGTCTGAAGTTACTCATAGTTTTCTCCAAAGATGGCCAAGGGTCCTCTAGTTCATTTTTTGTATCTAAGGCTGGAGGGAGGTCGTGGCGGAGTGTCGAGATTTTGTCCGCAAAATGACTCGCAAATGCCTCACAGCTGATGTCCAATTGGCTACTTTGTTGCCCTTCAATCAGGGCAGTGAGGGATCGAACTACCTTAAACAATTGAGCTGGGCGTGAGTCTGCAGATGCGATGGTAGCCGAGTAAAAACTGCGTTTTACTGACTTCACCGTCATCTCATAGGCTTTCATCTGCATTCTATAAGATGTTCTCGAGGCTTCGTCATGAGTCTTCCTCCAAACTCGCTCTAGCTATCTCAGATCCCGTTTCTTGTCGCGAAGCTCCTCGGTGTACCAGGGGGCCCGCTTGAGACGGGGCCGGAGGGGGCGTCGGGGAGCTATCTCATCAATGGCAGTCAGCAGTCTGTTATGCCAGTCACTGTCCAGGCCATTGAGAGAAGTACCGGGAGGCATTGGTTCCCGCAGAGCGTTCCGGAATCCTATTGGATCCATAAGTCTCCGCGGGCGAGCTAAAATTTGCTCGGCGCCCAACTGAGGAGGCGGTGGGAGCCTTAGCCGAGCCTTTAGAGCATAGTGTTCTGACCATGGCACGGCTGTTGTTGTGACCAGATCCACATCCAAACCTACGCCGAAAATAAGGTCCAGGGTGTGACCTGCTTGATGGGCGGGGCCAACAAAAATTGCGAGAGCCCCAGTGTTGCCATGGTTGACACTAGGTCCTGTCCAGTTCTAGAGGACAGTAGCTCAGCATGGACGTTAAAGTCCCCCAGGACTAGTAGACTGGAGAATTGTAGTGTCCAGGCCGCCACCGCCTCTAGCAGGGCAGGCAGGGCATCTGGCGGTATGTTGGGCGCGCGGTACACTAGCCAGATGGCCACGCTCTCGGCTGATCCCCATCCGAGGTCAACACATTCAATGCCTGGTATTGACGGCGCAAGAAGGGTTCTAAAGGAGAAAGCCTCTCGGGTTAGGATTGCCACCCCTCCTCCCTGCCCCGCTGTCCAGGACTTATGGAGGACAGAGAACCCAGCAGGGGCTAGGTCTTTGAGGGCAACTGTTTTCCCCTCCCTGGTCCAGAACAGGTGGCCTCCCAGAACAGCTCTGTCACGGCTCTCTCAGGATGTGGCCTGAGTAGAGCAGTTGGATTTGTGGAGTTTGAGGGTGGTGGCCCAAGTGTAGGAAGGGAAAGGTGATTGGAAGCTGTTTTGATACACCTTTGGGTTGTGAAAAGTAAGTCTTCCTCTTGTTCTGTATTTGTTAGAGTGGGGGAGGCTGGGTGGGAGAGCCAGTGATGAGTCCACAGCATGGATGGAGCATCCAGATTCTCCTCTGAACTCCTCCATTTGCTTTCTGAGGCTCTCTCGGGTTAGTGCGTAGGTGCCATGAAGCTTTAAAGCTTCACTGGGGGTTTTTGGAGGGATCTCCAGGTCTCCCCTGGAGGTTGACATCCCTGAGCCACTAGTGTTCCTAGTGGTGCAGGGATATCCCCCCCCCCACAGACCAGTGCAGGGCCTCCCTCTTATCTGCAGGGGAATCAAGGTGAGAACTCAGTGGACCTTATTGGTTCTGCAGTTCTCACCTGGAGGTTGCTTTGGCTGCCAGTCAGAGGTTCCCCTGCACATGGAAGAGAAAGACCCTTCCTGGCCTGCTCTGTTTGGAGCCAATGCAAGTCAATGGAGCCATTGACTTGCATTGGAAATCCTTCCCCCGCCTTCCCCGGGAGCTGGGAGGGAGGGGTTTGCAAGTTGCACCCCTGAAACTTCTTGGGGAGCTCAGGGAGGGTCAGCAGGTAAGTTGACGATTTCGTTGTTCGGAAATCATTTTTTCCCACGCATTTGGGAGCCCCTAGGCTGGGACCCCTTGGTCCAATCTTCTTGAAACTTTCAGGGGAGTTCTGGGAGCGTCTTCCCTGAGTCCCCTGCAAGTTTCAGGACGATTGCACCAGGGGGTCCCATCCTGGGGGCTCCCAAGGAACATTCTCCATAGAAGTCTATGGGGAAACATGTTCAAACAAAAGAATCTGACACTCCATTGTAACCAATGGAGTGGATAGGGGCACCCTATTTGGGAGCCCCTAGGATTGGACCCCGTGGTCCAATCTTCTTGAAACTTTCAGGAGTCTCAGGAAGGACCATCCCTGAGCATCCCAAGACGTTTCAGGGGTGCAACATTCACCCCCTCCCCCCCAGCCCTGGGGGAAGGCAGGGGAAAGATTTCCAATGCAAGTCAATGGCTCCATTGACTTGCATTGGCCCCAAATCGTCCGAAAGGATTCGGGAGGCTTGCCAATGCAAGTCAATGGCCTCCATGACTTGCATTGGCCCTGAATCCATTTGGACAGCTCCGAATCGGTCCGAATCGGGGCCTCCCTGTACAACCCTAATACTGGCTTATCCTCTTGAAGTAAACAGGCTCCCAACCTATATTTTGAAGCATCTGGCTGAACAACCACAGGTCTTTTTAGATCAAAATATTGAAGCAGAGGTGCCTGGCCCAATTGCTGCTTAACCATTTCAAAAGCCTCTTGATGTTCAGGCATCCACTGGAATAAGACATATTTTTTAAACAGATTTCTTAGAGGGGCAGTGAGGTCTGCCTCCTTTGGGATATATTTTGACAAATATTGTTGTTGTTAGCTGCGAAGTCATGTCCGACTCATCGCGACCCCATGGACAATGATCTCCAGGCCTTCCTGTCCTCTACCATTCCCCGGAGTCCATTTAAGTTTGCACCTACTGCTTCAGTGTCTCAATCCAGCCACCTCATTCTCTGTCATCCCCTTATTCTTTTGCCCTCGATCGCTCCCAACATTAGGCTCTTCTCCAGGGAGTCCTTCCTCCTCATGAGGTAGCCAAAGTATTTGAGTTTCATCTTCAGGATCTGGCCTTCTAAGGAGGAGGCAGGGCTGATCTCCTCTAGGACTGACCGGTTTGTTCGCTTTGCAGCCCAAGGGACTTGCAAGAGTCTTCTCCAGCACCAGAGTTCAAAAGCCTCAATTCTTTGACGCTCGGCCTTCCTTATGATCCAACTTTCGCAGCCATACATTGCAACTGGAAATACCATAGCCTTGACTAAACGCACTTTTGTTGGCAGGGTGATGTCTCTGATTTTAGGATGCTGTCTAGATTTGCCATAGCTTTCCTCCCCAGGAGCAAGTGTCTTTTAATTTCTTTGCTGCAGTCCCCATCTGCAGTGATCTTGGAGCCCAGGAAAATAAAATCTGTCACTATCTCAATATCTTCCCCATCTATTTGCCAGGAATTGAGAGGGCCGGATGCCATGATCTTCGTTTTCTTGATGTTGAGTTTCAAGCCAACTTTTGCACTCTCCTCCTTCAACCGCATCAATAGGCTCTTTAGTTCCTCTTCACTTTCTGCCATTAGAATCGTATCATCTGCATATCTGAGGTTGTTGATATTTCTCCCTGCAATCTTGATCCCAACTTGTGACTCCTCTAATCCCGCCTTTTCCGCCTTTCTCATGATGTGCTCCGCATACAAACTAAATAGGCAAGGCGACAGTATACAGCCTTGCCAAGCTCCTTTCTTAATTTTGAACCAATCAGTGGTTCCATGTTCAGTTCTCACTGTTGCTTCTTGACCTGCATATAAGTTTCTCAAGAGACCAATAAGATGCTCTAGTATTCCCATCTCTTTAAGATCTTGCCACAATTTGTTGTGCTCCACACAATCAAAGGCTTTAGCATAGTCAATGAAGCAGAAGTAGATGTTCTTCTGGAACTCCCTAGCTTTCTCCATGATCCAGCATATTTTGGCAATTTGATCTCTAGTTCCTCTGCCTCTTCGAAATCCAGCCTGTACTTCTGGAAGTTCTCGGTCCACATATTGCTGGAGCCTAGCTTGTAAAATTTTGAGCATAACTTTGCATGAGAAATGAGTGCAATGGTGCGGTTGTTTGGCATTGTCCTTCATTGGGATTGTAATGTAAACTGACCTTTTCCAATCCTGTGGCCATTGTTGAGTTTTCCAAATTTGCTGGCATATTGAGTATAGCACTTTTACTGCATCATCTTTTAAGATTTTCAATAGTTCAACTGGAATGCTGTCCCCATCACTAGCTTTATTGTTGCTCAGACTTCCTAAGACCCATTTGACTTCACATTCCAGGATGTCTGTCTCCAGGTCAGTAACTACCCCATTGTGGTTAACAGGGATGTTAGGCTTGTATACTCCTTCTGTATAATTTTGCCACCTTTTAAAAAATCTCTTCTGCTTCTGTGAGATCCCGACAATTTTGGTCCCTTATCATACCCATCTTTGCATGAAATGTTATCTTCATATCTCCAATTTTCTTGAAAAGATCTCTGGTCCTCCCCATTTTATTGTTTTCTTCTATTTATTTGCACTCTTCATTTAAGAAGGCATTCTTATCTCTTCTAGCTTTTCTCTTGAATTCTGCATTCAATTGGGTGTATCTTTCTCTTTCTCCCTTGCCTTTCACTTCCCTTCTCTCCTTAGCTATTTGTAAAGCTCCCTCAGACAGCCATTTTGATTACTTGCATTTCTTTTTCTTTGGGATGGTTTTAGTTGCTACCTCTTGTACAATGTTGCGAACCTCTGTCCATAGTTCTTCAGGCACTCTGTCTATCAGATCTAATTCCTTAAATCTATTTGTCACCTCTACTGTGTATTCGTCGGGGATATGATTTAGTTCATAACTGAGTGGCCTAGTGCTTTTCCCTAGTTTCTTCAATTTAAGCCTAAATTTTGCAACAAGAAGCTGATGATCTGAACCACAGTCAGCTCCTGGTCTTGTTTTTACTGACTGTATAGAACTTTTCCATCTTTGGCTGCAGAGCACATAGTCAATCTGATTTCTGTGTTGACCGTCTGGTGATATCCATGTGTAGAGTCGTCTCTTGGGTTGTTGGAAAAGAGTGTTTGCTATGACCATTGTATTCTCTTTACAGAATTCTACCAGCCTTTGCCCTGCTTCATTTTGTACTCCAAGGCCAAACTTGCCTGTTATCCTGGTTATCTTTTGGCTTCCTACTTTAGCATTCCAATCCCCCATGATGATAAGCACATCATTTTTTGGCATTGCTTCTAGAAGATGTTGTAGGGCTTCGTAGAACTGGTCAACTTCATCCTCTTCAGCAGCAGTGGTTGGGGCATAGACCTGGATTACTGTGATGTTGAATGGTTTGCCTTGGATTCGAACTGAGATCATTCTGTCATTTTGGGGATTGTAGGGCTTCATAAAAGTAAAGGTAAAGGTATCCCCTGTGCATCGGACTGTCTTTTCGCCACCAGTTACCTCCACAACTGAGCGTCCATTCGGCTTTGGACCAGTCGCTTCATTCATTCTGGCACTACTTGTACTAGCCGTCTGCTCATCCCCAGTAGCATATTGGACACCTTCCGACCTGAGGGGTTCATCTTCCAGCGTCATATCGTTATGCCTATTGGAACTGTCCATAGAGTTTTCATGGCAAAGATACTGGAGTGGTTTGCCATTTCCTTCTCCAGTGGATCACCTTTTGTCAGAGCTCTCAGCTATGACCTGTCCACCTTGGGTGGCCCTGCACGGCATAGCTCATAGCTTCACTGAACTACGCAAGCCCCCTTGCCATGGCAAGGCAGCGATCCTTGAAGGGGGCATGGCATATTAAATGTACGTAAGTGTGATGATGATTCATCCAGTTTCACTTGCCAATAACCATCTTTTTCATCTACAATTGTAAAAACTTTCATTCCTGCCAACTGACTCAGCACGTCATCTCTCATAGGGATGGTGTAATGCTGCCTACGAATTGCTTTATTCAGGTCACGGATATCGAAACATATATGCAACTTCCCTTTTTTTCCTGTGATGACCAAACTATTTACCCACTCTGTAGGCCCATCAACTTTAGATATCACACCTACCCTTTCCATTTATTCTAATGTCTCCTTAAGTCTATCCAATATTGCAAAATGTATCTTTCTCCATGCTTGAATCATTGGTGGAACTGTTGGATCAACATGTATATGATGGGAACCTTCAAACTCCCCAAGACCTTCAAAAACATCAGAATACATTGTAAACAAGTGTTCACATGACCACGATTCAATTGGGTTTACAACACCTACACAAGGAACCAAGTCTCACAAGCCACCTGACCTAACAATGGAAGAGTTGATTTGTCTGTTACATAAAGCAATAATTCAGCTTCCTGTTTTATGGTATGAACTACAAGGACAATAGTGCCCAAAGGTTTTATCTTTGTTCCATCATAAGCCACTAGAGTTGTATCACTTTTAGTTAATGTTTTCTGAACTGGCAAGTCATTATATACTTTTTATGGCAGAACATTTGCTTCAGCCCCAGTATCTAACTTAAACTTTACTGTACGTCCTCTTATCGTTACATCTGCATACCATCCAGGGGCTTGAAATGTATCCAGTTCACCAGTAGTATGGGACAACACTCCTATAAATAAACTATGTAAATCCAAATTATGAACATGATATTTTTGTTGTCCTTTGCCATGCCCTATTGATGTTACAGTACATAGTCTTGCAAAATGTTTTTTTCTTCCACACTTGTGACAAATTTTCCCATATGCTGGACACCTTTGAGTCTTATGCACCATCCCACACTGAAAACATTCCTTATCCCTTCCATTGTCATGTCTCCACTCAGCGTGTGGTCTTCTAGTTCCAAGCATTTGTACTGGAACCTCATCATGTTCCTCCTTTATCACTGTTGCCTCATGCAGTTGTTTAGAAACATTTGCAATAGTTTCAGTTGACTTGCTGTTGCTTCAGGCGCCTGGCATATCTCAATTGCTTCCTCAAGGTTAAGGCTAGGTTCCTTTAACAGCCTTTCTTTCAGTCTCTCGATTGCACTGAAAACAATTTTCTCTCTAACCATCTCCTTAAAAGCAGACCCCAATTCACCATTATTAGCTTTTAATTTAAGCTCAGTTACAAAGTGCTCCAGAGTCTCTCCTTGTCTCCACAAGACCCATTATGCACGGGGGTTTTAGCGCACATTCAGGGTGGAATGGCGGCGACTAAAATCACGGATAACGCACGGAGCCGGCTGCAACCGGCTGCAGCTTCGGTGCATGCCGCCGAAAAAGCCGCGTCAGTGAAACACGGAAGAAAGCGCAGCTTCCGGGTAACCGGGGCGCAACCAGAAGCGGCGCCCGGATCGCCGCGTGCATAATCGGCTACTCTGGATTTTGCCACCGTCGCGCCCCGCCCCGTGCATAACCGGTGTGCGTCGCGTCTTCCCCCTCCGCGTTTTCCATGTGACCCGAAATCGCCGTTTCGGCGGCCGTGCATAATGGGCCCAAATGATTCCAGAAAGAATAACGTTCTAATAACACATTCTTTCGTGGAGTGCAATATTTCTTAAACTCTTCAAGGACTTCTTCTACATCCTCTGGCTCTCCACCAGAAAAAAACAAAAGTATTATAAATTAACAAAGCTTCATCGCCCACACAATTCAACGAAACAGCCACTTGCTGCTGATTTGAAACATTATCAATTCCAGCTGCAGTCAAATATAGTCGAAAAGTTTGTTCCCAGCATTTCCAGTTCTCAACCAAATTACCTTGCAAAACAAGCGGACGTGGGGGTCGGAAAAAATCCATACTTCTGACACCCTGTAATGTCTCTGCTGGCCCAAGAACCAACGTCCAGATTGTTTTGTTGAACACAGGTACGTTTATTAGCATAACAATTAAAAGAAAGCTGGAGCAGCAGCAAACAAAGAGGCGATAGCAAAGGAAGAACAACCCACCAGAAAAACAAGGTTGCTTAAATGCCTCACAGGTATGCTAAGAGAATGAACCTCTTAAAGAAACATACATCACAGGAGTCTTAGTAGACCATAAACTGAGCATGAGTCAGCAGTGTGACTCCAAAACTAAAAAGGCAAATGGAATTTTGGCTGTATCAAAAAACGTATAGTGTTCAGATCGCACAAGGCAATGCTTTATTCCGCTTGGGTTAGACCTCACTGGGAGTACTTTGTTCAGTTTGGGGCACCCGAGTTGAAGAGGGATGTAGACAAACTGGAGCGTGTCCAGAGGAGGACAATGAAAATGGTGAGGGGTTTGGAGACCAAGTTGTAAGAGGAAAAGTTGCGGGAGCTTGGTCTGTTTAGCCTGAAGAGAAGATGACAAAGAGGTGATATGACATACAAGTCAAATGCAAATATTAAAACAGTCCTAAAAATGAAAACAACCAAATATATCTTGATTGCAGCATCATTACAGTAATACTAGAGATGACAGCTTGCTGTACTGCCAGTTCATTGATGTTAACTCCCAGCCGGCAGAGGGGTGACTTTGCTCAAAGAGAGGCCTGGATGATGTTAATGTCCTTATCCTGGCCTCAATCAGGTGCCTGGTGGAAGAGCTCCATCTTACAAGCCCTTTGGAACTGGACCAGCTTTGTCAGAGCCCTCAGGTCTTTTGGAGCTCATTCCACTACGCAGGGGCCAAATGCAAAAAGACCTGGACCTGGTCAAGGCCAGGAAAACTTCCCTTGGGCTGGGGGAAACCAACCTGTTGGTATTCAAAGACTGCTCTCCAGGAGGCCTAGGCAGACAGATGGTCTCTCAAATACACTAGACACAGCAGGCAAATGGCCTTAAAGGTTAAAACCAATGCTGTGAATTGGATCTGGAATTCAACTGGTAGCCAGTTCAACAGCCACATCATCAGCTGGATGTGGACTTTCTAGGGTGTTTTGGTGAGAACCCTGGCAGTCGCATTTTGTACCAGTTGCCATTTCTGGGTCAGAGACAAGGGTAGGCCCACGTAGAGCAAGTTGCAGAAGTCTAATCTGGAGGTTATCATCACAAGGATCACTGTGCCTAGGTGCTCCAGGGCCAGATAGGGCATTAGTAGCCTAACCTGATGAAGTTGGAAAACACCATTTGGGTTACTTGAATGATCTGCACTTCTACTGAAAGGGAAGTGTCGAAGATCATGCCCAAATTTCCAGTGAATTGAGAAATTAAGGAAGTTGAAGCAAGCTGGCTGCAGAGTCTGTAACCAACGTAACAAGCAGGAAATGCAAGGAAGCAACAAAATGCATTTGCACAGTTATTTTGTTATTAGTTCAACTTTGGAGCCAGTCAAGAGCCTTGGTAGCCATTGAGAGCTCCTGGTTAAGTGGTATGTATGGTTGGAGATTTAACTTTTAACTTTATGCACTAAGTACCTGGGTTTTTAGTATCTTATTTTATTTTATTTTTATTTTGTTACATTTCTATACTGTCCTCCCTTGAGGATCAGGGCAGTTTACAATAAAGCTTGTAGCTTGCAGTGGGATGTGATGCTAGTACATTACAGAGAACAGAGCTTTATACATATAGTATTTAACATAACAGTACCAGGAAATATATCAGTCCTTCTGAACTTAACATTTTGAATGCAATAGCATTTTACAGTCATAACTGTGTAACACTTAACTTTTGACTATTCACCTGTGAGTGCTGCTTTCATTTGATGGTTGCCGGGTCAGGAGTCACCTTATGATTCTGTCTGTTGTGCAATTGCTGGTATTTGGTCATTGGGGGGGGGGCTTCTGGGTTGGTGTGACCCTAATTAACGTAGATGCCTCTCGATCCCATATGCCTTGTAAGACTCTCTCTGTTCCCTTCACAGGTGCCTCTTTGGAGTGTGAAATATGCTCAAATGAAGAGAACAGCTGCAGTGGCCAGAAGGAGACTTGTCTTGATGGCCTAGATACCTGTATGACCATTACGACAGCAGCAGGTGAGTGGAATGGAACCTTGGCCCAGCAGCACCCATGAAAAGAGTGACTCCTAAAATATTTTGCAACACATGCCCCTCTTTGGGACATCATCCAACAACACACAGCATTTTTAAAAGCTGCAATAACAATTCAAGCAGCAGTAGAGGACAAACAATAGCTCAGGAAAATAAAGTTTATAAAAAATTGGCATGATGCCCCAAACAAACAAATGACAATCTGTTGCTAATTCAGAGGGAGGGAGTAGGATCGCACAGATGTGTCGGGAAGCAATGAGGAAGAATGACACGGAGAAGGATTTCCTGCGAAAGACCTCTCGAACAGAGGGGAATCCTTTATTTATACATACACGTAAATCATTTCAAATAATCCCGCGAGGTAGCTTGGAGCAAACTGATAGGCTTCAAGTAATCCTTTTAACATATGAGGCAATTGCTGTGCTGTAGTATCCTGATTGGTCTAGGTTGGATGCAGAGGTGCAGCCTCAGAGAGCGTGGTTTGCCAACGCCCTCCGGCCGAATCTCTACATCTCCCCCTTTTTTGTTTTAAGGCAATGATAAGCCCGATACATGTTTCGGCGCTGAAAAGTTTCATGGGATTGGCAACACATTACCCATATTTTATCACTGTGATTTTTGGGTGTCCAATTATGAAATGCCGAATTTTTTGCATGACAACAAAAACAGAGGCCTGGCATTGTGCGCTGATATCGAAATTGTTGAAAGCGCTTAACTTGTGAAAAGTTCCCTGCAAATAACTTTGATTTGTCTACATTTTGTAATTCAGCCAGCACCATCTCAGGTGAATTAAAGGGAGTGGGGATAAATGACATAGAAGCTACCGACAGAGGGGATTCATAGATTAAAGACACATTTTTCCCATGAAATTGAAACATATAAGCAGCATGGCGGACCCAGTGATTAGGCGCAGACATATAATGCGGAGTGGCAACCCCACTTGGTAAAAACCCACACATACAACATAACCAAATAACAACAGAATTAAAATGTAAGGCTGTTATAACAGCAGCAAGAAAGTTTTCCAGAGTTTCTGGAAGTCCTTGGTCCTTGAGTTGCTGCTCAGCTTGATCAGACAGACCCTTTATTGCACCCCAAGTCACTGGGGGGTTTGGATGTCTTCCCTCCCCGTTTTCTCTTGACCACGGGCTCCATCTCCTGCAGCTGCGGGTTGAACTGAGGAATTGGGTTGCTTAACCCCTGATGCCAACCATTAAGTGCAGGGCGGACTCAACAAGCAGGAACCCACCCAGAGGGAAGGGCAACTGCTGCGTAGCCCCAGCCCCAGGTAATCAATGGGACTGGCCTGTACCACCTCAGGTCTGGTAAATGACGATATTGATCCTGGGGCCGAGGAAGAGGGACGTCGGTCTGGAAATGACGCTGAGTCCTAGCTAAAAATTGAGAATTAAAAGAAATAAGATTAAGATGATTTAGAGTAAACAAAGTACTTGAAAGCAGGGATTCCTTGTCTAAAAGGGAAATCCCAATTTCCCCTTTTTGTTTTAGTTTGTCGAGCATGCGTTTCAGGGTCCCATTGGCACGCTCTACAATAGCTTGACCCGTGGAATTATAGGGAATTCCAAAGACATGTTTGATGTTCCATTCGTGCAAAACTGAGCAAAAGCTGTGGAGCAATATGAAGGCGCATTCTCTGTTTTTAGGGTGCCTGGAACACCCATGACTGAAAATGCTCGGAGTAAATGTGCATGGAAATGTTTTTCTTTTTCTCCTTTTTGCATGGTAGCAAAGATGTACCCAGAGTAGGTATCAATGATTACATGGAGATGCTTCCAAGGGGAAAAGGGTGGAAAAAGAGTGACATCCATCTGCCAAACTTGGTTAGCTCCAAATCCACGGGGGTTCACACCAATGGAGGAGTGAGACGCCTGATTAGTGCATAGTGGACATTAGCTTGTACTTCTGCCAAAGGAAGGTGGAATTCCTTGGCTAATGCCTTTGCATTTTGATGATGCAAGGCATGACTCTCAATTGGAGAGTGAACAACAAATGAAACAAGAGAATCAGCTCAAGCATTTCCTTCAGTGAGAAAACCAGGAAAAGGCTTTTCACATGAGCTACATATATTGGAGCTGTTCACTGTTACAGTGATTTTTGTACAGCTAAAAACACACTTAATAGTTGTTCATCACATACTGGAGACAAATATGAATATTCAATTACAGATAAAAGATTACAGAGATACAAACTATCAGAATTTAAATTAAATTAAATAGTTGAGACTCAGAAAGACCAGGGTCAACACTGCTGCTGCCAGTTCCAACCGGTGGCTGATTATCTGTGGACCTGTAAACTTACTGTACCATATACCATCTGGTTGTTGCCAGGTTAAGACTCCTGGTGAGGGAGATCCATCGGTAAACACCGTTAGGCCATCTACTGGGACATCAGTAATAACCCTTTTCAAAGAAAATGACAACTGAAAACATTAGAAACAATGTAAAGCAAATACTCATTTGGAAGGAAACCTGGAGGCTTAGAGCTTTCAAAGCGCTCAAACATGTGACCAATCAAATTCAAAGAACAGAAAGGACTCCATGAGTCATCTCATCTGTTGAGGGCTGGAATGGCTGGAGCTCCAAGAGAGAGCTAATCTCCACACATTCCTGTGACAAAACAAACAATTGACCTGTGAAAGATTAGGCCTGTCTGATATAAATCAGGTAGCCTGAGTTAAAACAAAATGTAGGTCCTCCTTTAAATAGACAACCCAAAAAGAATTTGACCAAAAGAAAAAATTCTCACTGCTAATTACACATTAAAAAATTGATGATGTAATAAAAACTGTGGACACATTCCCCAAAGAGGTTCTGTGCCTTGTTTTTACCCAAAAGGTAGCAAAACATAAAATAAAGACAAAAGGATTTTGTCTTATATAAAAATTTCTACCTCCATCACAGCCAGGCATTACCCTGACTTATAAATATTACGCAGCTAGACAGCTCTATTTAAAGCTCTATTGAGACACTAAATAAAGCTCTATTGAGACACAGCAGCGTTTCAGTGAGCATACTTCCTAACTGCTGACCAAAAATTTCAAGACCGAACTCCATCCCCCCCCCCCTTCTTCCTTGAAGCGGGGGTGAGGAAACAAAAGCTAAAGTTCTTCCTGGGCTGTAAACAAAGGATCATTCCTGTGCTAAGGAAAACCTTTTAGTTGTGTAGATTAGTGGGTGATAGGTAAGAAAGCAAGATAAGTTTCTAACTAAGCTCCTAGCATAGGAACTGGAAAAAGAGAGTCTGATTCCAAATCGCTAAACAGCACTCCTGCTACTGCAGCTGGAGGCTCTATCAATTACAGCCAAATGTTAAATTTCCAAATTTCTGTAGGTGGCTAATCATCAAACCCATTAAAACATTATTTGATACATTATATAAGCCAATTGAAAACAACTGAGTAAAACACAGAAATAAGAAAAGAGGTCATTAATGCAAAGCCAAATCCAACAGTTCAGTTCTAATCCACTGGCATGTGCAGTGATTGAGAAAAACAAGCAAATCTCTTTGTGAATGGAATACCATTATTTTAGTGTCACAACTTAAAAGATCCTTTCTCAGGCTGCCACCCATCTAACAGATGGTGAGGGTGCTCAAGCTAGTACCCTAAAATACTAATGCAGATTGTGGTTTAATGCATATAGCTTCTGAAAATGCTTGCTTATAAGAACAAGACCATATAAATCTGTAGAGAGATGGAAAAAACCTGTTCTACAAAATCTTTCCAAAGCACGTTGTAGAAGAGAAGAAAGCTGAAAAACTAGAGAAAATGCATACCTTGTAAGAGGAACAGAAATTTTAATAAGGTCAGTGACTAAGAATTAGTGATCCCTGATAAAGATCGTTGCAAGCATCTGGAGAATGAACAATATTCCCGAGGGCTTTACCCTGAGTCAAAAGAAGCTTGGTAGTCACCTATGCCAAAATCCCAGCGAGATTTTATCATGCTTGCAATATCTGGATCACGGCCCAAACCCTGAATAAGGCATCTATTTTCTGAAATACAGTTTTCTTTAGCTAATTTCTTGAGCGATTCAGCTTGGGCTTCCTGATTATTAATCTGTGCCTCTGTAAGGTGCTTGATGAAATCAAGAAAGAATTCAGAGACTTTCTGCCTAACATTAGTGATCCCCTCTATCATTCCTTGAAAATAAGAGGATTGTAAACCATTTTCCTTTATAGCCTTGTTCAACTCACGCAGAATTGAATAGGGAATGGCTTCCCACGTTATTATTATTATTATTATTATTATTATTATTATTATTATTATTATTATTATTATTATTATTATTATATTTATATTTATACCCCGCCTCCCCCCGAAGGCTCGAGGCGGCTTACATAAACCCGTCCCCTAAAACCATAAAATGACAATAAAAACCAATGATTTACAATAATTGTAACAGCGATGGCGTAGCCTACTCATTTGCTCTCTGCATCCTCATCTACGGTGGGGGGTGACGCTCTCTACCACCAGTTTGTGAGGGGGGGGCTGATCTTCTTTCCGCCCGGCCTCAGTTATAAGCCTGGCGGAAGAGCTCCGTCTTACAGGCCCTGCGGAATGCTGGTAATTCCCGCAGGGCCCTCAGCTCTTCCGGGAGCTCATTCCACCAGGTTGGGGCCAGGACCGAAAAGGCCCTGGCCCTAGTCGAGGCCAGGCGGGCTTCCTTGGGGCCGGGAACGACCAGTAGGTTAGCCCCCGCAGAGCGTAAAGCCCTGCGGGGGATATAGGGCAAAAGGCGGTCCCTCATATATGCTGGGCCTAGACCACGGATGGCCTTGAAGGTCAAAACCAAAACCTTGAACCTGATCCGGAAGGCGACCGGTAACCAATGCAGCTGCCTCAGAACTGGCTGGATGTGAGCCCTCCATGGTGTAGCTGTGAGGACTCTAGCAGCCGCATTTTGGACGAGTTGCAGTTTCCGGATCAAGCCCAGAGGCAGGCCGGTGTAGAGCGAGTTACAGAAATCTAGTCTAGAGGTGACCGTCGCATGGATCACTGTGGCCAGGTGTTCAGAGGACAGATAGGGCGCTAGTAGCCGAGCCTGGCGAAGATGGAAAAATGCCCGGCTAGCTACCTGTTTAACCTGTGCCTCGAGTGTTAGTGAGGCATCGATGGTCACCCCTAAATTCCTGGCCTGAGATGCGATATTAAGTTGCGTCCCAGCCAGAAAGGGTAAGCGCGCTTCCTGATCTGCCCCCCTACGGCCCAACCACAGAACCTCCGTCTTGGAGGGGTTGAGTTTCAGGCGACTCTGCTCGAGCCATCCAGCTACGGCTTCCAAACATCTGGCAAATGGATCTGGGGGGGAGTCCGGGTGGCCATCCATGAGGAGAAAGAGCTGGGTGTCATCAGCGTACTGGTGGCAACCCAGCCCAAAGCTCCGTACCAGTTGAGCCAGAGGGTGCATAAAGATGTTAAATAATGTAGGAGAGAGCACCGAGCCCTGTGGGACCCCACAAGGGAGCCGGTAAGGGCCCGATACTTCCTCTCCCACGGCTACCCTCTGTGTCCGGTTTTGGAGGAAGGAGCGTATCCAGCGTAACGCTGTACCCCTTATCCCCGTACCGGCAAGGCGGCTCGCTAGCAGCTCGTGATCGACCACGTCAAACGCGGCCGACAGATCTAAAAGAACTAGCACAGCAGAGCCACCTCGGTCAAGCTGGCGACGAAGGTCATCCAACAAGGAGACCAACACAGTCTCCACCCCATGACCAGGGCGGAAGCCAGACTGGTATGGATCGAGTGCCGAAGTATCTTCCAGGAACGCTAGGAGCTGGTCCGCCGCAGCCCTTTCCACCACCTTACCCAGGAACGCTAGATGCGCTACTGGGCGGTAGCTTGCAGGGTCATGTGGGTCCAGGGATGGCTTCTTGAGGAGAGGGCACACCATCGCCTCCTTCAGCACCTCAGGAAACTCCCCCAACTGGAGAGAGCAGTTAACAATATCCCTGAGCTGCTCACCTATCCGTCCATCCCTCCCCTTAAGGAGCCAAGACGGACAGGGATCAAGGGGGCAGGTGGTTGCCCTCATCCTCCCCAGCAACCCGTCCACTTCGGATAAAGAGAGCCGCCTGAAGCCATCAAACGTTACCTCCAAAGGCGGCCAACGGGCCTCTAGTTCATTAACTGTATTAACTGTAGCTGGAAGGGAGTGGCGGAGCGACAAGACTTTATCCGCGAAATGGCTCGCAAATGCCTCACAGCTGATGGTCAAATTCCTACTATTTTGGCGCCCATCTTCCAGGGCGGTAAGAGATCTAACAACCCTAAATAGTTGAGCTGGGCGAGAGCTAGCGGATGCAATTTCCGCGGCAAAGAATTCACGTTTAGCCGCTTTCACTGCCATCTCATACGCCCTCATAAACGTGCGATGAGATGTTCTTGTAGCCTCGTCACGGGCCTTCCGCCACACTCGCTCTAGTCGTCTCAATTCCCTCTTCTTCTCCCGGAGCTCCCCAGTATACCAGGGTGCCCGTTTGAGTCGAGGGCAGAGAAGACGTCTAGGAGCAATCTCGTCTATAGCAGCCGACAGGCGGGACTGCCAGTCCTCCACCATGGCCGCTAACGAGATGCTGGGAGGTTTCGGGTCCCGCAGAGCATTCTGGAAACCAATTGGATCCATGAGTCTCCTTGGGCGGGCAAAAATGCGCCCGCCGCCCAACTGGGGAGGGGGTGGGGTCTTGATCCGAGCCCGCAGGGCATAATGGTCTGACCATGGTACGGCCAAAGCTGTATCCAGAACCACCTCTATCCCTGCCCCAAAGATCAGGTCGAGGGTGTGGCCGGCCTGATGGGTGGGCCCAGCAACAAATTGTTAACGTTAACGGGATCTGCCTGTTTTCCCCTTCCCCACGTGGTTCCCCCCTCGTTAAAGGAAAGAACGCTGGGGTTTCTCCCTCCCAGTCCTCAGAGAGATCGAGCTGACCGGCCTGACGGGCAGCTCGAATCGCGTTAACGATCTGGGAGTGGCCCCCAGTCCTTAATGGCTGCGAGGCGACAGGTTTGGGAGCGGTCAGTGTAACGGCCACTGGTAAGAGAGTGGGATAGGGAAGGGGTGAAGGTGCAATATCTTTCAATAGCAGATTTCCAGCTTCTGGATTCATGACTTCCAGCGCTTTGTGTACTTTCTGCCATGTCAATAAGATCAGCATGGGAGCATGTGGCTCTGCCTTTAACTCCCTCCCTATTTTTTCCCAGTCTCCTAGTCTTCTGGTCCCCGCTAAAGGGTACCACGGGCACTGGCAAGATACCTCTTGTATCAGTTCCCGGAGGTCCTTCACCGAAATCGCCTCTCCTGTGCACTGTCTCACTGCCTGTTGCAATTCGTCAGCATGCTTTACCTGTTCCTTAGACAATGATTCCCCCATACTCACCAGGGAGCCGTAGCTGATCGTGCACGAAGACTCTTTTTCTGGTCGCGGTGAGCACAGGGTCTGGAATCACGTCGGGGGTCACCACTTGTCGGGAAGCAATGAGGAAGAATGACACGGAGAAGGATTTCCTGCGAAAGACCTCTCGAACAGAGGGGAATCCTTTATTTATACATACACGTAAATCATTTCAAATAATCCCGCGAGGTAGCGTGGAGGAAACTGATAGGCTTCAAGTAATCCTTTTTACATATAAGGCAATTGTTGTGCTGTAGTATCCTGATTGGTCTAGGTTAGATGCAGAGGTGCAGCCTCAGAGAGCGTGGTTTGCCAACGCCCTCAGGCCGAATCTCTACACAGATGACTTCAGAAATCAGAAATTCCATTGACTTTCAGGAGGACACCTTGGGCTCAAAGAAGATACCCACACATCTTTGTTGGCTTAAACAAGGCCACAGTTTTATTACAGCTCCACAGGAGTGTTGGTGCAGCCTGGGAGGGGGAGCCTGATTTGCAGTCTGCCGACCACAAGAACCTGGAGGACAGCAATGCCCTGGGGCTTATTTTGTTCCCTCACTGATAATGTGGGCCCCCTTTGCTGCTGGGATCACACTCAAAGAAAAGATCTAGTGGCACCCTGGGGCCCACCGGGAACGCAGGTTCCCTTGCCGCTGAATTCCTGCCCTAGGGAAGTGACTACCTCGGGTAACAAGAGGGAGTGTGGACTTCTCTTGGACCTACCCCAGGCCAGTCGGCACTAAGCCCTTGGTCCCACCCTGGGCTACTTGGCCCTGTGAGCCTTATGCAAGGGTAGGCCCATGTAGAGCGAGTTGCAGAAGTCTAATCTGGAGGTTATCATCACAAGGGTCACTGTGGCTAGCTGCTCCAGGGCCATATAGGGCATTAGTAACCTAACCTGATGAAGGTGGAAAACTCCTTTTCTGTTACTTGAAGGATCTGCACTTATACTGAAAGGGAAGTGTCGAAAATCATGCACAAATTTCCGGTGGATCGAAAAAACAAGGAAGTTGAAGCAAGCTGGCTGTAGAGTCTGTGAAAAACGTAACGCAAGGAAGCAACAATACAAGGAAGCAACAAAATGTGGCCAGATGTGATCCTCCAGATTTTTTCTTTGAGGACCCTGGCTGATGCCTTCTGTACCAATAGCAGTTTCCAGAGCAAGGATAAGGGTAGGCATGCAGAGAGCGAGTTGCAGAAATCTATTCTAGAGGTGACTGTTCCTGGATCACTGTGGCTAGGTATTCAGGTGCCTGGGAGGGTGCTAGTAGCTTAGTTTGGCGAAGCTGGAAGAACACCGGCCTTGCTACATATGTGACCTGTTCCTCCATGGAAAGGGAGGCATCAAAGGTCACATCCAAATTTCTGGCTGAGTGTGCCACTGATAGTTGCATCCCATCCAGGCAGGACAATCATGCTTTCTCCCTGGACCCTTTCTACAGAACCATAGGACCTCCATCTTCAATGAGTTGAGTTTCAGATGGCTCTGCTCGAGCCATCCTGTCACTGCTTCCAGAAATCTGGCTAATGAGTCTGTGGGTGAATCAGTGGCCATCCATCCGGATGATGGATGTCACCAGCATATCAGCAAGAGGGCGCATGAGGACGTTAAATAGAAATAGCGAGAGAACCACTCCCTGCAACATCCTGCATGGGAGATGGCAGTGCTGAGATTGGTTGTAACCTCTGCCTGTAACCCTGGAGACAGGAGATCAGCCATTGTAGGGCTGTCCCATGTATCCCAGCGTTGGCAAGGCAGTGAGCTAGCAGCTCATGGTCAACTTTGTCAAAAATTGCTGTAAGGTCTAGTTATACGAGCAGTGCTGACCCTCGGTCTAGCTCATGGTGGAGGTCATCCATCAGGGTGTCTAGTTCCATTTCAACCCCATGGCCCGGCTGGAAGCCCGACTGGGCTATGTCCAGGACCGAAGCTTCATTCAGGAATGCTGCTAATTGGACCGTGGCAGCCTTTTCCAGTACCTCTCCTAGAAACGCCTCAGCAAATGGCCTTAAAGGTTAAAACTAATGCTGTGAATTGGATCTGGAATTCAACTGGTAGCCAGTTCAACAGCCACAGCATCAGCTGGATGTGGACTTTCTAGGGTGTTTTGGTGAGAACCCTGGCAGTCGCATTTTGTACTAGTTGCCATTTCTGGGTCAGAGACAAGGGTAGGCCCATGTAGAGCAAGTTGCAGAAGTCTAATCTGGAGGTTATCATCACAAAGGTCACTTTGGCTAGCTGTTCCAGGGCCAGATAGGGCATTAGTAACCTAACCTGATGACGGTGGAAAACACCATTTGGGTTACTTGAAGGATCTGCACTTCTACTGAAAGGGAAGTGTCGAAGATCATGCCCAAATTTCCAGTGAATTGAGAAAATAAGGAAGTTGAAGCAAGCTGGCTGCAGAGTCTGTAACCAGCGTAACAAGCAGGAAATGCAAGGAAGCAACAAAATGCATTTGCACAGTTATTTTGTTATTAGTTCATCTTTGGAGCCAGTCAAGAGCCTTGGTAGCCATTGAGAACTCCTGCTTGAGTGGTAGGTATGGTTGGAGATTAAACTGTTATCATTATGCACTAAGTACCAGGGTTTTTAGTATACCTTGTAAGACTCTTTCAGTATCTTATTTTATTTTTATTTTGTTACATTTCTATACTGTCCTCCCTTGAGGATCAGGGCAGTTTACAATAAAGCTTGTAGCTCTCAGTGGGGTGTGATGCTAGTACATTACAGAGAACAGAGCTTTATACATATAGTATTTAACATAACAGTACCAGGAAATATATCAGTCCTTCTGAACTTAACATTTTGAATGCAGTAGCATTTTACAGTCATAACTGTGTAACACTTACCTTTTGACTATTCACCTGTGAGTGCTGCTTTCATTTGATGGTGGCTGGGTCAGGAGTTGCCTTATGATTATGTCTGTTGGGCGATTGTTGGTATTTGGTCATTGGGAGGGGGCTTCTGGGTTGGTGTGGCCCTCTTGGCCTCAACCAATGGTTTGGCAGAAGAACTCCATTTTGCAGGCTCTGTCGACTGTTTCAGTTCTGGCAGAGCCCTGATCTTGTCTGGGAGCTTGTTCCACCAAGTGGAAGCCAGGATGGAGAAAGCCCTGACTCTGGTGGTGGCCAAATGCACTTCCTTCAGGTCAAGGATCTCCAGTTTGTTGGTATATATAGAAATCTAAACAAATAAATAAATATATATATGGAGTGGAATGGGGGGGGGCATATTCAGAGAGGTGGTCCATCAAGTATGCAAGGTCCAAACTGCATATGGCCTTGAAGGTGATTACCAAAACCTTAAGCCTGATCTGGAATTCAATCAATAACCAGTGCAGATGTTGGAGTGTGGGCCAGATGTGGTCCTCCAGATTTTTCCTTTGAGGACCCTGGCTGATGCATTCTGTACCAATAGCAGTTTCCAGAGCAAGGATAAGGGTTGGCATGCAGAGAGCGAATTGCAGAAATCTGTTCTAGAGGTGACTGTTCCTGGATCACTGTGGCTAGGTATTCTGGTGCCTGGGAGGGTGCCAGTAGCTTAGTTTGGCGAAGCTGGAAGAACACCGGCCTTGCTACATTTGTGACCTGTTCCTCCATGGAAAGGGAGGCATCAAAGGCCACATCCAAATTTCTGGCTGAGTGTGTCACTGATAGTTGCATCCCATCCAGGCAGGGCAATCATGCTTTCTCCATGGAACCATAGGACCTCCATCTTTCTATGGAACCATAGGACCTCCATCTTCAATGAGTTGAGTTTCAGATGGCTCTGCTTGAGCCATCCTGTCACTGCTTCCAGAAATCTGGCTAATGAGTTTGGGTGCAAGACATGGCAGTAGTTAGCAGGTTCCCTTGTGTCCAAAGATGTTATTTCAGTGTTGTGATGTTATTTTCCATGTCCTGAAAACCAGGATGTCTGTACAATTTAGACTACTGATAAAAATATGCACAAATCCCATAGGCCATTCTTGAAAAAAATATCATATGCACCATACTGTCTTAGGCATTAGGCTGGATGTCTTTCAACCCACACTGAGTCTTCCTCAGAGGTCTACTTTTTGACACACATCTTTGGATACAATGCAAAGTACACAAAGTAGACAGTAAAATAAACACCAGCTAGACTGGAAGATGTCTTGCTGTATTATAAAGGGAATAAGGGAATAAACCCCAGGAAATACAATTTTGGTTAACAATGATAATATCTTTGCAGGCACTTCAGTTACCGAAGAAAGAGTTTTTGCACTACTCCTTATCTGGTGCACTTCCGATCACCATGGAAAGCTTCTTCGGGCTCTTCCTCTTCTCTCTGCTTCTCCCTTCAGGTAGTATTACAGCTGTTAGTAGCTGAGACCCTGCTCAGTTATATCCCAGGAAAAGGAGTCCAAACCCTGTTCTCCAGATTAGAGTCCGCTGTTCTTAATCCCTGCACCACAGTGGCTCATGGTATTACCGGACACAATTCAGCTCCCCCGTTTCCACCCTCCACCCTCACAATCCTAGCCTACTGTGGGAGCTGGGCAGTGAGGTGCGGCCAGTATAGCTTGTTGGTCATGACTCCTCAAGAACCCTTCTGCTAGACCCTATGGCACCTGCCCCAGTCGCCTTTGGCTGAGACCACTCTTGACCCTTTTCAGGGATTTTTGCCGTGAGAACTTCATTTTAGTGAGGTTCTGGGCTCTACTGAAAGCAAGAGAACTCTCTTAGCCCAGTCACTGAAAAATATTTTTCGGGGAGAGGGCAGCAGAGAATGAACCAAACTGACAACAGGCTTTGAAAGAAAATCAAAAAGAATTTGGCCAAGTTGGTCAAAGAGGTCCTGTTTTTCATGAGGTGTAAACAACTGTTAAACTGCAGAGATGAAAAACTATCTGAATTAGTCTACGGAGAAACTCAAAGAATCTGCCTCCTCCACCATATCCCACCAAGGAGTTTATGATCCAGTGAGCAACATTTGCTGAAGAGCCCTGGCTCCAAATTGGCCTCAGTCAGGGTGAGGGCCTTTTCAGCCCTGCCTTAGTTTAGGGGCATACCCGACCCAATGAGATCAGGGCACTGCAAGAACTCAAGAGAGTTCCACAGGGCTTATGAAACAGCAGTTCCACCAGGGTTAAAGTTGCAGCCTTAAAATAAGAGCAAAAATTCTGTCTTCCCTGCCTAAAGCATGTAAAACATTGGCTAATACCCACCAACTCATTACGAAGCATGCATTTTATCTACCCCTCTCTTGCTAGAGAAAAAGTGGCGGCCCTTCTGGAATTTATAGATCTTAGGATTTTGCATGTTGCTTTAATTGTCTTATTCCTTACTAGTAATCAAGCCCGCTGTATGAATAATACAGCGGGCCCTAGGCACTTATGGTTTCGTGGGCGGCGGGGCCTCCCCTGGGCGGCGGTCATTTGGCGGGCAGGGAGTCCCCGGCAGCCGCGCTCTGCGCGACTGCCGGGGGCTCCCACGAGAGGCGGCATGCGCACACGGGCCTGAGGGAGGCCCGTGGGCTGGGCATCCGCCTGCCCACGCGCCGTGAGGGAGGCTGTGGCGGCGGGCGCGGGCCGGGATGGCGGCGGTGGTGGTGCCGGAGGCGGGCGGGGCGGCGGCGCGGGCGCGTCGGGCGGCGCTGTGGGGCCGGGCGCGGGGCATGTGCCAACGTCTGCGGGCGCTGCAAGCGCGGCAGGTAGAGCGGAACGTCCGGCAGCAGCTGGCGGGTCTGGTGCGCGGCGTGGGGCGGCCCCTGCTGGGCTCGGCGGCGCTGGGCTCAGAGCTCCGCCGCTTGGCCGCCAGCGCCTCCGCCCGCCTCAGCGCCGCCCGGCGCGCCTGCGACTCTGACGCCACCTCCCCGTACGCCTCCGCACGGCTGCCGGGGGGGGTCCCTTCCCGCCGGGCTGACGCGTCGGAGGCGCTTCGTGCCTCCGACGCGTCAGCCCGGCGGGAAAGGGAGCAACTGCAAGCCGCGCTGCGCGCGGCTCGCAGTTGCTAGGGCTGGGAATCGGAGGGACACGAGTGGTCCCTCCGATTGTCTGTCCTGAGGAAGGGTCCAATCTGGACCCTTCCTCATCACGGACAAATCCCACCTTAGAACCCCTTAACCATTTATTTAGTCCGTGGCGCCCGTGGCGCCACGGGCGGTTTAAAGATGAATGCTATGAGCTATCCAGCATTCTCTAGGCATGGTGGGTACAAGTGGAAAAATACCTTTTTCAGAAATCTTTTACTGGCCTGTAGAATCGTGTCGAAGCCCCTTCTATGTCCACTGCTTCCCATGCATGGCTTCATCATTGTCAAGTTCATTTGATGAGAAGGTCTGGGGAAAAAAATGGAAGAAATGAAGAAAAAAAGTCATTCAAAGCATTTTCTGAATTTAAAGCTGTTTTAGAGGGTTCGATGTGTATATGGCATTCATGTCCTTCTGCTGCCAATTAATGTAGATGCCTCTCGACCCCATATGACTTGTAAGACTCTCTCTGTTCCCTTCACAGGTGCCTCTTTGGAGTGTGAAACATGTTCAAGTGAAGGGAACAGCTGCAGTGGCTCGAAGCAGACTTGTCCTGCTAACATAGACACCTGTATGACCGTTACGACAGAAGCAGGTGAGTGGAATGGAACCTTGGCCCATCAGCACCAATGAAAAGAGTGTACTCGACTCCTAAAATATTTCGCAACACATGCCCATCTTTGGGACAGCATCCAACAACATACATCATTTTTAAAAGCTGCAATAACAATTCAAGCAGCAGTAGAGGACAAACAATAGCTCAGGAAAATAAAGTTTATAAAAAATTGGCATGATGCCCCAAACAAACAAATGACAATTTGTTGCTAATTCAGCCTTTCTGAGGTGTCTAAATCTAAGGAGGGAGTAGGATTGCACAGATGACTCCAAAAATCAGAAATTCCATTGACTTGCAGGAGGGCACCTTGGGCTCAAAGAAGATGCCCACACATCTTCATTGGCTTAAACAAGGCCACAGCTTTATTATAGCTCCACAGGAGTGTTGGCGCAGCCTGGGAGAGGGAGCCTGATTTGCAGTCTGCAGACCACAAGAACCTGGAGGACAGCAATGCCCTGGGGCCCATTTTGTTCCCTCACTGGGTATGTGGGCTCCCTTTGCTACTGGGATCCCACTCAAGGGAAATCTCTAGTGGCACCCTGGGGCCCAACCAGTTCTTCTACCGGGAATGCAGGTTCCCCTCTCACTGGATTCCCACCTTAGGGAAGTGACTACCTGGGCTAACAAGAGGAAGCATAGGACGGGTTATAAAGAAAAATTGATCATAGAATCCTAGATTTGGAAGGGGCCATAAGGACCATCTAGTCCCACCCCCTGCTCAGTGCAGGATCAGCCAAAATCATCCAGGAGAAGAATCTGTCCAGCTACAGCTTGAAGATCTCCAGTCAGGGGAAGCTCCCCTCTTCCTTAGGCAGCCCATTCCACTGGTGAACTACTCTGTGAATTTCCCGTCCCATGGTAGCTAGACAATATTTTTCTACGTGTAGTTTAAAGCCATACCTGCGAGTCCTTTCATTTGCTGCCAAGAGGAACTGCCCCCTGTCCTCCTCCAAGTTAAAGGTAAAGGTATCCCCTGTGCAAGCACTGAGTCATGTCTGACCCTTGTGGTGACGCCCTCCAGCGTTTTCATGGCAGACTCAATATGGGGTGGTTTGCCAGTGCCTTCCCCAGTCATTACCGTTTACCCCCCAGCAAGCTGGGTCCTCATTTTACCGACCTCGGAAGGATGGACGGCTGAGTCAACCTTCAGCCAACTGCTGTGATTGAACTCCCAGCCTCATGGGCAGAGCTTTCAGACTGCATGTCTGCTGCCTTACCACAAGAGGCTCCTCCAAGTTACAACCTTTCAAATACTTGAGGAGAGCCATCCTGTCCCCTCTCAACCTCCTCTTCTCCATGATGAACATCCCCAAGTGCCTCAGCCGGTGCTTGGTCCCCTGGCCCCGTATTATTCTCGTCACTGATGAAGATGCTTGGAAACAGACAGATCTCAGTTTAGTCCCTGTTTCTTTGCAAAGTATCAGCCGGTTGGAGTAGCAAGATTCTGCCTTGCTTTACTCTACTCTTGTTGTTTGAATTATTTTCCCCCTTACTTACATTTCCTTGTGTTTTAATGGTAAACACGTTGCCACCTCTGTGGGGTTGTTTCATTTGTTTTCCACGCAACTGGAATGAAATTCCCATGGACTGAAGCCATTGGTGGATCCCGCCCAGACAAAAAAAGAATGGTCAAAGAAACAGAAGAAAATGCTGCTATTCTAGAGGCAATCAGAGAGGGGATAGCCAAGTGTGGATGGGACTGTGATGTGGGTCATGCCTCCATTCCTGGGATCCTTATGGGATGTTTTTTGGAAGTGTCTATTTATGTCAGTCATCTTGGGTATGAAAAAGGAAAGGTGGGACATCAGTTGAATGGATAAACTTCTTGGGATCAATGGACCCACTTTACTTCTTACTTTTGTTTTTCAAATCCAGGTGGGACAACAACTACTTCCAAGTTTTGCTTTTCCAAGAATGCCTGTGAAGTACTGAAAGCTGGAGAAACATTCAGCGGAGGTACCATCAAAGTAGTCACATGCAAGGCCCCTTCCGCCTCAGCATCTCTACTCCTGGCACTCTCAGGACTTCTGCTGATCAAGTTCCTCTTCTAGCACACCTCCTGAAGATCTGACAGAGCCATCAATGCCTTTCCTTTGGACCTGACCACTCGACCTTTTAAAGAGATCAGGCCCCTAATGGCTTTTTTAGCAAGCAAAACAAATAAAAAGGATGAATTGACAAGGAGCTGCAATCTGGAATTTGTCTATTTGTATTCGGTCAGGGTGTGAATTGGTTGTCCCCAAGTCTATTTGTGCAGACACAAAAAGTGAAGGAAATTTGGCATGAATTAGGGATGGCAGTCCTCAGGAAGGATTGAGGATACCCCAGCTTCGCAGCTGATCTTTAAGAGACAGAGATCAGTTCCTTGGAGAAAATGGCTTTATACTCTATTGAGTCCCCTCTCTGCCCAAAATCCTACATACCCTTGACTCCACCCCCAAAGTCTCCAGGATTTTCCCTTTCCAGAGCTGGCAGCCCTAGCATAAATTCAAAATCTGATGACACTACAAGGACCTCTAAGCTATCTTAATCCTATTTCCATGCCGTCGAAGGGACGAGTTTAGCTGAGTTGGGTCAGGGGCTGAGGCCGGATGAATGACATTTTGTTCTTTTGTTAGGTCAAATGTCTAGCAGACAACTGTGCCAGAGAGAGAGATTTTCCAAGCAAGATCAGTATTTGGACATTTTAGTCCTGATAATTCACCCTAAGGATTGTTGCACTCAAACGATTGCCATGGCCAGCTTCTCATGGAAAGTTCTGTCTTTAGATTATTCATACCAAGTTTGGACTGAAGGATGTGGTGTATTCTCATAAATCTCTCAATGAAATGCTTCCTTTGAATCAGAATACACAGCTTCATTAGATATGCAATTCAGAATAATTTAATGGATGGGGGGAGAAGGTTGCAAGGAGCAACTGCCAGGAGACACGTGGCCCAAATCACATTAGCTGGTTCCTGGTTCCTTTCTTGGGTCAACTGCCCACACTACAAAGAATATTATGGAACTTTGTGGAACAAAATCATTCTGGACTCAGAAACTGGGTGATCCCAGTGAGCTTATAACAACATCAACAACAACAACCTTATTTTTACAGCCCTCCCTTCTTAGTTGGCCCAGAGTGGATAACTGTCAAAGGCAGACAAACTCACAACGTGGCTTCTATATAAAGAAAGCTTTATTGGAAGTAGTTCTGAACACTCTAACATCTGAAGTCGAATCTAACCGATATATGGCAAGCAGGCAGTTATCAATACTTTCTTCCCACCGATTGTCTCCACATTCCCAGAGTAGAATCAACCCCCTTCTTCCAGGTGCCATCCCGGGCTTCCTGCCAGATTGTCTCTGGCTCCAGTCATCCCTTGATAACAAAGCTACATTTACAAGAAAGTATCAAAATGGAGTTTCTTTGGTCACCTATAAGCCATGGCAATGATCAGAGGGGACTGATCCTGACAATAACATGAATTATACAATTTGATGTTACATGGGGAATGTTACATGGGGAATGTTTTACATTTGAATGTTCCAACTAAATCATATTAACCCAATTATATTAAATTACATTTGTGAACCATCTTCTTAGCCTTGTACAGGATGTCTTGTTTTGTTGGGTGGGTTGCGGTTTTAGAGATGGTATATTTATAGTTTTATGGGTAGGAAGTCCAGTGTTTCTGTGCCCCAATTGAGGTCCACTTGCCTCTCTGCCATGTCAACCAGAAGTGACACGTCACCAGAAGTGACATTAGCACCCACACCCTCCTCCTGCCTTTACTACTACTACAGTGACTCTGTCTCATGTAGCGGGACAGTAAAAAGGTGAGGAGGGGTCCGGGAGGCACGCTTATATATAGCACTACGCCACTCAGTGCAGAAATGCCCTTGAACATCTCTGGTTTCTGCCTTGCAAAATTAGGTTTGAAACAAAGTCTTTATATTCTCAAAGGAATTTTGATGGTTACCTCCCAGGGGAGTTTATTTTATTTTATTTTTTGGTGAGTAGCAAAGCTAGCACTATTGACAATATTCTGGTTTGTTCAACACTATTAACTTTGGCCTACTCTTCCCTGTCCAAATGGGCCTAGAAGGCCATGTGAGGGGGTCTGTGGGTGGTTATTTTTCAGGAACGTGGGATTGTATGGAACACAATCCCATGTTCCCACAAAATAAAAATGAATGCTCAGTCTGCCCTGCCGTGCGGATAAGCACTTCAAAACTGACTGAGGAATTTTGTGCCCCCTCTGAGCTACTGTAGGGCAGGGAGGAGCTGGGCCTTCCAGGCCATGGCTCTTCCTTGTCCACACCAGCCTGCTGCGGGACAGGCCCCCACAGTGGGTTCAGGGAATTCATAAAATTCCTCATTCCTTAGCCGGGGGCTTCTGGGGCCTCTTCTGTGCCAGACCCGTGCGGGCAACGGCCTGGCAGCAACATCATTTAGAAATGGGGATTTGCCCCATTTCCATATGACTGCCCTCTCAGCCTTTTCCACCCATGCAGAATTGGCCATCCTGTAAAAAAAATAAAAAAGAAAAGGGTTTAAGAACTTGGTTACCCAGAAGCAGAAGTTCTATTCGAGAGAATTGTGGGGAATAATGATTCAAGTGGCCAATGAGACAAACTCAGCCATGTTGATCTCAAGCCAAATCTGGAATAACCCTTCACCTCTAGATTCTCTTCTTCCAGCTAATAAATGGCTGTCTGTTTTTAAAGCCATGTATGATGTCCACTCCCAATCCCCCAAGACTACAAAAGACACTAAGTTCCTGCCATGGCCAGTGGGCTCCCCAAAAGAGATTAGCAATCAAACATAATGTTTACCCCCCTCAAGCCCATCCAGGCTACATGCTTTCCCACCATGTACATAGCTGCAAAAAGGCTATAAAGACCATCAAAGCACCTCTCTATGTTGCCCAGATTTCTTGGTATGGATTCTGTCATATGACTGATTTGAGAGCAGGTTCATTCACATTCCTCTGCATCTTTCCAGCATGCCCCATGCCCAGATCAGTAATTATAACTCTTGTGGACCCTTATTTCCCAGATCTAATTGATTTCCCTCTCTTTGTTCCTCCTTGTGTAAGTGTGTTAGTGTAATTCCATCTCTGTTAGTGCAGTTAAGAATTTGTCCCTTTTGTGTGTCCCAATAAAAACTTAATTCTTTTATTGTAATATTTGCTATATTCCTCGGATTCCTTCTTTAATTTTTACATAATAAGAATCAGAAAAGTTACAGAAAGAGAAAAAAAAAGGTTTAGATATTTCCAATATTCATCCCAATATATTTGAAAGTCTTCTAGTGGTCTGTGATTGACCAGGTTATTAGTTTAGCCATTACAGCTAGCTCTCTGAGCTTTACACTCCATAAATCCCTGTGCACAGCTATGCTGAGTCCTGCTGCTGCTATTGCATTCAAGAATTCCACACCCTGTTTTGATATACCTGTGTATTCAATGCTTTTTTGGATCCAATGCAAATTTACATTTAAACATTGTTGGCAGTTTATTATGGACTTTTATCAAAATGTTTTTGATCAATTTACAATTCTACCACATGTGAAAAAACGATCCAATAGCATCTTGACATTTCCAACACTTTCCATCAGTTTGTTTAGAAATTTTACTAATAGCTTTAGATGTCGAATACATCTATAAAACATCTAATACCAATTTTCATGCAATGACTGACATTTTGTCAATTTCATATTTTACATCATTGATGTTCCCATTCCTCTATTGTGATAATCATACCAAAATTCTGCACCCACTTTATCATACATGGTTTCACTTGTTCTAGCTCAGTTTCTTATTTAAGCAAAAGTTTATAAATTCTACCCAAGTGATGTCTTGGGTATCTTTATCTTGCAAAATCAACTTTTCAAACTCAGTTTGTTCTCTTAAAACTCCTTGAGATTCGTTCCATTCCTCTTTCAGTTTTGATGTCCACTGCATATAAGTAAGAAAATCTATTCTTTTTTTATTGTAGTATTTGCCACCAACCTTTTATATATCCTCTCTTTATCCACCAGATTTTGAATGGGATTAGTGCAGTTGGCAGTTAGTTAGAGAGCTAGGGATAGTTTGGGATAGATCACCTATCTGTAAGAGCATGGATAGAGAGGGGTTGCTGCTCGGGGGGGGGCATAATAGGGCTGGGGTATCGACCAAACTTGGCTAAGGGTGGTATGGCAGGGAGAGGAGGTTGGACAATAGAACAGTTGCTGAAGTTTGTACTTGATCCTCTTCCAACCTCCATTCCATCCCCAGAAGCGTGAGGGTGGAGGCTAGGAAGAATCCAATTTTGGTCATCTGCAGTGCAACATCAATTAACAACAAGCTTCAACTCTGTAACAGTTTTTTGCAAAGTCAGGGGTGGACTTTGCTTGAGTGACCGAGACCTGGGTGCGGGAAGGTGAGTCAGTTGCCTTGAATGAACTAGCACCACCTGGGTTCTTGGTCCTGCACCAATCTTGGATCCATGGTAGGGGAGGGGGGATGGAAATCATGGTCTGTGAGGCTTTCTCCTACAAGGCTCTTCCAGTACCAGAAATCAGTGAGGTGGAGTGTGTTGGCTTTGGATGTAACTCAGTAGATTGGCCATCTGGCTGGTGTACGGCCTACCCAATTCCCCAACAGATCCCCTGCCAAGCCTGCTGGAAGTGACAACCACCTGGGCATTGCAGTTGCCCAGGTTGTTAGTCCTGGGGGACTTCAATGTTAATATGGATGTGCCACCCCTGGGACTTGGCTCAGACTAAGTGTTTTCTATGGCAATACTTGGCTCTCACAATTTGTTGCTAGGCCCACCCATCAGGCTAACCACACCCTCGACTTGATCTTCAGGGCTGGGATAGAAGATCTGGGAGTGACCATAGATACCTCACTGATCTGGAGATAGAAGTGAGTCTGGATGTGGCTGTAGCCATCCTATGGTCAGACCAGAATGCCCAGCAGGCTGGGCTCAGGATGCCATCCTAAGTTTAATGCCATGTGTATTTTTACCTGGCCATAGAGACTTATAGATCCACTTCGTTTCTGGAATGCTCTGTGGGAACTGATGCCTCCTGGAGTCTCATTGTCAGTCCTAGTGGAGGACAGTCAGTTCCACTTGGTGGCAGTGATAGATGAGATTGCTCCCAGACATCTTCTCTGTCCTCGACTCAGATGGGCCCCTTGGTTCACCAGGGTGCTCCGGGAGAAGAAAAGGGAAGTGAGATTATTAGCATGAGTGTGTTGAAAGACTTCCAGTGCGGAGGCAAGAACATCTTATTGCAGACTTATGAAGGCATATGAGATGGCAGTGAAAGTGGAAAAATGTGAATGTTTTGCCTTGGAAATTGTGTCTGCCAGCTCTCACCTGGCCTAATTATTTAGGATATTAAAGTCTCTTACCACCCTCAAGGAAGGGGACCAGCATATTAGTCAATTGGATCTTGGCTGTGAGGCATTAGCGAGCTTTTTGGCAAACCCTTATTGCTCCGCTGTGACCTTCCCACCATGTTTGATTCAGCAAATGAACTGGAGGTCTCTTGGCCGCCTCTGGAGGTGACGTTTGACAGCTCTCTTTACCCAAAGTGGACAAGCTGCTGGGGTCAGTCAGGGCTACCACTTGCCCCTTGATCCCTGCCCATTTTGGCTCCTCAAAGGGGTTGGCCAGTGGATCAATATCTCCCTGTCTGCCAAGATGTTTCCTGAGCTACTAAAGGGAGCAGTGGTTTGCCTTAACCTTAAGAAACCATCACTGGGCCCTGAGACCCCGCCAGGTACTATCCAGTTTCACATTTGGCATTACTGGGTAATGTAGTTGAAAGGGCCATGGCAGACCAACTCCTGGCATTCTTGGATGAAACATTGGATCTTGATCCATATCAGTCTGGCTTCCATTCTGGCTATGGGGTGGAGACAGTGCTGGGCACCCTGATTAATGATCTCCATCAGCAGCTGGATCGAGGCGCTTTGGCTGTGCTTGTTCTATTAGATATCTCGGCCACCTTTGATGTGGTCATCCATGAACTGCTGGCCCACCGCCTTGCCGGGATGGGGATACGGGGCACAGCACTTAGCTGGTTATGCTCCTTTCCCCATAACCAGACCCAGAGGGTAGCTGTGGGAGATGAGCTGTCATGCTCCTATCAGCTCTCTTGTGTGGTTCCTCAGAATACATTGCTCTCCCCCACATTATTCAACATCTTTATGCACCCTCTGGCCCAGCTGGCACAGTTTTGGGCTGGGAAGTTATCAATATGCTGATTACACCCAGCTCCATCCCATCATGGAGGGCTGCCCAGATTCCCCCTGGAACTATTTCCCAGATGCTTGGAAGCCATGGCTAAATGGCTTGAGCAGAGTCATCTGAAACTCAACCCCTCCAAGACAGAGGTCCTGTGGCTGGGAAATAGGAGGGCTGGACAGGAAGTGTGTTTACGCACCATGGCCAAGATGCAATTTATGAGTGTGCCCCAAGCCAGGGATCTGGGAGTGACCATAGATGCCTCACTGATCTGGAGGCACAGGTCAAGAGAATAGCCTGTCCACCTATGCCAAACCAGGATTTGAGTAGAAGATCTGATCAGGGTTCCGAACAGCAGTACGCCAGGATTACCCATGGTGAGAGTCATGGCTTCCCTCTTACCACTTCCCCATTGGATAATGTTTATGGGGGATGTAGTGGATTTTTACCACAATGTTTTTTGATTTATGTATTGTAATTTTTATGGGGTCTGCCGTGGGGAGATCTGGAATTGCTTAACATGGTGAATCAGGATTTATTCCCCAGTCCCCCACATGCAGCCAGCTGGCTGACCTTGGGCTTTTCACAGCACTGAGAAAGCTGTTCTGACTGAGCAGGAATATCAGGATTGTCTCAGCCTCACCCACCTATATCACAGGGTGTCCGTTATGGGGAGCGGAAAGGGAAGGAGATTGTAAGTCACTTTGAGACTCCTTTGGGTAGAGAAATGGAGCATACAAAACCCAACTCTTCTTCTTTTGCAATATGGGTTTCCCACTCTGGGATGGGAAATACCTGATACTGAATGGAAAAGGTTGGAAGTTGGATGTAGGGCTGTTATTAGTATGCATTATGGTTTTATTTATCCTTTTATTGATGTTTTATTAATGCGGATGACACCCAGCTCTTCCTCCTGATGGACAACCGCCCTGACTCTCCTCCCCCCCAAAATCCTTAGCCAGATGTCTGGAAGCAATGACAAAACAGATCAAGCAGAGTTGCCTGAAGGTCAACCCTACAAAGACGGAGGTCCTATGGTTGGGTAGGAAGGAACCATGGGAAGAAGTACGTCTGCCTACCCAGGATGGTGTGCAGCTCTCACCAATGCATTCCGCCAGGAAATTGGGTGTGATCCTGGATGCTTCCCTTACAGTGGAAGCCCAGGTCACAAAGGTAGCATGGCTGGCATTTTACCACCTCCACCAAGCCAAGCTACAAGCACCCTACCTGGACCCAGAACACCTAGCCACAGTGATCCATGTGATGGTCACCTCTAGGCTGGACTTCTGCAACTCGCTCTACGCAGGCCTAACCTCATCCTTGATCTGGAAACTACAACTGGTGCAGAATGCTGGGGCCAGGATTCTCACTAAAACATCATGGAAATCCCGCATCTGGCCGGCACTCCAACAACTTGGCTGGCTCTCAGTTGAATTCTGGATTAAGCTTAAGGTTCTGGCAATCACCTTTAAGGCCATACGCGATTTGGGCCCAGTGTATTTGAGAGACCGCCTCCCTGCCTATACCCCCAAAAGAGTCTTACGTTCTGCCGCCTCCAACTGGCTGTGGATCCCTGGCCCCAGAGAAGCATGTGGGACCTCAACCAACCTGGTGGAACGAGCTCCCTGAAGATTTCAGGGCCCTGCCAGAACTTCCACAGTTCCGCAGGGCCTGCAAGAGGGAGTTCTTCCACCAGGCATCTGCTTAAGGTCAACCGACTCAGAACACCTGCTGGTCCCTCCAGATGCCCGCCCATGACTCTCCCAATGTTACTGTTAATGGCTATTTATATTATAAATCTGGTTTTGTAATCTTTTGATGCTTTATTGAAAGTTGTTTTGATGTTATAGTTGTAAGTTATATAATGTTCAGTGTAAACCGCCCAGGGCTGCAAAGAAATGGGTGGTATAAAAATATAAATAAATGAATGAATAAATAAATGAATAAATGAATAAATGAATAAATGAATAAATGAATAAATGAATAAATAAATAAATAAATAAATAAATGTTTTATTAATGTTTTCACTGATGTTTTATTTGTATTGTGAACCCTCCCAAGCCCATTTGCAGAGAAGGGTAGTATATAAACCCAATTATCTGTAAACTACTCTGCAGGACTTGTATAAATAAAAGAGTAAGGGGTAAGTGGGAGGAGAAAGGGGCAGGGCGAGTCCAGGATAAAAACTCAAGGGGGCCAATCAGAAGGCACAAAGCGGCTTCCGATTGGCCCCTCAGCCCAGCGCCAGCCTCTGCCCGCACCTCCTACCCTCTAAGGCGCTACAGAACTGCAGTCCACGGGTAATGTCATGGGCGGACTGAGGCTATTCCTCGTTGCTTGCCCCTGCCACTGCTGCCGCCTCTCTTCCGGGGTGATCCTGGCTACCTGCTCACTACTCCCCCTTGCCCTTTCTTTGTTCACTGGTGCCGCAGAGTTAAGGGTTCCCTGTCGCTTGCTGACCACCCGGCGCAGAATTACCCCCCTCCTCCCCCCCAACGCTCCCCATATTTCTTTTGATGCTCCCTGAAAAAGTGGCTGTTTTGAGCACCTTTATTTAAAAAAAAAAACTCATTAAGGAGGGGAGGGGGGGAAATGCAAAACGAATTCCAACCAATCTTGATAGTCATACGTAGTTTTGGAGTCCTTTGGGGAAACTGGTGGGAGAAAAGAGCTCCTGCGGCAATCTCCCAGTGGCCATTACTTTTAAAAAAGGGGGTGGGGGAGGAAGCGAGAGAAGTAAGCCCCACACTTCTTTTGGGGAAAGCTTACTGCCCCCATTCTGACTTTCTGGGCCTTTCAGAGCTCTGGATTCGAGGAACTGTGGCTGCAATGGGAGAGAAAAGAGGCAGCCAGTTAATGACCAGAAAGTAGAAAGAAGGGGGGGGGACTGCCAGCCTCCCCCCTCCCCCCTCTCCTCTAAAGGGCTACAGATCTGGAGTCCATGGGTAAACCACGACTACAGTTGTGCCCTGAGTTCCGCAGCACAAGCGGCGACGGAGTCCTGGGGAGGGGTGCCCCTTTCAAGACCTCCATTCTCACAAAAGATCCCCTCCTGTTCCCCAAAGAGTGGCAGCTGCCTTTTCCCTGGTGGTGCCCAGAACCCAGACCCAGTGGCTGCATGGTTTCTTTAAATGAGCAAGAGCAAGAGATGCCCTAGGTGGCTGCTGGTTGTTTGTTTGTTTAAGCTGTTTCTTTGGTTAGCCTAGGTAGAGTTAGCTTGTTTGGTTTGGCAGTTTGAGCCTTGCAGGGCCACTTTTTCTTGGTTGCCACCTTTGGGGGAGTGCCCTGGGTGGCTGGCAGCTGGTTGGTGTTTTAGAGATTGTTTCCTGGGGGAATTGCTGCGTTCTTCTTGGGGTGCCCAATTAGTGACCCTTTAAATAGGCAGTAAAATCCATAGTTTCAGGAAATATTTTAAAGTGCTACTAATTTTTTAGAATAGAGTTTCTTTCCTAAGTACCTAAATAGGATAGAGACAGGAATTGATTTAGAGGCCAACAGGTTTAGGGATTCTTCTTAGCAGATCAGGTGGGGGCTTGGTGCACAAATCTGCTCCAGCCTTCCTTGTAGCTAGTAACACTCAGGTAGCTTAAAACACTTTAAAAGTGTAAAAAGGGGTTTTCCTCATTTTTCCCTGCTGTAGGTTAGGTAGGGCCAATTAAACTTAGCTAGGCCCAGACAGGTTCCTTAAGTTAAAAAAAAAATCCAAGAGGAAAACTCCAAGGAAAACTCCAGGAAAAATCCAAGAGGAAAAATCCAACAGGAAAACTCCATAGAAATTAGGTCAGCTTAGGGTCTATTTAAAAAAACTAAACAGGTAGCTGGTGGGAGGTTTTATAAGTTGCAAGGTTTCCTTAGAAACAGGTGTTAGGGCAGTTAGTGGCAGAGCCTTAAATATCCCTGTCTCTTAGAATCATAGAATCATAGAGTTGGAAGGGTCCATACTGGCCATCTAGTCCAACCCCCTGCTCTACGCAGGATCAGCCCTAAATGTAGGAGTTTGGCTGTTCGGTGCTGGCAAACCACACCCCTTTTCAGCTAAAGCTTCTGCATCTAACCCTAGTCTGAGATGACCTTTTTGACCTATTTCCTTATTTGGCTTGGAATGTAACCTAAACCAATCCTGAAAGCACACAATGCCTTCAGGAAGTTCCTTTGTCTAACTTGGTGGGGGGAAGTAATAAATACCACAGCGCCTTCTGATCTGTAGGCCTTTTCACACAGACCCTCACCTCGTGTCATTTATTCTTACTGTTTCCCTATACCTAAGCATTCTAAAGCATCCAAGAAAAGTGTATATCCAGCCTTTGCTTGAAGACTGCCAGTGAGGGGGAGCTCACCACCTCCTTAGGCAGCTTATTCCACTGCTGAACTACTCTGACTGTGAACATTTTTTTCCTGATATCTAGCCTATATCGTTGTAGTTTAAACCCATTCCTGCGTGTCCTTTCCTCTGCAGCCAATGGGAACAGCATCCTGCCCTCCTCCAAATGACAACCTTTCAAATACCTAAAGAGGGCTATCATGTCCTCTCTCAACCTCCTTTTCTCCAGGCTGAACATTCCCAAGTCCCTCAACCTATCTTCATAGGGCTTGGTCCCTTGGTACCAGAGTGAGGCCTCCAGAACTGCACACAGTACTCCAGGTGTGGTCTGACCAGTGCCGTATACAATGAGACTATGACATCTTCTGATTTTGATGTGATGCCCCTGTTGATACAGCCCAAAATGGCATTCGCCTTTTTTACCGCTGCATCACACTGCCTGCTCATGTTTAGGTTACAATCCACAAGTACCCCAAGGTCTCGTTCATACACAGTGTTACCTAGAAGCGTATCCCCCATCCAGTAGGCATGCTTTTCATTTTTCTGACCCAGATGAAAAACTTTACACTTATCTTTATTAAATTGCATCTTGTTCTCATTTGCCCATTTTCCATTGTGTTCAGATCTCGTTGAACTCTGTCTCTATCTTTTTTTAATTATTATTATTATTAGATTTATTTCCCGCCTCTCCCGATAGGCTCGAGGTGGGTCACAACAACTAATCCCATTAAAATTCCTATTAAAACATCAATCTACTAACATGGCGGCTAAAGATCCCATCCCTGCCCCAATTATTAAGAGGTGAAGAGGAAAGGATAGGGGAGTAGCATACACTCCAACTCCTAGGGGGGGGGAGCGATGTCCCTGATTTGCTGACCGCAGCCTCAACCATAGACCTGGTGGAAGAGCTCCGTTTTACAGGCCCTGCGGAAAGCTGACAAATCCCGCAGGGCCCGCAGATCACCCGGGAGCTCATTCCACCAGGTAGGGGCCAGGACTGAAAAAGCCCTGGCCCTGGTCGAGGCTAGGCGTGCTTCCTTTGGGCCGGGGACGACCAACAGATTCTCACCCGCAGAGCGTAAGGCCCTGCAGGGGGCATAGAGCGGTAGGCGGTCCCTCAGGTATGTGGGTCCCAACCCGCGTATGGCCTTGAAGGTTAAAACCAAAACCTTGAACCAGATCCGGGCAGCAATTGGCAGCCAATGCAGCTGCCTCAGCACCGGCTGGATGTGGGCCCTCCAAGATGTTCCAGTGAGGACCCTGGCAGCTGCATTTTGTACCAGCTGTAGTTTCCAGATCAGGGACAAGGGTAGGCCTGCGTAGAGCGAGTTACAGAAATCTATTCTGGAGGTGACTGTCGCATGGATCACTGTGGCCAAGTGGTCAGGGGACAGGTAGGGCGCTAGTAGCCGGGCCTGGCGAAGGTAGAAAAATGCCTGGCCCACTACTCTCTTGACCTGAGGCTCCATAGTCTGGAGGCATCAATGGTCACACCCAAATTCCTAGCTTGGAGCATGATGGTAAGTTGCACCCCTGCTAGGGTGGGTAAACGCGCTACCTGTTCCCGCACCCTTCCCCCCAGCCACAGGACCTCCGTCTTGGAGGGGTTGAGTTTCAGGCAACTGCTCGAACCATTCTGTCACCGCCTCCAAACATCTGGCAAATGTTTCCAGGGGGGCGTTCGGGTGACCGTCCATTAGGAGATAGAGCTGGGTGTCATCAGCGTACTGATGGCAACCCAGCCCAAAGCTCCGTACCAGCTGGGCCAGAGGGCGCATAAAGATGTTAAACAATGTGGGGGAGAGGACCGCACCCTGAGGGACCCCGCAAGGGAGTCTATAGGGCCGCGAGAGCTCTTCCCCCACAGCAACCCTCTGGGACCAGTTCTGGAGAAAGGAGCGTATCCAGCACAAGGCTGTGCCCCGTATCCCCGTACCGGCCAGGCGATGGACCAACAGTTCGTGGTCCACGATGTCAAAAGTCATCCAGCAGAGTGACCAAAACCGTCTCCACCCCGTGGCCAGGGTGGAAGCCAGACTGATATGGATTGAGTGCTGAAGTTTCCTCCAAGAATGCCAGGAGCTGGTCCACTGCCGCCCTCTCCACCACCTTGCCCAGGAACGCTAAATGCGACACTGGGCGGTAGTTAACAGGGTCCAGCGGGTCCAGCGATGGTTTCTTCAGGAGAGGGCAGACCACCGCCTCCTTGAGCCGCTCAGGAAACTCTCCTGTACTCAGGGAGGAATTGATGATGTCTCTGAGCTGGCCTCCTATCTTCTGGCCACCTCCTTTGAGGAGCCAAGAAGGACAGGGGTCGAGGGGGCAGGTGGTCGCCCTGACCGAACCTAGCAACTTGTCCACTTCAGAAGAAGAGAGCCGCCTGAAGCCATCAAACCTCACTACCAATGGCGGCCAACAGGTCTCCAGTTCATTCACTGTATTAATTGTGGCGGGAAGGTCGTGGCAGAGTGACAAGACTTTATCCGCAAAATAGCTCGCAAATGCCTCGCAGCCGATTTCCAATTGTCTAGTGTTTTGGCGCCCCTCAAGGGCAGTAAGTGATCTAACTATCCTGAATAATTGGGCCGGGCGAAAGCTTGCGGACGCGATTTCCGTAGCAAAAAACTCACGTTAAGCCACTTTTACCGCCATCTCATACGCACTCATAAGCGTGCAATAAGATGTTCTTGTAGCCTCTTCACGAGTCTTCTGCCACACTCGCTCCAGTCATCTCACTTCCCTTTTCTTCTCCCGGAGCACCCTCGTGTACCAGGGGGCCCGTTTGAGTCGAGGGCAAAAAGGATGTTTAGGGGCGATCCCATCTATGGCGGCCATCAGGCGGGACAGCCAGTCCCCCACCATGGCCGCAAGTGAGTCGCCAGGAGGCATCAGGTCCCGCAGAGCAATCTGGAAACCGAGCGGATCCATGAGTCTCCGCGGGCGGGCAAAAATACGCCCGCCACCCAACTGGGGAGGGGGTGGCATCTCGAGCCGGGCCCGCAGGGCATAGTGGTCTGACCACGGCACAGCCAAAGCTGTATCCAGATCCACCTCTATCCCAGAGCCAAAAATCAAGTCGAGCATGTGGCTGGCGTAATGGGTGGGCCCAGCAACAAATTGCGAGAGCCCCAGTGTCACCATGGATGACACCAGGTCCCCGCCAAGTCCTGAAGAGGGCGCGTCTGCGTGGACGTTGAAGTAACCCAGGATTAGAAGCCTGGGGAACTGCAATGCCCAAGCGGCCGCCACCTCCAGCAGACGGGGCAGGGCATCTGGCGGAGCGTTGGGCGGACGATATACCAGCCAGATAGCCAAGCTCTCGACCTAGCCCAACTCAATACCGACACACTCCACCCCACCAATTTCTGGCTCCGGGAGAACCCTGTAGGAGAGAGCCTCCCGGACCAAGATTGCCACCCCCCTCCTCTCTTGTGGGTCCGGGATTGGTGAAGAATGGAGTATCCTGCTGGGGCCAGTTCTCTCAAGGCCACCTCCTCTCCATCTCTCAGCCAGGTCTCCGTTATGCAGGCAAGGTCAGCCTTTGACTCCATAAAGAAGTGTTGCAGAGTCGCAGCCTTGTTCTTGATCGACCTTGCATTGCACAAGACCAATTTCGGACCCACTTTCCCCTTAGCCTCCACCCTCACATCCCTGGGGATGGGATGGAGGTTAGAAGGGGATCGAGCACACCCAGAGCGTCGGTCGTGTTTCCGAGCCCTGAGGTACCCCGCTACTCACCTCCCTCCAGTCTGATGAAACACCATTGACAACAACTCTTTGAGTGCGGTTCTCTAACCAATTCCCTATCCACCTAACTATCTGAAAATCCAGATTGCAGTCCTTCAACTTATCCATCAGAACATCATGGGGAACCTTATCAAAAGCTTTACTAAAATCCAAGTAAATGACATCAACCAAATTTCCACGATCCAGCAAATATGTCACTTGGTCAAAAAAGGAAACCAGGTTGGTCTGACAGGACCTGTTGGAGACAAATCCATGCTGACTTCCTTGGATCACCAAATTGTCCTTCAGATTTTTGCAGATTGCTCCCTTTAATATCTGCTCCATTATCTTACCCACAGCAGAGGTCAGACTCACTGGTCTGTAGTTTCCTGGGTCATCCTTCCTCCCTTTTTTGAAGATCGGAATAACGTTTGCTCTCTTCCAGTCATCCGGGACATCTCCAGTCCTTAAAGAGGTCCCAAAGGTGATGGACAAGGGTTGTGCAAGTTCTTTGGAAAGTTCTTTGAGCACTCTTGGGTGCATTTCATCCGGCCCAGGGGATATGAACTCATCCAGTGCAGCTAAATGCCTCTCAACAACCTCTCTGTCCATGTCAACACTATCTCTTGGCTACTGCCATCTCTAGATGTACCTAAACCCTTTGACCTGTAGGAAAAAACAGATGTAAAATAGGTGCTGAGCCTTTCTGCTTTCTCTGCATCCTCCGTTAGAGTTTGTCCATCCGCACCCAACAGTGGGCCTATTGCCTCCTTTACGTTTGCTCCTCACATAACTGAAAAATCTTTTCTTGTTACAGTGGGCTTCCCTGGCCAATCTTAGCTCACTCTCAGCTTTGGCCTTTGGTATGTTCAAGGGTAGACCTGCATACAGCAAGTTACAGTCCAGTCTGGAGGTGACCATTGCATGGATCACAGTAGTTAGGTTGGTTTCTGACAGGTAGGTGCAAGTTGTCATGCTTGGTGAAAATGGTAGAAAGCCTGGTGGGTAACTTTTGTGATCTGGGCCTCCATAGATAGAGCCATAGAATCATACCCAGACTTCTGATGGTGGTTGTAGTTGTTAAACATGCCCTGTGTATCACAGGAAGTTGCTTCATATCTGTTTCAGATAGCTGGCCCAGCCAGAGGACCTCTGTCTTTGCTGGGATTAGTTTCAGACATGACCCGGTGCTTGCACAGGGGATACCTTTAATTACATAATTTTTGGATACAAGCCACCCACCTGCTTGGCCACCCCCACCTCTTCAGTAGCTCTGAGACCCAAAAACATCTCTGCTGGAAGGGAGTGATGAAAATCACCTCCGTTGCCTCCTTTGACATTGTGTTCAGACCTCAGGTGAGCCCAGGGTCAACAGCACATGCATGCATCCTCACCCTCTGCCTTGGGATTGTGGGAACTGGCTAGAAACTTGGCAATTTGATTGTTGTTGAATGTGAAAAGATCTAGGATAGGGACTCTGAGACAAAGTGTGATCTTGCCAGAAGATTGTTGTGTTCAGCCACCATTATCCTGGATCGAAATCCTTCCTCCTCAATCAGTTGGCTTGGAGGTTTGTAAGACTGAATTCATTTTCTCTGCCCAACTGAACAGGGTTTTTGGACTCCCAGATGTTAAGGGTGGCAAGAGCCCTGCCTCGCAGGCTGGCACCCTGGCTTACCACAAAAAGTAGTACTGCTCAATAGTCTAGGTTTGTGCCAAAGCCAGAACCTATAAAAACCTGACAAGACACCGCTAGGAACTAACTCCATCTTGGACCCCCCTCTTTGGCTTGTCTTTCACTATAGGTTGGGAATTACAAGTACTGCCTGACTCAGGAATTGCTTTCCTCCTGATCTGCTACCCTATTGTATTGCTGATTCAGTGGCCTGGCTGCAACCTGTTTGCCCAACGGCTCCTAGGCAAACTCTTTGTATCTCACATAGGACTCCTGCTTGGCTTCTTGGCCATGGGAAATTTCTTCCCTAACTTAAGCAGTTAGACCTATTGAGACATGATGGCTCCCTTTCTTAGACCCATTAACTCCTTGGTTTAAGCCCATCAACATCTGTCTCTAGACCTGGCCATGGCATTGCCCAACATCCTGCTCCATGGAAAATTACACCATGTGCTCACCTGGGTTACATCACGTATCCCCAAAAACATATATAAACAGTGCCTTCACAAAGTCACCTTGTGCTTTCTGATTGGGAAACCTTGAGGAACATCCTTCATAGAATCATAGAATCACAGAGTTGGAAGGGACCTCATCTAGACCAACCCCCTGCAATATGCAGGACACACACACAACCCTATCGTTCATCCACTGTAACCTGCCACACTCTTGAGGCTTCACAGCCCAAAATCCCATTTGCCTTTTTAACTACTGAGTCACATTGCTGACTCATGTTCAGTGTATGGTCTACTAAGATTCCTAAATCTTTTTTGCACATGCTACTGCCAAGACAAGCCTCCCCCATCTTATATTGATGTATTTTGTTTTTCCTACACAAATGCAGAACTTTATATTTGTCCCTATTGAACAAGAATGTCCAAATATTGATCTTGCTTGGAGAATCTCTCTCTTTGGCACAGTTGTCTGTGATGCTGGATGTTTGACCTAAC